>NW_027509182.1:4596250-5222500 GCF_051911475.1 Siphateles boraxobius
TATATGCCCCCTTTATAGTCCCATAACAGAGATCCAGCATCTTATATTGTCTTGTTGGGCATGTAACGTATTAATAGAGATTTGGCAGGGTCTTTTTAAGTGACACATGATTAAAATCTCCCAAAATAAAATTCGCCGCCTCTGGTGAAATACTCTGAAGTCCTTGAACAATATCAGATACAATGTTTAATGTAATGACTTTGTTAGCTTTCGGATGAATGTACACCACAGTTAAAAAAAAATTGTGGGAATTCCCATGGCAAATAAAATGGACGAAGGGATACCGGCAATAACTCAATGTTGGGTGTACAAATTTTCTCCCGAATGGTAACGGCAGTACAATAGCGCTTGCTAATATAGAGGCACACACTCCCACCGCGGGATTTACCTGTAATTTCTGCACTCCTGTCCGTGCGAAATGGAATACCAAAACCATCAATACACAAGCCATTATCCAAATCCTGTTCGGTTAGCCAGGATTCTGTGAATGCCATGACACAGCTGTTTCTGTATTCCTGAAGAAAACGAACATATCCTTGCAACTCGTCGAGTTTGTTTCGTAACGGCTGTACGTTTCCCAAAATCATTGAAGACATTGGAATACGGGTAAGCTGTTTACGCCGTAGTCGCTGACGAACACCTCCCTTCTTTCCTCGCTTCCTCTTCTTAACTTTCCCTGCATTTACTCCTGGTGTAGAATTAATATTCTCACTCCGAAGTACGCCGTCGGGAAGCTGAGAAGGTGGGTACTGACCACTGAGTGGACTCGGCGTGTTCCAAGTCAGTAGTTGATCCCTGGCATGATAAATCCTTAAGGCCGGAAGCACAGTTCCATGGCAAACAAGATTAAAATACAAAAATATCAAAAATGCGAATAAAATTATCAGCTCCATTAGTCCCAATGGATCGTTTGTGTTTAAGCACACTTAGTCATGAGAAACATAAACCACCACATAAAAACATGTACAAAAACTCTTAAAAAACAACACACATAAGACGATGAGTTTTTCCCTCTGCTGGTCGCCGCATGCGTGCGCCCTCAAGCCTTGACGTAAAGTCCCTGTAAAGGCAATTTTAAAAATAAATTCTAAACACATTATAAATGTTAGACATGTATTGCTAAAACATATTACAAAGGCTGTGAACTGTGAAGTTCTGAATTGTGGAGTTAGACCGTTAAACAGTTTTTCACCATTACTATTTTCCGGATTTTTTGGGCGGGTCTAAAACGGGGCTCGATGACGCATTGAGGCCCCTGAGCTCCTGGACACGCCCCTACTTGATGACGCACTGGATCAAGCCACAGAGGCTGGCCGCTCCCCTAACAATATTTAGAATTAGAGCACATTCACATCAGTTTGCCGCTCAATCGCGAGTTACTGTCAGTATTATTAGTTATTAAAGCCTACAGTTTGCTAGCTAGCTATGCGTTCGTCACGGATATGCGTATTACCTGGATGCGGTCACGTACAAAACAGATCGGTGTCCTTATTAACATTTCCGAAAAACGATCACATAAAGAAGAGGTGGATTCATTTTGTGAAGAGCCACTTTGATGGAGAGCTGAGGATCACCGCAAACACCCGCCTCTGTAGTGATCATTTTAAACGGGATAGTTTTATAAACTTTCGTCGGAGACAAGTGGAATTCACTGATAATCCGCTGTTACTGGTGAATGGGGCCGAACCGACTATCTCCCGCCTCGGCCTTCATCCTCCCGTCGCGCGGACAACTGGTGAGTGCTTCCCGCGAGTGGGCGTGGTTTCAGCGCAGCCAGCGGACACGCCCCCAGCGTTTGAGAGCAGAGACTACTGCTCATTTTTCAAGATTTTGATAGGTTATTTTATGCACTTGCCGTCATTTTTTATCATTCAAATTTGGTTGGGTGGCTAATAACACATTTTTCTGTGGTGTGACAATCTCAGAACACATAATTAATTTTGACTTTACAGGGACTTTAATGTACAGAGAAATGCAGACTAAGGATGCTCCGGTCAAAGGCCACATATACTGAGCCAAAACGTCTCTGGTTACGTATGTAACCTTAGTTCCCTGAAGGGGAACCAGTATATATTTCCCCCAGGAAACTATATAAGCACCCCAAAACACAAGCGCATCAGCTTCTGATAAGAATGAAGCAAGTGCTCACGGGTATGCTGGGAGTATGGCACAGACTAGTATGGCACAGCGTCTCGTTCCCTTCAGGGAACTAAGGTTACATACGTAACCAGAGACGTTCCCTTTCAGGGAACTCGAGCTGCGTGAAACGCTGTGGGAACACTAATACCAACGTCGCCATACGAGCAAATGTCCGTCGTGTGTAGTCAAGGCGCATATTCGGACGAAAGCACCTGCGCCCCTGGAGTGGAGCTGAAGTCAAGATGGTAAAACTTTATGAATGTGTGCAGTGAGGACCAGCCTGCCGCATCGCAAACGTCCTGAATTGAAACTCCTGACAAAATAGCCTTAGAGGCAGCCATACTCCTAGTAGAGTGAGCTCGTACAGCCAAGGGTGAAGGCTGACCAGCCGACTCGTAAGCAAGTTAGATGCCCTCGACCACCCACTTGCTCATCCTCTGCTTAGACGCAGGACACCCCTTTTTGGGTGGTCCAAAGCAAACAAACAACTGTTCAGATTTCCTCCACAGGCCAGCTCTGTGGACGTAAGCATCTAAAGCCCTAACTGGGCAGAGCAGATTAAGCTTCTCCTGGTCCGACGTCAGAAAAGGAGGAGGACAGAAGGCTTGCAGTACAATAGGCCTAACAGTATTAGTTGGGACCTTAGGAACATAGCCTGGTCTAGGAAGGAGAAAGGCTTTTACCATGCCGGGCGACAATTCCAAGCACGAGGGAGAGACCGATAGAGCTTGAATATCTCCTATTCTTTTTGAAGAAGAGATAGCAAGAAGAAAAATAGTTTTTAGAGTAACAGATTTCTCAGAAACTTCTTCAATGGGCTCGAACGGTGCTAGAGAGAGACTTTCTAGAACAACCGCAAGGTCCCAGGTCGGCACCCTCGTACGAACTGCTGGCCTCAGCCTCAAAGTGCCATGAAGGAAACAAGTTACAAGTGTGTGTCTCCCGAGAGGGGCTCCACTTAAAGGGACGTGGTAAGCAGATAAGGCCGCCACGTACACCTTCAGTGTGGAGTGAGATAACCCTGTGGAGAAACGCTCCTAAAGGAATTGCAGCACTGCACCCACCGGGCAGTTAACTGGGTCCAGCTGGTGTTCCCCACACCAAGAGGTGAACAACTTCCACCTCAAGGCATATAATTTCCTAGTGGCCGGAGCTCTGGAGTGGAGGATGGTCTCCACGACCTCAGTCGAGAGACCAGATTCTATGAGCTGGGCCCCCTCAGAGGCCAAGCCCACAACCTCCATAGTTCTGGGCGGGGGTGAAGGATCAACCCACTCGCCTGAGAAAGAAGGTACCTCCTGATCGGAATCTCCAGAGGAGAGCCGTGGAGGAGCGAAATTAGGTCCGCAAACCAAACTCGGGCCGGCCAGTACGGGGCTACCAATGGTAAACTTACCCCGTCCCGGCGAACCCTTTCCAGAACTCCTGGGAGCAGAGCAATCGGGGGAAATGCGTACAGACGTGACCTCGGCCACGCCTGTCCCATAGAGTCCAACCCAAGAGGTGCTGGATGGCTTAGAGAGAACCACAGTGGACAGTGTGATGTCTCCTTGGATGCAAATAGGTCTACCTCGGCATGACCAAAATGTTTCCATAGGAGCTCCACCACCTCGGGATGGAGTCTCCATTCCCCGGGCCTCGGCCCCTGCCTTGACAGGATGTCTGCCCCCTGATTTAAATACCCCGGGATATAAATCGCCCTCAATGAAAGAAGCTTCCCCTGGGACCATAGAACGATCTGGCGAGCCAGGTTGTATAACGGGCGCGAACGCAGACCCCCCTGATGGTTTATATAAGAGACCACCGATGTGTTGTCTGACCGGACAAGAACATAATGACCTCTCAGGTCTGGGAGGAAGTGTTTCAGAGCCTGAAACACCGCCAGCATTTCTAGACAATTTATGTGCCATTGAAGATGATGGTCCTGCCACAGACCCTGAGCTGAGCGACCACTCATGATCGCCCCCCAGCCTGTGAGAGAGGCATCCGTTGTTAGTGTTACACGACGACACGGAGCCCCCAATACGGGCCCTTGGGACAGGAACCAAGGTTCTTTCCACATAGCCAGGGCGCGAAGACACCGTCGCATGACCCTGATCATGCGGAGCGGGTTTCCCCTCGGGGAGAACCCCTTGGCCCTGAGCCACCACTGCAGCGGTCTCATGTACAGCAGGCCGCAAGGTATAACGTTGGACGCTGCTGCCATCAGACCCAGAATTCTCTGATGTTCTTTTACAGTAAGTGACTGGCCTAGCTTTGCCTGTTTGACGCCTAAGAGAATCGAAGCTTTACGAGCAGGAGACAGACGTGCCTGCATCGTCGTCGAATCCCAAACCACACCCAGAAATATGGTCCTCTGTATGGTCCTCTCGATGCCGAATCGCCTGATGCTCCGATTGAGCTAGAATCAACCAACCGTCAATATAATTTATAATGCGGATGCCCTGGAGTCGCAGCGGAGCCAGAGCTGCATCCATGAATTTCGTGAAAGTTCGGGGAGACAGTGCTAGGCCAAACGGAAGAACCCGATATTGGTACGCCTCGCCCCCGAAAGCGAGCCTCAGGAACTTCCTGTGTTGAGGAAGGATGGAAATATGGAAGTATGCATCCTTTAGATCTATCGTGACAAACCAGTCCTCGGACCTGATCTGTGGCACGATCTGCTTGAGAGTCAGCATCTTGAACTTGAGCTTCCCTACTGAGCGATAGATCTAAAATTTAATAGGCGCAGATATAAAATTGGACGTAACCCCCCATCCTTCTTTGGAACGATGAAATATCGGCTGTAATAACCCAACTCGCGGCTGGGAGGAAGAACTCGTTCTATAGCCCCCTTCAGCAGAAGAGTTTTCAGCCCTTGTTCCATAACCAGAGCCTGCTCGGGGCCCACCACTGTGGGCAGAACCCCTCTGAAGCGAGGCGGGCGTGATCTGAACTGAATCGCATACCCATACTCTATAGTCTTCAGGACCCATTGAGATACATTTGGAAGGCTTTTCCACTCTGCCAAAAATTATACTAAGGGTACCAGTCTCTCAAGACTGGTCTCTGGAATATTTTGAGTGGCAGACACAGTGCCCTGTAACGGCGCACCGGCAAGGAACAACTGGTCTGGCCACTCTAAACCTCAGAACAGGCGAGCGTCCCTCGGGAAAGCGCTCGCTGGGACTGTCTATGCCCCGGCATGCAGGCGGGGTTACTTTACTTTACTTTATACTTTATTAGTCCCATTACTGGGAAATTTGTCTTGGACAACCTGCAAAGTCCAAACATACAAACAACATACATTAAAAACGAATAGAAACAACAGTCGATACATACAATATCACTTACATTAAACCAAAATAAGAATAAGTGACGTTAATCCATGTAAGGCACCCTGGCAATTCACAGTATTTTATCTCTATTTAACACTTTGATTGCAGTTGGAACAAAGGAATTTTTCAGTCGATTCGACCTGCACATCGGGACCCTGTACCTCCTTCCTGATGGTAATAATTTAAAATAGGCATTCAGGATATGAGTATCGTCTCCAACAATTTTCTTGGCATGGTTTAAAATAGAAGCATCGGGTTGGCAGAACGGGCCCCTGAGGGCACCGAGAGAGAACGGGCACCGTGTAATGGTGGGGACCTCTTGGTGGGGACCTCTTGGTGGGGACCACCCTCAGCATCCTGACGCTTTTGCCGTCAGGACCTCTTCTTTGACAAGGCCTTCTTGGCAATGATAACTGTCCTCAGATCAACCCTGCCCCTAGACGACCTCGTCTGAGACCGCGTCCCAGTTTTGCTGAGGAGGAGCACGAGACGCGACGCTCTGTTTTTGTTGCGCCCTATGTGAGGAGCTACTCGGCGGCCGGGGCTGCTCCCGCCCAGCAGCCCCGGAGACATGAACACGGAGGGCGAGAAATTTCTGGTGCGCCGCCGCCACCTGCTTTTTCTCTTCCTGAAACCTCTCGATGCAGTTGAAATCGGCCAGCAGTTGAAATCGGGCCGTCCAGGAGAAAAGATTTTTACTTTTTTTTTCTGGTTGGATAAATTCAACCATAAGTTTCTATTCGTTTCCACCATGGCTGCCATAGAACGGCCCACTGATTTGGCCATCTCCTTTGGTGGCACAGAGAGATAGATCTGCTGCCTGACGTAATTCTCGAATTACGTCAGCACTAATTTCATCCCCCTCACTCATATCTTTTAATAGGTCTGCTTGATAGGCTTGTTATATCGACATAGTGTGTAAGCACGCTGCCGCTTGACCTGCCGCCGAGTAAGCTTTGCCCGCCAAAGCCGAGGTGTTTCTTAATGGCTTGGTGGGCAATGCCGGTGTGTTAAATGACGATGCCATAACTGGAGATAGATGACTCGCTAACGTTTCTTCAGCCTTAGGCATCGCCCCATAACCATAATTCTTAGCCCCAGAAATATTTGAATAAACAGATGTTTGCTGGCTAAATATTCTGGATGACACTGGTCTTTTCCATGACCTTGACACCTCGGTGTGGAGGTCAGGAAAGAACGGAAGACACCGGCGTGGAGGTGCAGCACGAGAGGGCTGAAATCTTTTGTCTAGTTTACTCTTTGAATAAGAGTCTATCAGCTGGCCACTCGATGCTTAATTTTTCTACAGCACTAGTGAGCACCTCCATAAGCTCCTCACTAGCAGGAGACTGAAGTGACGAGTCCCAAGTCTCTGCTGTATCAATACTTTCAACATCCAGTTCCTGAGAACTGGATAATTGAAGTGATGGTGCCTCAGCCCGGGCAGAAGAAACTGCAGCGTGTGCTTCCGAACCCGGATCTGAGGCACTGTATCTACCAGGTAAGGGCTGAGATAAGGCAGGTCTCAATCCCCGCTGATAGATCCATTTGCGATCCCCACGATTGAAACCTTCGCTGTGCCTCGGCAGCAGCGGGACCCGAACCGCGGGGAGCCCGCAACGAACCACTCTCCTTGAAGAGGGCACGGCGGGAGCGGAGCATTTTTATGGACAAACGCTCGCAATGCTCACAATCAGCTCCCTCGAGAGCTGACTGGGCATGCTGCACTCCCAAACAAACAACACACAGATTGTGTGTGTCCCCACCCGTAAAATAACGTGGTCAGGGATGAACACACTTTCTGAACTGCTGTTCGCTCACCATGATATATATAGTCTCTTTTAAAGTTTTATACAGATATATATATATATATATATATATATATATATATATATGTGAAAAACTCCTGCCTAGCAATTTCTAAGGACAGACAAAAACACTTGAGACACAGACATTTTCATACACAGAGCGCTTGCTGAAGACTCAGAAGCTGATGCGCTTGTGTTTTGGGGTGCTTATATAGTTTCCTGGTCGATGACGTCACCCGGCTATGACGTTCCGTCTCGCCATTGGACTGCTTTCATACGTGCTTCATTACGCACTCACGCAGTGGCGTTTCCACAGCGTTTCACGCAGCTCGAGTTCCCTGAAAGGAAACTGTTAACTCAGTAGAACTAACAGTCATATTAGTTTTAGTATTAGTTTTATCAAGTCATACCAATCACCAGAACTAATCAGAGAAGGAGACTCGAGTGACATTGTCTTTGCTCAACTGTATGATTTACATGTTCATGTATCTTTCTATTCAGGAGTCTTAGCTGTTTGTTGTGGCCAGCGATCTCCCAGCCATGAATGGGGCTATTTCTGCAAAGAGCAACTTGGGAGCCATGTCAGGCATATGCTAAGCATCTGAGAAAAGGATTCTACTCTCCAAAGTCAACAGATCAAGTATCATTTAGGTAATGATAGTAACTTCTTGACAGGACATCGTAACCTTACTTCAGATAAGTACCGTATTAAGAAGTCAGATTTAGTCTGTGTTATTCGTATTAAGAATAATAAAAAAATAAAAAAATAAAAAAATTGATAAATAATGATGATAAATAAAATGAACTACTAGCCAAAGGGTACATGTCCAGTCTCAGATTTGTATATCTGGATCAGTCAAGGCCAGATCAATCTTCTAACCTCACTCAAGCTTCGTCCGCTCTTCAAAAGTCATCCTATAGCGGTCGTTAGCGTCCTTTGGGATTTGAAGTGGTCGCAAAATAAATTATATCGTTGTGCTAACGAAGCATGGTTGTCATCAAGGCAGATCTTATTGTTAGGCGATCACGCCATTCCTGAGATGTTAATTTGGCTATCAGTTGTCTTCAAATTTATAATTAAGGCTGAGCTCATTCCTGCCCACTGCAAAGCCATAGCTACGCGCTTTCACTCTTTGTTCCAGGTTTTCAGACGGCTTTGCCCTTCAGCAACCCGGATCCATCACCCTGCCCTCCTCTAACAGAGATTATGTTAATTAGTCGCTCTGCTCAATCCAGCTAGACTTTATATCTCTGAAGGCGTGGCTCCCTAACCTTAAAAGCTTATTTCTGCAGTCTTGTTCATAATGTTTTGCTTTTATTTTCAGATTCCTCTTTCCACATCCTGATCCCGGCCGATTGTTCCTTCCTCGTCTACAATTACGAAAATCGTGATTAAATATTTCTTCCATTCATAGTTTGCTCGCAGGCATTCAAATTCATGCAAATATTTTAATCCTATTTATCCAAGTCTGTTCCCCGTACCTTCTCTTTGTTTGCTACTTAAGGTATAGCCAAGTCTTTTAGTAAACCTCCGATAAACGCCTGCCAATCACATTGTATCACAAAGATAAAAAGGTGTATAATTGTGCCCTTTTCGGAGGTTATGTGGCGGGTCTCCGGTGTGCATGCGGGGTTTGGCTCAGAGTGCCCCACAGATAATTTTGAATAGTATGCTGGAATGGTCATTTCGAGGGTGAGTAAGCATATCGTTTTGTCTGTCCCTTTGGATGTGGTAGGGCTACTGCTCCCGGCACAGGGGTCAGAGTTTCAACAGCTCGTTTTGCAGCTTCGATTACCTCTCACCGACAATTTTAAAGCTTTTCGCTTTGTTCAACCGGAATCATACAGTCTAAGATGGAGAGACTCAAGAAGTGTCAACATATAGACAATGGTCTCTTTTCCTATTGTTATTCAGATTGTAGCTATCTGTTACAGCGTTCATGGCTCATGCATCCAGGGGATTCACTCCAGGAGCTAAATAATCTCCATTAATCTCCAAGGGTGGTGGAGGTTCAGGTTCCATGGTTTTGGGGCCACACGCAGGGTGGACCGGTTTTAGCAATGATACATGAAATGAAGGAGAGATTCGGTAGTTAGCAGGAAGCTCAAGTTTATAGGTCACAGGATCTATCTGTATGATTATACGAAATGGACCAACGTACCCGGGACTGAGCTTCCTACTAGGTAGCCGTAGACGCAAGTCTCGTGTGGAAAGCCAGACCCTCTGGCCTGGCTGATAGATAGGGTGGGGACGCCTCCGTCGATTCGCTTGAATTCTCTGAGAATGAAGGCACGTTGAAGCCTCACATGAGCGCTGTCCCACACCCGTTCACTCCTTCTGATCCAGTCATCCACCGCTGGTACTGTAGATGGTTCACCAGACCAAGGGAACATAGGAGGTTGATAACCCAGTACGCATTGAAAGGGGGTGAGTCCAGTAGATTAATTTGTTAGTGAATTTTGGGCATATTCAGCCCATGGAAGAAATTCACTCCATCTCTGTTGTTCTCGACTACAGTATGACCTAAGGTACCGTCCGAACTCCTGGTTCAATCTCTCCACTTGTCCATTCGCCTGTGGGTGGTAGCCTGAGGTTAAACTAACATTAATGTCCAACAGTTTACAAAATTCCTGCCATACCCTCGACGTGAATTGAGGACCCCGGTCCGCGACAATGTCCTCTGGCAATCCATATATCCGGAACACATGATGGAACAAGGCAGTGGCTGTTTCCATGGCAGTGGGAAGACCCTTCAGTGGGACAAGACGATAAGCTTTAGAAAAGCGGTCAATGATTACCAGAATAGTGGTGAAATTGTTAGACTTGGGTAGATCTGTGACAAAGTCTACTGATAGATGGGACCAGGGCCTCTTGAGGAATGGGTAGGGACTCCAGTAGTCCAAGCAGGTAGTTCCTTGGGGGTCTCAGACTGAGCACATACAGGACATGACTTGACATATGAAGTAACATCCTTAACCCTGTAGCGACTGTCCGAATCCTGTTTTCCTTTCACTACTGAACAAATATGAACACATATATGTTTAATTCACAAAACCTTGAATCATGTGAAATGGTGCCCCAATGTCTGCCAGCAGGTCATTGATTAACTCCATTTATGACGCATTGCGCAATCAAGAAACAGGTCCCCGTTGTTCTCGAAACCCTCACGTGGTATACACCACGGATGGACAGATGCTGAAAATAAGGATATCCACACATACCCGCACACAAACGTCCTTTGTGTGCAACTTAGGATAGGAATGTCCTTAATGTATATAACACAGAATTGTATCTAACCTTCCTGTATGCATGCATATCTAATTAGTTTTGTCTTATTCTATAGATGTAATTGGAGACTGGTCTGTAACTTCAAATCTTAAGTGTATTTCTAAAGAAAGATTACCTAACAGTATCATCTTCTGTAACTCTCCCTCTTGCTAGGTCATAAAACTTTATGACCCCCAAAAGGAATTCCAAGGGAATCACAGCTCCCACTTGAATTCTGATAAAGAAAGAGGAATAGACTCTGCAATTATATATTTTCTATAAGTATAACCACTTAAGAAATGTATAAACATGAATTTGATCATTCCTAGGTCATGGTAGCCGGTATTATGGCTTTATAGTCGTGTGAGTGAACATTAAATGAGTGTAATTCTGTATATGAATGTAACTTTATGTTTCTTCTACTCTTTCCGGCCATTCTTGGTACCTGTTTGACCGTCTTGTTTTGACTAAACAAGTCATACATAGGATATTACTGTAAAATGTATTGTTCTGTGTGTACAATCTTTCTGGCTAGAAATGACAAAATGTTATACCATAATAAATAATCTTGACAAGACAAAGAAGAACTTTTCCCGCTCGAGATGCTCTTAGATGATTGGTTCACATACGCGAAGCAGGCGTGAACCCCTCCTCTCCATAAGAGACCGACACAGAAGTTTCTCAAAGAGCACTTTCCCTGTGAGAGGTTTCCGGTCCCATGGCTCCTTAGGGAGCTTTACACAGCGTTTCTTTTCTTTTCCTTTCTTTACTAAGTTTTATTTTCATTTTTCGCCTCTCCCTCCCGAGGGAGATGAACTCTGAACTATTTCCTTGGTAACTTCACGTTCGGTGAACCTTTAAAACTTCCTTGGAGTCTGCTCGCCCCGGAAGACACGAGAGAACAAGCCTATAGTGCTGAAGGACAAACACGCATACGACTCTGCGTTCCTCAGCAACACAAAGAGAACCATACGCATTCGCAAGTAGCCTATAGGTTATTGATTTGATTTGATTGATGTGATTTCTTGTTGCCTCTCTAAGGGTTATTGTCTGTGATTTTTGCCATGCTGCGATCACCCCGGTGATCTCTCTCATCCTGACCGTTAGTTTCACTTTCTCATCCTCTATCTCTCTCTCTCTCTCTCTATATATATATATATATATATATTTCACTCTCTCTCTCTCTCTCTCTCTCTCTCTCTCACTCAATCTCTCTCTCTCTCTAACTCCCGTTGTTATTCGTTTGTCTCGTTAGTTTTACTGTTTATTGTACATACATGTATCCCGGGTTTAAATGTAAAATTCTGTATCCGTAGTTTCATTTTATTAAAACCATTATATTCTTGATTGCTAATTGTCTAAAGTGCTCCTTTTTACATAGTCAATGAAGTGTTCGACCCTTTAGCTACAAAGCTTTGCAATTCATTACTATTTCAGTAACCTAAATTTTATAATAACAAGAAGGTGATTTTTCATGGCCAGAAAATAGCTTTTTTTGGAATTATAAGAAAGAGATAATTTTTGTTGAAAATTGATAAGTTAATCTTACGGCCGTTTGCTGGACAAACAGATTGTTCGATAACTAAATTAATTCCATTTAAGGTTATCTCATATAATCGATCTGTAATAAGACTATTGATATATTAATGACGAACCATAACCCATTATGGTGATCATTCATATATACAATCGATTTATTTTCAGCTTCGATAATTTAACTGTAATATGCAATATATTAATCATTCATGAGTAATTATTAAATTCCCTATATATAATTTGAGCTAGTTTAATGTAAGACTCATTGTCGCTACAACCCTTTCACACATAAGTTTAAAATATTCTAACTGAACCCCCAGCGTGAGTTTTTCAAGGCGACTGTTATTTAGAACTTGTCACTTTAAAGTTTCCATAGTGACGCGTCATTGCTTGTCACGTGACACAGCGCAACCACAACACAGCACTGAATGAATGATGATCTGCTTTTATGTCATTTTCCCTTTTTTATTAAAAATATTCACAAATATATATTAGCTATAGCATGAAACACTGATATTCCGATTGTCAAATATGTGCAAGTGGATGTGTTTTGATGTTTAAACACCTTTATAACGATCGCGTTAGTTGAGCTGTATGCGCGATGGGCGGCGCCATGTTAGTTTGTTTCACAGTTCAGAGAATCGGATCTGTTGGATTTACACGTCAATTCCTCCATTTCTCACGAAATGCATGAAAGTAAGTGGCCGGTGAACTGGGAGAAGAATATGGTCAAATGTAAAGCTACTTACACAATGTGTATCTGATATGAATAAAACGTGTCGTCTTATTATAATGTAAAGGATTATTATTGCCGCTTCCATAGACATCAGTGTGTATTTTACAAAATTAAAATCATTGTTTTGCTAGTACTTGTGTGTATTTAAATGTCTGAAACCTAAAATAAACATTATGTGGTTGAAAACACTCAATAGTTGTGAAATATGACAGTACTGAGTGGGCCCTTCTCTGGCTCAGCGCCAGCAAATGCGCGAAAGCACGTTTGAATTTAGCAGTTGATCACATGATGCACTGACCGTTCTAATCACACCGGTGTGATCGTACGCTCCAGGGACCAGCCAAGAGTGATCACACCGGTGTGATCGTACGTGCGAAAGGGTTAATTAAGTCTGACCACCAGAATGAGTTGTGTATTAAGGCTACATTTCGTTGAATGCCTGGATGTCCAGCGCTGAGGGAAGAGTGCACCCATTGGATCACACATTGTCGAAGGATGCGTGGGACGTACTGCTTGGTTGGTGGGCAAGAAAGGTGTGGCAGGATCTGTTTGCTGTGCTTGTTGGATCTCATCCATGATGTCCCAGCGAATGGGGGCTACAACCAATGATGAGGGGAGAATGGGATCTTGGTTATTTTGAAAAGACATAGGTTCATACCTTCTAGACAGAGCGTTTGCTTTACTGTTCCTGCTTCCAGGGCGGTAGGTAACTTTGAATCGGAATCTGGAAAAGAACAGAGACCAGCGGGCTTGTCGTGGATGGAGTCTCTTAGCAATCTTGATGTATTCCAAGTTCTTATGGTCTGTGATAACTTGAAATGGATGTTCTGCTCCCTCTAACCAATGTCTCCATTACTCCATTGCAGCTTTCATAGAGAGTAGTTCCTTGTTACCTACATCGTAATTTCTTTCAGCAACAGTGATTTTTCTAGAATAGAAGGCACATGGAAACATTCGTCCTGGCATGACATGCCTTTGAGAGAGAACAGCCCCAATCCCATTATCGGAAGCACCTACTTCAATGATGAATGGTAACTTTGGATCAGGATGCTTGAGGATGGGTGCAGTAGTGAAGCATGTCTTGAGGGTATTAAAAGCAGTGTTAGCAGATTCGTTCCATGGAAGTTTCTTGGGTTTGTCCTTGAGTAATGATGTTAGAGGTGCTGCGATGATGCTGTAATTCCTAATAAATCTTCTGTAGAAATTTGCAAAGCCAAGAAATCTCTGAAGTTCTCTTTGATAGTGGTAGGTTGTGGCCATTCAGTAACTGCTTTGATCTTGGATAGATCCATCTCCACACCATGATGACTGATTATGTAACCTAAGAAACTAGTACTAGAGTTATGAAACTCACATTTTTCAGCTTTGATGTAGAGATGGTTCTGTTGGAGCCGAGTTAGGACTGTCCTGGCATGTTGAATATGCTCCTCCTTTGTTTGGGAATAGATTAGGATGTCGTCAATGTAAGCAATGACAAAATGATTCAAAAGGTCTCTGAAGATTTCATTTATAAAGGACTGGAAGACAGAGGGTGCATTGACTAGACCAAATGGCATAACTTGATATTCATAGTGCCCCCTAGTGGTGACGAAGGCAGTCTTCCATTCATCACCTTCTCTGATTCGAATAAGGTTGTAGGCACTTCGAAGATCTAGTTTGGTGAAGAAACCTGCCTCTCAGTGCAGAAGGAACACGATGAAAGTGGATAGCTGTTCTTTATTGTGATTGCATTGAGACCTCGAAAATCTATGCATGGTCTAAGTCCGCCATCTTTTTTCTCTACAAAGAAGAACCCTGCAGCTCCTGGAGAGGTAGAGGGACGCATAAAACCTGAGGCCAAGGCTTCTTCAATGTGGTTCTCCATGGCCTGAGTTTCTGGAAGTGACAAAGGATAAACCTTGCTTTTAGGAGGTGTAGTATTTGGGAGGAGTTCAATGGCACAATCCCATGGACGATGAGGAGGTAGTTGGGTTGCATTTGAGTATTCAGATGGAATCACTGTCTCTGTGGAGGTATCTGGGCTTTCCACACTCGTGGTGAGACATGGGAAGGTTATCTTTGAGTTAAAACAATGCTCTTGACAATGGAGAGACCATTTGGTGATTTCACCTTGATTCCAGGAAATACTAGGATCATGGATAGCCAACCACGGATGACCGAGAATGATCTGGTTCTTGGGAGAAGAAATAACATAGAATGAGATCCTTTCAGTGTGAAACAGTCCAACTTTTAGAGTTATTGGGAAAGTCTGTTGTGAGATGCCCTATCCTATGGGTTTGTTGTCAACTGCTGTAATATCAATTGAAGGGATGCATGGCAGAGTGGGGATTTTTAGTTCTTGGACAAGATCTTCATGGATTAAATTGACTGCGGCCCCAGAATCCACTAGTGCGGAAACATAGTGTTCCTTATTAGAAACCTCAATGGATACAGATAGGGTGACATTCTGACGATGAACAGTAAGGAAATTTTCAATACTCACTGTTTTCCTTGAGGTGTTGTTGGCTCGATTGGGACAGGTTTTGCACTGATGATTTGGTTGACCACAGTAAAAACATAGATGTTCCTGCAGACGGCGATGTCGTTCCTCTGGTGACACTCTAGTATAGCCAATTTGCATGGGTTCTGTGGATAGGGGCATGGAGAGAGTAACAGCTTCAACTGGAACAGGAGCCATTTTGACTTGTTTGGAGCAGGGTTTGTTACGAATGAGATTATCTAACTTAATAGTCATGGTGATATACGCTGATAAATCTGTGGTTTCATCTCTGCATGCCAATTCTGCTTGCAATTCATGGTCAAGTCCTTCTCGAAACACTGTTTTAAGTGCCACATCGTTCCATCCACTCTGGGCTGCGAGTGTTCTGAATTGGATAGCATAATCAGCGGCCGAATGGTTACCTTGGCGTACATCCAACAACTGTGCAGGGATATCCTGTCCTCCTGCAGGATATTGAAATACATCTTGAAGTTGTTGTGCAAAATAGTCAAAAGACGTTCGTAACTGGGAGTCATTGACCCATACAGCTGAAGCCCAATCTAATGCCTTTCCAGTAAGAAAAGTCATTATAAAAGAACATTTTGTAGTATCTAGACGAAATGCTTCAAGTTGATTGGAAAAGTAAATTCTACATTGACGTAAAAAGCCTCTGCAATTTTCCGCAGAACCATCGGATTTGTCTGGTAGTGAAAACCTTACCGGCTCAGCTCTAGTTGACGGAAGAGATTGAATATAATTTAAATGTTCGTTGGCTGCTCGTAGGTTGTAAAGTTGGCCTTGAAAATCCTTTAGAATCTCACTCGGGTATGCATAGGCCGTCTGGAGCTGTGATACCTCTGCTGGATTCATTTCAGGCGAAGTATTCTGTAATGAACTCAGGCTGGGTGTTTGTTGAGAATCCATATGCAGAAGTTTTATTGAGGCAGAAAGTCCAAATCGACAGGCAAAGCAATGGTCAAAGATACAGGCTGGGTTCAGTGAACAAAAATAGGCAGTCCAAGTAAGCAACCAAAGCAAAAACATTAATCCAAAAACGTGATATCCAAAAGGCAGGCAAAAGGTCATAACAAGAGGCATAAACAATAGCAATGGATAGAACGCTCAGTAAGGCAGGAAAACTGGCAATACTTCGCAAAGTGTTACTGGAAAGCATGGCTCTTTATATATACCAAAAAGGAAGTGACTGTAGAAGAAATTGAGTGATGTCAGTATTCAGGTGAGGGCTCCCTCTGTTGGTTGGAGGGAGCAGATGTTACATCAGCAAGCTCTTCACTAAAACGGTTCAGGTAAATAACCTTTGCATCTACTGGTGGTGGTGCCATGATATTCCATTCTCTCAATTGGTCTTAAATTCAGCTTGCATTTACAAATAGTCAATGAGTCATCGTCTATATGTGGCCGAGTGGCCTTGTCTTAATGTGGCCTTGTCTCTATGTGGCAGTAGTGGCCGTTGTGGTCTTGTACCATGTGGTCTTTATGGTCTCAAAAAAAACAAAAAACAAATTATGATCATGCAAGAGCATGATATATATATGTTCAGTGTGGTCTACTGTGACCGTGTAGCCTAATGTGGCCTTGTCCCGTGGTCTTGTGGCCTGTTATGGCATGGTTCTGTGCGGCCTAGTGGCTGTGTCTCGTTGGCCTTGTATACTTGTGGCATTAGCAGCCTTGTGGCTCAACGAGCCTTGTCTCTGTGCGGGTCTCAAGGCCTTGTGGCATTATGTTGCCTTGTCCTATGTGTGGCCTACATGGTCTGTGGCCCGTATGGCCTAGGTTCTGTGTGGCCTAGTGGCCAATGTCCCTGTGTGACCTTGTCTCAGTGTGGGCTTACGATATCGTGGCCCTTGCGGCCTCATTCTATGTTCAGTGTGGTCTACTGTGACCGTGTAGCCTAATGTGGCCTTGTCCCGTGGTCTTGTGGCCAGTTATGGCATCGGTTCTATGTGGCCTAAGGCCTTGTCTATGAGTGTTTCTGTCTCTGTGTGGCTTTAGCAGCCTTGTGGCCCAGCGGGCCTTGTCTCTGTGTGGGTCTAAAGGCCTTGTGGCACAAGTTGCCTTGTCCTGTATGTAAAAAATGGCCAGTGGTCTGTGGCCTGGTTCAATGTGGCCTAGTGGCCGTTGTCTGTGTGGCTTGTTCGATTTGGTCTATAGTGGCCTTGTGGCACAGTTTGTCTTGTCCTGTGTGTGAAAAATGGCCATCTGTGGCCGTTAGCGGCGCGGTTTAATGTGGCCAAGTGGCCGTTGTCTGTGTGGCCAAGCGGCCTTGAGGCACTGTTGCCTCGCTAAAAAATGGCCATGTGGTCTCGTGGTGCTTGTGGCCTGGTTTTGTGTAGCCTTGCGGCCTTGTCCAGTCTACCTCGTTCTATGTGCGGCATTAGAGGCCGTTGTGCCTGATTGCTCTGTGGTCTAGCAAGGCCATTTGGCCGGGCGGCCTTGTCTCTGTGGTCTATCATGGCTGTGTGGTCCAATGTGGCCAGTTAGCGGTCTAAGGAGGCCTGCTTTGTGTTCGGCCCTATGTGGCCTGCTCTGTGTGGTCCAGTGAGGGCTGGCCCAATGTGGCATTGTATGCGTGGTCCAATGAGCCCTGGCCCAATGTGGCTCTGTTCCGTGTGGTCCATCGTGGCCTTGTCTCTAAGTGGCCTGAGGTGGCCTGGCCCTACATGGCTCTGTTCTGTGTGGTCCATCGCGGCCTTGTCTCTGTGTGGCCAAGGTGGCCCGGCTCTGCGTGGTCCATCGAGGCCTTGTCTCTGTGTGGTTCTGTGTGGCCCAAGGTGGACCTGTCTCGGTGGTCCTATAACAGCTTGTGTTCCAATGACCTGTCCCTATGTACTAAGTTAGCCTCATTCTCAGTTCATGTCACTATTCTACAACGCTTGCTTCCCTCCAACTCATTCACAGGGAAACTGGCCTCAATCAGACGCAAGTGTCTCGAAACGTAACAAGTCGCTTTGGATGGAAGCATCAGGATGGATAAATGCTCATGTACATACAGCAGCAGAACATAAATGCATAAGTGCATTATTCATGGTCTTCTCATAGTACCTTTCAGGCTCACTTTGACGAAGTCGCCTGTTAGTTATTGGCTATGAGGCTCTTCACATTCCATGTTCATGCTCTTGTAGGGCATGGACCACTCAGACACACACTAATTATTCATAATATACAAAGGTTTATGAAACTCCAAAACTAACAGCCCAAATGAACAAACACAAGGGCAGAAACAGTGTCATGTTACAGGGCATGATAAGGAGATTTTACGACCTCCGAGGAATGTGGCCACATGCACAAGAGAGAGATACAATGGGAACACAGAAACCCTCTTTAAAACAGACTTTGCTGCATTAATCATAGACTAACTGATCTATAAATGAACATGCATAAAACTGTGATGACTATTGTGACTATTATGGGACTGTTTGACTATTATGTATGGTATGTACCCTGATATACCACCAACTAACGATCAATGTAACCTCACCTGTATCATGCCTCCTACCTAATTAATCCTCATTTAATGACTCACACTTTGATCTACATCACCTTCTTCTAGAATGCAGTGTGGATGTGTTATAGCTATCTGAGCATTAATGAAGGTATAACCACGCTTCGGACAAAGACTCGTAAATCAACTAAGAGCCATTTTCCCTCTCAGACATGTCACCGTTCTTATTGGTCGAGTTCAACCCTTGGGGGTGGATCCTTTCCAGCCTTTATTAGAGACAGTCCACATGTGAGCTTCTGCTCTTAGTTCTTTCATCCAGCCGCAACACTGTTCTGGTGATACTGGGGCACCCCCTTCCCCCTCCACGGTGGCCCCAGGGCCCAGCAGGCCTCAATCCAACCAGATATGGGCTTAGGCAGGAGAGAGAAGACTCTCTCACAAAGAACCAAAGACAATCTCAGGAGTTTTGGAACAAAGAATCCAACTAACAACGACTCCAATCACCCACTCTTCCGACTTCCTCACTTCTCCTGGGTGCTCGGCGTGGCTTCAACAGGGCCATAGGCCTTGAACAAACCAGCCATGCGTTCCTGGAGAAAAGAGAACTCTCAACCAACTTCCACTTGACACTGCCGGAACCATCAACGACTTAATTTTTCAACAACTTCAAGAATTGTTCCCACTACAAATGCAAGTATTCAATTCAATGAAATGTGAAATTGAAATTCCGATGGTTCTTCTCATAGTCCCTTTTTCCGGTTTCCGGTTTCCCTTTTTCCGTTTTTTTTAAAATCCTATCACTAACCTATTTCTGTATTTCTGTATATATGTGTGTTAAGTTTATTTATGTTTATGATAACTTATGCACTCTATGTATTTGGTTCCCTTTACGGTTTTTGTTTGTACTACATGCTTAAAACGCTGTACATGCTAAGAAATAATTCTTCTTCTGTGGCCAGGGAAGATAACCTTTTCTTAGAATAAATTAATAATCAAAAGAGTTCGTTGGACGAACTGATTAATTGGTTGTAATATTAATTTAGCCATGTCAAGTTAATCCAATTAACTGACCCAAATATTCATAATTAATCATAACAAGTTATTATTGATTATTAATATTTCATATAGCTAGGTTCCTTACACTCTTTATTAACTCTCTTCTCTTTATATTTTAGGCTCTACAGGATCCACGACTGGTGGGTATACTTTCTTTTTAACGTTCTTTGGGGGTGGGCTCCGTCCTGGTGGAATTATCTTCCAACCATTTTTGGGGGTCGGCTGCGCCCCTGCCTTCATCTTTAGGCAGGAAATGCAGAGTCCGGACCCTCGGATTGCAAGCTATGGATGGGGCCCTACGCCAAAGAACTTTATTGCTTGCTGGGCTATCAATAAATGTGTTTATTGTTACAGTATTTATTCTCCCGAGTCTTTCTGATAGAAATGGAAGCTTTAGCGTTAAGTTCTGCCAGGAAGACTCAATTGCTGCGTCACTTATTACCTTATAATCTATCCAATCATGTCTAATATTTGCGGTATAAAAGACCGGTACTTACACATGTTTGAGTTCGCAGATGCTGACACTTTCATTGACCTCCATCCTCCCCACCACCTCCAAGATGGTTCCTTCCCCACCACCACCACCAGGATGGTCCCTTCCTATACCTCCCAGGGGATCGGCTGTGCCCCTGCCTTCGTCTTCAGGCAGGAAATGCAGAGTCCGGACTCTCGGATTGTGAGCTATGGACGGGGCCTACGCCAAAGAACTTTATTGCTTGCTGGGCTATCAATAAATGTACTTATTGTTACAGTATTTATTCTCCCGAGTCTTTCTGGTAGAACTGTTGGGCGCAGTTCTCTGCCACGTCGCCGACCAGCCCAACCTGGGAAATTGGGGAGACCTCCTGAACCACTAAGGTGGACATCACCAGACCGATCGCTCACACCACGACTCTCTTGCCCCTGAGGGCGAGGGGGAGACGAGGATCCCCCGTCCAAAAGGCAGCGGCCGCCAGACACAGGTGCACCTGTGTCGCGACAGACCGCTCCACTGGAGGGATAGCCTCGCAATCCTTCACCGCTCCTCCGTCAAGTGCAGTGAGGGGGAAAAAGCTATTCAGGCAGTTCAGGCAGTTTCTGGCAGAGAACGGTGCCTTCCACAAACTGATAAGCTCTCCATGCACTTCGGGAAAGAAAGGCACTGGGGCGGCAAGCTGAGAACCCGAGATACCAGTCCTCCAATCAAGGCTGAGTGGGACTAGGGCTGGGACGGTTATCGCATTACCACAATACCGCGGTGCACCATTTGCCTGCACATGTGTGCACTTTGTGTCTAATGACATGGATTCATTTATTCTATTAACATAGATTATGTCTAATGACATTGTGTCTTACATGGATTTAAGGTTTTCTAAACAAAACTTACAATCAAAAGATGGAGCAAATCAGACCTTTCTTGAATTGGGGAGCACAATGTTCAATGACACATAATAACATTCCATTCGTATTAGAGATGCGCGGATGGGCTATTATTTCATCCGCAACCGCATCACAAAACTCATCATCCGTCCGCTATCCATCCGCTCCAACGTTTTGACCAATTTTCAAAACCGCACCCGCACCCGCCATCTACTGATTGTTTTAAGGTCTATGGATGCAAGGCGCTCCTGCCACGAGGCTAGACAGCTCTTGGCTGTTCTAGAAAGGAGACTGATCCAATGCAGCAAAGATGTTTAAAGGCTAAAGTCCATAGTATAGCCTATTGGCTATGTTGTATCCCCATAATTCCGATCGGCACACAGGGACAAAAATAAATAAATAGTCTAAATAAAACGCACATCGGCAAACCTGGCCTTACCTGACTAGGCTACTGTACAATTGTATCATTTCGTTTTGAATTTTGTTTAAAAGTAGACATTTCAAGCTTTCTATTTAATTCTCATGTCTGTGAGGCAAGTGGTCCATACGCTATACGGGGGGTATTTAAAGCGGTTTACCGCTATACCGCGGGAATTTCTTGCCTCAGAGGCCAGCTCACCCTTTGATGCTGCTATAGATATCCCATTCTCTGGGGGAACCCCAATTGAAACAGCTGATCGGTCCTAAGCGTGATCCCAATCAGTCGACACGTCGACTATGTCAAACATTAGAGACTGAAAGGGAACAGAGGTTACAGTCGTAACCTAGACGTTTTCACCATTATAAAAAATCATCATAAACAGTGCACTTCTCTTCTAAATTATTATTTCAACACAACTTGAGCTAATACATACAACAGTATGGGATCTTCATATCAGGGCTGGCTGAAGCCCATCAAAGAGATTTAAAAGGTCGATATTTCTGGAGGCGTAGTACAAATCTCCCCAAACACGCTCGACTGGAAGTCACAGGAGGTTATCCTTCAAATTCCAACATCCTCGGAAATTCCAAATGCAGATTGTTACAACCCTTCTTTGGCTCTCACCCATCTAGGGATTTTTAGAAGGGGAATACAAGACCAGTTCAGACATACGTCTCTATTGAACACTGAATGAGTTTAGAAACACGAGAGACACAACCAAAAATAGAATAAGAAGTAATTTAATAAGGATAAAGTAATTTATATTACATGTGAACAAGGCAAAAAGGAAGAAAGGGAAAACAGGATTTGTGCCAAACAAACGAAAATAACATAAGCAAAACGAATCTAACTAAACCATTTCAATCTAAACCTAAACTAAAACAAAAGATCAACGAAAAAGTCTTCAACGTCCGAGACGTCGTAAATAAACTATACTGACTAATGAAAACAAAAATACAGGGGATGGCACAAATCCCTAACCTAATGAATATAGACAAAAGAAACAACTAAGTGTGCAAAATGTATGTCAAGTGACAATCTTACCTATTCCCTTCCTCCTTTCCGCTTAACCCAGCTTTGCAAAGCTGTTTAACAGACTCAGAGCTCACGAATGAGAAGTTCCAGGGAACACTCGGAACAAAAGGCAAGCATTACATGACAGACAAAACAAACATTTAAGAAAACTAAAATCAACCAAAGAGAAAACAAAGCATCTCAAAGCAAAACCAAAAATCTCTCTCCCTTGCTGGCGGTAACATGATTCTTAAATAGGGCTTCTCCAGGTGTCAAGCATCCCGCTAATGAAGATCCCGCCTCCCACCAACTCAACTCGTTATAGATGACTGACAAGAGGAACAGCCAATCATCTACAACCTGCGAAAGGGAAAGTGAGAGGGAGAGAAAGAGCGAGAAGACCAAGAAAAAACCAAAACACACAAAAACAATATAAACGTCCCTAAGGACGTAACACCCCCACATTTAAGATCAAAGTCATAGTTTGATACAAACAAACAAAACCTGAACATTATAGCCCAAGCGAAAACACACGTACCCATTTTAAACTCTAGACAGAGTATCAGCAAGGATGTTCTCAGAACCCTTCTTATGATGAATTTCCAAATGATAATTCTGTACAAACAAAGCCCAGCGCATTAATCGTTGGTTTGCATTATACATGCGGGACAAAAACACAAGGGGATGGTGATCAGTGAACACAATTGTAGGCAAATTCGAAGAACCCAAATAAACCTCAAAAAACTGTAAAGCTAATAGCAAAGCGAGGGTTTCCTTTTCGATGGTAGAATAATTTGCTTGATGTTTGTTGAATTTTCGAGAAAAAAAAACAAACTGGATGGTTCACACCATCCTTACCCTCCTGAATCAGGACTGCTCCAGCGCCTACTGCGCTTGCGTCGACCTCCAGCTTGAACACCTGATCAAATTGTGGGGCTCCCAGAACTGGACTGGTACACATCAAAGCCTTAGCATTTTCAAAAGCAACCTGACATTCATCAGTCCAGACAAAAGTCTGCTTAGGGCTAACCAATCATACCCAAAAATCGTCTTAACTCTCGCCGTGTAACAGGAATAGGAAACTCAGTAATAGCAGCAACTTTCTCATCTACCGGCTTTACTTGCCCATTTCCTACATGCTTTCCCAAATAGGTCACAGTGGCTGACCAAACACACACTTGGCAAGGTTAAGTGTTAAAGACGCACGTTCTTAACGTTCGAACACAGTACGCAACAAAGACATATGATCTTTCCAGTCACTAGAAAAGATCACCAAGTCATCCAAATATGCCTTGCAATTTGGTACCCCAGCGAGAACGGTTTGAATCAATCGCTGAAACGTAGCAGGTGCGTTTCGTAACCCGAACGCCATAACATGATATTGTAGAAAGCAATCCGGAGTTACGAACGCAGATATTTCGGACGCACGTGGGGTCAATGGTACCTGCCAGTACCCTTTAAGTAAGTCAAGTTTGCTAACAAATCTAGCGGAACCGATACTGTCGACACAATCCTCCATTCTAGGGAGCGGATAACAATCAGGCATGGTGACAGCATTGACTTTTCGGTAATCCGTACAAAAACGAAAAGAACCATCAGGTTTCTTAACGAGAAGACATGGGGAGCTCCACGGACTATAACTATGACGAGCTAAATCATTCTCTAACAAATAGTCAGTTTCTGTCTTCATAGCGGACCTCTTAACCTCTTTAACTCGATAAGGATGTTGTTTTATCGGTTTTGCATCTCGAACATCAATAGCATGCTGTAACACCCCAGTCTGGGATGGGACATGAGAAAACAGAACGGGAAATGATGTAATGAGAGCAACCACGTCCTGCCTTTGCCCATTAGGTAGAGAAGATAAATGAGAAGACAGATTGGACAGAATAGCGGAATTTCCCAATTTACTACATTGTTGAGGAGTATTTCTCAGTACCAGTCTCTCCTCATCCTCATTCAGGTCACCTTTTAAAACAGAAGAAACTTTAGACGTTATTAAAACAGCTGCATTGTCTGGGAACGGTTTAACAGGTGCACAATCATCACGAGCATAATATGCTTTAAGCATGTTAATGTGACAAACACGTGTCTTACGCCTTTTTTCTGGAGTGGATGTAACATAGTCCGTATTACTGAGTTTCCTAACTATGCTATACGAACCAGTAAATCTAGCAGACAATGCAGACCCTGGTATCGGCAATAATACCAATACCTTGTCATCAGGCTGAAAAGACCGTGCTACAGCGTGCCTGTCAAATCGATCCTTCATCTCCGACTACGCACTTTTCAAGAAGTTACGGGCAAGATCACATGCACTGTGCAGTTTCTCTCGAAATCGACTAACGTAATCCAGGACATTCGTTTTCTTCTCTGTTTTACTCTCCATCATCTGATCTTTCAAAACCTTTAGCGGTCCCCGAAGAGTATGTCCAAAAACCAAGTCGGCCGGACTAAAACCGAACGATTCTTGCACACTCTCGCGTACCGCAAACAATACTAAAGGAATTCCTTCATCCCAATCTTTAGTTGTGTCCATACAAAATTTTCGAAGCATGGTTTTTAAGGTCTGATGAAACCTTTCGATCGCACCCTGGCTCTCTGGGTGATATGCACTAGAAACTCGGTGCTCGATGGACAAAGACTTTAGCGTTTGGGTAAAAACGCGCGACAAAACATTTGTACCTTGCTCTGTTTGGACAACTTTCGGAAGTCCAAAAGTAGAAAAAAACTGAGTCAAAGCTTTCAGAATAACAGGAGCCGTTATCTTCCGCAATGGAATAGCCTCTGGAAATCTGGTGGCTCTACACATTATAGTACATAGATATTGATTACCTGCTTTCGTTTTCGGTAATGGTCCGACACAATCAACCAGTACCTCTTCAAACGCTTCTCCTATAACCGGGATAGGAGACAGTGGAGCGGGTGAGATAACCTGATTCGGCTTTCCTGCAATTTGACAAGTATGACACGTACTACAAAATTTTGCAACGTCTCGCTTCAACCCAGGCCAAAAAAAATGCTGAAGAATACGATGGTAAGTTTTCGTTACCCCCAAATGTCCCGAAAGCAAATGTTCATGCGCCAAACACAATACATGAGAACGATATTTGATTGGAACTACCACTTGATATACCACGTTCCAATCCAAATCCTCCTCAACCTTAGAGCACCACTTACGCATAACTAAACCATTGTCTACGAAGTATGCAATATTTCTTTTCTTAGCAGCCTCAGAGCTAATTACAGCTGACAAACACTTTCTCAAAGAGGGATCATCGTTTTGGGCAATAACGATCTGAGAGCAAGTAATGGGTAGATCTAACGAATTCAAACTTTCTAGCCAATTTTCTGAATTTCTCACCTTAGGAACGCTTCCAAAACCCATCTTAGTTTCAGGGGTTTTCACATCATCCGCTAAGACGGATCCCATCAGCGAGTCAGCCAAATCAACTTCGAGCTCTGTTTTAGCTGACTGAGCACGAGTAACTTTACAAGCAGAAAACACTTCAGGGTGCAAATTAATGACATCAACAACAATTGGACAAACATACGGAACATCAGTCTCCTCGGGAGCTGGCAAAACTTTGCCTCCAGCCAAATCGTTTCCTAAGATAAGTGTAATTCCTTTTACAGGGAGTGAACTACGAATTCCAACTCGCACGACCCCTGAAACCAGTGTACATTGTAAATGCACATTATGCAAAGGAACAGACACTACTTGCATTTCTATCCCACGAATCAAAATGTTTGAGCCACAATATGATACATCAGAGAACGGTAACACATCAGACAACATAATAGATTGCATTGCACCAGTATCTCGGAGAATAGAGATTTCTCTCCTATCCTCTTCCTTTCCAGACAACGAAACAAATCCTGGCATAACGAAAGGTTCATAATTTGCATCAAAAACCTCAGTACAACACGCTAGTTCCGACGGTGGTACAGTCTTTTACGAACGCAACATTTTTCGGGTCCCTAGATTGCTGTTTACGCATAAGCACCGGGCAGTCAGCAATCAAATGTCCGGGTTTATGGCAATAAAAGCAATCCCTTAGCTCTTTCGAATTCGGGACACAAGATTTTTCCCGAACACCCTGAGTTCGAGATGGACAACCAGTCCCGCTCTTTTCACTAATGAGTGAAATGAGTGAGCATTGCTATTAGCTCTTTTCCCTTATGAGTGAGCATAAACTCGTCTGCTAAAACAGCAGCTGGCGCCAACGCATTAACCTTCTGTTCGTTCAAATAGACGACCACACGTTCGGATAAACATCCCTTAAACTCCTCAAGCAGAATTAATTCCCTTAAGGAGTTGAAATCTTCAACCTTAGTTGCACTGCACCATTTATCAAAGAGAAGAGCCTTCTCTCTTGAAAATTCAACAAATGTTTGAGACGAGCTCTTCTTATGGCGTAGTTATAAGTAGGCACCACAATGGGAGAACGGTCAACAGTGGCAGTGGAACTAACTCGAGGGGGATCTGGTCGCGCAGCGGAACCCCCTAAAATTCGCATTGCGTCCTGCTCCAGCTGTGGAATTCTGACCTGCGTCTCCGCCTCGATCTCAAGTTTTCGAACTTGTAATTTCAAATCCATCTCCGCCTGCCGAGCCTGCACCTTCTCCTGCGATTCAAATTGCAAACGGGCCAAACGGACTTTCAGTCTCGTTTCCCCTTTTGAGCAAACAGACATAGGGGAGAACGGATCAAAGGGAGGCAACCCCGCCCTAGCCTCAGCCTCAACCTCCGCCGTAGGCGTTGGCCCCTCCCCACCCACATTCTCACTCCTACCAGATGTACCCACCTCCACACTGTCCGAAACTACAGCTTCCTCCTACGGCAACGCAAGCACATTCATCTCTACTAATCGATTATATACCACAGACTTAATCTCTTTTTTAAGAGACTGCTTATTTACCGAAAACTGAAAGTGACTTGCTATCATCACCAAATCATCCTTCCTACAACTATCTAATTCCTCTAGCGAGGGACTCTCAAGAAACCTTTCCAAAATAAACATCGTTATGACGCCGAACAACCGCACGTACGAGTTCTCAACACACCCAGTGATACAAGAGACGGTGTCATGAACTGGTTATTTATTAATTCAGTTGGATCCCGGACGAGCCCCCATTATGTTACAACCCTTCTTTGGCTCTCACCCATCTAGGGATTTTTAGAAGGGGAACACAAGACCAGTTCAGACATACGTCTCTATCGAACAATGAATGAGTTTAGAAACACGAGAGACACAACCAAAAATAGAATAAGATGTAATTTAATAAGGATAAAGTAATTTATATTACATGTGAACAAGGCAAAAAGGAAGAAAGGGAAAACAGGATTTGTGCCAAACAAACGAAAATAACATAAGCAAAACGAATCTAACTAAACCATTTCAATCTAAACCTAAACTAAAAAAAAAGATCAAAGAAAAAGTCTTCAACGTCTGAGACGGTGTAAATAAACTATACTGACTAATGAAAACAAAAATACAGGGGGTGGCACAAATCCCTAACCTAATGAATATAGACAAAAGGAACAACTAAGTGTGCAAAATGTATGTCACGTGACAATCTTACCTATTCCCTTCCTCCTTCCCGCTTAACCCAGCTTTGCAAAGCTGTTTAACAGACTCAGAGCTCACGAATGAGAAGTTTCAGGGAACACTCGGAACAAAAGGCAAGCATTACATGACAGACAAAACAAACATTTAACAGAACTAAAATCAACGGAAGAGAAAACAAAACATCTCAAAGCGAAACCAAAAATCTCTCTCCCTTGCTGGCGGTAACATGTATCTTAAATAGGGCTTCTCCAGGTGTCAAGCATCCCGCTAATGAAGATTCCGCCTCCCACCAACTCAACACGTTATAGATGACTGACAAGAGGAACAGCCAATCATCTACGACCTGCGAAAGGGAAAGTGAGAGCGAGAGAAAGAGCGAGAAGACCAAGAAAAAACCAAAACACACAAAAACACAGATACTCTGTGTCCTACATTTCCCCCCAGCAGAAAGATACCTGTCATTGAAATACCATACTCAAGGTTCATAGTACCTCAAGGCCAATGCTTTTATTGATTCCACACTGCTGGTCTTTTAATAAATGAATGTGCCTGATGAAGACCTGATGGTCGAAACGTTGCCTTGCAAATAAATTCTTTGGAGCAGCTTTTTCAGTGTGCGGACTTCACACTTCTTTTTTTCATTTGTATTACTCAGTTGTCCTGCACCTGCGCCCAACTCTGGGTGTTTGGGATGTGCACACCAGTTGTGTATTTTGATTATTTTAATAAATCCCCTCATGCTAAAACTAACTCAAAGCAACTGAATAAAGATCTTGGCTGCTGTCCTGGAGGAAGGGAGTTGGATAAAAGCGTCTGCTAAATGCAAATGTAAATGCACAATACTTACCTCAGATTGTGGAAAAGCTACAGTACTTATGATTATCTTTGATTGGCTTTCTCTTTATGCCTCTTGTGAAGAAGGTGGTTGTCAGATTATTATAAAGGTAAAAAACTGATTTTAGTCATTTGTAGTATTGACATTATTTCAGGTAATGAATTATTCCCCCTATAAATGCAATTTAAAGCGTTGTAAAACTAAATAAGGTGGCACAAGGTCCCTAATCAAGTCATTTGATTATCATGGACATAATTGCATGACTTAAAATGTAAGGAAGATATGCTGGAAATGACAATGCTCACCATTAACCATTATCTATAATAATGCTTAAAGCTTTGTAACTTTTTTTATGTCAACAACTTGGTATTCATGCAATATATAAAAACATTAGTCAGACAGACATTTGACTTCATGCACTATTTACCCTTTAACCATAAACAGACAAACAGATATCAGAATTATTGCACAGCAAGACTGTTATCTGTCCTTTGTCCAGTTGCCACATGTAAATGTCCATTTTTGTTGCCTCCAGTCCTAGCAAACTGCACTGCGGTTTTAAAGGTCATCACTCCCTTAATCTGGGTGTCCTGCTTCCTTCAGTCCCATTACTGGTCATCCAACAAAGCTAATTTTTATATCTTCAAGGCACAAACTTTGACATATCGCTCAATGTACAAATAACCACTTGCATAGCAAGATGCTTTAATCATTCATTATCCAATTAAAATGCCATTTTCTATCGCCATTTTCAAAGAGCATGGATGCTAATTGAAGCTAAATGCTGTAGCTTTATTACATTTGTTTTCCTCTAAAGCCCTGATTAGAGTTTAGTGAAATCAGGGGCTGACATTTTAAACAAGATGTACGCAAGGAAAGCAATCAGACTTCTGCGTGCGTGACATTCAACTATTATTTCGCTTGAAGAGGGCCACTCCACTGGAGTGCACAGAGGAAGAAATGGCATGATTAACATCTTAATCGACAAACGTCTGACTCTATGGTAATAGAAACTGAATTCACGACAGGATTTTGCTAAATAACATTGTCCTTAGTACATTGTAACATTAGACATGGATTTGCTCTAAATGGACAGACTTTAGAACTACATTCTCATGTTGAAATAATTGGTAAAGATTATAGGAATGCTAAATGCTTTAGCTTAAAGCATAAATCTTGTTCTTTTAAGAAATGGACAATAGTAAAAAATATTTTAATATAATATCAATAAATAAACAAATAAATAAACTCAAATCGCAATCAGAGTGAAAACATTTAGAATAATATTTACTCAAAATAGCACCAAGAAAAAAAACTTGAAAACACAATAAATAGAAACAAAAAATAAGTGATGGACAGCAGCATTTAAATACATATGATAATAACTACCTAACTAACTTACTAACTAACTAACTAATTCAATATAATAAAATAAAATATATTGTTTATATTGTAATATTATACACATGTAATATTATAATTTTTCACATAAAGAATCTGCTGTTGATTTTTTAACTGGTTATTTTAAATCTAAATGAGCAGAAAGATTAACTAAAATTTAAATCTTCATTTCCTGACATTATAAATGGGGTACTGTTTTGACATGCTACACTTCTACTTGTTCAAAAGAAGAACTGTAGTTTGTTACTGAAAGTCTTGAGACTGAAGAAGTCACGCAACTGAAAAAAGTCATTAGCATTGCTACTTTTACTTTTTTACTACCCAACACTGATGTGTAACTGTCAGGAATGCATGTGCCTGTGGGATACAAAATGGTATACATATTTAAATAATTAACATTGCCCCTCTTGACATGATGCTGATGTTAATATGCACCGGTGGGATTACAGTACACGACCAAACCCCTTTATGTCATTGGCAATGAATACTTATTAATAAAGAACCAAAAACAGAGAATAATTCAAATAATTGTTTACAGTGGTCTGTAAATAAACACAAGTAATAAATTATTAATGTTCTTCATTAAACAGTGCATGGCATGTCTTGCTAGTCTCTCTGTAACAAGCACAGTATGCTCCACATTACTTTAAAGCAAGCAGCAAGCAAGCAAGCAAGCACATTTTATTTATATAGCACTTTTCCAAACAATTGAATGCAGTTCAAAGTGCTTTACAGACACAAAAATTTAAAGTAAATACAAAATACAAGTAAAAAATGATTGACATTAAATTACAAACATCATAAAATATTATAGAAAGGCCAAACTGAAAAGATACGTTTTTAATTTAATTTTAATTTAAGTTTTTAACTTAAAACTATTTATATTTTCGGCACGTCTTACTTCTTCTGGAAGATTATTCCAGAGACGAGGAGCATAGCGGCGAAAAGCAGCATCACCAAATCTTTTACTTCTACTGTGTGGTACTGTTAAAAGCAAAGAATCTGATGATCTGAGGGTCCTTACAGGTTTATAAACTGTAAGCATTTTTAAAAGATAGTCTGGAGCAAGTCCATGCAGTGCCTTATAAGCTAATAAAATACTTTTAAAATCGACACGAAAACTAACAGGTAACCAATGAAGTGATTTTAGTATAGGTGTAATGTGTTCTCTCTTTTTGGTCTTTGTCAATACTCGAGCAGCAGAGTTTTGTATTAATTGTAGTTGATTAATTGTAGTCTTTGGTAGACCAGAGAGGAGGGCATTACAATAGTCAAGCCTGCTAGTTATAAATGTATGCATTCATTTTTCAGTATTGCACAGGGAGAGAAATGGTCTTATTTTTGCAATGTTCTTTAAATGATAAAAAGCTATTTTAGTAACATTACATACATGCGCTTTAAAATTAAAATCAGAGTCAAAGATCACACCTAAATTCTTTGCCACTTTACTTGGGTTTAATCCCAGGATATTTAGTTTAGGGTTTATTTTTTCTCTCTGTTCTTTTGATCCCATTATCAAAGAAATTTTGCGACATCCGATCATTTATGTCTTGGATGCAATATGCAAGTGAATCAATTTGCCCTGCAGTGTCATCTGGAGATACGGCTACATATAACTGTGTATCATCAGCATAACTATGAAAAGAGATACTATGTCTCCTGATGATACGTCCGAGAGGTAACATATACAGATTAAAAAGTAGTGGTCCTAAAATTGATCCCTGAGGAACTCCACAATGTACCTCATAATGTTCAGACAAGGTATTATTAATAGATACTGCAGATGTTCTACCACTAAGATATGATAAAAACCAATTTAAAACGGTTTCAGATAAGCCAACATATTCGCGTAGTCTATTTAAGAGAATCTGGTGATCCACTGTATCAAACGCAGCGCTCAAGTCCAGCAGCACCAGAACTGAAGGCCAATTTCTATCTAAGTTTATTCTTATATCATTTACTACTTTAATAAGAGCGGTCTCTGTGCTATGAAGTTTTCTGAAACCCGACTGAAACATCTCTAATTTTGAATGTGTATTTAAGAATATACTTAACTGATTAAAAACTATTTTCTCTAATATTTTACCCAAAAATGCAAGATTTGAGATGGGTCTATAATTACTAGGAGTTAAGATATCTGAATTTCCTTTTTTTAGTACAGGTTTCACTAGGGCCAATTAAGATCACACGGAAAAATGCCAAGCTGTAGAGAGTGATTTACTATCTCAAGAGTATCATTAGATATTACATTAAAGATAGATTTAAAAAGAGAGGTAGGAATTGGATCAAGAGAACAAGTGGATGGTTTTAGTTCTGTTACTACCTTTCTCAAGGTCATAAAAAAAAACCAAAGTAAACCTTTCCATCTGGATAGTATTATATGCGCTAGGTTGTTTTTATTTTTGTTTGCCGAGCAGATTCCTGATCTAATATTTATAGCTTTATCTCTGAAGTAGCCAGCAAGCTCTTCACATTTGGAACTTGGTAACGCAGAACTACAATCAATTTTGTGATTTATTAGTGAATCTATGGTACTAAATAAGAATCGCGGGTTATTAATATTTTCATTTATAAGGTTTGAAAAGTAAGCTTGCCGTGATTTTTGAACTTCTCTGTTATAGTTTTTTTATTTTCAGTGAGTATATTTAGGTGTATTTCTAATTTAGTTTTTCGCCATCTTCGTTCAGCACTTCTACAGTTTCTTTTCATTTTCATGGTCAAATCTGTCTTCCAAGCAATGACCTTATTATTAGTGTCCTTTTTTGTTTTAAGTGGAGCAACTGCATCAAGGGCTGTTCTCAATTTTTTATTAAACTCATCAACTAAGACATCACAGGATGATGGTAAAATATTATTTTTGTAAGTCATATAATGCATTGTAAAATTTTCTGCTACTTCAGAGGAAATAAAACGTTTTTTAACAATACGTTCAGTTGTATTAGGCGCAGAAGGATCAATACTATTAAAGAAAACACAAAAATGATCGGATAGTGCAAGATCAACAACAGAAGTTATATTGATATTTAATCCATATGCTATGACTAAATCCAATGTGTGACCATGCTTGTGGGTCGGTATGTTTACATGTTGTTTAAACGACATACATTCTAGCAGTTCCAAGAATTCATTTGCTCTGATATCTGACAAATTATCAACATGTATATTAAAATCCCCAGTTAAAATACAGTTGTCATAATTCATATAAATAACAGATAGCATGTCCGAGAAATCCTTTATGAAAGGAGATATAAGTAATTTTGGTGATCTGTATAGTGTCACTGCAAGAAGGCGTGGCTGGAAGTTTAAAATAATAGCATTATATTCAAAGGTAGAAAATGTACCAAGGTCTATATCCCTTCCCTTTAGGGATTCTCTGTAGATTGCTCCAGTCCCTCCCCCTCTTTTTCCATTTCTAGTTGAAAATGAATAAGTAAAGTCGGGAGGACAGGTCTCAATCAGTGTGGCCGGTGCATCTGTGCTAAGCCATGTCTCAGTAAGAAACAAACAGTCCAGGTTATAATCACTAATGAGATCATTAATACAAAATGATTTGTTTGTTAATGCCCTTACATTAAAAAGAGCCATGGTAATTTCTGTTTGTTTTGTTTCCGTAAGTGATGATATGCTGGAAGTGGGAATTTTCAGTAGATTGTTCATATTTATTCCCACTGTGTTTTTCTTAGCAGTAGTGTAACGAACTGATATAATAGGTTTTATACAATTTACAGAAGTGTATTGGATAGGTAGTCACATTAAAATATGTTGTTCGATATGATGTGCAAGCATGTGAGAGCCCCTGTGATTTGGGTGCAGGCCATCCCACCTAAAAAGTGCTGGACGTCCCCAAAACAGATCAAAATTATCTATAAAAATTACATTGAAATTTTTGCATGTCATTGTTAACCATGAGTTCAAGGAAAGCAGACGACTAAATTTTTCAATACCCCTTTTATAGGCAGGAAGTGGACCTGAGATATATGAGCTATACTATGAGCTATATTTTTCCCAGTAATAGTGAGAGAAACTAGCAGCGTTTTAAAATGTTCCTTTAAAATCTCAGATTCACCACATGAAGTGTCATTGCTACCAATGTGCACTATCACTGTGTTTGCATTTACGTGTTTCCCAAGCACGTCAGAGAGTTGTGTGTTTATGTCCAGTACCTTAGCTCCGGGAAAACAGTGTACTGCTGCTTTACTTCCGTGGGAAGGGAACGAAAGTCCCCGGATGATAGAATCCCCAATCACCACAGTAGAGACAGGCGATGGCAGTGAAAGTGCAGGAGATGTAGGGATTTGGTCATGAACAGGAGGTGAGTCATGAATCAACACCTCAAAACGATTCGCTAGTTTTAAGTCCTGAAGTGGCCGCGTTCCACATATTCCTCGTTTTCCTCCGCCATTCACCCGTTTCCATTTATATTCCCTTGAGCATGGTGTTGAGCAGGAATCTGTTGAGCTTCTCACTGCCGGCACAGTGGCGTTGGAGATCAGTGGTGGTAAAAGTTCCTCTGCCGATGTACCCTCTTGAACTGGGAGAGTTGATGCGAGAAGTGCCGAGTTTTGTACACCCATGCCAGCGGATCCAATTAATACAGTAGAGTTAAAAGTATCTTGTATTTTTGAAGCTTCTTTTAAAACGGCGTTTAGCTCAGTCATTCGCCGGAGTTTCATGTGCACGTCGATTAGTTTATCTTGTAATTCTTTAATTTGGTTACATTTGGAGCAAATAAAATTTTGCACAAAATCCTCTGCACTAGTGATTAAAAACATCTCACAAAGTTCACATTTTTGAGCCCTCCTGTCCTCAGATGTTAGATTGTTTTGTTGTTGCTTGCTCCTGCTCCGCCATAGTCGCCATGCACAACTTCATTAGACTGAAAGATCTTGAGAATTTGCTGCAGTCTGGGAAAGACTGAGCGGTTTCGACGCGGGTCTGTCGGGACGTTTGGTGTCAGTTCAAGTTCTTAGCAACAAACTGCACGTTTCATTCACCAACTCCGGTTCCAAGTGTGTGTATGCGTTTGGTGTAGGGCCTTGCTGGAAGATGCTGTACTGAACCAAAGCAGATAATTATGACAGGACTGAAAGAATGGCTTCTCAGCCAAGCAGGAGAATGCACACTGGTATTTTTAGCCTAGAGAGCAGTTTAATTATTTCTGAAGAAAGTGCTGTAAGGATGCTTTGTTTTACTGAGTGTCCTGGCATCCCCACAATGAAGCATGTAAGGAACAAACGAGATCCTGCTGATGTATGAGGCATTCATAGAGGAGTACCAGCTCGTTCTACAAAATGCCATGAAGAAAACAGGAAAAAGACTGTACGTATAGCTTATTAATTTAACATGTTTACATTCAAGCCTCATTCCATGCACCTCAGAATCAACAATAAAAACAGGGAGCCTAATTGTGAGATCGAGTTTACAATAAGAAATAAAGTCACACGGTAAGATTTAAAGTTAAAATTGCGGAAGATAAAAATAAAAAGTTATTGTGAGATTTAGAAATGAACTCAAAATACTGAGATACAATATAAAGTAGCAATTGCTAAAAGTAAAGTCTCAGTTGCAAGATATGAAAAATAGAAAATTCCAAGATATAAATCGCAACTTTTTTTTAAATCGCAATTGTGAGATAAAGATTTTACTAAATAAACCTGCAGTTACAACTATTTATTGAAATTTCTAGCCATTTTGATTTTATATCGCAATTCATGTAGCTCAAACTGTAGAGCGTTCTCGCCGTATGTCGCAACTTGCCCGCCACCTCCTCCTATGGAGTCAGAAGCATCTGAGGTCGCTTCGAGCCATTTATATTCCGGGAACCCTGAATTGTGCAGCCGACGAGCTCTCACGGTTTCAGCCTTTTCCTGGAGACTGGCGACTCCATCCCCAGTCGGTTCGACTGATTTGGGAAAAGTTTGGCGACGCACAGTTAGATCTGTTTCCCTCCCACGACTCTTCCCACTGCAGCCTGTTTTATTCCCTGACCGAGGGTACGCTCAGCACGGATGCAGACCCCAGAAAATGCCAAATCAGTCTCGTGCTTTCCTTCCTGCAAGATGGGTTGGAGCGAAGGCTGTCTCCCTCCACCCTGAAAGTGTACGTTGTTGCTATCGCCGCACATCACAACACAGTTGAAGGTAAGTCCGTGGGAAATCATGAACTGATCATCAGGTTCCTGAGAGGAGCGAGGAGGCTGAATCCTCCTCGCCCTCCTCTCGTTCCCTCTTGGGAACTTGCAGTGGTTCTAACTGACCTGCAGAGTGCTCCCTTTGAGCCTCTGCAATCAGTGGAGCTTAAGTTCCTGTCAATTAAGGCAGCACTCCTGGTTGCATTGGCCTGCATTAAAGCAGCACCAAGTAACTTTTCCTCTGTGCACCAAGTAACTTTTCCTCTGTGGTCGCCCTACAGGTTGGAAGCAGAATTGTCCATTACCGCTGTCGTAAACAATTTAGCCTACCGCAGCCTATTGTTGCATGCACATGCTCTCTGTTTATCCAGCACCGGCTTTGGAATCAACAATGGCCACAGCCAAGGTAGAATATGATGCATGGTTTTATGAAAGTATGATGTATTGCGACATCACAAACGAGCAATTGTAGCAATTGTAACGCTTGCCGTAAAGCAAGTCAAATTAGTAGTTTTCTTATGTCTCATTAGAACTACAGAAACGCGACCCGATCTGGCAGTCTTACATAGCGTGGATATATCAGATAAAGGACCGCAAAGCTCTGGCATAAGTGCATTTCACCATGTCACGACTTGATGAACTACTGAAACGATTTTGGAAACATATTTTAAAGTAAAAAATCTTACTTAGTGCTGCTTTAAGAGGGTAGGGGACCCGAACGCATTTTCCGTGATGAAGCGTGCCTGGAATTCGGGCCGGCCTATTCTCACGTGATTCTGACTCCCCGGCCTGGATATGTGCCCAAGGTTCCCACCACTCTCTTTCGAGATCAGGTGGTGAACCTGCAAGCGCTGCCCCTGGAGGAGGCAGACCCAGCCTTGGCACTGCTCTGTCCAGTACGCGCCCTCTGTGCCTACATAGACAGAACGCAGTGTTTCAGGACCTCAGACCAGCTCTTTTTGTGGTATGGTGGGAAGCTGAAGGGAAAGGCTCTCTCCGAGCAAAGGTTGTCTCACTGGATAATGGACGCCATTGCTTTGGCATACCAGCGGCAAGGTCGACCGTGCCCCTTTGGTGTGAAGGCTCACTCCACCCGGAGTGAGATAAAAGCGTCTGCTAAATGAATAAATGTAAATGTAGGTGTGAACTCGTGAAACAACTTCCACAGGTAATAGGGGATTATTTATTTATTTATTAAGATTTATTTTAGTCATTTTTGTCTTTTTATTATGATTGGACAGTGAGTAGACAGGAAGCAAAGTGGGAGAGAGAAAGGGGGGACAGGATCAGGGAAGCTCCACAAACAGGTTTTGTCTTAATGCATTTTAACTTATATGTTTCATATACTAGTATTTAACCGAAGCTATAGATTGTGAATTAAAAAAAAATTCCGATCTTAGTGTTTTTTTAGTTAGCTTAGCTTAGTTAGCATAAAGCTATCTGATGAGCGTGCTAACATTAGATGAGCTTTACCTGAGCTTATACTGCCTTACTGTATTCACAGTAATTCGTAATGCTATTATAATTATGTCATTATTTTTATCGTAATAATCAGCGCAATATGTTGTTCAAATTTTGTTATTAAAAGAACCATGGAATAATGTTAATTTGAGTTTATTACTATTTTTTTTGGGAATAGTTTATTCATTTAAATAAATGACAGATGAGAACAGATTTAGATCAGGCATACTACTGACATACTAAAGGGGTCCTAAGGTGGGACCTATCTCTTCAGTGGGACTCGTCTCTTCACCACACCGGAACTCAAACCTCAAATTCGGGTCACCTGAGCTGCCCACAAGGCTATCAGCGCTGATGAAAGGACAATATTTTCAACTTGACTGCAAATTATGTTTTATTCTCCATCATTCAATGCATATTGCCTGTACATAAATGTACCTTTATGTTATGTAATGGCAGAATAAAATCTATAAATCAAAATATGTATTGCATTTATAAGGTGAAAAGCTCAGGACCCAAGTCTCTGTCGCCTATTGCCTCAATGGTGTACAGTGTCTTTGGGTGGATTGTCAGCAGCAGCCATTTTAGGATTGTTAGTGATTTTGTTTTTGTTTTATTTCTTTGTGAAACTTTCTGTTAGAACAGTGTCGTGTTAGCGGCCCGTAGCGACTGAAGTGAATCAACCAAAACTAACTTTATCTGGACAATAAATTTATTCTAGAGCTGCTGTAAAACCAAAACAATCTCTGTTACTTAAATTTCCTATTATCAATGTAAGCTGCTTGGAAACAGTAAATATTGCTAAAAGCGCTATATAAATGAAGGTGACTTGACTGGACTTGAAATATAATTAGGACTGACATGCTCATTATTTTTTAAGTGCTTCTCCTAAATCGGCAAGTTAGGAGATACTTTTAGCCTTAAGATATTTTGTGAATACAGCCCCTGATATCTTAAGACTTTTTTTTTTCTCCTGATATTGGTTGCATCTCAAACGTTTATCAAATATCATTAAGGAGTGAGGCAGTTTTTTTCTCTCTAAGAATTAATAATAATAACATAATGCCAAACTACTTAAATTGTTTTCATCCTCAAAACTTTCACTCCTTTAATGAAGTTTTATCTTCATGATATCAGGGCAGGTGAAATTATTCCCATTTTGACTTTGTGTCCCCTAATTTTGTTTCAAAAAACGTTGTTTCCCCCTTAGAAATCATGCTTATACAACGTCTATTCAAGTCATTTTATTTAAAAGCAAATATTAATTCTACTAAATAAATGTAAAAAACGGGTGCCATGCCATTTGCCCATTTGATGTCAATGCTGACTTGGAGACACAACAGGGGGTGGAGAATGTATTTGTGAAGAATGTATTTGTGATTTTTCTTATAAGGATTACGGTCTGTTGTTGACACATAATTTAAAAAAAAAAAACTTATCTGGGGGCAGTATATTATTGACTTGTGGGTTGTTTGAGAAGGTTTGGTTGAATTACTAAAGGATTAGATCAGAGCATGTGGCCTCCAAGTGTCCGTCTCTAGAGATATTGACTGTGGAAAATTGGTTGAACATGACATCTTCCTTTAATGTACAGAAATGTGCTATCTTCGAGTCAAGCCTCCATTCTCCACCTCTCAATCTGTCAATCTCTGAGGCATTAATCTGAGGTTTAATCGCAATGATAAGACAACTTCAGAGATGGACAGCTTGACATTCCAAGTGGTACAGGAAGCATATGTATGAGACTTTCATCAGACCATCATGTGGAAAGTGTCCATAGACACGCATGTTGGGGAGTTTAATTGTCAAAAGGTGCACGGGGTGGGAAACAGAGAAATCTTCTGTGAAGTGACTGTGAACTTGATAAGTGTACTTGCACACTATAATCACTTTTATATCTGGCTGTATTTACAGCTTCATTCCGTGTGGGTAGGCTCCATTTCGAACAGTCAACGATAATATTGGACTTCGGACAGACTTAACAGTGTTAATTTACTATCCTTATAAAGAACTTCAAAAAATACTTGATTAGAAGATTTATACCCTTCTGTCATAGCTTTGACTTTCAATTACCGCATTTATCAAAGAATTTCAAATACACATTGTTGACCCCAATGTCCTAAAGTTGTCAATAATCAGTTGCTGAAAGCAATTTTAGTTTCAAGGCCTCCACCATAATTAGCTTAATCCATAACTGAAGTGGGTGTGTACTTTTAGATGGTGGGCCGTAATTACGAGCTGTCTCTGTAACTTGCTGCATCTCACAATCTAATCATAGCTAAACTTCCAAAACCCCCACCTGGCCTCATACAAGACTCTTTAACCACTCATATTTATACAGCACATTCATTTATAATTATAACCCCCTTATCCTTAAAAACTTTTTTAATTAATAAGGTTCTGATTGTAATTATTGTTGAAAATTGCAAAACTGTCATTAAAAACAACCTGGTTATGGATAATAAGATGCTTCAAGTAGCCTACATGATCAAATCTGTATTTCTCAAATATGCCCCAAATGTGCAGGGTTAATAAAATGCTTTCTGCCACTGTGTGTTCAGATTACCCATAATGCCAGTTGCTTTTCATCTCCACTCTCTGTCAAACATTGACCTTTTCTTGCAATAGCCTTATTTTAAAGCAATGTCACACCATTTACGTGTCAGCAGATATGATCAATGTATGGCAGATTGCCCCTTTAAGCATTATTAGAAGCCTATTAATACCTACCCAACACTTATTTTCTTTGACTTAAATATTAAAGTAGCAAATGTGTAGCAGGCCTTTTTATAGAAAAAGATCACTACTGGCAATACCTGACATGTATTTTTATTCATTCAGTATTTACATAGCTATTACAAAATATCTTAGATACCATAAACTTACAATTACTTACTACTGTATGTAAAAGTAGCCAATTTGCATGCCCCCATACCCCCCCTCCCCCAACAAAAAATAAATAATCTGAACAAATGGCTACGATTTGTACAAGTCTGAGTACAAGGAAAACACATACAACAGAATATATTGTGATTAAAAGCTGTACAGCATTTACATTCCATTATACTGATACAAGTATTGATTAATTCCTGATCGAAAATAGGGGTCATTCTTTTTTCTTTCGTTTTAAAAAAAAGAAAAAAAGAAAAAGCCTTAGAATAATATTATTGGGTAGGAATTGCACATCATGAAAGGTTGGTCATTGTTGGTCACTTTATCAACAGCGAATTATTTAAATAAAAGTGCCATTAAAGAAAAACAAACAAGCAAGCAAATAAAGAAAGAAAGAAAGAAAAACTAAGTTAATTCGGAGTCAGAAACATATGGCGTAAGTCAGGGGTCAGCAACCAAGTTATGATCTATAAATGCTATTAAAGTTTAAGATTTTAACCTGTGTTATTCAACAAAAGTGCACAGCTCTGACAAAACCATTCGCAGACCTCTGCACACAAACAAGATGTATTTTTTCTTTCAATTAAATAGACAAAAATAAAAATGGCACTTCATGACAAAAGAGTTGCCAACCCATGCATGAAGTAAATAAATTGAATAGCTTTAGCATTCTAAGAACAGTGCCACATTGCATCTATTTCAGAGTCAGACATTAGTTACATAAAACACCTAACTGTAGGCAGTAATTGGAATGTCTTAGTCATCTACAGGATCTGCATGCTTACAGATGATCACACTGCAACAATAAGCAAATGAGGGCATAGAGCTGAAGTGTGTAATTTTTGTGCCCTGAGAGTCACAAAATTGGAATTGCAAGAAAAACGAATGTTTTCAAATAGGTTTCCTCAGATACTTCCCCCATCTTCCTGTGGTCAAGCAAACATATTATGCAAAACTCATGCTATTGGTGTAGCCAGTGTTGCTGTGTCCAGCTGGTTGGTGATTTTTGATAGCACCACAGCGACAAAAGCTTGCTTATTGTTTTCTCTGCATAATAAGCTGTGATAGGATATTGTAAAAATAGTGTATTGTAAAAAAAAAAAGTAAGGTTTGCCATATAAAAAAAAAATACACACTTCATCATTAAAATGATTTACGTCTATGGGTATTTTTTTAAACTATAGAATGCTTTTCTTTCAGCTGACTACTTCTCAAATGGGGTTACACTGGATAAAATAGTATGAATGACACCAGTAATGGCTTATCTTTCTCAGCAGAAAGAAGAAAAGGAAACTTAACTTCAGTGCAATAATAACATTTTTACCTGTAAGATAGTTTGTTCATTATCCTGAATATTAAAACACTATGTACTAACAATTGTGAAATATGAATGCAAAAAAAAAACAAAAAAAAAACTTTTGAATGGGAACTCGCACTGTGTCACTATGGGAAATACTTCCAGCATGTATCTAAACGTGAAATTTGCATTGGCCAATGACAGCCTATAACGTCATTACAGGTGCAACAGTGAATATAAAAGAGCACCTGAGGAACATGCCATCCTCTCCTTTGTTTTCAGGGACGTTTTTTTGTGACACAGTAAGCGACAAAAGAACTAAATAATAACAAAAAAGAAAATGTCTAGTGAGAAGCGCTTCAGGAAGTGTGTGGATCCGTATCTTCGGTTACTGACACCAGCATGCCAACTATGCTAACATCTAAGGGATGCGTGAGCATGTATACGTGTTGATGCCCCCTCTTAAAGAGACGTTTGCGAGCTATCTCTCAGCAAGGAAGCCATCGACACTGAAGGCTCCAGCCCTGCAATCCAAGCCCATTAATACAGCATCACGCATTATTGGTAGGGCATATGCGGCAGCAGATCAGGCTGGACCCACTTTGTACACGATGGCGGTGCTTCAAGAGTACTAGGCTGACTTGTTGAAGGAATTGGGACTGGGTCAAGGTCTGTCTCCTTAGGCGGTAGCTGAGTTGAACCGCACCACAGATCTCGGTCTCCGGGTCACAAAACAAACTGCTGCCACAGTTGGTAGATCGATGGTGGCCAGAGAGAGAAACATCTGTGGGTGAACCTGGCTGACATCAGGGAGAAAGAGAAGGGCTTTCTCCTCAGTGCACAGGTTTTGCCTCTGGAGTTGTTCGGCAAATTTAAGGAGGTGAAGACGTGCTCAGCGGCTTACAAGACTTTCATTCCAAGCCGGTCCGAGTCCACACCCAAACCAGTGGGGGGACCTGGCCTGTCTCAGTTTTCTGACAGGGCTAAGGCCAGAAAGCAAATTTGACTACTCGTGCCCCTCCTCCTTCGAGTGAGCTGAGGAAGAAAAAGCAAGACCTCAGGGACGTGATCCAGTGGAGACGTGGTCAGTGCTCCGGAGCTTGTATGCATAAATAACATCTGCCCCCCTTCCCTGTTTGATAGTTATAACATTTTGCCCTCCCTCTTGCCGAGGCCTCCACTTACCAGAGCCCCACAAAAACAGTATTGTCAATACATATGGCTCTGGGTGCCTTCTTTGTGAAATTGTCTTGATGGAGAGACTTAGGCTGCTGGTCTTAGAGCTCTGTGAGAGTAGTATTTGAATATAGGCTCTTAGAGCCTCCTTGGTCAGAATACTGTTTTTTAGTTTGAGAGTTGTAAGGTCTCCTCTCATTATAGAGAGTTGTTCTTTGAGGTCTCTGCTTGCCAGAGCGCAGCAGACAGTGTTATTTATGTAATGGCCTTTATGGATCTATTCATGTACTGTTCTGGTTAAGGTTTGGTTAGGCTTTCTCTCGTTTAGAGAGTAGTTTTGTTGAAGCCTCCGCTCCTAAACTCTGTATAAACAGTAGTACTGAAGCAATAACTGTCTATTGTGCCAAGTGTCGTTTTGCCTTCTCTCATTTAGAGAGGCATTCTGCTGAGACAATATTATCTGCGCAGACAATATTATCATTTAGCTCTTTGGAGCCTTTTTGATGAGATTATTGTTGGCATAGGGTGGAGTTAGGTTTATGTTTGGAGAGTCGACTTGTTTAGGCTTCCACTCTCAGAGCTCCATATAGACAGTAAGCTGAGAATTATTAGGCCCTCTCTCGTTCAGAGAGCTATTCTGCTGAGGCCTCCGCTCGATAGAGCCCCACACAGGCAGTATTATCAATTGAGTGGTCCTTTGGGCCTCTTTGATGGGGCTGTTTCTGGCACAGGGTGTAGTCAGGCCTCCTCTCATTTAGACATCTTTGTGCTGAGGCCTTCCACTTAAAGAGCTTCATATAAGCAGTGGTATTGGAGTCTTAGGCTTTTTGGGACCCTCTTCAGTTACTGTCTTTAGGGTTGAGTGTAGTAAGGCCTCCTCTCACTCAGAGAGTCGTTCTGTTGAGGCCTCTGCTCTCCAGAGCTCCATACAGACAGTCTTTTCAATAAATATGGCTCTTTGGGAGCCTCTTTGATGAGACTGTCCCCAGCATAGAGGTAGTTAGGCCTCCTCTTATTTTAGAGAGTCGTCTTGTTGAGGCCTCTGCTCCTCGGACCTCCCCGTGGGCAGCAGTAGCAAGTTGTTAGGCACTATGTATGCCTCCTTGATAGTTATTCTTAGCACAGGGCATAGTTAGACCTCCTCTCACTTTAGAGAGTAATTATGTTGAGGCTTCTGTCCTTAGAGCTCTACTAAGCAGTAGTGCTAAGTTGTTAGGCTCTCTGTGAACATCCAATGATGCTACCATTTTGATTTAAAGCATTGCTAGGCCTCCTCTCGCTATAAAGCGCAATCGTTTTGATGCCTCCGTTCCCCAGTGCTCCGCCTAAAAGCAATTCCAAGTTGTTAAGCTTGTACCTCCTTGGAAGCTGTCTTGTATAACGTAGTTAGGTCTCCACTCGCTGTAGAGAGTCATTATACTGAGGCCTGCGTTCTCTGAGCCATATTCAGTAAACCATACAGGCTGTTGTACTATAAATTGTAGGCCTTTTTGATTCCCTTTTGTAGCCTCCTAGGATACTGTCTTTAGGTTTGAGTATCGTTAGGCCTCCTCTTATTACAGAAAGTCGTTCTGCTGAGGCCTTCATTCCCCAGACCAAACAGTGTCATTAGTATGTTGGCTCTTTTTGAGACTGCCTCAAAGTGCAGAGTGTTATGAGGCCTCCTCTCATTTATAGTCATTTTGCTGAGGCCCCCGCTCATAGAGCTTTGCGCAGATAGTAACAATAGAGATGTAAGCTTTGTGAAGCCTCCTCAGTTACTGCCTTAGGGTGTGGGTTATTAGGCCTCCTTTAATTTGTGAGAGTCATCCTGCTGAGGCCTCCACCCCAGGGCTTTCCACAAGTAGTAATGCAAAGTGTTTGACTCTCTGGTAAAGAAAGATGAACCTCTTTGAAAAACTTCTGACTTAGAGTGTAGTTAGGGCTCCTCTCGGTTAGAAAGTCGTTTTGCTGAAGCTTCCACTCTTTGGGCTCTGTTTAGTGCGTATGGTTGAGCGCAGTAGTACTCCCCTCAATCTTGAGGGTTGTTATGCAGAGTACTTCACTCTCTAGGGCTCTGATTGACGGTCATATCAAGTTGATCACCTTTGTGAGCCCCCTTGATGAGCTGTTCTCAAGGTAGAGTCTGGCTAGTACTCCCCTCACTTTAAAGGGCCATTAGACAAGGTACTCCACTCCCTACAGCTCCATGCACTTTTAGTAACAAGTTGTTAGGGTCTCTGCGAGCCTCCTTGATGTATAGATCCTGAGGAGGCATCTCAGTGGCCTGGTAGAGTCAATCTACTTTCCAGGACTGTCGTCTCTGGATTCTGGTGTGAAGTGGTATTGTCTTTAGTAGTGCAATCTCTTCTCATTGGGGGCCTTTGTGAGAGTGCTAATCTAGAATTTCTGCTTAGGCAGAGAGGTCATAGGCTTTTCTGCTAAGACAGTGGAACTAGCCTCCCTGGTGGTTTTAGGGGTGACGCTGTTGTCCCCTTGAGGTTAAAGGCTGGGGTCAATGTACTTTCACCCTGGCCAGATTCCAGATTAAGGAATTTAATTTTAAGTATAATTCTAAACCTTTTAAACTTTACCCTTGGGCCAAACTTATTTGACCCTGCGAGGAATAGAGCAAGGTACTGTATCTTCCTCATTTAGAGAATCTAGTTTAAGTAGTGGCGGAAGGGAATAGTGTAACTGACAACCAACTGGTGCGTCCTTTGGGGAATTTTCGACTTCCACAGGTTGGTCAATGTTGAGGCTTATGTTACAAGGCTTATGTAATCATGGTTCCCTGAGAAGGGAAACGAGGCACTACGTCTCGTTGGCATGCTTCTTTGATGCTTGCAATGTCTTCTTCAGACAAAGAACTGGGTGATGTGTTCCTCAGGTGCCCTTTTTATACTCATGGTCACACCAGTAATGACTTTATAAGCTGTCTCTGGCCAGACACCGGTCATGCTGGAAGCATTTCCCATAGTGTCCTCTAGAGGACGCAGTGTCTCCTTCCCCTTCTCAGGAAATCATGGTTACATGCCTAACCTGAGACATGTTTTCGATAATGACATTTTAGATAATGTGTAGATCCAGCAGTGGATTTTTTTCTGGCCATGTTTAAAATGGAACAAAGCTTTTATCATTGGAGATGTCCTTTTTTTCGTAAATGATTTTTGCTTATTTTTTTTCCAACCACAAAAACAAAACAAAAAAAAACCTGTCACATATCAAATCAAACACCTATTTCAGTAAACATACAAGTATCAGACAGAAAAACAGACACAACTTCATATAGCATTTCAGCACTTCAGATACATGTTTGTGATGTACACAAAAAATACAAGAGACATACATTGGCTGCAATTTAATGTGAAGTACCAATGTAACATGCATGATAGTTTTTGTCATGGGCTTCAATAAAACTATTTAATTCTTATTTACATTGTCCATCATAGTCGGAAAGTCAAAGCCATTATTTTCTCTTTGCTTCAAGGTACACTCAGTAATAAAAACAAGGAAATTGTATAATGTCTTAAAGTTTTACACATAAAGTAATTATTGAAAAAGTATGGATGCTCTGCTAAAAGCTGTTTTATTTTACATAACATGGGTTGCCTCATGGACATGTTGGGCAGACAGATACTACTTTATCTTGGCTGTTATCAGACACTTTCGCTCAAGAAATAAATTAATTACATCTGACTGTGAACAGCACATTTCTACAACTGAAACCTTTTGCTTAAATTGTATAATTCTATGCTCCAGGCCCCTAGGTGTCAGTATACGTCCAAGATGAACATAAACAAAAACAGTGCAACATAAAAAAAAAAGAGTTCACCTTTAATATCTTTGTGTTCTGACTTTATAAAACCACTGGTGGTATTTCCACCTTATTTATAGTCTACAATAGCTATCCCTTTATTAACAATTTCTCAAAACATATAAATATTATTGACTAAATAAATACTTATAAATATACAGAGTTGAATATACAGAGCTGTAAGCATTTTGTAAGCAGTTGCTCACCTCTAAATTGATATAATTGTGTGATTTTGACATTCAGGTCCCTGCTTGCATAAAAGTCTGTGTGGCAAGATTCAATTTCCGATCTCAAATTCGCTTCAATTTTTTAATCGATAATTAATCACATTCACACTCCAACTCCAAAGAGAATAAACATGTGCTTGCACACTCAGTCTGCTGCCATAAATAATGGAGACACACAAATAAAACTCTACTTTTACATTCATTTGAACCTCCATTTTCTGTAATGAGTTTTTCCATTCTGCCTTAAAAGTGTGGCTTTGTAAATCCGTCATTTCACATGGCAGTGAAAGATGGCACTAACCTCTTGTGAAATCTTACATCTCTCCTCTTCATGTGCAATGAATAATGTCCTCAGCAGTGCAATATCTTTATGAAAGCCTTTCTGAACTCCACATTGAAAGTGGTATATATGATGGGGTTGACGGCGCTGTTCACATATCCCAGCCAAGTGAAGGCATTGTACATTTCCAGTGGCACCACGCAGCTCGTGCAGTGAGTTTTCAAAATGTGAGTAATAAAAAAGGGCAGCCAGCAAATAATGAAAACACCTGCAACAGAGAAAATAACCTGTGGTATTCTGAGGACAAGACCTCAATCTAGGACTTATGGCTAAGCAATACTTCAATAAAATGACAGCATCGTGATCTCACCTAGAACAATGGCCAGCATCTGAGTAGCCTTCTTCTCTTTATGCTGAGAAATCTTCCTCTTGCTCATGGTTTTGGTCACTGTAGTTCGCGTTTTGCCATTGGGCAGTGCCTGAGTTTCAACAGGTTTGGCTTCTTTAGGGGTCTGGACCTCCTTGGCATGGCCATTTTTCTCATCTCCATTTGATTGACATTCATCGTGGGAGGGAGAGGCATTGATGGGGCTCGGGTTGGCCAATAGGTCAACGACCAGAGTGGATTCCTGTTTCTTTTTCTCTAGAGGGCTGGTGCCGGCCACAATATCCACCCCCACATCACAACCCTGGTGCAGGACCTCCTTTATCAGTTTCTGTTGAATATGTGTTTATCATTAATTGTATAATGACACTTTGAATCTGTACAGTATGTCATGTACCAGTAGAATCAACGTAGGAAAAAGTAAACAAAATAAATAACTGTAAATTATGTTACGTGTGAAAATAAAAAGTGAAAATTTGCCCTAACCTGACAGTTTCTGACAGTGGTAATTGGTGACCTCATGGCCTCTCATTAACTATTCGCATTTACAGTCGTAGCTAAATCAATGCTTATTTAACACAGGCAGGCTGTCAACATGGATGTATGACTCACAGTAATCCAAGTATAATCCATCTGATGTGATATATGACTCACAGTAACCCAACTGTAACAAAAATGCAGTTTATGAAAGAGAAGAATTTACAGATGGAGTTTACCTCCTTAGTGAAGAAATATTATACTTAAGCACAATTTATTCATATGTACTTTAGTATATATAAATGTATTCGAGGCACACAATAAATTGGTATACCGTACTTAAAGTCTGTTAAATTGGAACAACTCATTTTGTACTAAATTAGTTGTCCAAAAGCAGTGCTTAAGTTCAACTAAAGTTGTATTAAATATATTTGTTTGTGCTTAAGTGGAACTATTCCAAGTGTACTTAAGTACACTTTAAATATACTCTTGCATTTTAGTTTTGAAATGCAGAATTCACTCAGCATAAACTTCAAATGTATTTTGGTGACATTACAATTGCAATTCAATTACACTGTAAGTGCCAGATATACTAACTGTTTACACTAGTGCAGACACTCTCTTGGTGTTAAAAACTACTGTCTGGATTTACTAAAGTGCAAAATTAGCAATGAAAAGGCGCGGACTGAGTTGTTTTTGCGGCTGACCTTATTGCATATGCATTTGTAGGAGTTTCCCTTTCAGACGCAAAATGTATGGGAGGAGAGTATTTAAATGAATAACACAACACCATTTACTAATGTTTGCATTAGTCAATTTACTGGTATTTGCGGCATTATTTAACGCCCCCCAAAAAAGCATGTCTTAACCCATTTTCTGACATGGCTGCAATTGTTGCTGCTAGGAGGAGACACCACAGAGAACAGACAAAGAGTGGAAGAAGGGAGAAAATATTTTCCACTTGTATTAATTTCTGTGGAATGTCAGAGGAACACATTATATTACATGTAACATGTTGTGCCTGTCGATCCGCACCTGATGAGCATCACCTCTGCTTATTTGCGCTGCACTTTGTAGATTGCGTTGGTCTTTATGTAAATGATTTGACTGCGTCTGTGTTCTTTACTTTGCGCGTCAGCATTAGATCACACGCAACACTTACCAACTCCCATCGGTGCATTTGTGGAATTGCACTCTCACGCTAGTTTGCCCAGTTTATTAAATCTGGCCCTAGTGTTGAACATACATTAATATTATACTGATAATAAACTTGATTTTAAAACACATTGCAATTACATTTCAAGTAATCTTGAAGTGTGCTAATGGCATCATTATCATGTGGTTCAAATAGGCTACAATAAAGTAATATTTATAAATAATGGCACAGCTTAAGAATTTACCTTTTACTGAAATTATAATGGGGGTACCCAGTATACCAGTAACTCGCTTATCCGGAGAACATCAGTTAGACATTGGGAACAGATATATGTACATTGAATGTAGGAACCACAACGGACGAGATTTGAACCCCGGTCGCTGCCACACGAGTTCACTTGGTTTACCAGTTACGCCACCACACATATATGCACCATGCAAAACTCGGGTTAATTTGTGTTCTTTCTATACTGTTAGATGTACTACTATAAGCAAAGAGATTTTTATAGCAATGACAGCACAAATTATATGGATTTAAAGACTGTGAATCGCAGAGAAAAGCCTTAATATAGGCACAGTAAGCTAGGGCTGCCCTCGACTAAAGATCTTTCAAGTCAACTATTAGTGGTTAATTTAAGCGATTAGTCGACTAATTGCACGTGTATTTTATTGAGCCAAATCATAATAATGATTGCAGTAATTGGCCGCAATTACTGGGGAGACCGCATAAAAGCCGGCTGGTGCAAGAGAGCGGGAGAGCGAAGGACTGGGGACTCGTACCAGCACTCGTGACCTGCTTGCTGACAAACGGACTGAGGATACACATCGGAAAGAGTTTTATGAATGGACTGAGTTTACACATCGGGAAGAGTTGGATAAAAGTGGACTGAGAGCTGAGTCAGCAGGAAAGAGTGTTTTAGAACTGTGCTGTAGACGTGTCTACGGTGAAGGCGCATGTGGCGCACCTTTTCTTTAGTTTCTTTAATTTTCATTTAATAAAGTGTACGAGTCCCCGTTATGCCGACCCTTGTCTTCTTTCATCCCCACACACACTGAACCATCGTTACACTAGTGCCGAAACCCGGGATGGAAGAAGAACCCGCCGCCAGACAGTCTCCGTCCCCATTTGCGGATGTCATCCACGCGCTCGCTGGTCTGCACCAAGAGCAACATCGTGCCCTGCTGGCCGTGAAGGAGGAACAGGAGCGCAGGTTCAAGGCGCTCCTCCTCGCCCAGCAGGAGGACTGCGGGCTGTTCCGGAGCTGGATGGACCGGGAGGTACGGGCCGGACCATCAACACCAGCTTCATTCTCGGCCCAGACCATACCGCTTCATAAGATGGGTCCGCAGGACGACCCGGAAGCTTTCCTCGACCTGTTCGAGAGGACGGCCGAGACCTGGGGCTTGCCGCTTTGGGACTGGCCAGTGCGGTTGATCCCGCTGTTGTCCGGAGAGGCTCAGATCGGCGCACAACAATTGCCAGTTCCGAACCTCCTGGTCTATGAAAATCTCAAACGCGCCATACTACAGCGGATCGGCCGGACCCCGGAGCAGAGCAGACAGCGGTTCTGGACCCTCGAGCTCGGGGGAATCTGCTCGGCTCTTCGTCTTCGCGCAACAGCTCCGGGACGCGTGCCGCAAATGGCTGGTGGCCGTAGGGAGCGACGTCGAGGGAATCATCGACCAGGTGGTACTGGAGCAGTTCGTGGCGCGGCTCCCTCGGAGGATCGCCCAGTGGGTCCAGTGCCACCACCCGACGTCGCTGAACCAGGCCATCCAGTTGGCGGAGCACCAGATGGTGGCGTGCCCAGGGGTCGGCGAACCCTTCCAGCAGCTTCTCTCTCTCTCTCTCCCTCTCTTCCCCATCCCTCTGTTTCTTCCCGCCCTGTCCCTCTCCCTAGGTCCCGTGGAACTTTCCCTCCTAGGCCGGCGCCCCGTTGGAGGACCGGCATCGGGGCAGATCCTGTCCCCGCACCTAGGGCGCCGCCTAGGGGAGCAGCCTCCGCTTCCGGTTTCTCTCCACTCCCTGCACCCGTGCTCTCCCCACGCCAACCACTTGACCCACTTACTTACCGCTCGGCTCCTCCCTCACTCTCCCGCTGCAAACTCCGGAAAACCACGCCCCTCTCATCACAGTCATGAAATACAGAGGAGACAAACAAAAGCTAAATATTTGCACCTTTTGTAAGATTGAAACTAATAAATCATTAGCAAATTTAAAATAAGTACATTGTTTTTAATGTGGTGTGTGTTTCACTCATGTACTCAATTGTATGCAGGTGTTTGCTGTCTGTCACAAAAGTTCCAATTTTTAAAAATCACATGTGACAGTTTGGTAAAAGTTCTTCTAACCCTAATTGATGAAGGGAGCTTTTTATTTCTTAAACAATCATGTAGGAAGACACATCATGGCCATATTCCAGGATGACATTGTTAAGATTCATCAGGCTCAAATTATGAAAGAATGGTTGGGAGGGAGCATGATGAATCATTTTCACACATGAACTGGCACCTCTGAGTCCAGACCTTAAATTCATTGAAAGTCTTTGGGATGTGCTGGGAAAGACTTTACAGAGGGTTTGACTCTTGCATAATTGTCAATGCAATATCATGACACAAAATTGATGCACCTCTTGATGGAAATAACATCACAATAACCCAATAATACCACTTACAGTTGATCGTGGAATACCTACCATGGATGAAATTTCATGAACTGACTCATTGCAAAGGTGGCATCCTATCGCAGTACCACTCTTGAATTCACAGAGCTCTTCAGAAAGACCCATTTTTTCACACATTTGTAAATGCAAGCTGCTGGCTAGGTGCTTGATCCCAGCAAGCAATTTTGCGTTGAAAAGACGTCTAATAATCATCCAAAAACAGAACTGACGTCTAGGCTAAAACAAGGCAAAATTTGGGCTGTCAGTGAAAATGTAACAGACGTCTAAACACAGCTCAAGAATAAACGCACAGGCTATGCATAGAACATATCAAAGAAATGAAACCAAACACCTGGTAATCATTGTTGACTTTGCTTACATTGTCATGGTCGGTAAAAGAACAGGAAGCAATAGCAGTTACTCAGTATTTATTTGAAGGACAACAGTACAGGAAAAGACACGGGTGTGGACAGGTAACGCAGGGACTTCGATGGTCAAGGTGCGGTGAATCCTCGTGAAGTGCCCAAGACGAGACGAACAATCCAACACCGAGTTGACGAATCCACAGGAACACAAGGACGGGGAAAACTGGAACCAGACGCGAACACCGACACCCAAGACATACAACAACGATCTGACAAAGGGAATGAGACAACGGTGAGTATATTAAGAGTGAGGAAGATTGACTGCAGCTGGTGATAAATGATGATTTTCAGCTGGAGCGGATCAAGGAATGACAACACATTCACGCCCACTACACACGTGCTTTCATACCACAACATAAACACGAGACGAGAAGGAACATTGGATCTGAATACCGTGACAGTACCCCTCTCCTAAGAACGCCTTCTGGCGTTCTCAGACCTCCTTACCTGACGATTGTAATCATCGATCAAGGAGTGATCCAGAATGTCTCTGGCAGGTACCCAACTTCTCTCCTCCGGACCGTAACCTTCCCAGTCCACCAAGTACTGGAATCCGCGCCCCCTCCGCCTAGAATCCAGAATACGATCTACCGAATAGGTGGTCTCCCCATCTACGAGACGCGGCGGGGGGGGAACCGGGACAGGCGGATTAATGCAAGAACGAAACACGGGTTTAATTTTGGAAACGTGAAATGCGGGGTGAATTCTCCTGTACGCAGGAGGTAAACTAAGGCGGACTGTCACCGGACTAATGATCTTGTTGACAGCGAACGGGCCAATAAATTTGGGAGCAAGCTTATTAGAGACGGAGCGGAGAGGAATGTTCTTAGTAGAAAGCCACACTTTTTGACCGACGACATATACGGGAGGCTTTGACCGGTGGCGATCGGCCTTAGCCTTGGTTGCGCGCCCCCACTTGGAGTAAAGTCTCACGGGCTCTAGTCCAAGTGCGGTGACACCTCTGGATAAAGGCGTGAGCAGAGGGGACCGCGACCTCGGATTCCAGACTGGGAAAAATTGGTGGCTGGTAACCTACACTACACTCAAACGGAGAAAGGCCCGTGGCTGACACTGGTAAGGTATTGTGGGCGTACTCCACCATGGACAGCTGTTGGCTCCATGAGGAAGGATTCTTGGATACCAAACATCGTAACACCCTCTCCAGATCTTGATTGGCTCTCTCGGTCTGGCCATTGCTCTGAGGGTGAAACCCCGAAGACAGACTAACCGTCGCCCCCAGTAATCTACAAAATTCTTTCCAAAATTTGGACACAAACTGGGGTCTTCTGTCAGAGACCACGTCTATCGGGAGGCCATGTAAGCGAAAGACGTGGTCAACGACTGTCAACGCTGTCTCCTTAGCTGAGGGTAATTTGGGTAAAGGAATAAAATGGGCCGCCTTCGAGAACCGGTCCACCACAGTCAAAACGACTGTGTTACCCTGGGAGGGGGGGAGGGCGGTGATAAAATCTAGCGCGATATGGGACCAGGGTCTCGAAGGGACTGGCAGCGGTTGGAGGAGCCCATCTGGAGGTCGATTGGAAGTCTTACCAGTGGCACAAACCGAGCAAGCCAAAACAAAACTGTGAATGTCACGAGCCATAAGTGGCCACCAGAATCGTTGCTTGACTAAAAACTTAGTACGATTAACTCCTGGATGACAAGCTATGTTGGAACAATGGCCCCACCGGATAACGTCCGACCTTAATCCCTCCGGCACAAATAAACGACTCGGTGGACAGTCGGGCGGAGGCGTTACCCCTTCTAAGGCCTTCTTGACCTTCGATTCGATCTCCCATACGAGTGTGGAAACAAATAGGGTCTCCGGTAAAATGCACTCGGGAGTAGACGGGCGTTCGGAGCGATCAAAAATACGAGACAAAGAATCGGGTTTGATGTTCTTAGAACCCGGACGGTACGAGATAGAAAAATCAAAACGACCGAAAAAAAGTGCCCACCGAGCCTGCCTGGAGTTCAATCTTTTGGCGGTTCTGATGTACTCTAAGTTCTTGTGGTCGGTCCAGACGATAAAAGGTACCCCCGAACCCTCTAACCAATGTCGCCATTCCTCCAACGCTAACTTGACTGCCAACAACTCCCTGTTACCAATGTCGTAATTGCATTCAGCTGGGGATAAACGGTGAGAGAAAAACGCGCAAGGATGCATCTTGTCGTCTGTGGGAGAGCGCTGGGACAGCACTGCTCCTACCCCCACCTCTGACGCATCGACCTCCACCACGAACTGCCGTGAATAGTCAGGGGCAACGAGGATGGGAGCTGAAACAAAGCGGCTCTTGAGGTTAGCAAACACAGCCTCGGCTGTATCTGACCACCTGAACGGAGTTCTGGGGGAGGTCAAGGCGGTCAGAGGCGCGGCTAGTAGGCTGAAGTTGCGAATGAAACGCCGATAGAAATTGGCGAATCCCAGAAACCTCTGTAGGGCCTTACGGGAATCTGGACTTGTCCATTCCACCACAGCCGTAACCTTGTCAGGGTCCACACGCATTCCCTCAGACGAGACGATGTGTCCTAAAAAAGGAACAGACTGTGCATGAAAATCGCATTTCTCCGCCTTGACAAAAAGCCCATTCTCTAACAACCTCTGAAGCACTTGTCGTACGTGTTGCACATGTTCCTGGAGAGACGAGGAAAATATCAATATGTCATCCAGGTAAACATATATGAATTGATCTATCATGTCTCGCAACACATCATTGACAAGTGCCTGGAAGACTGCTGGGGAGTTGGACAGCCCGAAAGGCATGACCAAATATTCAAAGTGCCCCCTGGGGGTGTTAAACGCAGTCTTCCACTCATCCCCCTCCCTGATGCGGACCAAATGATAAGCATTACGCAAATCCAATTTTGAGAAGATGCCCCCTGCAACCTCTCGAAGGCTGAAGACATCAACGGCAAAGGATAGGTATTCTTTACCGTGATGTTATTCAACCCTCGGTAATCAATACAAGGTCGCAGAGAGTCATCCTTTTTCCCCACAAAAAAGAACCCCGCCCCCGCAGGTGAAGAGGAAGGGCGGATGAACTTGGCTGCTAGAGAATCAGAAATATATTTCTCCATAGCCTCCGTTTCTGGGACAGAAAGCGAGTATAACTTGCCTTTAGGCGGAAACTTACCTGGCATTAACTCTATGGCACAGTCATAGGGACGATGAGGAGGGAGAGAAGCAGCCCTAGACTTACTGAACACTTCCTTCAGGTCATGGTACTCCTCGGGCACGTTAGACAGATCCCCTGCTTCCTCCTGAAACACAAAAACAGGCACAGACGGACAAGCAGACACAAGACAAGACTTATGACACTCCCTGCTTCACTCCAGTATGGTCTTATGCTGCCAGTCCACTCGGGGGTTGTGATGGGTGAGCCAGGGGTGACCAAGAACAATGGCTGCCAATGGTGAATCCATGATATAAAAAAAAATGTCTCAGTGTGATTGCCAGAAGTGATGAGGGTGATGTCTTCGGTGATGAATGAGATGGTGGGAAGTTCTTGGCCATTAAGTGCATGTACCGCAATCTTCTGAGTGAGTGGTCTGAGTGGAATCTGAAACGTGTGTGCAAACGTGCTGTCCATGAAATTACCTTCAGCCCCTGAGTCCAGAAGTGCTTGGCAGTCGTGTTGGTGAGTTGACCATCTCAGTCTTACCGGGAGGAGTGTAGATGTGGATGAGGTCTTCTCGGCGGAGATCCCACCCGATAGTAGCCTCATACTTACTATCGGGCTTGGCCTTTTACCGGGCAGTTGTACGCAAAGTGTCCCGAACCTCCACAGTATAGGCAAAGGCCCTGGGACCTCCGCCTCTCCCTCTCCTCCCGGGAAAGCCGAGCTCGACCCACCTGCATGGGTTCGTGATCGAAGACAGGGCTGACCACGTCCCTGCCGCTGGACCGTTGACCCTCTATCCCTCCAGGAGAACGGGTGGACGAGACTCTGCCTCCGACTCGGGAAAGTCGCGCATCCACCCGTAGAGCTAAGTCAATAAGTCCGTTAAGAGACGTGGGGAGGTCCAGGGCGTAGATCTCTCTGTGGACGCGATCAGCCAACCCATGCAGGAACATGACCCACTGCGCCTCCTCGTTCCAATGGCATTCGGCCGCCAGGGTTCGGAACTCGATGGAAAAGTCCGAGACCGACCTCTCCCACTGACGAAGGTCGGCCAGTACCCTAGCGGCCTCTCTCCCCACGACTGCTCAATCAAAGACTCTTCTCATCTCCGCGGAGAGAGATTGGAACGAGGCACAGCAAGGGTCTTGATTCTCCCACACCGCCGTTCCCCATAACGCCGCCTTTCCGGTCAGTAACGTGATGACAAAGGCCACCTTGGCTTGTTCATTCTGGAACGTTCTGGGCTGTAGGGCGAAATGCATTGAACACCTTGTCAAAAACGCTCGACAATATGCCGACTCACCCGCATAAGACTCCGGAACCGGTAGGCGTGGCTCAGATGGCGCGAAGATCTCCGGTGGTGTGGGGGGAACGGCTGGTGTGGGTGGCGCAGTGGGAACACGAAGAAGTTGGACCTGCTGGGTGAGCTCGGACACCTGCGCTACCAAAGCTTGAATCGCACGACCCGTGTCATTGATGTTCCTCTCGTGAGAGTCCAATCTCCGGACGTTGTGGTGGACGAACTCATCCAGCGTGGAAGATGCCTCTCCTGCTGCTTCCATTGTAGGGTCAGATCGTTCTGTCATGGTCGGTAAAAGAACAGGAAGCAATAGCAGTTACTCAGTATTTATTTGAAGGACAACAGTACAGGAAAAGACACGGGTGTGGACAGGTAACGCAGGGACTTCGATGGTCAAGGTGCGGTGAATCCTCGTGAAGTGCCCAAGACGAGACGAACAATCCAACACCGAGTTGACGAATTCACAGAAACACAAGGACGGGGAAAACTGGAACCAGACGCGAACACCGACACCCAAGACATACAACAACGATCTGACAAAGGGAATGAGACAACGGTGAGTATATAAAGAGTGAGGAAGATTGACTGCAGCTGGTGATGAATGATGATTTTCAGCTGGAGCGGATCAAGGAATGACAACACATTCACGCCCACTACACACGTGCTTTCATACCACAACATAAACACGAGCCGAGAAGGAACATTGGATCTGAATACCGTGACATACATGATGGAATAGCATACATCTCATAAGTTATTTGGGCAAAAAATCAAGATTATATAGCTGGACAATCGGGTCTATAGTTAACCTAGACAGTGAAACGCTTGAATTCAATAATTAAGAGGTGTGTCCAGACACAAAGTTTATAATAGTATGTTTTATAATAAAATGCCTTTTCAGTCTTTCTACTTAAAAATCTCATGTGTAATTCAGTAATTCAGTCAGTGTTACCACTGACTTGAAATTATTAGTCAAATTTACTAGCAATTCATAGACCAAGTAAATCCTTCAACATTTTTTTTCAGTGTAATTAGATGTGTTTAAGTGAAAAAGAATGACAATACTAATTTAAATATTGAAGACACTGAAAATGCCCTGCACACGTTATTTGACATTTCACACTGAAAAAAAAAATGGTAACATCTCAATTAACTGATTTTATTCAAGTAAAAAATATTATGTAATATAGCTGAATCAACCTAAATAAATAAATACCACCAAACTATGTGGTACTTAGACATGTGGTACCCATAATGAGGCAAAGAGCACTTGGATGTAATTGTGTTAATGTTTAGGCAGCTGCATACATTAATCTACAAATATTTTACATAGCATTTTGAGTTGATTTATAAGTAAAATACACTTACTGCTTTCTTGTTTTTGGCAGGTAAACCCCCGTTGGTCTTAATGATAACTGTGCACAGTTTCACATCTTCAGGATGAGTGCACTTTTCCTGTGGCAGAGGTAATAAGAATGTAATTCAGCATGTGGTCGACATTAAATTTCAAAGACAGCATGGAGCCTTAAAAATATATACTTGGTGCCTCTTGATGACACACAATGCAAATAAATCCACTGAACACAAAATAGCCTTTCTTGCACTAAAAGGGGAATGAAAAAGTGATTGCTTTAGTAATTGGTTCCAATCCAACCATCTTCATTTCATCTGTGTATTGTGATTATCCTCCCTCCCTGAAGGAATATTTAATTCCATATAGACCCAGCTATAGATAGAGACACACTGAATATCTCTCCATCACTGTGCCAAACATCTTTAAAGAGAGTGGTAAACGTGCCTTTAAATTTAAAGCCCCTTCAGACTGGAATAGCCTGCCTTGGTCGCTAAGATCTGTCACTTCCTTGCGTTCCTTCAAAATATCGCTCTTTACTTACCTTTACTTACTTATCTGCTCTGACACAGATTGCATGGGCAATTGTTTAAAAACCTTACAGCTCAGAAAAAATGTCTTCTAAATGTTGGCATGGTGATGGTTTCATTTGCTTTAATGGCTTTACTCTCACAGCCTCCAGTGGGTAATGCATATTCAACATCGGGCTAAGGCAATGCCCCCATAACTAAATACACAGTGGAGATACTGAAATTAGTCTAAGACTGTTAGTTATCTGGACACATTTGAAAAAGCAACATTTTCTCTACGTTTTGGCCTTCCATTTTTGTCCAGTGAAAACTGAGCTTTTTGAAGACAAATACATTTGTAAATGCCATTTTCACTTTGTAGTGTGGAAATGGAGGAATTTGAAAATGATGACACGTTTAGTCATGTGGCCCATATTGTACCAATTGATATGGTTATACTGTTATGTCCCTGCTATGTGCTATTTGTGTTCACAGTGTTGCTAAAGATAAATGTTATTTTGTACAATTTTCATATTACATTCCTGGAAAGATGACAGACAATTGCTGTCCTACAAAAAATACGATGGTAATTGTGTTTTACGCCCGTTTCACACATACTCCGTTTGCAGTGCGTATGCGGTGCGTATTTTTTTACGCACCCATGTTAACAGGTTAGACCACACATGAAATGGCAATTGAGTGCGACCTGGACGTACCAGTAAGTGGTGGGATATTTAGCTAATAAAATGATTGTTCCAGAAAGAATAGCGTGAGAAATTCGTATCATCTCAGTCAGTTTTTATTAAGTTTTACGCATACACAATGATTTAAAGTTTCTGACATTTCAGTGTGGATGAGAAACGTATGGCATATGCTTGACAATTCAAGTGTGGACAGAGATTTTGAATTGAAATTTGCATTTTGAAATGAAAACACCATTTCCGAATGTATTCAGATTTATTCAGATGTAGTCTAAATATAAAACTGTTAATTTTCATTTGCATCCCTGTTAAGATATATATCTACCATTAGCCAAAATCAAGCATTAAATTAAACCTAAAACTGAACAGAATACTGTGACATATCACTGATTCCAGGGGTGAGTAAAGGTTTTGGGGTTACTATATCTCCAGTAGTGTCCTGCAGGTCCTGGTATTACCCCAGAGATTATAATTAACACTGACAGATGCTCCCCATATTTTCTAGAAAAAGGCCAAGTCCTTTTGTAAAATGACACTGACACCATGTCTTGTCCTGTGGGGAGTGCTAGGTATTTTCCCTGAGGCTACTGTCTCACATAGTGCACATCACCTTGAGAGAGGGCTGAGCATCAGCATCTGTCTTCTGGCAGCTCCGTTTATTGTTGACCCGTTTCCGGCGCTTGCGAAGAACCACGTAGATCTGCACGTAGACGAGGAGGGTGATGATGAAAGGCACATAGAATGACATGATGGATGAGTAGACAACAAAAGCGGGGTTGGCGATTTCACACACGGCACCATCCCGTGTAGCTAAGAGAGAGAGAGTGAGTAAAATATGGTTACACAATTAGTTATGGTTGCAAAACTAATTAGTTCAGTGAGGCACTGGCAAATGCCTGTATGGGCAAATTTCCCACAACAAGTGCAAATTAGCTCCAGATTATAATTAGATTAGAAACATACTGAAAAATGTATAACAATATGACAACAGTGTTGAGTGAGCTCAAAACTGAATATAAAATATTATGTACATGTATATGTAAGTATACATACATAGGATGTATTAAAAAGAGACAGTAAATAACTTTCTAATTTTACAAAAGATTCTTATTTCAAATGAATGCTTTCATTTAATCGAAGAATCCTGAAAAAATGTTTCACAGTTTCTTTGTTTTCACTGTTTTTAACGTTTGCCGCATTTCCACCGCAGGAACTTTCCCTAGGAACTAGGAACATCTCGGTTACGTATGTAACCCTCATTCCCTGAAGGAGGGAATGGAGACGTAGTCGACGTGTCGACTGATTGGGATCACGCCAGGGAGCCAGTGATCTTCGAGTACTATTGAAACGAGCCAATGGAATTGGCGTGCGTGATTTTCATCACACACTCCATCCCCGCAGCGTGGGTATAAATACGGAAGTGGATGCACGCACTAGTTGCTTTTTCGCTGAGGAGCCAAGCGTAACTCTGAGTCAGCAATAATAATAATAATTATGGTGACGGGACTACGTCTCCGTTCCCTCCTTCAGGGAACAAGGGTTACATACGTAACCGAGACGTTCCCTTTCAGTCACTCACGTTCGACGTAGTCGACGTGTCGACTAATTGGGGTCCCAATTAAAACGCCACTAGTGCTGCCACCTTCCAGTGCCTAAACAAAAGCCTTCTGATCCTCCCGCATTGTTTGAGGCAGAGATGGGACAGAGCTTAGGCAAGGGAAGTCACTGCTGTTCCACAAGACTTTGTACTGACGCACAAACACAGGATGGCCTGTGGTGCGGAAGGATAGAGATCTGAAGTGCATGTCTCTCAGGTCGAATGCTGCAGACCAATCTTTGGGGCCGGAGCATTTGGAAATGCATCTCTGTATAACAAATTGAACGGAGGCTTTCGAAAAAGGGCCGTCTCAATTAACACAGGACCAAGATGGTCGTTACCCACCTCTCTAGGGTACAATGAAGTACGGGCTTATAGAAGCCGGTCTTCATATCGGCTGGAGGGAGTGGCTGCATCGTGTTCTTCGCCAGTAGATTGCGATGTGTGCACACAAGACTGGAGCACTGCTCAAAACTTAGGTGTGACTAAAGTCACTAATTTTACTAGCATATTTGCTCAACATCCAAGTGTGATGAAAGTCACCAAATTTTAGGAGCATCTTTGCTCTGAGCTTGAATATCACTGAGCTTGGGCGGAAGCCGATCGAAAAGGAATCGCAAGCCGAGTATAATGGTCTAGTTTAGGGCCATCTGGACCGGTTGGGAAGTATTTTTTTGGAAGCCAGGGGACCACAGACGTACCTGAGGTGGTGCAGCGAGGTGAAGGACAGGGACCCGGAGGGCGAAAGGCAAAGGCGGCCCGAAGCAGAGTGTGGTGCACAACACTTACCTGTCTCCACGAGACGCCCAGGGATACGTGAGAATGCGGATGACCGGGTCCTCGAACCGCACCCAGCTGCTGTGTTGGCGAACAAGAGGGGGCTGAGGGGTGCAAGGCTTTACAGGGCCACATAATTTCAGACTTGCCCCTCTTGGGACCCAGGAACAGAGAAAATTGCTCTTCCTTTGAAATGTGGCTATCGCTTGCTTCGCTTTTTTTGGAGCTAGCGGTGGAACAGACACACACAGATAAAAACTCCACCCGGCCCTCACTCCGGGTGACTAACTCCAAGAGCATCCTCCTCCATCCCTGAACGGCCTGCTTAGGAATGCTTTCGCTGTCGCTTGCCACCTGGATTGGCAGCGCCTGGAGCGGCCTTGGTGTCCTACTGCAGCAAGCTCTGTGCTGAGGCCTGGATGGAGGCTGCAGCGGAGGCCCAGCTGGGGTGGCAGCAGTGGACCGCCATCGGCGACGAGTAGGCGGAGGAACTGCCACCGGCGGCGGGGTGGAGGCAGCAGCGGGCCGCTGGGGCTGGATATGCCGGATGTGCCGGATGGCCTCCGTCTGCACTTGGGCGGCAGAGAGCTGTTCGGCGGAGTTCTCCGCCGCGGCTGCTGACCAGCCCAACCTGGAATATTGGGAAGACCAGGAACCGAACCTTGTCCGCATCCGTCATATCAACCAGGCCGAGCCAACGATGGCGCTCCTGAACCACTAAGATGGACATCGCCAAACTCGTGCCCCAGAGGTCGAGGTCGTATTCAGTGCGGTGCTCATCTATGAGCGTATGGTCTGGCCTACCCTCTTGCATGTCCATTAGTGTCGTGGCCTGATAGACATGTAACAGCACCATGGCACGCAAAGAGGAGGCGATTGCCCACAGGCTTTGTAAGCTCTGCCCGTCGGAATGGACGAAAGCGTCATCTCATCAACGTCATTGAGTCGTCATCTCCAGAGGCCAGCTCACCCTCTGATGCTGCTATCGACATCCTATCCTTTGGGTTAACCCCAATTGAGACGGCTGATCGGTCCATTAGAGAGGGACCAGCACGTTCAACAGGAAATTCCACCGGCTGCGATTTGATGGAGGAGTGAGGAGCCCACAGGGAATGGTTACCGGCTGAGACATTCATCACTATCCTCCGATCACCCATCCCACACGGCATCCAGGGGTGGGGCATGGTAATGGTCTGATCTCAATATCTCAACATTGCGTCAGTCATATTCTCGCAATGGGAACAATACGCGTTCACAAAAGCTGCTTCAGCGCGCTGTAACCCCAAACACGTGATGCAACGATTGTGATCATCAGAGAGAAAGAGGGAATGACCGCACGGGAGTACTGTTGCTCTTTCAGGAAATAGAACCCATCACCAATTCCGGAGCACACAGGAATGACCGCGGCAACACTGAACAGTGAACTGAAATAGTGAAGCACTCACTTTTCCACCCTCTAACCAGCCGTCAACAAACACAAACATTTAGAAATTTGTTGCTGTTAAAACAGCAGTTGAGAGCTCAAAGCACGCAATCACCACTGCACCCGCACTGTAGAAACCACCAGCACTGGGTGAGTCTTCCAGAAAAACACCGACACACTCGCTCATTGTAAACAACAGCACTCTTCAGAGACATCAAATGATCGGCTCCGAAGTGAAAGACAACTAATGCGTCCATCCACTTCCGTATTTATACCCGCGCCGCTGGGGCGGAGTGTGTGATGAAAATCACGTACGGCAATTCCATTGGCTCGTTTCAATAGTACTCGAAGATGACTACGTCGAATGTGAGCGACTGAAAGGGAACATTGTTAATGAACTTTCGGCGCTGAACATGCTGATTGGTTGAGTTAATGCCTCATGTTTAAGTGAGAGCCAGAGCGAGTGCATGTTTATGCAGATATATCTGGAAGTTATGTTTTGCTATTGGCCCTCAGCATATATATATTTGAACTCAGTGAAGCAGAAATGTGTCACCGTTTAGTGATGTCATTGTATGTTCCACATTGTATGTTCACAACGCCATTTCATTGTTGTTTTTGATCCGGCAATCATTAATTTACAAGCTAGGCACTGGTTATTATATACAAACCTGTCGTTTACCTGTGTTATTTAATCCAAACAGCAGGGGGCAAGAAATAGCGAATGAAAGCACCCAAACCACCGAGATCATTACAGTGACACGTCTCTTGGAGCTGTAGCGTGTGTTGTACAACATCGGCATGGCAACAGCCGTGTACCTGCACGAGAAGCCCAGAGGGAAGGAGATAAAAAAGGGTGTGGGTGGGATAGGGTGAATTCTAATTTAAGCAGACAAATAGAGTAAATAACAATGTTGGTCACACCTGAACAGCTGCCTCTGCTACCAGCTGCCATTATTGTGCCATCATCTCTCTTCCTTTTGTGACTGTAATAAACCTAAAGCTTTAGGGGTCTTCCTACTCTAACAAAATGGTTGAGTTTACCAAGCATGCATTATACTCACTGAAAGTGTTGTTTATTAGTGCTGTCTGCATTGTTTTACCACAGAATTGAGCAAACTACTGTAATCTGACATACTTTATTTAGCATAATTGCTCCAACATTGAAAAAGAGCCTGTTTATAATGTAATTTTTTATCAAATGGTCATCATTTGATGTATTACTGCTTACATGATCAATAAAACTGTAGACAAACATCTATTTTTAAGCAATATTCAGTATACCGCTCTCTTTCTGTGGGCAGGAATTGCACGCTTTATTTGTGGAAAGCAATTTAGTACCTGATTAAACTGAATTACCGGTGTTTAGAGAAAAAGACAGTTGTTTAGTGAATTCATGCCTCTGTATATTCTACGCCTTCAAAAAATTATTTGTTATAATTTATTTGCTCTTATGTAATTCCAAACCTGCATGACTTTCTTTCCTCTGCGGAACACAAGAGATGGTATTTTGAAGGATGTTGGTTGCCAATCAGTTTTGGTCACCAACAATGGCTTCTGACTTATATGGACAAAATATAGACAATTCTCAAATATCTTTCTTTCAGTTCCACAAAAGAAAGTAGGTGAAACATGTTTGGAATGACATGAGGGTAAGTAAATGATGGCAGAATTTGTATTTCTTGGTGATCTATCTCTTTAACTATCTTTCATTTCCCCCTCACTATTTTTAACAACTGACTCAATTGACAGGTTTAAACAACATCTGGAGGCTAGCACAGCTGTTTCCATCAACAGGATCCAACATGTCAATTTCATGTCAATTCTATACCTGCACACCCCACCCCCACACCCCACCCCACCCCTGGGATAGAACTGATAGAAGAACCTACCTGTCAATACTAATAGCACAAAGATTAAGAATGCTCGCCGTGCACATCATGACGTCCAATGTGACGAAAATGTCACAATGGATCTTACTGAAACGCCACTCCCCCACCACCTGCAAAATAGACACATACACACAATAAGTTTAGAAAAGACAAGTTCAATTATTTACTGAGGACCATAACAACAATAATACTTGTCAGATAAATAAATTAATAATGAAATATATTCAATGGGAGAACCTGAATACAAATGTTGTTCTAAAAAAAAACTATAGGCCTAGCGGTACACATGCTGCATGGTACATTGATGAAAAGTTTAAAAAAGCTGCATTTATTTGTTCAAAAATACAGTCAACAATACTACTGTGAAATATTATTAGGGATGTGCCCATATCCGAATACCTTTTTGTAAGAGAATAATGGCTTCTACTGAAAAACAGGTGAGCCAGTGGATAGCATAGCATGATATCATAGATAAACATATGAAGGAGTGTAAACTTTATGAATGAAATGAGCAACACATGATTGCAAATCAAATAGTTGATTTGCCGTCTCACTGTTGACGTCTCAGGGCTTATCTCAGAAATCAGAGCTTGGACAAGAGTAATATCTCCTAAACTACTACATCATACACATTTTCTACAATTTGATATATTTCTATTTAAAGGTCTTAAATCTTGTACGATATGATACACGAATGAGTGTAAACTTTATGAATGAAATAAGGACGCAGTGCAATCGCAAATCAAACGGCTTTGCCATTTGCACTCTCTCCCCGAGACAGCAAGCAATTATGTAGGCCTATTCTTTAAAATTTGTATAGATAATATATTTGCATTTGTATGCATAGTAAAAGTTGTTTTTTAAATTTTTAACTACTGAAAACTTCCATGTTCTCTAATCAGCTATTTTATATAGAGTCCTCATATTTGACATTGTGGATGATTGACATTGTGGATGATTGTCCTGACATAATTCTGTACACAAAATTCCTCTGGATTTTTTTTTTAAATAAATAAAGGATATATAAATACAAGAGGGGGCTGAGTGGATATTTACAGTGGGTATAGAAAAGAATCACCCCCCTTTAAAATAATCACATTTTGTTGCTTTGCAGCCTAAAATTAAGACAGACACAGTTTTTGTTTCATTCAGCTGTATTTACTCAGTGCAACTTATAACATCCAAGTGAAAGATATAACACCAACATATCAGAAAAAATTCTAAAAAATCAAATAACATAATCACTGAGTTGGAAAAAGGATCACCCCCTTGTTTCAGTACTTTGTTGAAACACCTTTTGCTTTAATTACAGCCTTTAGTCCGTTGGGATATGTCTCTACTAACTTTGCACATCTAGACGTTGCAATATTTGACCACTCTTCTTTGCAGAACTGCTCAAGTTCAGTTAAATTTGATGGTGACTGTTTGTGGACTGCTGTCTTCAAGTCATTCCACAGATTTTTAATGGGGTTTAAGTCTGGGCTCTGACTACGCCATGCAAGGACATTCACCTTTTTCTCCTTCAACCTCTGTGTGGTCAGTTTTGCTGTGTGCTTTGGGTCATTGTCATGTCGGAAGGTAAATCTTCTTCCCATTGGCAACTTTCTGGCAGAGAGCAGCAGATTTTCCTCAAGAATTTGACGGTATTTTGCCCCATCCATTTTTCCTTCTATCCTGACTAGTGCTCCAGTCCCTGCTGCAGAGAAACAACCCCATAACATGATATTACCACCTCCATGCTTTACTGTAGGAATGGTGTTATTTGGATGGTGAGCTGTATTGGATTTTCGCCAGAAATATCGTTTGCCGTTGAGGCCAAATAATTCAATTTTAGTCTCATCTGACCATAACACCTTTTTCCACGTGGCCTTAGAATCTCCAAGGTGTGTTTTGGCAAAGCTCAGTTGTGACTGCATGTGGCCTCTCTTAAGGAGTGGCTTTTTTCTTGCAACCCTCCCATACAAGCCACATTTGTGGAGAATTTGTGATATTGTTGACACATGCACACAATGACCACTCTTTGTCATGAATTCCTGCAACTACTTCAGAGTTGCTGTAGGCCTCTTGGTAGCCTCTCTGACCAGTTTCCTCCTGACTCTTTCATCCAGTTTGGAGCGACGTCCTGACCCAGGACTGTGTTGTACCAAATACCTTCAACTTCTTAATAATAGACTTCACTGTGCTTCTGGGCACTGATAAAGCCTTTGAAATTTTTTTGTATCCATCTCCTGACTTGTCCACAACTTTATCCCGGAGATCTTTTGACAATGCCTTGCCACCCATTGTTGATTGTTTTCTTCAGTTGCACTACCAACGACTGAAATGCTTCAGGAAAAGCTTGTTTCATGCTGAGCTAATCAAAATGACCACAGCTGATCACATTTGAAAGTCAATTGGCTTTGTGTGCTATTGAGAAGGTGATTAACTACACCTGGTTGGGTTTACAACAAGTCATTTTTAGGAGGGGGGTGATTCTTTTTCCAACTCAGTGATTCTGTTTTTTAATTTGTAAAAGAAAATTCTGACAAGTTGGTATTATATCTTTCACTTGGATGTTATAAGTTGTAAATACACCTGAATAAAACAAAAATTATTTTTGTCCATTTTCATTTCAGGCTGCAAAGCAACAAAATGTGATTATTTTAAAGGGGGGTGATTCTTTTCTATACTCTCTACCCACTGTATATACACTTTACAAAATTATAAACGCAACACTTTTGTTTTTGCAAGAAACTCAAAGATCTAAGACTTTTTCTGTGTACACAAAAGGCCTATTTCTCTCAAATATTGTTCACAAATCTGTCTGAATCTGTATAAGTGAGCACTTCTCCTTTGCCAATATTATCCACACCTGTGCAATAATCATACTGTTTAATCAGCATCTTGATATGCCACACCTGTGAGGTGGATGGATTATCTCAGCAACAGAGAAGTGCTCACTAACACAGATTTAGACAGATTTGTGAACAATATTTGAGGGAAATAGGCCGTTTGTGTACATAGAAAAAGTCTTAGATCTTTGAGTTCAGCTCATGAAAAATGGGGGCAAAAACAAAAGTGTTGCATTTATAATTTTCTTCAGTGTATATATATATATATATATATATATATATATATATATATATATATATATATATATATATATATATATATACATATATATATACATATATATATACTTTATTTTTTAACATTTAATATTGTATGTAACCCTAGTTCCCCGAAGGGACGGACGCTGCGTGAAATCGCAGTGGGAACGCCCTCAGCGTGACGCGTCTGAAGCATGAATGAAATCAGTCAATGGAGAGAATGAGCGTACGGCGAGTGACGTCATCGACCAGGAAGCTATAAATATCCCCTGAGTACACAACACGCCAGCTTAAAAGTTACTGAAGCAGCGACCCAAGGGGATGCCGAGAGTATGGCAGGACACGCAGCGTCCGTCCCTTCGGGGAACTAGGGTTACATACGTAACCCGGGACGTTCCCCTTCAGGGACTACCGCTGCGTGAAATCGCAGTGGGAACGCAATACCCACATCCCCATACGACCAAATCCCCGTCGTGTGTCATTAGGAGACACAAACCGACGAGAGAACCTGAGCCCCGGGAGTGGAGCTAAGATCGAGGGAATAAAATCTAACGAAAGTGTGCGGTGAGGACCAGCCTGCCGCATCACAAACGTCCTGAAGAGAAGCTCCTGAAAGAAGAGCTGTAGAAGCAGCCATACTCCGGGTGGAATGAGCCCTTACAGCCAAAGTGAAGGCTGATGGGCCGAACCATAAGCAAGTGGGATGGCCTCGACCACCCACTTGCTCATCCTTTTTCTAGATGCAGGACACCCTTTCTTAGGTGACCCAAACAGACGAACATTTGTTCTGATCTCCTCCACAGGGCAGCTCTGTGGACGTAAGCATCAAAACCCAAACTGGGAACAGCAAATTAATTTTCTCCTGGTCTGACGTCAGAAAAGGCGGAGGACAGAAAACCTGCAGAACTATAGGTCTAACTGAAACAGTTGGAACCTTAGGAACATAACCTGGTCTCGGAAAGAGAAAGGCCTTAACCAACCAGGAGCAAATTCCAGGCACGAGGGAGCCACCGAAAGTGCTTGAATATCTCCAATTCTTTTTAGAGATGAGATAGCGAGAAGAAGGATAGTCTTTAGAGTAAGAAACTTTTCCGAAACTTCCTCGATGGGCTCGAAAGGAGCAAGGGAGAGACCTTCTAAGATGACGGCCAGATCCCAAGCTGGTACCCTTGTGCGAACTGCAGGCCTCAGCCTCAAGGTGACACGAAGGAAGCGAGACATAAGCGGGTGTTTCCCGAGGGAACCTCCACTTGAAGGGGTGTGGTAAGCAGCTAAGGCCGCCACATACACCTTCAGTGTGGAGTGGGATAACCCTGTGGAGAGACGGTCCTGCAGGAAATCCAGGACTGTACCAACCGGGCAGTTAACTGGGTCCTGCTGGCGCTCTCCACACCAAGAGGTGAAAAGTTTCCACCTCGCGGCATATAACTTCCTCGTGGAGGGAGCTCTGGATCGGAGGATGGTCTCAACGACCTCAGCCGAGAGACCAGAATCTATGAGCTGGGCCCCCTCAGAGGCCAAGCCCACAGCCTCCATAGCTCTAGACGGGGGTGAAGGATCGACCCACTCGCCTGAGAGAGCAGATCTCTCCTGATCGGTATCTCTAGGGGAGAGCCGTTGAGGAGAGACACTAGGTCCGCAAACCATACCCGGGCCGACCAGAACGGGGCTATTAGCAGGAGACTGAGCCCGTCCCGGCGAACCCTCTCCAGAACTCCTGGGAGCAGAGCGATCGGGGGAAAAGCGTACAAGCGTGACCTCGGCCACGGATGTACCATCGCATCCAACCCCAGCGGGGCTGGATGGCTGAGAGAGAACCACAGCGGGCAGTGTGATGTTTCTCGAGAAGCAAATAGGTCTACCTCGGCAAGACCGAAATGTTTCCATAGGAGTTCCACTACCTCGGGGTGAAGACTCCATTCCCCGGGCCTCGACCCCTGTCTTAACAGGATGTCTGCCCCCTGATTTAAATACCCCGGGAGATAAAAGCTCTCAGAGAAAGAATTTTCCCCTGGGACCATAGAAGGATCTGACGTGCCAGTTTGTAAAGCGGGCGAGAACGCAAACCCCCCTGATGGTTGATATAAGAAACCACCGATGTGTTGTCTGTCTGGACAAGAACATGGTGGCCCCTTAGGTCTGGGAGGAAGTGTTTCAGAGCCTGAAACACCGCCAACATCTCTAGGCAGTTTAAGTGCCACAGACGATGATGGTCCTCCCACAGACCCTGAGCCCACCCGTGAGAGAGGCATTCTGTCATTAGCATAACGCGACGACAAGGAGCTCCTAACACAGGGCCTTGGGACAAAAACCAAGGATCTTTCCACATGATCAGGGCGTGATGACACCGTCGCAAACTCACGATCATGCGAAGCGGATTTCCCCTCGGGGAGAATCCCTTGGTCCTGAGCCACCACTGTAACAGTCTCATGTGCAAGAGGCCAAGAGGTATCACGTTGGACGCAGCTGCCATGAGACCTAGCAGTCTCTGGAACTGTTTTACAGTGGATGACTGGCCTAGCTTGACCTGATCTACTGCAGCGAGAATCAAAGCAATACGAGCAGGTGACAATCGTGCCTGCATCGTCGTTGAATCCCACACTACACCTAGAAAAGTGGTTCTCTGTAATGGAGAAAGAACACTCTTTTTGGCGTTGAGCCTCAGCCCCAGTCACTTGATATGAGCAAGAACGACATCTCGGTGCCGAACCGCCTGTTGTTCCGATTGAGCTAGAATCAAGCAATCGTCTATATAGTACAGAAAGCGGATGCCCTGTAACCTCAGCGGGGCTATAGCAGCATCCGTACACTTCGTGAATGTTCGGGGTGACAGTGCTAGGCCGAACGGAAGAACCCGATATTGGTACGCTTCGCCCCCGAAAGCGAACCTCAGGAACTTCCTGTGTTGAGGGAGGATAGATACATGGAAGTAAACGTCCTTTAGATCTATCATGACAAACCAGTCCTCGGATCTGATTTGAACATCCCCAGTGACAGACACAGCGCCCTGTAACGTACTGGCAGGGAACAGCTGGTCTGGGCACTCCACAACCCTCCTCGGAGGGGGCGAGCGTCCCTGGGGAAATCGCTCGCCGAGTCTCTCTACGCCCTGTGAAGGCAGGGTTAGTAGAGCAGACCACTGAGGGCATCGGAAAACACAGGGCACCGTGTTCTTGTGCAGTGAACTCAGGTCTTTCACGATAGGGACCACCCTCAGAACCCTGACGTTCAGCACGTCAGGATTTTTTTTTTTCGATGAAGTAGTATCCTAACTCCCTGCTGGGTGGGGGACCCATTCCGGCAGGAACTCTACTAAGGGAACCAGCCTCTCGAGGCTGGCCTCCGGATGAACATCCCGAGTGACAGACACAGCGCCCTGTAACATACTGGCAGGAAACAGCTGGTCTGAGCACTCCACAACCCTCCTTGGAGGGGGCGAGCGTCCCTCGGGAAATCGCTCGCCGAGTCTCTCTACGCCCTGTATAGGCAGGGTTAGTAGAACAGACCCCTGAGGGCATCGAGAAAGACAGGGCACCGTGTTTTTGTGCGGTGAACTCAAGTTTTTCCCGATGGGGACCACCCTCAGAGTCCTGACGTTCAGCCCGTCAGGACTTTTTCGACGCGGCCTTTCTGGCGACAATGACTGTCCTCAGATCAGTCCTGCCCCGAGAAGGCCGCGCCGGAGAGCACCCCGCCTCGTCCCTCCAGTTTCTCTGCAGGGGGGCACGAGACGTGACACTACGCTTCTGCTGTGCTCTTTTTGAAGACGAACTCGACGAAAGACTTTGCTCTGGTTGAACATTCTGCTTGACAGACACAGTGCCCTGTAACGGCGCACCGGCAGGGAACGACTGGTCTGAACACACTAGAACCCTCCTTAGAGGCGGCGAGCGTCCCTCGGGAAAGCACTCGCCAGACCCTTCTACGCCCTGTTTCGGCAGGGTTAGTAGGACGGGCCCCTGAGGGCGCCGGGAGAGACAGGGCACCCTTAAGGGAGGTGAACGCAAGTCTCTCTCGGCGGGGACCCCCCTCAGATTTCCTTTGAGCAGGTCGGCCTGAAAAGCCTGCATAAAAGTCATCGTATGCAAACATGCAGCCGCCTGCCGAGCCACCGAGTAAGCCTTCCCCACCAGCACAGAGGTATATATATTTATTTATTTATTTATTTTTTGGTGGAAGAGCCGGTGCTTTAAGTGAAGACGATGAAGCAGGAGAGAGATAGCTCGCAAGCGTCTCCTCCGCCTACAGTATCGTCACATAACCAGCAGATTTAGCACCAACAATGTTACCATAAGCATTGGACTGATTTGTGTAAATTCTGCTTGAAACCGGTCTAACCCAGGTCTTTGAAACCTCAGCATGAAGATCTGGGAAGAACGGTAAGCACCGGCTAGAAGGTTGAGGTCGTGCAGACTGAAATCTATCATCTAGATTGCTTTTAATTCTAGAAACCTGTCTATCAGCTGGCCACTCGATACTGTTATTTTTTTATTTTTTTATTTTTTAGCTTTTCAACAGCCCGAGATAATACATCCATCAAACCTTCTTCATTTGCAGTATAATGTGATAAACTAGTTTTCTCTGATAATAAACTTTCGACATCCAGCTCCTCAGAACTGGAAAATCTCAATTCAACATCATCATGTGCCTCCACCCGGGCAGAAGTAACCGCCGCAGCGCGTACTTCCAGAGCCGGGTGAGAGGCACTAGATCTCGTCGGAGATAGCTGAGATAGGGCGGAGCCCGTCTCAACGTCGCCAGCGAGATCCATCTGCGAGCCCCAAGACAAGCGCCGCCGCTCTGCCTCAACAGAAGCGGGACCCCAGCCTCGGGGAGCTCGCAGCAAATCACTCTCCTCGAAGAGCGATCGCCGCGAGCGCAGAGTTCTCAAGGGAAAACGCTCGCAATGCTGACAATCGACTCCCTCGAGAGCCGACTGGGCATTGCTGCACTCCCAAACAAGCCACACTTAGCTCGTGTGAATCCCCACCCGTGATGTGCCGAGTACAGGGAGGAACACACTTCTTATACTGCTCGCTCATATTGGTTTTTTTATATAAAATATATATAGTGAAAACTCCTGACAAAACAGACAAACACAATCGACAGATTCAGACACACACAGAGCTGCTGAAGTAACTAAAAGCTGGCGTGTTGTGTACTCAGGGGATATTTATAGCTTCCTGGTCGATGACGTCACTCGCCGTACGCTCATTCTCTCCATTGACTGATTTCATTCATGCTTCAGACGCGTCACGCTGAGGGCGTTCCCACTGCGATTTCACGCAGCGGTAGTCCCTGAAGGGGAACTGCTCTTACAAGAGTTCTCAATGATATTTATATGGGTACAGACTCAGGATATTCCGTCATTTTAGTTATGTTAGATTTGTAGAAAGGAGTCACTTGCGCTTCAGCCTAGTTAGTGCTCACTGAACAGGACACAAAAATCTGAGGAAAAGGACCCAAGGTCTAGCTCCTGCTCCTTGGTCCTAGTTAGACCTTGCGTCCTTTTCCTCTTATGTTAGATTGGTCTTCTGCTTTTGATACTGTTATAAACTGAAACTGAAAAAAAACTGAAACTGAATTTTATAAATTTAATATTAGAGTTTTTACCATGTGTATTTAATAAATATTATTATTATTATTATTATTATTCTAACGACTATTCGGGCACTTTTGGGGCTCTTAACGTGCACGAAAACTCTTGAAACTTTGCACACAGGTCAGAACCCGCGGCCATCAGGGCCGGGCTGAAGGTGGTACCCGGGCGTGGCAGGGGGGCTCGACAGCGCCCCCTGGAACGGGGTCCGAAAACTTGGTCCATAAATCAAACACGCTTGCATGTAATAATATGAAACTCGGTACACATATAGATCTCATCGGTTTATATATCCTTTGTACTTTTACTTTTTACCCCAGCCCAACAGGAAGTCGGCTATTTAGGGTTGTTTGTAAAACGCATGCAATGGAATTTAAAGTACTTCTCCTAGAGAATTCAAAGAAATGCCACGAAACTCGGTCAGCATGAAGTCAAGACATTGAGGATGAAAAATTGCCAGGGGATTTTTGATATCTCGAACGGTTTGGCCGTGGCGAGGAAACGAATTTATGGCGAGAAACGTGAAACAGGAAGTGTGTTATAACTTCAACATACATTAGCTGATCTTAATGAAACTTCAGCAGTGTGTTCGTTGTAAGAGGCCGATCACATGGATGTGACTATTGTGAGTCAAAGTTATAGCGCCACCAACTGGCAGCAGGAAGTGTGTCACTTTCAAAATGCTTTGAAATCACCCTCTTATTTTAACCCGATTTGCTTCAAACTTCATCTGTATAATGTAAATACACGGCAGATGTAGACCTGTGAAAGGATTATTGATATCTTTGATACTGTTGCCGTGGCAACGCATCAAACTTTAAAATTCTTTTTGGATGCTTTTGAGACTCTTAGCATGCCTGAAATTGCTTGAAATTGCATGAAACTCGACAGACAGATCACATTTATTAGCCAGTAGACATGTGCAAAGTTTCAGAAACGGGCATGGTGCAGGGACTCAGTAGCGCCACCTTTTGACAAAAGTGGGTGGGTTAGTTTTATAGTTTTACCTACAATCATAAAACTCGGTACGCATATTGTTCAGATCAAGCCGGACAACTTTCTAATTAACTGTCATTAGCTCAGACCAAGAGGAAGTCAGATATTTTGGTTTGAATATGGTCATTTTCTCTCTCTCTCTCTCTCTCTCTGAGCCAATATGGCAAGCCGTTTAACATTTAATCATTTTAACCTACTAGTCTCTATTTTCATGCTTCTAGTACTTATTTTTTAGATACTAGTATCTATGCCATTAAGTACTAGTACTTATTCATTAGCGACTAGTACTTATTCTTTAGTACTAGTGCCTATTCTTTAGATACTAGTGCCTATTCTTTAGATATTCTTTTGAATACGTATTAGTAGCTAATGAATAAGTACTGGTATCTATTTAATAGGTACTAGTATCTAATGACTTAGTACTAGTATTTATTGAATAAATACTAGTATCTATTAATAGGTACTAGTATCTAAAAGGTCATTTTCTCTCTCTCTCTCTCTGAGCCAATATGGCAAGCCGTTTTAACATTTTATCATTTTAACCTACTAGTCTCTATTTTCATGCTACTAGTACTTATTTTTTAGATACTAGTATCTATTCCATTAAGTACTAGTACTTATTCATTAGCGACTAGTGCTTATTCTGTTTAGAATATTAAAAGTGCTTATTCAATTTTTATGCTTATTTATATTTTCAGAGCAGAAAATCCGAATTTTCTGCTTATTCAATATTGCATCTAAAATGGAAGTGACTTGACGTGTGTGTGTGTGTGTGTGTGTGTGTGTGTGTGTGTGTGTGTGTGTGTGAGAGAGAGAGATTGTGTCTGTTACAGTGACAAGAGTTTAACCCTTTAAGGCCTTGTTTTTTGGATATATATCTTTTTTTATTAAAAAAAAGTGCATACAACCCATATCTTTTAAATGTATTGTTTGCTTTAAATTAAATTAAGATTGTATGTTTGGTAATTGAACCTAAATAAATTTAAAATTAATGTGCTACATTTCAGATCAATATATTTGTTTTCCTTCATTTTAATCAACACTAAATTTATTCTCATCTGAATTATAAATAACTTATTTCTGTATAAAATAAAAAATCCCGAATAATCCAGACCAACCAGAGCGCACTATTTCTACAACATCATCAGTGCTGAAGCGGAACTACCAGAGCCGTTCGGCAGATAGCCAGCAGATATTTTGTGTCACGTCGTGCACAATAACCCTAAAGGCACCAGGGTGGCGGTGCCACCGGCTTTATATATATATATATATATATATATATATATATATAAATATAGCTGCGAGCAGCGATGAAGGGCCAAAGCCGGCGGTACCGCCACCCCGGTGCCTTTAGGTAACTAAAGGCACCGGGGTTGCGGTGCCACCGGCTTGGGCCCGTAATCGCTCCTCGCAGCTATATTTATTATTATTATTCTAACGACTATTCGGGCACTTTTGGGGCTCTTAACGTGCACGAAAACTCTTGAAACTTTGCACACAGGTCAGAACCCGCGGCCATCAGGGCCGGGCTGAAGGTGGTACCCGGGCGTGGCAGGGGGGCTCGACAGCGCCCCCTGGAACGGGGTCCGAAAACTTGGTCCATAAATCAAACACGCTTGCATGTAATAATATGAAACTCGGTACACATATAGATCTCATCGGTTCATATGTACTTCATGCTCTTACTTTTCACCCCAGCCCAACAGGAAGTCGGCTATTTAGGGTTGTTTGTTTGTAAAACGCATGCAATGGAATTTAAAGCACTTCTCCTAGAGAATTCAAAGAAATGCCACGAAACTCGGTCAGCATGAAGTCAAGACATTGAGGAAGAAAAATTGCCAGGGGATTTTTGATATCTCGAACGGTTTGGCCGTGGCGAGGAAACGAATTTATGGCGAGAAACGTGAAACAGGAAGTGTGTTATAACTTCAGCATACATTAGCTGATCTTAATGAAACTTCAGCAGTGTGTTCGTTGTAAGAGGCCGATCACATGGATGTGACTATTGTGAGTCAAAGTTATAGCGCCACCAACTGGCAGCAGGAAGTGTGTCACTTTCAAAATGCTTTGAAATCACCCTCTTATTTTAACCCGATTTGCTTCAAACTTCATCTGTATAATGTAAATACACGGCAGATGTAGACCTGTGAAAGGATTATTGATATCTTAGATACTGGTGCCATGGCAACGCATCAAACTTTAATATTCTTTTTGGATGCTTTTGAGACTCTTAGCATGCCTGAAATTGCTTAAAATTGCATGAAACTCGACAGACAGATCACATTTATTAGCCAGTAGACATGTGCAAAGTTTCAGAAACGGGCGTGGTGAGGGGCTCAGTAGCGCCACCTTTTGTCAAAAGTGGGGGGATTAATTTTATCTACAGTAATAAAAATCGGTATGTGTATTGTTCTCCTCCAGCCAGACAACTTTCTAATTTACACTCAATAGCTCCAACCAACAGGAAGTCAGATATTTTGGTTTGAAAATTGTCATTTTATGTCTCTCTCTCTCTGAGCCTACGTCTCTGTGTGTGTGTGTGTCTGTGAGTGTGGGGAGGGGGAGGGGGGCTAGATTAACCATTTCACTGCTGTTTGGTCTGGCCTGCATTAAAAAAGAAAATAAATGTCTTACGCCTTGTATTTTTTAAATAAGTTGTATTAATAAGTAAAGGCATATAACCAGTTGAATTGTAGTGCATTGAAAATAGTTTTATATAATTAGTTTATTAATTAAATTAACTTGGTCCATAAACTTGGTCAGAAAATTTGGTCCATAAATTAAACACACTTGCATGTAATATTATGAAACTCGGTACACATATAGATCTCATCGGGCCAAACAACTTTAAGCCAGCCCAACAGGAAGTGGGCTATTTTGGTCTTAATGTGGATTTTTGGCAAAATCAGCCTCTGATTTTTTACCCACTCCTCTTAAGTGGTTTATTCAATTCCCACCAAACTTTTTCAACATGATGAAAATACATTAAAGAAGCTAAATTGTGAATGGCTATTGAATATCTCAAATTGTTTTGCTATGGCGAGGGATTAAAGTCATGTCAAAAAAGTAAACACTAAAAGCCTCATATCTTCTAAAAAATTAATTATACACCATTTATTTCTAGATAAAATTACACAAATATCAGAACTAAACCCATTTTATTCTTGTTTTCAATTTAAGAGTAATGTACAAGTTTAAAAACAGCCAGAATGTGCTATTCAGTTAAAAAATAAATACATCAAGTAATACAAAGGGCTATACTGCCCTCTTGTGTCCAAAATGATATCAACTCAGTACATAAAACTTTTTTATCAGGTATGGCTATTGTAATTAAATATAAATATATTAGGTATGTGGCTGTGAGGATCTTTTCCCACCGGTTAATCGACGTTAGACACCAGCGAGGCCTTTTAAATCGCTAATATAAAAGTGAAAGTAAAGTATAAGGACGTCCGCACGGACATTTATAGTGGTGGCGCTCGCAGTGCGCTCGAATGAATTTCTATGGAAGTAGAAATGAAAAAACGTTCGTTCTGTTCTGCTCGCTCGTCGCCATGGACGTGCACCGTTATGAATGCCAGTGCAGCCGCATACTTTTTAGTGTCACTTTAAAATTAGCACCATATCGGGGGCCGATTGTTTCCGGTTTTCAGGTAAAACACAACAACAAATGAGTAAATGACAGATTCGCTTAAATAGGCGCGTTTACACAAAATATTCCGTCATCATTTTTTTCAGTCAGCTCTTCACTCTCGTGATTAATGAATTTTGACTCCTGTTGCTGATCTTTGCTGCAACTTTCGTTCAGCTCACAATTTAGTAAGCAAACACGCTTCAAATGTGTTTTTATTTTATTTTTGTGTATACATGTGTGTATATATATATATATATATATATATATATATATATATATATATATATATATATATATATATATATAGCTTATGTTTCAAATATGAGTTAATTAACAATCGTTGGAAAGAATGATACTTTTAAACATATCACTAAACCGTCATTAGGTGTCGCCAGGCGACCGTCTTAATGAACGAGTCATTGATTCATTCGTTCAAACGATTCGTTCGAACGGCTGAGTCATTCATGAATGAGACAGATTATGGATTGGTCGTTGAATCTTTGAGTCAACCGATTCGTTCAAAATGCTGAATCATTCAGTAATGAGAACGCGTTGCTGTGAGATCCTCGATGGTTCTGCTGTGATCTTTGTTTAACTATTTTCGCTGCTGAAACAGAAAAAAAGTCAATATTGCATCTAAAATGTAAGTGATTTGACGTGTGTGTGTGTGTGTGTGTGTGTGTGTGTGTGTGTGTGTGTGTGTGTGTGTGTGTGTGTGTGTGTGTGTGATTGTGTCTGTTACAGTGATTGTTTAACCCTTGTTAAAGTTTAGGCCTTGTCTTTTTGGATATATATCTTTTTATATAAAAAAAATAGCATACAACCCATATATTTTAAATGTATTGTTTGCTTTAAATTACATTGAGATTTGTATGTTTGGTAATTGAACCTGAATGAATTTTAAATGAATGTGCTATATTTCAGATCATATATTTGTTTTCCTTAAAATTTGAACTAACACTAACTTTATTCTCATCTGAATGATAGATTATTTATTTATGTATAAAATAAAAACACATTTGATTTTTCTTTTTTAATCAATGTAGAATGTGTAACTGAAAAAATAAACAGATTAGGGCTCTGTTCGAGGACAAGAAATGAAAACCAATGCAATATGATGAATGTCCAAAAGATTTTTTTGCTTTTAAACTATGTGTGGTGTGTGTGTGTGTGTGTGTGTGTGTGTGTGTGTGTGTGTGTGTGTGTGTGTGTGTGTGTGTGTGTGTGTGTGTGTGTGTGTGTGTAAGAGATTTTGGTTGGGTGACAGTTGTAGTTTAGCAGTACAGTTTGACAAAAGCACAATGTTGTGTTTTATTGCGATTGTACACAAATATAAGTAAACACTTTGCAGTTTGAATAATGTCCTGTATGAACAAAAGGACGGAGTATGTTTTTATGTCTACATTGTTCAATCACGCCTCACACACACACACACACACACACACACACACACACACAAACTATTTTTCTAATCAGATCAGGCAAATATTCTGTCTTGGCACACTTCATATAACTTTCAAACTTGTGTACTTATTTCATGTGTCCATTAAGTCCATGAGACCGTAGGGTGTCTCATTTTTCATTTTAGGTTTCAGAAGGTTGCTCACGCATACTTTGTGGTTGATATGTGCCCTCAATGCACACTTTTGCAGAGCCCACACCAATGCAAGCTCTACAGCACACATCTTCTCAAAGGTCAAAGCGGGGTTACGTTATTGCCCGTCATGCACAGTAACCCCAAAGGCACCGGGGTGGCGGTGCCACCGGCTTGTTTATATATATATATATATATATATATATATATATATATATATATATATATATATAAATATAGCTGCGAGCAGCGATGAAGGGCCAAAGCCGGCGGCACCGCCACTCCGGTGCCTTTAGGTAACTAAAGGCACCGGGGTTGCGGTGCCACCGGCTTGGGCCCGTAATCGCTGCTCGCAGCTATATTTATATATATTTTTAATGGTGTTCAAGGTTTCAGGGGCTTTTGGGGCCCTTAACGTGCTTGAAAACTCTTGAAACTTTGCACACAGGTCAGAGCCCACGGCCATCAGGGCCGAGCTGAAGCTGGTACCCGGGCGTGGCAGGGGGGCTCAACAACGCCCCCTTGAATGGGGTCCCCAAAACTCGGTCCATAGATCAAACACGCTTGCATGAATTAATATGAAACTCAGTACACATATAGATCTCATCGGTCCGAACAAATTTCTCTCGGTCAAGTTTTACGCCAGCCCAACAGGAAGTCGGCTATTATGGGTTGTTTGGAGAACGCTTGCTCTGGAATATGAAGTCCTTCTCCTAGAGATTGCATCCGTTTACTGCCAAACTCGGTCACCTTGAGGTCAACACATTGAGGATGCTAAATTGCGGACGGATTTTTGATATCTCGAACGGTTTGGCGGGTGGCGAGGAAACGAATTTATGGCGAATAATGGAAACAGGAAGTGTGTTATAACTTCAGCAAACTTTAACTGATCTTGATTAAACTTCAGCAGTGTGTTCGCTGTAAGAGGCGGATCACATGGATGTGACTATTGTGAGTCAAAGTTAAAGCGCCACCAACTGGCAGCAGGAAGTGTGTCACTTTCTAAATGCTTTTGACAAAAGTGTTTTGACAAAACACTTGTTCAAACTTAAGTTTAAGGCCTTGTCTTTTTGGATATATTATATATAATATATATATATATATATATATATATATATATATATATATATATATATATATATATATATATTATTGTTGCGAATCATCAGAATCAGAGAGATCCATTTGCAGCTTAATTTATTGAGCAGAATAGTCAAACAGGCAAAGGTCAGAACCAGCAGATACAGCAGTGAAGACAGGGCTGAATCGTAGTACAATACCAGGCAGAAGATCAGGGCAGGCAGCAATCAGTCAAGGTCAGAGAACAAAGCAGAGGTAACGGAGGCAGGTAGCAGACAGGGAGATATCCAAAACGGGCAGGGTCAACAAAACAATCAGGCAGTCACAGAAATAAACGCTCAGAAATGTTCACAGTAGCAAAACAAGACTTCGCACTGAGAGCTGCTTGCAGTGCAGCTAAAAAGCCTAGTAAATGAGATACAGCTGGGCATGGTGATTAGAATCAGAACTGGGGCTATTGGGAAATGTAGAGTGGTGAGGGAATCAATATTCAGGCGAGGGTGCCCTCTGATGGCTGGAGAGTGAGGTTACAGAGTCTGAGATTGTGACAGAGCCCCCTCCCTGCGAGCGACTCCTGGCGTGAGGTGGCTGACGACGTCGGGGTCTCCCACGTGGTCGGGGAGCAGGTTTGTTGGGATGGGCGTGATGGAAGTCAGTGATTAGACTGGGGTCCAGAATGTCTGTGGCCTTGACCCATGAACGCTCCTCTGGTCCGTATCCATCCCAATCGACCAGGTACTGTAAGGTGCTGCCCCGACGCCTGGAATCTAGGAGTTCCTTGACTCGATAAGCCTCCTCGCCCTCCACTAGAATGGGTTGGGGGCTCTGTTCCGGGGATCTCTCCTCCTCCCTCTCGTTGGGGCCATCAGCAGGTTTGAGCAGTGAGACATGGAAGGTGGGAGCAATACGGTAATGGTTAGGTAGGGCCAGACGGAAAGAGACTGGTGTAATTTGTCGTGTTATTTTGAATGGACCCACATATTTGGGACTGAGCTTTTTACAGGGGAGCCGCAAGCGTAAGTCTCGGGTGGATAAACAGACCCATTGGCCCGGGTGGTACACCGGACCTGGACGACGTCGTCGATCGGCTTGTACTCTCTGGCGCCGAACGGCTGGTTGAAGATGAGTATGGGCTTGATTCCAAGTGTCTTCACTGCGTTGTAACCAGTCATTCACGGCGGGGACATTCGTGGGTTCTCCTGACCATGGAAAGAGGGGCGGTTGAAACCCCAGCATACACTGGAACGGAGTCATGCCGGTAGAATGTTTCTGAATGGAGTTCTGGGCATACTCGGCCCATACCAAATAGCGGCTCCAGTCCTCCTGATGTTGTTGATAGTAGGAGCGTAGGAATCGTATGACCTCTTGATTCATGCGTTCTGCCTGCCCGTTTGATTGAGGATGATACCCTGAAGTGAGACTGACGTTGATCTGAAGGGACTTGAAGAAGGCTAACCAGACTTGAGACGTGAATTGGGGTCCTCTATCAGAGACGATGTCCTCGGGTAGGCCGTAAAATCGGAAGACCAGGTTGCAGAGGTGCCCCGCCGTTTGTAAGGCAGTAGGGAGCTTAGCCAGGGGTATCAGGCGGCAGGCCTTGGAGAACCTGTCCACAACGGTAAGGATGGTGGTGTTACCCTCGGAGATAGGCAGATCGGTGATGAAATCGAGGGCAATATGTGACCATGGGCGTTGTGGAATGGGAAGAGGATGTAACAGACCGGCAGGTAGTTGGCGTGAAGATTTCTGGGTATTGCAGATTTGGCAGTGTCGGACAAAGTCGGTGGTGTCTGAAGCTAAAGAGGGCCACCAGTAGCGATTTTGTAGCAGCTGAATGGTGGTAGTTATTCCCGGATGTCCAGAGCTGGGAAGAGCATGAACGTGCTCCAGGACCTGGTTCCGGAGCGTATCGGGGACATAAACCCGGTTGGGTGGACAGGCAGACGGGATCTCTAATCGGGAGTTGATTTGCTCAATCTCGGTTTCAACGTCCCACTGAATGGGAGCGACAATGAGGTCTGGGGCCATAATTTTCTTGGAATCTTGTGCTGTGGGCTCGTGGTCACATTGACGTGATAAAGCATCTGCCTTGGTGTTCTTGGAACCTGGACGATAGGTGACTGTGAAGTGGAATCGGGTAAAGAACAGTGACCAGCGAGCTTGTCTAGGGTTCAGTCTCTTGGCGGTGCGTAGGTATTCCAGGTTCTTATGGTCGGTGAAAACGGTAAAGGAGTGATTAGCACCCTCTAACCAATGCCGCCACTCTTCGAAGGCGGCCTTCATGGCTAGAAGTTCTCGATCTCCCACATCGTAATTCCTCTCAGCAGCATTTAGTTTGCGGGAGTAAAACGCACAGGGATATAGTTTGGGTGGTGACCCCTGACGTTGAGAAAGAACAGCTCCCAAACCGGTGTTGGAAGCATCCACTTCTACCACGAATGGTAATTCAGGGTCAGGATGGTGCAGGATGGGTGCTGTGGTGAAATGCTGCTTGAGCTGATTAAAGGCTTGGATGGCCAACTCATTCCATGGAAGACGATGAGTTCCCTTCTTCACCAGGGATGTGAGTGGGCTTGCCACTGAACTGAAGTTTCTTATGAAGCGGCGATAAAAGTTAGAAAATCCGAGGAAGCGCTGCAGTTCTTTCAGGGTGGTAGGTTGTGGCCATTCTAGGACTGCTCTGACCTTGCCCTCGTCCATGGCGACTCCTTCTGGGCTGATGACGTACCCCAAGAATGTAGTGGAAGTCTGATGAAACTCGCACTTCTCCAGTTTCGCGTATAGCTGGTGCTGGATAAGCCTCTGGAGAACGGCTCGAACATGCTGCACATGGTCAGTCAGGGTGTCAGAGTAAATCAAGATGTCGTCGATGTATACTATAACTGATTTTTGAAGCAGGTCTCTGAACACGTCGTTTATGAACGACTGGAAGATGGAAGGACTGTTCGCCAGGCCGAAAGGCATGACCAAGTATTCGTAGTGCCCTGTGCTGGTGGAGAAGGCCGTCTTCCACTCGTCCCCCTCCCTGATACGAATGAGGTTATATGCACAGCGTAAATCAAGTTTGGTGTAGTACCTCGCGGAGCGGAGCAACTCCAGGGCGGCTGGTACCAAGGGAAGTGGATAGCGGAACTTGACAGTAATGTTATTCAGGGCACGATAGTCAATGCACAACAATCCACACTGTACTCCACCGAAGCTGGTAAGATCGCCTATGTCTGCTCGTTACTCACTGGGAGGGGTTTGGATTGGATAACGGCAGTGTGGAGGGATGATGGAACTGCATTTCCATCATACAATGTGTTTATCCAACGCTTTCGTGAGGTCTTCGAACATTCTAAGGAGGGGAAAGGTGCTGGCGATCGTCTGCTTGAACTCACGCAGGGTAAAGTTACTGCAGCTGAATATGCTCTTACTTTTCGCACCCTTGCTGCGCAGACTTCCTGGAATAACGACACCCTTAAAGTGGTCTTCCGAAGAGGCTTGAATCACGAACTACAGTCCGAGTTAGCCTGTCGTGATGAGGGTAAAGACCTCGACCAGTTCATAAACCTCACCATTCAAATTGACAACCTCATACGATCTCGCCGAGCGAGCCAACGCACTATTCCTGCTCTCCGCAACGTCCCAGTTCCCCGAGCGTCAATCCCCGCTCGCCCTGAAGAACCCGAGCCCATGCAAATCAACACTTACCATCTGTCTGCAGAGGAGAGAGATCGAAGGATCCTTCGTCACCTGTGTCTGTACTGTGGCGAAGTCTTCTGTTGCGAATCATCAGAATCAGAGAGATCCATTTGCAGCTTAATTTATTGAGCAGAATAGTCAAACAGGCAAAGGTCAGAACCAGCAGATACAGCAGTGAAGACAGGGCTGAATCGTAGTACAATACCAGGCAGAAGATCAGGGCAGGCAGCAATCAGTCAAGGTCACAGAACAAAGCAGAGGTAACGGAGGCAGGTAGCAGACAGGGAGATATCCAAAACGGGCAGGGTCAACAAAACAATCAGTCAGTCACAGAAATAAACGCTCAGAAATGTTCACAGTAGCAAAACAAGACTTCGCACTGAGAGCTGCTTGCAGTGCAGCTAAAAAGCCTAGTAAATGAGATACAGCTGGGCATGGTGATTAGAATCAGAACTGGGGCTATTGGGAAATGTAGTGTGGTGAGGGAATCAATATTCAGGCGAGGGTGCCCTCTGATGGCTGGAGAGTGAGGTTACAGAGTCTGAAATTGTGACAATTATATTATATTATTATATTATTATTATTAATAATATATATACATATTATTTTTTCTCCAAAATATTCATATAACCCATATATGTATTTAAATGTATTTAAATGTATTGTTTGCTTTAAATTAAATTAAGATTGTATATTTGGTAATTGAACCTAAATGAATTTAAAATTAATGTGCTATATTTCAGATCAATACAATCAAAGTTTTCCTTCATTTTAATCAACACTAACTTTTTTCTCATCTGAATTATAAATCACTTATTTCTGTATAAAATAAAAAATCTCAAATAATCCAGACCAAACAGAGCGCACTATTCCTACAACATCATCAGTGCTGAAGCGGAACTACCAGAGCCTTCGGCAGATAGCGAGCAGATGCAGCATATGTGTTGTAACGAGGCAGGGTCAGGCCAGGGGGATCCATTTGTAGCTTTTTATCAAGAATGGTCAAGACAGAAAGGGTGAGCAATGGCAAACAGGGCAGAACAGAAAAGGCAGAGACAAACCAGGTATACAGGCAAAGGGCCGAGGCAGGCAGCAAGAATCAGAGTCCAATAAACAATCCAGATTGGGCCAGGCACAGTGTAGTCAGCAACGGTAAACAATCAGTCAAATACAGAAATCAAACATGGGAAATGATGGCCGGGCAAAATCAATATAATTGGCTATTGTGGTTCACGATCATAGGCCCTGTCCCACATGGCACACTTCATATGAATTTTCAGTCTTGTGTACTTATTTCATGTGTCCGTAAAATCCATGAGACCGTCTGTAGGGTGTCTCATTTGTCATTTTAGGTTTCAGAAGGTTGCTCACGCATACTTTGGGGTTGATATGTGCCCTCTATGCGCACTTTTGCAGAGCCCACACTGATGCAAGCTCTACAGCACACAACAGTCAAAGCAGGGTTATGTTTTTGCACGTCGTACACAATAATCCTAAAGGCACTGGGGTGGCGGCTGAGCAGCGATGAAGGGCCAAAGCCGGTGGCACCACCATCCCGGTGCCTTTAGGTAACTAAAGGCACCGGGGTTGCAGTGCCACCGGGTTGGGCCCGTAATCGCTGATCACAGCTATATTTATTCTTCTTTTTATTATTATTATTATTATTTTACTACCTTTTGGGCTCTTTTGGGGCACTTAACGTGCTCAAAAACTCTTGAAATTTTGCACAGGGGTCAGAACCTCCGGCCATCAGGGCCGGGCTGAAGCTGGTACCCGGGCGTGGCAGGGGGGCTCGACAGCGCCCCCTGGAATGGGGTTTGAACACTTGTCCATATATCAAACACGATTGCATGTAATAATCTGAAACTCGGTACACATATAGATCTCATCGGGCCAAACAACTTTCGTGCTCTAAGTTTTACGTCAGCCCAACAGGAAGTCGGCTATTTAGGGTTGTTTGGAAACGCACACTCAGGAATTTGAAACACTTCTCCTAGGGAATCCACCTGATCATCACCAAACTCGTTGTGCATGAAGTCAAAACATTGAGGATGAAATATTGCCAGGGGATTTTTGATATCTGGAACGCTTTGGCCGTGGCAAGGAAACGAATTTATGTCGAATAATGGAAACAGGAAGTGTGTTATAACTTCTTTATACATTAACTGATCTTGATGAACCTTCAGCAGTGTGTTCGTTGTAAGAGGCCGGTCACATGGATGTGACTATTGTGAGTCAAAGTCATAGCGCCACCAACTGAAAGCAGGAAGTGTGTCACTTTCAAAATGCTTTTAAATCACACTCTTATTTTTACCCGATTTGCTTCAAACTTCATCTGTATAATGTAAACACACGCCAGATGTAGACCTGTGAAAGGATTATTTAATATCTAAGATAATGTTGCCTTGGCAACGCATCAAACTTTAATATTCTTGTTTGATGCTTTTGAGACTCTTAGCATGCTTGAAATTGCATGAAACTCGATAGACACATCATATTTATTAGCCAGTAGACATGTGCAAAGTTTCAGAAACGGGTGTGGTGAGGGGCTGATTAGCGCCACCTTTAGTCAAAAATGGGGTATTAGTTTTACCTACAGTAACAAAAATCGGTCTGTATATTGTTCTCCTCGAGCCGGACAACTTTCTAATTGACAGTCATTAGCTCCGAACAACACAAAGTCAGATATTTTGGTTTAAATGTAATTTTCAGGAGAATTTTCTCCCTCCCCCTCCCTCTGTCTCTGTGTGTGGGGTTTGGGGAATTTGACTATTATTTTAATGGTGTTCAAGGTTTCAGGGGCTTTTGGGGCACTTAACGTGCTTGAAAACTCTTGAAACTTTGCACACAGGTCAGAGCCCACGGCCATCAGGGCCGAGCTGAAGCTGGTACCTGGGCGTGGCAGGGGGGCTCAACAGCGCCCCCTTGAATGGGGTCCCCAAAACTTGGTCCATAGATCAAACACGCTTGCATGAATTAATATGAAACTCAGTACATATATAGATCTCATCGGGCCGAACAACTTTCCCTCCGTCAAGTTTTACGCCAGCCCAACAGGAAGTTGGCTATTATGGGTTGTTTGGAGAATGCTTGCTCTGGAATTTGAAGTACTTCTCCTAGAGATTGCATCCGTTTACTGCCAAACTCGGTCACCTTGAGGTCAACACATTGAGGATGCTAAATGGCGGACGGATTTTTGATATCTCGAACGGTTTGGCCGTGAAGAGGAAACAAATTTATGGCGAATAATGAATGTGACTATTGTGAGTCAAAGTTATAGCGCCACCAACTGGAAGCAGGAAGTGTGTCACTTTCTAAATGCTTTTGACAAAAGTGGGAGGGTTAGTTTTATCTACAGTAACAAAACTCGGTATGTATATTGTACTCTTCGAGCCGGACAACTTTCTAATTTACAGTCATTAGCTACGACCAAGAGGAAGTCAGATATTTTGGTTTGAATGTGGATTTCAGATTCTGAGTTTTTAGCTACTCCTCCTAAGTAGTTTATTTTATTCACGCCAAATTTTTTCAACATGATGAAAATACATTAAAGATGCTAAATTGTGAATGGATATTGAATATCTCAAACTGTTTTGCTATGGTGAGGGATTAAATTAATGTAAAAAAAAAAAGAATCAGGAAATGTCTCATATCTTTCTAAAATGTAATTATACACCATTTATTTTTATATAAAATTATACAAATATTAGAACTTAACCCATTTTATTCATTTTTTTCAATTAAAGAATTATGTTTAAGTTTAAAAACAGCCAGAATGGTTGTTTAGTCCAAAAAAAAATCATAATCAATCCAAATCATACATAGTGCTATACTGCCCTCTTGTGTTCAAAATCAGGTAGGCCTATTTTATTTATTTATAATAATAGTGATCATACTATGGGAATATTTCCCCACCGGTTAATCAACGTGTGACACCGCTGGGAGCTTTAAAATCGCTAACTTGGAAGTGGAAGTAAAATACAGACGTCCGCACAAGACATTAATAATGGTGCAGAGTAGAGCGAGCTTTTTCAATTAATTCCTATGGAAGTAGTAATGAACTAAACAACGTTCACTCTGTTCTGCTCGTTCCTCACCGTGGGCGCGCACAGTTATGAATGCCCGTGCAGCCGTGAGCATTTTAGTTTAATTTTAAAAGTAGTGCCATTTCGGGTGGATGTATTACTTTAATTTATTTAACAAAAACACAATGTTGTGTTTTATTGCGAGTGTACACAAATATAAGTAAACACTTTGCAGTTTGAATGATGTCCTGTATGAAGAAAATGACGGAGTATATTTTTTTATGTGTAACACACTGTTCAATCGCGCTGAGGTCCGTGCAAGAAGGTTCACTGGGGGAAACGCATATTTGCGTAGGCCCCGCGGCCAGCTGTGCGCCAGTGCATCCGTGCCGAGAGTGCCCTCGGACAGGGAGTAATACAGGGTGCAATGGGATGAGTCGTGGGAGGCAAACAGGTGTATCTGTGCGTCCCCGAACTGGTCCCAGATAGCTGGACCGACTGAGGATGGAGTCGCCATTCGCCGGGAACGGGCCGAAACCGTGACAGCTCGTCGGCTGCAAAGTTCCGATCTCCCGGAAAATAGATAGCACGAAGGGACCTTCAGACTCCATAAGAGGAGGTGGCGTGCGAGTTGCGACATACGGCGGGAGCGTAGACCACCCTGACGGTTGACAGTCGCGGTATTGTCTGAACGGACTAGTACGTGTTGAGCCTTGAGCAACGTGCGAAAACGGTGCAGGGCAAGGCGTACTGCCAGCAACTCGAGGCAATTGACATGCAGAAGGCGCTGGGGTCCTGACCAGGAGCCCGCGGCAGCATGTCCATTGCACATGGCGCCCCAGCCCGTGGAAGAGGCATCTGTGGAGACACAACATGCCTGGAAACTCGTTCTAGGGGAACACCGGTCCGTAGAAACTGAGGTTCCTCCACGGGCTGAAGGTCTGACGGCAGGTCGGAGTTACTGGAACTCGGAGCGTGCCATGATGCCATGCCCACCTCGGGACTCGATCGCGAAGCCACAGCTGAAGCGGTCTCATATGAAGCAATCCGAGCGATGTTGCCGCGGCTGTAGAAGCCATATGCCCCAGGAGCCTCTGAAACAATTTCAGTGGGACCGCACTCTTGCCATCGAACTGTCGAAGACAAGTCAGCAGTGAGTGGCGCGCTTGCTCGTAAGCTACGCGGCCATAGGGACCGAGTCGATCTCCATACCGAGAAAAGAGATCCTCTGCACGGGGCAGAGTTTGCTCTTCTCCCAGTTGACCCGAAGGCCCAGACGGGCTAGGTGCCGGAGCACCAAGTCTCTTTGTTCGCAAACCTGATCTCGAGAGTGAGCCAATATTAGCCAGTCGTCGAGGTAATTCAGGATGCGAACCCCGTGTTCGCGTAGGGGAACAAGGGCTGCCTCGACGACTTTCGCGAGGAGACAGAGCCAACCCGAATGGGTGAACGCGTACTGGTATGCCTGCCCCTCGAAAGCAAACCGGAGAAACGGTCTGTGTCGAGGTAAAATGGAGACATGAAAGTAGGCGTCCTTCAGGTCTAACGCTGCAAACCAATCCTGTGGCCGCACGCATTCGAAAATGCGTTTGGCCGTGAGCATCTTGAACGGCAGCCTGTGAAGGGAGCGGTTCAAGACGCGCAGATCCAGGATCGGCCGTAACCCACCGGTCTTCTTGGGGACAATGGAGTACGGGCTGTAAAACCGTGACTTCATCTCGGCTGGAGGGACAGTCTCGATTGCACCCTTCGCCAGCAGGGTAGCAACCTCCGCTCTCATGATAGGGGCATTGCCACCGACCATAGTGAAGCGAACTCCCCTGAAGCGGGGAGGAGACCTTGCGAACTGAATCGCATAGCCGAGCCTGATAGTTCGGGCGACCCAGCGGGACAGGCTGGGAGCTCTAAGCAAGCTGCCAGAACTGAACCAGCGGGGTCATGCGAACCACAGATGTCCCCCGGTGGGGCAGCGAAGCGGAGTGACCGGCCCAGGTGAGGGTGGCATAGCGGCCCGGTGCGGGGGCGCGGTCATGCTCCGCGTCCTGACAGAGGAGACCAGGGAAGGACCAGTGTTCCACGGGGGTCTGCTCTGCCAGGGGTCTGGCGACAGAGGGGGACAGGGCGAAGCGGTCCGTGGACGGCACGCCGTGTCAACCGCCTCTGGGACAGAGGGGGACGAGGAGAGCACGGCTTGTGGGCGGCGCTCTGTGTCATCCGAGAACTCTGTATGCTCAGAGACGAAAGAGTCAGTTCTTTCTGAATAAGGATCCTTCCCCAGCCCTCCACCGGGGAAAGGAGTGGCCCTGCTACCAACTCCTGGAAAGAACTGAGTCTCATCTCTGAGCAGCCCATCTCAAAAGTGCCGCTTAACCGGCGTTTAGCGGGTGGCGGGCCTGGAGAGGGCTGTGGCATCCCCCCTACGGTCTTCCAGAGCCAGGCCCGGAAACGGGCGGGGTTGGAACCGTGGGAGGGAGCCTTCGGCGGTGGGCAGACTGAGGGGTCTGAGCGGACAGCGGGGCCGTCGGGCAGAATAACCTCAATCTGCTCACGGGCGGTTGAGAACTGTTGGGCAGAAGCACTCAACCGCACCGCCGAAGAGGCCGACCTGGGAGATGGGGGTGTCGAGCAGACGGGTCCGCCCGACATCGTGCACATCAGACCGGTCAGCCCCAGACTGGTGAACATCACCTGACTCCGAGAGCGTACGGCCACTTTCGTTGCTCGGAGAGCAAGGTCAGTGGCGGCGCGCAGCTCACTGAAGAGCCTCGGGTCAGTCCCGCCCTCCTGCATGTCCATGAGCATCTGGGTCAGGTAGACCAGCAGAATGGATATGGGAGGCAGTGAGGCAGCTGCCTGTCCTGTGGCACTATAGGATTTCGCCACAGATTAGTGTAGACGAAAAGAACTACAGGCTTTGGACGGGTGCTTAGGATAGCGCCGGGGAGCACTCTGAGGACATAGTAGCATGGCAACAGAGCGTTCAAACAGGGGAACCCCAGTGTACCCATGGGCAGCGGCCCCTGAGGGGAGGAAAGGCGGATGAGAACAACGAGGGAACCCGTGATCTCATCATGCACGTCCGGGAGGAAAGATATTGGGGTTTGCCGTGGACGCGTCGGCGGCCTCACCCAAAACCAATCGTCCCGGGAAAGCATGGCCGTCATCTCCGGATCAGACTCAGGCACAGCCGTATGCACACCAGAGGGTGGCAGCTGTGACGAGTCGTCATTTCCAGAAGAATCAAGCCCACCTAGTGATGCTGCTACAGACACAGCATCATCCTCTGTAGCTTCAAATGAAAACACACTGGCCACCCGAGGGTAGACTCGTGGAATCATCAGTTCGCTAGCGGGCACCGTCATTAAAGAGGGGGGGCTGGGGCGTGGACTTTTCTTTTTAAAGAGTCGGCGCCTTGTTCCAGACCAACACCCTCAGGTCACCCTGGCCACCAGCCGAAGATCGGGTGGTGGATGAAGGGACTCTCACTCTTGCGAGTTCATCGAGTCTCGTCCTATATATGACGCGATTATCACGTTCCCAGAGAGAACATGAGTCATCCACGAGCGCTGTTCAAGCATTATCAAAGCCCAAACACACTAGACAGCGCCCGTGCCCATCAGAGTCCGATACCAGTCCGCTGCAACCAGAAATGCACGGGCGAGCCGTCTTTAAAAAGACATGCCGCGTGCGAGCTCTTTTATGAGAGGAGAAAAAAACTCTGCGATGTTGAAGCGCACAGGGAGACGCACACACACTGGCAGCTCACTGCACAGATCAGCAGGCACTGTGAGCTCGCTGCAGATCGCCGTCACACCAACACCGGAGAGAGAAGCTCGTCTCGTAGAGCGAAGTCAGAGATGATTGTGGAGTGAAGAAATATTCTTGGCTCCGAAGCGAAAACATACCTGCATGTTGCCGGCGTCCTCCTTTATAACCACGACAGGGGGATCAGACTTTAGCAGGGCACTGGAAGACAGCTGTGAAGGTGGCGTGATTTCACGGGGACCCCCATTCGTCGTCATCCGACGTAACGCGGAGGGACTACGAAAGGGAACGTCTCGGTTACGTATGTAACCCTCGTTCCCTGAGTAGGGAACGGAGACGTTACGTCTCCCTGCCACTTCCGCTGTACCGCTGGGCAGACGCCTGAGTTCAGTCTCGGCTCCTCAGCGAAGACATACCTGCATGTTGCCGGCGTCCTCCTTTATACTCACGTGGTGGGGCGGAGATACGCTATGCAAATTCCGCAGACCCATGGCATTTCATCGCCATTGGCTCGTTTTGTAATACTCGAAGTCGATAGGTGTTCTAAGCGAAACCCCCCTTCGAGAAATTCCTATCTCAAAAAATTTGCATATAATGAAAAGGGTCTCTAAACGAGCTATTAACCTAATCATCTGAATCAACTAATTAACTCTAAACACCTGCAAAAGATTCCTGAGGCTTTTAAAAACTCCCAGCCTGTTTCATTACTCAAAACCGCAAACATTGGTAAGACTGCCGACCTGACTGCTGTCCAGAAGGCCATCATTGACACCCTCAAGCAAGAGGGTAAGACAGAAAGAAATATCTGAACAAATAGGCTGTTCCCAGAGTGCTGTATCAAGGCACGTCAGTGGGAAGTCTGTGGGAAGGAAAAAGTGTGTCAAAAAACGCTGTACAACGAGAAGAGGTGACCGGACCCTGAGGAAGATTGTGGAGAAGGACCGATTCCAGACCTTTGGGGACCTGCGGAAGCAGTGGACTGAGTCTGGAGTAGAAAGATCCAGAGCCACCTTGCAAAGGCGTGTGCAGGAAATGGGCTACAGGTGCCGCATTCCCCAGTTCAAGCCACTTTTGAACCAGAAACAGCAGCAGAAGCGCCTGACCTGGGCTACAGAGAAGCAGCACTGGACTGTTGCTCAGTGGTCCAAAGTACTTTTTTCGGATGAAAGCAAATTTTGCATGTCATTCGGAAATCAAGGTGCCAGAGTCTGTAGGAAGACTGGGGAGAAGGAAATGCCAAAAAATGCCTGAAGTCCAGTGTAGAGTACCCACAGTCAGTGATGGTCTGGGGTGCCATGTCAGCTGCTGGTGTTGGTCCACTGTGTTTTATCGAGGGCAGGGTCAATGCAGCTAGCTATCAGGAGATTTTGGAGCACTTCATGCTTCCATCTGCTGAAAAGCTTTATGGAGATGAAGATTTCATTTTTCAGCACGACCTGGCACCTGCTCACAGTGCCAAAACCACTGGTAAATGGTTTACTGACCATGGTATTACTGTGCTCAATTGACCTGCCATAGAGAATCTGTGGGATATTGTGAAGAGAAAGTTGAGAGACGCAAGACCCAACACTCTGGATGAGCTTAAAGCCGGAATCGGAGCATCCTGGGCCTCCATAACACCTCAGCAGTGCCACAGGCTGATTGCCTCCATGCCACGCCGCATTGAAGCAGTCATTTCTGCCAAAGGATTCACGACCAAGTATTGAGTGCATAACTGAACATAATTATTTGAAGGTTGACTTTTTTTGTATTAAAAACACAATCTTTTATTGGTCGGATGAAATATGCTAATTTTTTTAGATAGGAATTTTGGGTTTTCATGAGCTGATGCCAAAATCATCAGTATTAAAACAATAAAAGACCTGAAATATTTCAGTTGGTGTGCAATGAATCTATAATATATGAAAGTTTAATTTTTATCATTACATTATGGAAAATAATGAACTTTATCACAATATGCTAATTTTTTGAGAAGGACCTGTATATATATATATATATATATATATATATATATATATATATATATATATATTGTTATGTTATGTTATGTTTATCTGGGGAAAGAGAGACCTCTTGTGGTGTCTCCTGATGTAGCGTAATGTTTTAGTTGTACTTTTACGTGTCAGTTCTATGGCTCTTGGTGAAGTAAACAGTCACGTTTAGTGACTGTCTTTTTCTATCTGGATTTAATTTGACCTGAATACACGTTTGCCTGTAAGTACGAATTGATACAGTTATCCTGACATTTAGCACTAAGAATTTTAGAAATGAAATCCTTTAAGGAAGTTTGAGTTTGTTCTAAATGTGTATTTTGATCACATATGCTAAACGTTAGCTTCGTAATGTAATTTTCCATAGAAGTTAGCATTAAGCTAGCGCATTTGTTTATGTTTAACAGACTATATTTCAATATTGTTTTTGACCAACAACTGTATTCGAATGAAATACTGAAATGTATTGTTCTTTGCAGTTTTACAGTGCTTCCTGAGTAAAGTTTGGAAAGGATATGCAAGCTTCATTCTTTGTCTTGGGGAAACTGTTAACTATCTGCCGAGCTGATGTAACAGGCTAGGCCGCACAATACACACACAGAAGCGGAGGCAGAAAAAAAAAAAAAATATATATATATATATATATATATAATTATATTATTATATTATTATTTTTAATAATATATATACATATTATTTTTTCTCCAAAATATTCATATAACCCATATATGTATTTAAATGTATTTAAATGTATTGTTTGCTTTAAATTAAATTAAGATTGTATATTTGGTAATTGAACCTAAATGAATTTAAAATTAATGTGCTATATTTTAGATCAATACAATCAAAGTTTTCCTTCATTTTAATCAACACTAATTTTTTTTCTCATCTGAATTATAAATAACTTATTTCTGTATAAAATAAAAAATCTCAAATAATCCAGACCCAACAGAGTGCACTATTCCTACAACATCATCAGTGCTGAAGCGGAACTACCAAAGCCTTCGGCAGATAGCGAGCAGATGCAGCATATGTGTTGTAACGAGGCAGGGTCAGGCCAGGGGGATCCATTTTCAGCTTATTATCAAGAATGTCAAGACAGAAAGTGTGAGCAATGGCAAACAGGGCAGAACAGAAAAGGCAGAGACAAACCAGGTTGACAGGCAAAGGGCCGAGGCAGGCAGCAAGAATCAGAGTCCAATAAACAATCCAGATTGGGCCAGGCAGAATGTAGTCAGCAACGGTAAACAATCAGTCAAATACAGAAATCAAACATGGGAAATGATGGCCGGGCAAAATCAATAGAAGTGGCTATTGTGGTTCACGATCATAGGCCCTGTCCCACATGGCACACTTCATATGAATTTTCAGTCTTGTGTACTTATTTCATGTGTTCGTAAAATCCATGAGACCGTCTGTAGGGTGTCTCATTTGTCATTTTAGGTTTCAGAAGGTTGCTCACGCATACTTTTTGGTTGATATGTGCTCTCTATGCGCACTTTTGCAGAGCCCACACTGATGCAAGCTCTACAGCACACAACAGTCAAAGCAGGGTTATGTTTTTGCACGTCGTGCACAATAACCCTAAAGGCACCGGGGGTTGCGGTGGCACCGGCTTGGGCCCGTAATCGCTGCTCGCAGCTATATATATATATATATATATATATATATATATATATATAAATACATATCCACATATCCTACATATATCCACATATCCACATATCCTACATATATCCACATATACATATATTATTCTAATTGTATTTCCGTGATGCCAATGCTCCATTTTCAGTGGCCGTTACTCCAGTTTTCAGTGTTACGTACTTTAGAAATCATTCTAAAATGCTGATTTGGTCGGGTGCAACGTCCTTGCCATCAAAACGATGCCAGATGACATCTAGGCTCATGGGCAAGGCGTATGTGGCGACGGGACAGGCCCATAATGGCACCATAATGGTGCTGCAGGCTTAGGATATTATCAAGGATCTCAATCTGGGCGACGGAGTACCTCAGGTCTAAGTCCTGGAGCTCTGCCGTGCAACAGATCTTGTCTTCCGGGCTACTAAGCAGGTGTCTCGCGCTGTGGGCCGCTCCATTGCTGCATTGGAAGCCATGGAGAGGCATCTGTGGCTTAACCTCTCGAGGCTCAAGGACAAGGAAAAAGCTTTGGTAGCACTTTATAATAACTGCATGTTATGAATCCAGTAAATAGTTAAATCATAATTTATAACGCAGTTCCTACATTAAGACATTAATAAGCAGTTTATAAATACAGCTATACATGCTTTATTCTTGATTTATAAGCATATCTATAGTGTGTTCAATAGTTGTATTTTCATACTTTATTAATGATCAATTTATCCTTTCTAAAGTAAATATTATATTATTTACAAACCAGTTATTCAGGAGTTGTCAGTGGTTCATAAGATAATTTAGAAAGTGTAAGTAAATGATTAATAAACTATTTAAATGTTCATTTATACATCCTATTATTTAGACATATAGTAATAGTTACTCAGTGTGCTAATCAATTATTTATAACATGTATTCCAACTGTAATTCATTATTAATTCAGGTATTTATAAATTATTTAGTATTTGTCAGTTAACTGTTTTGTGAGTTAGTCTAAAGTGAGGGCTATTTATTCATTGTAAAGCTTTTACAAAGGAGATTTAAAGCCTAAGTTTTCTTTTAAACAGAAAAAGGAAACAAATACGACAGAGTAATACAGAACATAAACAGATGCAAAAAATTAAACTGTACTGTCACGATCCCTTTGCTGTGTCTTTGACTTTATATTAGTATATTCTTATTTCCCATTGTGTCTGTGTTCACTTCCTTTGTTTGGTTCCTGTTATGCATTGTACCTCTTCTGTTGCCATAGTAACCCTCAGTAGTCCCCATGACATCTAATCACCAACACCTGCCCCTCGTCAGCCCCTTGTTAACCTGTCTATTTAAACCTCTGTGCTTCAGTTGTGGTTTGTCGGTCGTTGCTCCTGTATGCGTGTTCCTGTCGTTGCTCTCGTGCCAGCTCTCTGTTGATTATACTCTTGTTCTTGGATTATCTGTGTTTATATCTTGGATTATCTGTGTTTATGTTTTCATAATAAACCTTTGTGCTTGTGTAGCAGGGTGACTAAATCCACTTAGGAGGATATCATTCACCTGTGCTTAATTTGTTACCACCCCCACCCCTTGTCCTATATATGAGATGTGTGGTGGCCACTTCGTATGCGTCTTGGTATCGCCCACTTGACGTCATCTGTGGCTGCCGCAGGTATGTGATTGTATGGGGAAACTCGCGCTTTCTCGTTTTGCTCTGGCGGTTTATATGAATTTTTCTTGCTGTCAGGTTGCGACGGTAGGCTGTTTCTCCCGCTGCTGTGTGTTTGCTGCCCACTTCTCTCAGGTATGTGTAGCCTCTTTGTTCAATGGGAAGAAATTGGCTGCGTTTGACAACTTTTGACTTAATATCTGCAGTGGCAACGATAGAATGTCATCTATATGTACCTGAGTGAGAAGCTGTATTATAGTATGGTGTGCGACTCCGAAGCAGTTTGTGAGCAGTATCTCCCCGTGGTAGGTAAGATTATGGTTTTGGGTATTGATAACTTGCTGTTGTTCTCTAACATTATCTTTCAGCTCAGCAGGCTCCCTGCATAACTGTCTCTTGGGCTAATTATGGGAACCGTGCATCACTGATGACTTATGATCGCGTATAATTACGACTGCGTCGCTGTTTTGCCTCGATCTAAATGATGGAAACCCTTTTTATTGTAATTCTCTCGCATGTCGTTTGAGACGATTGTACATTCGGTTGACGTTGTGGAAGGCCTGTCTCTACTGGTCGCCGCCGATTGGAACTAACGGGTGCGTTTAAGCAGTTTTCCAAGCTTTGTGTAAACTGGCTGTCGCCATGAATCCCATTGATCCATAAGCGTGGATGTTTGATTATTTGTTTTCTTTTTTTTCTCTTTGTTTATTGTGGTTTATTTTCTTTTGTAATTATCAACTGAAGTGCGTTTAATTGATTATATGATTAATCTACTTTTATGTGGTATTGTGAGGGCCATTATCCGGTCAAGTGAGTTAAAGCCTTAAAATATCTGACCATGGATCATAGTGACTTGTGTATGTTTTCTTGTAGCAGGAGCTGGGGGGGGGGGTGTTCTGAAGGGCGAAGGTGAAGCTGCCGGACTGTATGGTGTGCTCACATTGAGCGTTGTGTGTTTTCTGGCATTTAACCTTCACGTGTGCAGTGGGTATTTGTAGTGGACTATTGTGGGGGGTCCCTCTTCCAATTTGGCAGCTGACCCATACCTCCAGACACCCCCGCTCTTGGTTTAATTTGTTTCTCTCAATTGAATGTGTGTATGTGTATGTGGTGCTGATTAATGGTGTTTCTCATTATAGTGCTTGTGACAAGTTTTAAACTGAGTTTCTAACTATTTAATATTTTGCTGACAAACAAAAATAAACTTTTCTATTCTATACGACTCATGTCTTTTCACCCATCCACGCAAAACGAACCTGTGTGCCCTTAGGGCTATTTCCCTGGTTTTCCGGGGTGGCGTAGTCGATCGTATTATATTGTCATTTCCGTTAGAAGTGTGGTAAAATCCTTGTTAGTTCTTTTGAGACTGTCTCTCGTACCCGCAACGCTACAATCTGGCGCAGTCGGCAGGGTGTATAAGATTTGGTCCCTCTTTTTTTTGTGTGGGTTGGGTGAAAACTTGAGTGTATATTAGAAAAAAAAAGAGAAATTGTTTCGTGTTTGTCTGTATTGAGTTTTTTTTTTAGGCAAAACAGCGGCGTAGCTACTGTGACCCGGACCCGGAGTGCATTTATTATGGAAGAGGAGTTGCAACAGTTAAGAGAGTTGGTGGCGCAGCTAAAGGCTGAGAATGAAAAATTGCATCAGGAACGTATTGCCGAATTGCCCGGCCCAAGTGTAGCAATTAGTGCTCCAGTAATGCCTCTAGGGGCACCGGTACCCTCGGGTACGGGTGCCATCCAGCCGGAAAGATTTGTTTTCGTACCACGTGATCGAAGGTGCCCAAAGTTTAACGGCCATATTGGCATTAGCATTGAGGAGTGGATTGAGGAAGTACAAGCGTGTATGCAGTTGCGTCACCTCTCTGCGACTGATAGGGCATTTTTTTGTTTGACCATTTGGAGGGGGAGCCACGAAAAGAGATCCGGCATCGTCCTGCGGTTGATAAAGGGGATCCAGATAGAATTATTTCTGCGTTGCGGGAGGTATTCGGTTGCTCTCAGTCATATGTGGCCTTACAGGAGGCCTTTTTCTCGCGAAAGCAGCGGGAAGGGGAGACTTTGTTGGAGTTTTCCCTCGCTCTAATGAGCCTCCTGGAGGGTGTTAAGCAACAGTCCCCATATGTGATGCCAAATTCTGAGAACCTTTTACGCGACCAATTTGTTGAACATGTAGTGGATAGTTCTCTGCGTCGTGAGCTTAAACAGCTAGTTCGCCGCCAACCTACTTTCAGTTTGCTAGAGGTTCGTAGAGAAGCAATAAGATGGGAGCGGGAGGGAATGCCGGGTGGGGTACGTGGGCGAAGTCAGTCCGTTCCATTAGTTCCTTTGATCCAATATGGTGTGCAGGGGGGACCGTCGTCGAATACTGCTAGTTTAAGGCCAAACTCTGAATTAAGTGAGTTGAGGGAAATGTTGAAGTCTCAACAGGTACAGCTAGATCAGCTCACTAAGGGTTTGGCAGTATTACAGGGCCCTGCTCCTGCTGCTCGGAGTCAATCTCCACATTCGTCTGGTTATCCGTTGCATCCACGGAATAAAGTTTCTCATCCTAATCCAATAATATGTAGAAGATGTCAGCAGCCGAGTCATTTTGCTAGGGAGTGTGATGGGGAACGTATCCCTTCTCATTCCAAATCTCCCTTCACGGCTCCTCGTGCAGGGGGGAGTGGGCAGCCTCATCTTCAGCGGCCGTCGGAAAACTAGTTCCCACCGGGCTGCAGAGCCTCAGCTCGGTTGGGGAAAAGTATGGCTTAGACGTTTGTCAGAATATTAGTCCGGTGCCCCGTTTGATGTCGTCATGCCCGCATCTGGTTGTTTTGATTGGTGGGGTTCAGGTGCCTTGTCTGTTAGATACTGGCTCTATGGTGTCTACCATTACTGAGAGTTGTTGTTCACAGCATTTTGAGCCATGGGGTCAAGATCGCCTTCGTTCGTGCCAGTGGTTGCAGTTGCGGGCTGCCAACGGCCTGGACATCCCTTATATTGGGTATGTAGAATTGGATGTTGAACTATGTGGCCGGTTAGTGCCAAACTGTGGGGTGCTTGTTGTCAAGGACCCCCCTGGCAGCTTGTGTTCTAAAGTACCAGGTATTGTGGGAATGAATATTCTCAGTCGTTGTTACCGGGAGCTTTTTGGCCAGCATGGCCCTGCCCTTTTTGAACTACCATCCTTATTGCAGGCCCCCGATTTTGTAACTCAGGCATTTCAGCATTGTCATAAGGTGGGTGCCCGTTCGGATGTCGATCGGGTAGGTCAGGTTAGAATACGAGGCCGTCGGGCATGGCGTATTCCAGGAGGTACGTTAAAATTTAGTACCGGCAACTTGTTCTGAGCAATTCTCACAGGAGACAGTGTTATTCGAGCCTGTAGAGTCGGGCCTACCAGCTGGATTGTTAGCATCATCATCGTTGGTACGGGTAAACCGTGGGACTGTTTCCGTACCAGTGGTAAATGTAGGGACGACGGACGTAATGTTGTATCCTCTGGCCCTCCTGGGCTCTCTCACAAGCATTTATGTGGTGAGTTTGCCCCGGGGGGTTACGGAGGTTAATTCTGTCCTTGCTGCTTTTGGCCCCCATGGCGTTCAGGTTGCGCCCACTGTGGAGGAACAGATTAGGTCTATTGACCTGTCTGTGTTGTCGTCGCAAGATCAGGATCATGTTAGGACTTTATTACTGGAGTACCAGTGTGTGTTCTCTGCTCATGAGGGGGACTTGGGGTGTACTAGTTTACTGTCACATGACATTCCTTTGTTGGATGACACCCCTGTCCGGCAGCGTTACCGCCGGATACTACCCTCAGAGTATGAGGTAGTGAAGGCACATATTGATGCACTGTTAGAGTCACAGGTTATACGGGAAAGTTGCAGTCCTTATGCATCCCCGATAGTCTTGGTTAAAAAGAAGGACGGTAGTCTACGCATGTGCGTGGACTACCGTCAACTGAATTCCAAGACTAGGAAGGATGCTTTTCCCCTTCCGAGAATCGAGGAGTCCTTGGACGCCTTGACCGGTGCCCGCTGGTTTTCCACTATGGATTTAGCCAGCGGGTACAATCAGGTTCCTGTTAGTGAAAGGGATAAATCTAAGACTGCATTTTGTACGCCATTTGGGCTGTTTGAGTGGAACCGGATGCCCTTTGGGCTTTGTAACGCTCCCGGTACATTCCAACGCCTTATGCAACGATTGTTTGGTGACCAACAGTGCCAGTCACTATTACTGTACCTAGATGACATTGTCATCTTTTCATCTTCAGTGGTGCAGCACCTGGAGCGCCTGGAAGGTGTACTGAGTAGGCTGAAGTGTGAGGGCCTTAAAGCAAGGTTAGAGAAGTGTTCATTTTTTTGCCCGGAGGTAGTATACCTTGGTCACGTAATATCGGCTGATGGCGTTTCAACTGACCCAAGAAAGATTGAGGCGGTGGCTAAGTGGCCAAAGCCCAACAGCGTTTCCGAGCTCCACTCTTTCTTGGGCTTTGCCAGTTACTACCGCCGCTTTGTGGAGGGGTTTGCCAAGTTGGCAGCCCCTCTGCATAGGTTGGTAGCGGAGCTTGGATGTGTTGGGCCCAGGAAACGAGCGGAGCAGAATTTTGCTGACGCTTGGACAGTACAGTGCCAAAACAGCTTTGATGCGTTAAAAGCAATGTTTGTTAAGGCCCCGGTGCTTGCCTACGCAGATTTCTCCCTACCGTTCATTTTGGATGTTGATGCCACCCTGAGTGGTTTGGGGGCGGTCCTTTCACAGGAACAAGAGGGGAAGGTGAGGCCTATTGCATACGCAAGTCGTGGTCTTAGGCCCCCTGAGCGTAATATGCTAAACTATAGTTCAATGAAACTTGAATTTTTAGCACTCAAGTGGGCCATGACTGAAAAATTCAGAGAGTATTTATTGGGTAATAAGTGTGTAGTTTTCACAGATAATAACCCCCTTAGCCACCTTAAGACAGCAAAACTTGGCGCCACGGAGCAGCGATGGGCGGCACAGCTGGCATGCTTTGATTTTGAGGTCAAATATCGCCCAGGCAGGGTCAACAAAAACGCTGATGCCTTATCAAGATGCCAACCATTAGTTTCAGGGGTGTTGGACAACATTCTGCCGGGGGCGGTCATTCCGGCCTCCATCCAGCATGCTGAGAACTCAAGGTCCTTGGCTAGCCAAGCCACTGTGGTTGCGTTGCCGGGGCATTCCCCTGCTGACTTGCGTGCTCTACAAGAGGCAGACCCAGTTATTAGGGAAGTCTTATTCTTTTTCAGAGAGGGTGAGTTCCCTGGGCCTTATGAGCGTCGACAGCTCTCTAGGGATGCATCGACTCTAATTCGTCAGTGGGATCGGTTGATGGAATCACAAAGGGTATTATACCGTCGCATTCTTCGCTCGGATGGTGGCGAAGAGATCTTTCAATTAGTGTTGCCTTCTGTTTTGCATGTGGAGGTCTTAACTGGGTTACATCAAGAGCATGGGCACCAGGGTATTGAACGCACCACAGAGCTGGTACGTCAGCGCTGTTATTGGCCAGGCATGTCAGCCATGGTGGCGAAATGGTGTCAGGAGTGCGAGAGGTGCCAGGCAGCTAAGGATCTACAGCCAGGTGCCCGTAGTTTTATGGGTCACTTGTTGGCTTCTCGACCAAACTAAATTGTGGCCATCGATTTTACCCAGCTCGAAGCATCCTGTTCAGGGTTTGAAAACATCTCAGTAATGACAGATGTCTTTACAAAGTATACTATTGCAGTTCCTACTCGTGACCAGCGGGCTGAGACGGTAGCGCAGGTATTGGTTACTGAGTGGTTCTATCGTTTGGGGGTGCCTGGGAGAATTCATTCGGACCAGGGCCGTAGCTTCGAATCATTCCTGATCCAGCAACTTTGTAAATTGTACGGGGTTGAGAAATCTCGTACTACTCCTTACCATCCTTCTGGTAATGGGCAGTGCGAGCGATTTAAAAGAACATTGCACAACCTATTGCTCACCTTACCGGTTTCACGTAAGAGGGACTGGGCGTCTAGTCTCCCTCAGGTGCTCTTCTCTTACAACACCACCCCGCATCAAGCCACTGGGGAGTCTCCTTACTTTTTGATGTTTGGCCAGGAGCCACGTCTCCCAATTGATTTTTTGCTTGGTAGAGTTCGAGAGCCGGTGGCTGGTGACGTGCACGAATGGGTGGTGGAGCATCAGACAAGATTGAAAGTGGCGTTTGCGGGAGCACGAGAACGACTGAGACAGATAGCTGATCGACGCAAAACGCAGTTCGATCGACATTTTCGAGATTCACCTCTGGATGAGGGCCAGTTGGTTTACCTCCGCGATTATGGCATTAGAGGGCGCCATAAAATCCAAGACCTGTGTAGTCCGGTGGTGTATAAAGTGGTAGAGGCTCCTAGATCTGGGGGTGCAGTGTATAGCATTGCACCAATACATGAGGAGGGTAAAGTAAAAAGAGTTCATCGGTCGCTACTAAAGGCTAGGATCCAAAGGGGCCCTACCCCTGTTGTGCCCGATGGGCCAGTGGTGGAGCTTGAACAGGAGCCAGAGGAGGAGGTGGAGGAGGCAGATTTGTGGGTAGTAATACCTGAAGGCCCCCAACTTCTATCGGACCCGGTCGGTTCCGCTCCTCCGGTACTCGAGCCTAGAGTGGTAAGAGAGCAAAATCAACCCTGTGGCCCAGAGGTTGGCACATTGTTGTCATCAGGTACTTCAGTTATGGAGTCGCCTCCTGTTCCTGAGGTTGCCCCAGGGAGATCAAGGAGGGCCACAGCTGGCCAACATACTAATATTCATCGTTTACCTAGGGCCGTGGGGGAACGGGCGACTGGTGCTGTAATCCCGGGGCTGGTGTCCAATGCAATATCGGCCTTTTTTAGACCTTGGGACTAACTGGGCAAGCGAGTTTATCGTCGGGGCGACGATCTGTAATTGGGGGGTAGACTGTAGCAGGGTGACTAAATCCACTTTGGAGGATATCATTCACCTGTTCTTAATTTGTTACCACCCCCGCCCCTTGTCCTATATATGAGATGTGTGGTGGCCACTTCATATGCGTCTTGGTATCGCCCACTTGACGTCATCTGTGGCTGCCCCAGGTATGTGATTGTATGGGGAAACTCGCGCTTTCTCGTTTTGTGCTGGCGGTTCATATGAATTTTTCTTGCTGTCAGGTTGCGACGGTAGGCTGTTTCTCCCGCTGCTGTCTGTTTGCTGCCCACTTCTCTCAGGTATGTGTAGCCTCTTTGTTCAATGGGAAGAAATTGGCTGTGTTTGACAACTTGTGACTTAATATCTTCAGTGGCAACGATAGAATGTCATCTATATGTACCTGAGTGAGAAGCTGTATTATAGTATGGTGTGCGACTCCGAAGCAGTTTGTGAGCAGTATCTCCCCGTGGTAGGTAAGATTATGGTTTTGGGTATTGATAACTGGAGGGCGAAGGTGAAGCTGCCGGACTGTATGGTGTGCTCACATTGAGCGTTGTGTGTTTTCTGGCATTTAACCTTCACGTGTGCAGTGGGTATTTGTAGTGCACTATTGTGGGGGGTCCCTCTTCCAATTTGGCAGCTGACCCATACCTCCAGACACCCCCGCTCTTGGTTTAATTTGTTTCTCTCAATTGAATGTGTGTATGTGTATGTGGTGCTGATTAATGGTGTTTCTCATTACAGTGCTTGTGACAAGTTTTAAACTGAGTTTCTAACTATTTAATATTTTGCTGACAAACAAAAATAAACTTTTCTATTCTATACGACTCATGTCTTTTCACCCATCCACGCAAAACGAACCTGTGTGCCCTTAGGGCTATTTCCCTGGTTTTCCGGGGTGGCGTAGTCGATCGTATTATATTGTCATTTCCGTTAGAAGTGTGGTAAAATCCTTGTTAGTTCTTTTGAGACTGTCTCTCGTACCCGCAACGCTACACTTGTATTTGGATTCTCGCTCCATCTCATGCCTGCTCAGACGTTGCATGTACACTTGATATAAAATGAAAAATAAACCTCTGCAATATTATGCAAAAAAGGAACTAAATATATCAAGTGTAGAGTTGTAGTTTAATTGTTTGCATCCACATTACTAAATATAAGGATTTATAAATGTACATTTAAATAGTTTATTAATCATTTACTTACACTTTCTAAATGACCTTATGAACCACTGACAACTCCTAATGTAGAAATGATAAATTGATCATTAATACAATATGAAAATACAATTATTAAACACATTATATATGTAACATAACGTGGTAATGTAGAAATCGCACAGCAAGGAATAGATCATGGAAATAAACTTTAATGACATAAACTCAGAAGATACCAACTTGCATAAATTTCACACTGATACAATGAGGAAAAAGGACCAAGAATGAGTTAGAAGACAGGGTTTAAAAAAAAAGAGAACTAACAAGATGATTGACATACCAGGTGAACGTAATGACTAATTAGACACATTGAGAAAACTAGGTCAAACGATGGGGCAAACATGACAGAATCAAAAACACAATGAAACAGAATATACACATAATAGTATGCCCCCTCCTGAAAAGGCACGTCCTCATGCCGTAATAAATAGTCCAACTGAGTAGGGAGGGCTGGGGTTCTGGAGGAGGGTGCAAACGAAAAAGAAAAATATCCCAGGTCAGAAAATACAGTTCAAGAAGTAGTGGATGGTGGGAGGAGCCAAGAGGAAGCCAGGAGCAGGAGGAGCCAAATGTTTAGCCAGGGACCAGCCAGGACGAGGCCCCAGGGCGGAGTTGAAGGTGGGAGGAGCCGTGGTGTAAATGACTTGGAAGACGACACCCTGGGGACAACCGACGGATATAATGGAGACCCTGGTGAAGCCAAAGAGCTGATGAGCCCACGCAACACTGATGGTCCTGGACACTGTGATGTGGAGCTGCGACGATAAGCGTCTGAGGGGAAGCTGGAAACCCAGAGGACAGAGGCTGAGCCGGTGGGACCGAGGACGAAGGCAGAGCTGGGGGGGAAGGCGGAGCCAGAGGGAGCCGAAGGTGCAGGCAGGTCGATGTCTGACCAAGGTGGAGCCAGAGGAACGAGGGAGCCCGGAGAAGCCTTATGGCCAATGATTTGTGGAATTGAGGGAGGGAGGAGCCAAGGAGGAGCCAAACTGTTGACAGACCGAAGTGTAGCGAAGGGCACAGAGGCTACAGGTGGAACCAGGGGATTCTCAGTGCTAGGTGGCACTGATGGCCTGAAGACACTTGGCAGATCCTTACTGCCATAAGGATGCATAAGGCAGATGTAGAGGGGCTGAAGGACAGCAGTAGAAGCAGGGCTGAAGAACTGGCTGATTGAGGAGGTGGGAGAAGGAGGCTGGGCGGGAATTCTGGAGATTCAGGGGAACTGGTAATAAACTCTCCAAAAAAGTCTATTAAATCCTCCTCAAAAATCTTCTTCAGTTCATCATAAAATTTGCCAGAATCCATCATAATCTCATTCCCAGCAGTGGGGTTGTGGGCGGGGCTTTCCTCCCAGCCCGCGAGCTCCACAAGCACTCCCTCTGTGATGAACTGTGTTGCCGGCTCATACACCTGTTTAGACTCTGTTTGTGGTGTGGGCTCCTGGGCAATGACTCTCTCCGTCCTTTTCTCGGGTTCGGGCTCATTTATGCGGCAGGCCGGTTTCTACGGTCTGCAGTGGGCTCTAGCAGAATCCCCGTCGGTTCGCTTGCTGGTGGATGGTTTGTCTCTTGTGGCGCTGGAGTCGGAGAGGGGCTGATGAGTTCTTCCTCAGCAGGGCAGACGGTGAATGGGGACTTGTTACACACCAGCATTTTATGGTCTGTTCTTCTTTCACGTAATATGGTAATGTAGAAATCGCACAACGTGGAATAGATCAAGGAAATAAACTTTAATGACATAAACTCAGGAGATACCAACTTGCATAAACTTCACACTGATACATTGACGAGAACGGATAAAGAATGAGGCAGAACATGGTTTAAATAATCAGGAGAACTAACAAGATGAATGGCATGCCAGGTGAACGTAATTACTAATTAGACACACTGGGAAAACTAGGTCAAACGATGGGGCAAACATGACAGAACCAAAAACACAATGAAACAGTTTACGTGTAACAATAGATATGCTCATGAATAAATATAAGAATAAAGCATGTATAGCCTGTATTTTAAACTGCTTACTAATGTCTATTAATCTTGGGACAATGCGTTATAAAGGATGAATTAACTATTTACTAATGCTTAACTAATGATTCATAGCATGCAGTTATTATAAAGTGTAACCAACGCTTTTCTTGATGTCCCAGTGTGGCCTTTGGGACTTCTTGCTATGGCGTTCGAGTGGTACATCCCCCATACCAGTCAAGACCCTACATCACTGAATCTGTTGCTGGCCCCAGATGGAAACAGGGTCAGAAGGAGAGTGTTGCTGCCCGTACTCTACCTCCGAGGAGTCGGGCCTCGAGGCGGTGATCTTGCAGAAAGCCCAAAGAAGATCTAAGGGAAGACATATTGACCAGGGATTTCTAAGGGAATTCACCTCGACCAAGAGGCATAAAAAGCTGAACCCTTAGCATCTTCTTTTTAGTCTTCTTCTTAGTGAAGCGGCAGTTGAGTTCAAGTTTTCTCTCACCTGTATCTTTGAACCCTCCAGATTTGGTTGAAGAAATTAATGAGTCTGTAGCAAGGGCTGGGCATCATGTAAACTATATCATACAAGTTTTCTGAATGATTAAATGCTTAAGCACTTAAAAAAGAAACACTTCAGAAACAATGTCTGTGGTTTAATCAGACTAATGCAGTGGTATTAGCTCAGTTTTTTTCCTAAGCCTGGGAAGCGCGTTTTCTTTTATACGAAATAGTGGCTGCATAACACATTGAAGCTCATGTAGATCTCCCTTGCAGTAAAAATTAGACTGACGTAATGGAGGAAGAGTTATCACTGCAATCACTCCCTTATTCGCCTCCAGAAGCTCATGCTATGGAGGTAATATGGACATGCTCTCAAATATAATGGGTGTTGCAGGTGTGGACTTTGGCCACGTCCCATTATTCTACCTGCAGCCCTTCCTAGTACAAGAATGGCAATACAGTAGTGAAGTAAATGTGATGAGTTGCACATCACATTTTATTGTTGCCTGTCCAGTACTAGGAGTATGGAGTTGATATTGATGTACCTCCCTGGTGGCACATAAATAGTGGACCCAGATGAAGAGATTGGGCATCGCGTCCCACTCTTTCTTCTGGCACTCTCCAGCGAACTGGATACAAAGTCAGTTTCAGTATCATTCATATTTCATATGGGCAGAAGAAGGAAATGATGAGCAATTAAGCTGTTTGTGTCCCGCACTTCTTCCTGTCTGTTATGTCCAAGTGCCAGCAGTTTAGAGGTGGTAGCGATCTGCTTCCTCTATAACAGTTAAGTTGTGGTAAATGCAGATTATGGGCAAATAACGCAATTTCATACCACATTATCATTGGTCACCCTTCTCCCTCCCACACTAGAAGTACAGATGTGTTAACTATGTGCTCTCTCTGTGATCACATGTCAAGAGGCTAGACAGTACAGGAAGATTGGGCATGGGAGACACTGCGTCGTATTACCATTCTTCCGGCATGCATGGACGTCTTCCTTTAGAAAACTGAAGTTGATGATGTTCTCTCTAAGTGCCCTTACATACCCTGCAGTCATGCCAGTGACGTCACCTGACCACAGTTGCCAATCAATTGTGTAGCACACGTGCTTTAGACACTGGCTCATGATGAGCATTCCCATTGCATCAACTCATGATGCAGTGTTTCGTTTCCTTTCTCAGGGAACCATGGTTGCAGTCTGAAGACAAAGAAATTACTGTTTAATGTTATTTTTTAGCATTATTTTTCTTTATTCATTTTCATAACAATTTCATAATGCATATTGTGAAGTCAGAGTATGTTGTACATGTGTGCTGAGTAGAGATATGGGTAGAGTTATATTTTGCTTAGAGGTATGGTTGCAATGCCACATTCACTGAGCAGAGATGTTCCAATGATGATGATACATTAAATGTGTACATGTTCTTTACAAGGAAAGGAATGTTTCAACTGATGCAAATGTACCACTAATGTATACACAGAGTGATAGTGGATTGAACCATGTGTAAGCATGAGGTATACATTCCATTTTAAACATAAGAAACATGTTTTTCTTCCTTACAAGAAAGTTGAAAGTCGCTCAGTTGTGTATATAAGCTCAATCCTTACTCTACCAACCCAGAGAAACATACAGGCATGACAGGGTGAGAGGAAGGAGAAACAGAGATGAGGGGGTGAAGGAGGAGAAACCCAGAGAAACCATTACAGCTGGCATGATGGGGTGAGAGGATAGAGAAATGGGGAACAGAGAAATCTGGAATGAAGACCTCCTCGCCTGTAGCCTTATTCTAATATGCCTGTTTCTCTCTGTCTGACACATGATACATAATGAATAGAGATCTCTTGGCAAAGTAACTGGTGTAGCTTCCGTGATTCAACAATAATGGGGAAAGCATGATTTTCAAATCTACACAGTCGTAACCTGAGACGTTTTTGATTAATAGTGGTGCATGAACCTAAAAAGATTTTCGAATAAAATTACTCATGAATAAAAAAATATATTGTTTTTATATATATTATGTAAGGAATGTCATGTTGTTTTTCCATAAAACCGTTCATTTAAAGCCTCATTGTGTATGGAGCAAGGTTATAATCGTTAACGAAAACGAACGAAAAAAAACCAACTGAAATAAAAATAAAAACGAGGCATTACAAAAAAAGATAACTAACTTAAACTATAATGTGTGTTTGGCAAAACTAACTAAAATAAAATAGAATTATAGAGTAAATGTCCTTAGTTTTCGTCTTTGTCAATGTCGTTCATAGTGCAAATATCGTAAGAGCAGCGTATTGGTTCAGCTGCATTTCCTTTCCTTGCTCTCCCTCCGTCTCTCTGTCACTCACGCGTCTCTCTCACATACACACACACGCACGCACGCACACACCCACGCACGCGCACACACACACACACACACACACACACACACACACACACACACACACACACACACACACACACACACACACACACACACACACACACACACACAGCCCCTCCCCTCCGTGCACGCCGCTTCTCCATGAAAACGAGTGTTCGTTGAAAAGCAACGAAAAAGCTGTTGAAAGCAAGTTCACGAAAGGTTGGTATCTCGTGAACACATTTACACAATCACACACTAAAAATAATACAATTTTGTCAGTGTGTTAATGTCGACCTGAGAAGCGATTGCGCCTTCTTTAGAAAGTTAAAGTCCCTGTAAAGGCAATTCTAAAAAAAAAATATTAACACATTATAAATGTTAGTAATTTATTACAAAGACCTTGAACTGTGAAGTACTGAATTGTGTAGTTAGACCGTTAAACAGTTTTTCATCATTGTTGTGTTCCGTATTTTTTGGGCGGGACTAAAATGGGGTCTTGATGACGCACTGGAGTGCCTGACGCTGGCCCCTCCCCTAACAATATAAATAGAGCACATTCACATCAGTTTGCCACTCAATCGCGAGTTACTGTCAGTATTATTAGTTTCTAAAGCCTGTGGAAATTGCAGTAACTTGCAAGAGACAACTTCTCACTTTGAGCACACAAATACGTGTGTCGTTTATTTACTATGAAAAAAGAACAGAAAGCAAATGGCGCTGACAAGCGTCCTACGTCATCACCCATACAGAACATTTAAAGGGACCACGATCCCTGAACAGTTATGAGGAAAAACGCTAAGAACAAAGTACTGCATTTATCACCAACAATGTTTAGAACTACATTTAACACAAAGGTGAATTATGTATGTCACAGTCACTACATACGTCCCCCCAGAATTCACCGTATCCGAAGAACCAAACTGTCAACGGGGAGGTGGGCGTATCAACCGACCACAATGGCTGCGCTGTACTGGAGGTTGAGGAGACCTCACTGCAGCCGGTGTCCTGTCATGACCCGGGTGTGGGGCATGGAGTGTAGGAGGTTTAGCAGCAAGGGGTGGAGGCAGAGCAGGAGGCCGTCCGGGGCGTGGGTGCTTGGCCAGGTCGATGGGCCTGGCCACGTCCAAATGAGCCGGTTTGAGGCGGTCGATAGAAAGTCGCTCCGTTTTGCCGCCTCTGTCCACCACAAAATGTTTTTCCCCCGTCTCCAGCACCCGGAATGGGCCCTCATAGGGCGGACGTAGCGGTCCCCTGTGGGCATCGTGGCGAATGAAAACGTAGTCAGCCGTCTGAAGTCCAGCGGGGATGTGTGACTGAGGGAGGCCGTGACGTGAAGTAGGAACAGGTGCGAAAAGCCTTGCATTGTCCAGTAGAGTAGACCGCTGGAAAGTAGCAGACCAGGGAACCGTGGCACTAGGGACAAACTCCCCCGGTACCCGCAGTGGTTGTCCATAAACAAGCTCCGCGGATGAGGACAGAAGGTCCTCCTTTGGTGCAGGCCTGATGCCCAGCAACACCCATGGGAGCTTGTCGACCCAGTTGCTGTCTTTGAGGCTGGCACGCAGGGCAGCCTTCATTGACCTATGAAAACGTTCACAGAGTCTGTTAGCCTGCGGGTGATACCCAGGGGCCCAACCCAGGGGCCAATAAATGGCCGTGTCATCTCGACAGACGCTATTGACGTCAAAGGCACAACCTCGGGCCAGCGGGTGGTCCTGTCAACCATGGTGAACAGATATGTGAAACCGTGAGAGGAGGGCAGAGGACCGACCAGGTCCACGTTTACATGGTCAAAACGTCTCTCCGGAACCTGGAACAAACCTAACGGGGCTTTAGTGTGGCGGTGGACTTTGGCCCGTTGGCACTCAACACAGATGTTAGCCCAATCCCTAACGTCCTTCTTGAGGCCGTGCCAAACAAACTTAGCTGCAACCAGTCTCTGTGACGCTTTCGAACCTGGGTGGGAGAGACCATGGATGGCGTCAAAAACTTGTCGTCTCCATCCCGAGGGAACGACTGGCCGAGGACTACCTGTGGAGATGTCACACAGGAGTGTGGTGCCGGCATCACCAAAAACTACATCCTCGATCTGCAGACCTGTAGTACTTCCGCTCACAGGGGCGCAGCTGACGGCTAAAGAAAGCCAGCGGCTGCCAGGCACCGCCTACCCACTGCTCGTAGACAGCACCGACAGCATAGTCTGAGGCATCCGAGGTGATGGCGATGGGGGCTGTTGGAGAAGGATGCGCCAGCATGGTGGCGTTCGCTAGGGCTGCCTTAGTGTTGGCAAAAGCCCTGTGTCTACTCTCAGTCCAGTCCACAACGTGCTGTGGTTTACCTTTCAAGGCCTCGTGCAAAGGCCGCATGAGCAGAGCAGCTCGAGGGATGAAGCGGTGGTAAAAATTCACCATGCCGAGGAACTCCTGCAGGGATTTGACAGTGAGCGGGCGTAGGAAATGTGTGACTGCCTCCACCTTTGATGGGAGAGGGACCGCCCCGTCCTTAGTGACTCTGTGTCCAAGGAAGTCAATGGTGGAGAGGCCGAACTGGCACTTGGCGGGGTTGACAATCAATCCATGTTGGCTAAGCCGCTCAAAAAGGGTTTGGAGGTGCGCCAGGTTCTGAGACTTGGACGTGCTCGCTACTAGAATGTCATCCAAGTACACGAAAAGAAAAGGCAGGTCCCGCAAAACAGAGTCCATGAGGCATTGAAAAGTTTGGGCGGCGTTTTTAAGGCCGAACGGCATGCGCAGGAACTCAAACAGACCAAACTGCGTGATCACTGCCGTTTTGGGGATGTCCAGTGGATGTACCGGCACCTGATGATATCCACGAACAAGGTCCACCATGGAAAAAAATCACCTTGCCTGACAGGTGTGCTGAAAAATCCTGTATATTCGGGACTGGGTATCGGTCAGGCGCCGTTGCCTCATTAAGCCGCCGGTAGTCGCCACACGGGCGCCAGCCGCCACCAGGTTTGGGGACGATGTGGAGGGGCGATGCCCACGGGCTGTCGGATCGGCGAACTATTCCCAGGCGTTCCATGTTCGCAAACTCAGCCTTTGCAACGGCAAGCTTGGTTGGGTCGAGGCGCCGAGCACGGGCGGAGACGGGTGGACCAGTGGTGGCGAAATGGTGCTCCACACCATGCTCCACGGCAGATGCAGAGAAAGTGGGCTGAGTGAGGGCTGGGAAACTGGCAAGCAGACGGTGGAAATCATCAGAAGCTGAAAGCATGCTAGACAGCCGTATGGAGTCGGTCCCGCTGAGCGTGCATGTATAAGAGCAAAACGTGACAGCGTCAATCAGACGGCGATTCTTTACATCCACCAACAGTCCATGTGCACACAAAAAATCTGCGCCGAGGAGGGGAACGGCAACCTTTGCAGTAACAAAGTTCCAGCCGAAGTGCTGTCCTCCTAAACACAATTCGATGTACCTCGTTCCATATGTGCGGATGGGGCTGCCATTGGCAGCTTCCATAGGAGGGCCGTGGCTGTCGGTCACCATGTCCAAACGGGATGCAGGCAGGACGCCCCTCTGTGCTCCTGTGTCGCACAGAAAACGCCGTCCAGAGATGCTGTCGTGGATGAAAAGCAGCCTGCCTACGCGGCCGACGCTCATGGCCACTACTGAGCGCCGGCCCCAGCGTTTCCCGACCTGCCGAAACTGCATGGTGAGCGACATTTGTTAGCCTTGGTTCCAAACTTAGCATGGTAGAAACATAAGCCTGGAAGTTGTTGGGGGCTAGAAGACAACTGCCGCCTAGAAGTGGTTGCCGCGACGAAGGTGGAGTCGTCACGTGTCACCGAAGCGATGTGCGCAGGAAAAAGCGCGTCCGCACAATGTCCGTGACTCGCCAGGAAAAATTTATCAGCTTCCTCAGCCAGTCTCCGACAGTCAGTGATTGTGGTGTTGGCTAATGCAGCTCTCACTTGTGAAGGCAGCTGACGCAGGAAAAGCTGGATGAACAGAAAATCGGGTCTGTGCTCTCCCAAAAGATCCAGCATGCGGTCCATGAGCTCGGACGGTTTGCTGTCACCCAGTCCTTGAAGGGAGAAAAGCCTGCTGGCTCTCTCAGCGTCCGACAGCCCGAACGTTTTCAACAGGTGGGCTTTGAGTGCTGCATACTTCTCGTTTACCGGAGGATTTGTTAGAAGGCTCACCACTGGATGCCGTTGAATTACCGAGAGCCGACACTACGTAGTAGTATTTTGTTGTATCTGCGGTGATCTCACGCAGCGCGAACTGCGCTTCAGTCTGTGCGAATCATGCCGATGCGGACGATTCCCAGAATTCGGGGAGTTGAGGGTGACAGCCTTCGCAGTCATGGTCGTGTTGTGTCACTGGATACGTTCAGCAGACTAATGTCGGGGTCACCAGTGTGGAAATTGCAGTAACTTGCAAGAGACAACTTCTCACTTTGAGCACACAAATACGTGTGTCGTTTATTTACTATGAAAAAACGAACAGAAAGCAAATGGCGCTGACAAGCGTCCTACGTCATCACCCATACAGAACATTTAAAGGGACCACGATCCCTGAACAGTTATGAGGAAAAACGCTAAGAACAAAGTACTGCATTTATCACCAACAATGTTTAGAACTACATTTAACACAAAGGTGAATTATGTATGTCACAGTCACTACAAGCCTACAGTTTGCTAGCTAGCTATGAGTTCGTCACGGAAATGCATACTACCTGGATGCGGTCACGTACAAAACAGATCGGTGTCCTTATTTGAATTTGAATTTATTGAAAGGATAGCCCCTTGAGATGTCACATTTCATTTTCAAGGGGGTCCTAAAAACACAAACAGAATAATATAACACAAACAATAATAATAGATCACAAAACAAAACAACCATACAAAACAAACATACAAAACAAAAGATATGCTCAACCTGCCCCCCACTCCCACAAACCACAGTAGAGATACAAAAGCTCAACATCATACCTCAGTAACATCTACATAAGACCAGTTAATAACAGAAAATCCTTAAATAAAAAATAAATAAAAAAATAATATAAATAAAAATAAATAACGAAAAACAAAATAAATAAATAAAACCAGAAAAACGAACAATTTATTTTAAGATAATAAAATAAAGATAGCCTAAAGCGATTAAGGGAGGTAATAGATCTCAGAGAAACAGGAAGCTTATTCCGGTCAAAAGGGTCTTTATACTGAAATGACCCATGTCCGACTTCACTGAAATTTTTAGGAACAAGAAAAAATATATACTGCGTATGTCTAAGTGAGTAAGAACAACTGAGAAACAATTATTTTCCTGTCTTGAAACAATTAATTGAGCAATAAAGTGAACGCAGACAATAATATGTTCTATTAACAACATAATCAATATGGGGCTTAAAAGTAAGTTAAGGGTCAATCCAAAGGCCAAGATATTTAAATGAATCAAGATTATCAAGAGATAAGCCATCATCAAAAATAATATTCAAATCAAAAGGATAGGAATGACAAAGATGACGAAATGTCCCAAACATCATACAACAAGATTTCCTCTTATTCAATATAATCATATTGTTATGAAACCATTTTTGAACCAAATTAAAATCAGATTGTAAAGAATTCTGAATTTGTAACAAATCAGAATTAGTGGTATGAATGACAGTGTCATCAGCATAAAGGTGTACCGAACAATTTGAGCATATCTGAGGTAAATCATTAATAAAAATAGAGAAAAACAATGGTCCAAGAGTAGAACCTTGTGGAACACCTTTTTCAACAATTACATAATCTGACTGAGAACCCTGGAAAACAACACATTGACGTCTATTATGAAGATAAACATTGAACCAAAGAAGAGCATTTCTAGTTAAACCAATAGAATACAATTTATCAAGAAGAAGATAATGATTGACCATATCAAAAGCCATAGAAAGGTCAATGAAAATGGCACCTGTGGCTTGGCCTTTGTCAAAGGATGAAAACACATCATTTGTGAATTTTAAAAGAGCAGTCGTAGTAGAAAAATTAGTTCTGAAACCAGACTTTAACGGAGATAGAATATTTAATGAATTAATAAACAATGATAATTGATTACAAATAAGTTTCTCAAAAATCTTTGCCATAGAACAAATAATAGAAATTAGACAATAGTTATTCACATCAGATGAGTCTCCACCTTTGAACAAGGGAGTAACTCTTGCACATATCCATTTAGACGGAATAGAACAGGTAGACAATGACAAATTAAATAGATCTGCAAGAGGATACATTAATACATGAGCAGCAGATTTAACAAATTTAGCTTCCAAACCATCAGGACCAGCACTACTATTTGTTTTTAGATCACATATAACGTAGTAAACATCGGCAGGAATAATCTTCTTAAAGGAAAATGAACCATTTGAGGTAATTGAATTTAAAGAACCAGTAGTATAGAAATCAGAACACTGAGAGCCACAGATAGAAGAAAAATGTTGATTAAAAGCTTGAGGGATGAGTAAAGGATCAGAAATAATTTCATTATTAAATTTATAATTTTTAATCAAGCTTTTTTTGGAGTTATTCAAAAGATTGTTCAACTGATTCCAAAACTGTTATGTTAACTGTACTGTTAACTGTAGAGTTATGAAAGTCCTGAGAAAAGCAGTCTTTATAATAATTGGCTTTTGCATTCCTTGTTTCCAACTTACATAAATTCCTCAAATGTCTGTAGTTTTCCCAATCAATGAGATCCCTAGATAACCGGTATTTAGCCCATGCTTTATCCATTTGCTTAACCCTCTGGGGACTAAGCTCTTTTTGGTCCGTTTTCTCTATTTTTACATTTGGGCTTATAAACTATATGTAATGGAGATGGAACACTATGTGTTTGGTATCTATGGATTCAGAAGACCCTAAGCTAACATAAGCACACATGAAATATGTTTGTAAAGGAAGTATGAGTAAAAATGTACCATAAACTAGAGAATTTCAAAAACGTAAATTTGATTTTTGGCATTTATTTTTCTGTAAATCACACATCACACAACAATAGTGAACAGTTTTTGAACAAAAAATATATTTGTCAAAGCCTTTGCTTGACAGACATGTGTAATTGTTAAATAAAATGTGTAAAGAACAATGAAAAATGTAACTTTATTTACAAATAGTCCCTGGCGTTTTTTTAGGAATGCTTAGAATTTTCTAAGCAATGCTTTCTCCTCGTCACTTTCCAGTAATTCTTCCAGACCTTGTTCCACCGTAAATCGTTTACTGCTTGCCATCATACAAGTGCTAAAACAATAAATAATGCTATAATTGTATGTGTGTATATATATATATATATATATATATATATATATATATATATATATTATAATTGTTCTGTCTCTCTCTCATATCTCTGTGCGCTCTCGCTCCGTAAAGCCTTGTTTATACTCGAGGCGTCCGTTGGCTTTCTGTCGTCTCTGCCACTCAACGCTGTTTGCGTAATAGTATAGTACCACACCTTGCAAGGCAACAGAGTCCTCCGATTTGCTAGAATACGTCATGGTAACCATGGTAACCGTCACCGGAAAAATGAGGAAAGAGTGTGTTTTAGTCCCGCCGAGGCCGGACCAATCTCCATTTCTCAAACATTTCTAAGCTCCTCTTAGTTTGAGCGGCTGAAAAGTCAATATTGCAGCAATGAGCCTGTTGTATAACACGCACGCCTGCAAAAAACGCAGACACACACACAAAACTGTGATGACGCTCTCTTATCCGCTCGGGCTAGTTTAAGCTTTTGTCGTTTCCTCGTTCCCCATTTAGGAAGTGCATGGAACCGGCTCTCGCACCGCTGAGACTTCAGGGCATGCGAGTCTTGAACTACCTGGACGATTGGCTGATTCTAGCTCGATCACACTCAGAGGGTATACAACACAGAACCACATTACTCAAGCATCTCGAGAATCTGGGTCTCACAGTCAATTGGACGAAGAGTTCGCTGTTTCCCAGCCAGAAAATTTCTTTTCTGGGAACAGTGCTGGACTCGCTGTCTATGACAGCACGTCCGTCGCCGGAGCGCAGACTGGACATTCAGCGCGCCGCGAAATCCTTCCGCCACAGCTCTATTGTCCCAGTCAAAAGGTTTCAGAAAATGCTGGGCAGGGCCGGCCCGAGGTATAAGCGAACTGGCCACCAGGGGGCCCCCCAATCGAGTTTACATTTTTTTGTTTTTTTTAGATGACTTAAACAAGTGACATAAATGAATGAATGAATATGAATGAATGAATGAATGAATGAATGAATAAATAATTCAAGACAAGAAAATTCTGATTTCATGATCAATATACCTGCCAACAACTGCTGCTGTGTCTGCCAGCGTTTAAGTCATGCGCATAATCTAGACACCTCCCGAGTGCATAGACAATTCGTGCGCAACTGAGCATAGTCACGGTATCGGTTTAAGTTGGAGAAAATAGCCGCAGGGGAACTTAACCTTCTAGGTGTAAGGTTAGCATTTTGAATAAATAATAAACATAGCAGTTTGAACTTCTCCACTTTATTATACCACACATCAGATCACTAACTCCAAAACCCCGCGACACTCCAGTACCAAGTGCGCACGACCCAATCTACGGTAAGCCCCGAGGGGAAAAATAGATTGCATACACACATACAACGAGTTCCAGTACATCATTACCGGTATTATAGTAACAGACTTTGTTGGATTCTGTCATGTACAATCCAACAAAGTCTGTTACAATAATAATAATATAATTTTTTTTGAGGACAGTTACACTTTATTGAGACAGTTGAGAAATAATAATAATATTTTTACAGTTTTCAACAATAATTGTCATTGTTGAACCCTTGTTCTTATTATTTTTCTGATTTCTCAGTTTTGTCATTATTTTTTGCAAATAATTTATTTTATATACGTTTTGAGGCAGTTTGTTTTAAGAAGTTTCAAAGAGTTAGAAAATAGAAAAGTAAAAGTTAAAACTTTTTTATTTAAGTAGGCATCTATTTTTTATTTAGTATTTATTTTGTATTAATACATAACCTCTCTGTATTCATTTATAATGTATCATTATTGCGTGACATTTGTGTCAATAATCATCAAGCACATGTGACTTCGCGTAGTGGGAGGGGCCCCCAAATCAAATTCTGCTTAGGGCCCCCAAAAGGCTCGGACCGGCTCTGATGCTGGGCCTCATGGCCTCAGCATCTTCGGAACTTCAGCTGGGCCTGCTTCGCATGCGCCCACTGCAGTAATGGCTGAAAGCGCGAGTTCCACCCCGGGCATGGACCTCTGGTCTGTTTCGCCTCAAGGTCGACATGGAATGCGTTTCGACTCTGAAACCTTGGAAAATAGCCGACTGGTATCAGTCAGGCGTGAGTTGGGGACTCCCTCGAGTGTGAAGGTGGTGTCCATGGACGCTCTATCTCGGGAGCGCTGCTCGAGGGCAGACCGTTCTTTGGCTAGTGGTCAGAACGGGAGAAGCTTCTACACATAAACTGTCTAGAACTGTTGGCAGTCGACAACGCGCTATGGCGCTTTTGTCCCCAGTTAAAAGGCCACCACATCTTGGTCCGGTCGGACAACATGTCAGTGGTGGCATACATGAATCGCCTTTAGAGGCTGAAGGAACGCCTCCTGGTCTGGGCTCAGCACAACCTGCTTTCACTGTAAGCAGCACATGTGCCTAGTCGCCTGAATCTGGGACCAGACAGTCTTTCCAGAAACAATGTCCCAGCAGGGGAATGGTCTCTGCACCCGAATGCGATCCAACTGCTGTGGGAGACATTCGGCAGAGCGCAAGTGGACCTGTTCGCATCCAAAGAGAACGCTCACTGTCCGAACTCTTTCTCCAAGAGCAGGGATGCGCTGGCCCATGTATGGCCCCACTTCCCCCTTTATGCTTTTCCCCCCGTCTCGCTCCTGCCTCAAGTGCTGGAACGAATCAGGGAAAACGGATGCCCAGTGCTGCTCGTGGCTCCGTTCTGGACGAACCAGGCTTGGTTCCAGCCTAATGCGGCTGACCAGCACTCCCCTGTGGCCTATACCGGTGAGGAGAGACCTCCTCTTTCAGGCAAAGGGCTCGATTTGGCATTCTCGCCCGGAATAATGGGTCCGTACATGCATGGGCCATGAAAGGTGCCCCATTCGAGCCAATCCTTTTGTCAGACATGAAACATCTGTCTTTCAAAACGGTGTTTCTTATGGCTCTCGCTTCAGTGAAGCGCATAGGGGACTTACAAGCGCTCTCAGTAAGCGCGTCATGTATGGAGTTTGGGCCTAATGACTCAAAAGTCACTCAAACCAAGGCACGGGTACGTTCCCAAATCCCTCAACACACCGTTCAGGGCCCAGGTTATTTCCCTGTGTGCCCTCCCGGTTCATGATGAGGATGCGAGTCTCCTTTGCCATGTCAGGGCACTGAGAGCTTATGTATCCCGTTCGTCTGTCTTCAGACAGACCGAGCAGCTCTTTGTTTTGTTCGGCGGACGCTCCAAGGGACTGGCCGCATCAAAACAGAGCCAATCCAGATGGATACACTTCTAAGGGCCTGCAGTGTCATTTGGGTGTCAGAGCGCACTCCACGAGAGGCGTGGCCTCGTCATGGGCGTGGTCTAGCTGGATTTCCTTGCAGGATATCTGTATGGCGGCAGAGTGGGCCTCGCCGTCTACATTTATAAGGTTTTATAACCTAGAGGATCCCGCCTTACAGGCCAAGCTGCTGTCGGTCTAGAATTCAGTAGTATCTGCCCCGCTGCGCCGTCGCAGAATGCTGAGTTTTACTTGTGCATCGCTCACTGATCGATAGAGCAGCTCCATGGGTGTTGAATAACCCGTACTTATACCCAGTTCAGGCTGAACACGTTCACCCTGTCTGCGTGAAACACTGTTAACATAATAGCTCCTGTGGGATGCTATTTCATGGGGAATGATGCTTGTAGCCTCTCTTCTCCGACTCTCTGTGAGTTTAAGGTGATTATGCACTATATGAGCCCCGGGCTACTGCCCTTGGGACTTTGGTGTCGGATCCCAGCACGCACGGCGTGTTGCATTGTGTTCCCCATAGCGTAAAATATTACGCAGTACGAGAGATACTCTCGTAAGAGAACGTACTCGGTTACTAACGTAACCTCGGTTCTCTCGAAAGAGGGAACGAGTACTGCGTATCTTGCCGTGCATACAACAGCGCTGGTTCGCTTCAGTGATGAAAACCAGTTTGTATCAGCCTGTCGAGCGTAATTATAGGCCAAGGCCACGCCTATTCTGGCGGGATCTGATTTTGGGTATCACGTCACGCAGGGTCTCTCTCGATAGGCTGCTGCTTTTGCCGCAGGGAAGCCAATAGGCGCGCGAGCCATCTTGCCTATGACTGCATGCTGCCGCACAGCATTTTACATTAATTCAAAATTAAGGATAATTTTTGGCTTCAATATCTCGTGGAAAAGAGGTTTTCCCCATAGCGTAAGATATTACGCAGTACTCGTTCCCTCTCTAGAGAGAACCGAGGTTAGATTAGTAACAGAGTACGTTTTAGGTATTTAGGAGGAGAACTTGGAGTTTTAATTTTCCAGACACAATATATAATCGAGTGATCACTTAAACAATCTGACAATACACCAGTTTTATCCTTTCAGGATTCGTAACAAGTATCCAATCCAACAAAGATAAAGAACGATAATCAACTCTGGTAGGCTCATTGATTAACTCACTACCAAATACATTTTTATCATTAACAGAGGAATGGTCCAACCAGTTTCTGTTAAAATCACCCAAAATAATCAATTCATTGTGCTTCTCAAGAGAATTAATAGTTGACAAAATACACATCGTAGAATCAGATGGAGCAGAGGGTGGCCTATAAATATTACCAATAGTTACATTTTTGTTAACATGAAAAGTGACTTTAATAAAGACACTCACAATTAACAGGATCTACAGTATGATCGTACAGTATGATAATACATTCTGAAACTAAATTTACAGAAACATAGGTTGCCACCCCACCCCCTCTAGAGGCTCTATCAAATATATACAAAACATAATCATCCATTGTAATCGCATCATCAGAAATGTTACTTTGTAACCATGTTTCTGAGATAGTAATAATATTAGGTTAATAGAGAAAACCCCAGGCTCTAAGGAGATCAATTTTGGAAACAAGACTCCTGATAGAAGCAATAAAGCAGCCAATCAAATAATGGATTAAAGGAAAAGGTAGGGATGGAGAAAAAGAGTGCAACAAATTGAGCAAACACACAAACACTGCACATATACACACATCCACAAACACACCACACAAAAGAAAAAAAAAGTACATTGAAAATTGGAAAGATAGAGCAAACAGCCCCAGATTCAAACTGCAGCGAGACATATTATAAGAAAGGGCCAAAACATTTTATAATTCAAATAAACAAAATATACATAATGCATTATCACACCAAATTTAACTCAATAGATTCCCCACTCTGTAACAAATAATTAGACCATAGAAATAGTCTATTTGACAAAAAATGAAAGAAAGGACTAAGAGGTGGGAAAAGAAAAAGAAAAAGAAAAAAAACACAAAGAAAGTCATTTACGGAACAGAGAGTACAATAACCATGGAGAGGAGACGGAAATATCTCGAAAGAAAGTCTCTGATTCCTCGGAGCAGCGAAATAGTTTAGGTTTTCATGCACCATCACCCTCAACGAACAGGGATAGAGCAAAGAGTATTTAATGTCCACAGCATGGAGGTTCTTCTTCACAGCATCAAACTGCCGACGCTTCTTGATCAAACCGGCACTAAAATCCGGATAAATGTGCACTCGAGTACCTTTATAAGAGAGTTCTTTTTTCTCCCAGGCCAAACGTAAAATCTTTACTTTGTCCTGGAAATGCAGAAACTTGACCAAGATTGGTCTGGGCACAGGCCTGGAGCCAGAACTAAATGTAGGAGAGCGATGGGCCATCTCAATAACCGGCGCAGCAGAGAATTGATCACTGCCGAAAAGAAGCGGAAATAACTGATTCAAAAAGGCGATCGTATCACTGCCTTCACTCTTTTCGGGAACATTGATGAAACGAAGATTAGATGACCGACTTCTGTTCTTAGCGTCGTCAACTCTGTCGTTCAGGTAAGCATTCTCTTTTTCAAGTGTTTGAACGCGTTTCGACAGGTCATCAATGTTATCTTCGTTAGAGCTCACCCTGTGTTCAACCTCCATAATTTGTTCACACAGTGAAGATAAAGATCCTTGAATGTTGATAAGGCTAGTTTGTATGGTCTCAGTTTTTGAATCAGGATGAGCAGTCATTTCAACTTTGATCAGCTGAATTGCGTCCCTAATTGTTTGTAGGGAAACCTCGGCCTGATCCATTGCTGGAAAAAGTTGCGATGGGAGACAGAAAAAAAATACCCCAATCAAGAAAATATAACGGCAATGCACAGACTTGAGTACTTAAAAATACATTTAGAATAGTTGATAGTAACAATTATAACCAAGCCCAATTTACAGAGCAGTCGAATCCAACAGCAGACGCTCAATCTAACGCGGCCATCTTGATCGTGCCAAATCCCGGATATTTCCCGGATATTTTACATTTCCAAAAAACGATCACATCAAGAAGAGGTGGATTAATTTTGTGAAGAGCCACCTTGATGGAGAGCTGAGGATCACCGCAAACACCCGCCTCTGTAGTGATCATTTTACATGGGATAGTTTTATAAACTTTTGTCAGAGACAACTGGGATTCACTGATAATCCGCTGTGACTGGTGAATTAGGCCGAACCGACTATCTTCCGCCTCGGCCTTCATCCTCCCGACTACTAGTGAGTGCTTCCCGCGAGTGGGCGTGGTTTCAGCGCAGCTCAGTTTCAGTTACTGCTCATTTTTTCAAGATTTTGATAGCTTATTTTATGTACTTGCCGGCTTTTTTATCATTCAAATTTGGCTGGGTGGCTTATAACACATTTTTCTGTGGTGTGACAAACTCAGAACACATACTTAATTTTGACTTTACAGGGACATTAACTAGTCGCAAGTTTGAGGTAAAAAGCAGTTGGGTTGTCGATGTCAAAACACTATATAAGCTGTGATTCAAATTTCAAATAATGTTATTTCATTTTTTTTACTCTTACACTGAATGTTTGCTGCTTCAATCTAGATGAGTATTGTAGAGGGTAAATTTAGTATAGGGTGTGAAAATTGTACAGTTCTGGGTTTTGTATAGGGTGTGAATTTTGTATAGAAGATGTGTAGATTTTTTAGCCTCACGTCGTCATACTCAGATTATAGTCTGATACTGCTCCATTGGGCTGTGATTATGGGGCGTGTTTCACCCGAACCCAGAAAAAAAAATGCCTCTGCAATGCCAATTGGATAGACTGAATCCCGTAGGAAGGACGGCAAAAACATCTTTCCGATCGACAAATGCCTTGATCACGGTTCTCTGTTCCTCTTTTAAAATGAATGCGCTGTCTACATCTTCTATAACAGAAGCGATGGCTGAATCTACACATAAATTCTCCAGCGGCAGCCATTCTTTGTTGTAAACTAAATCAACCCAAGAGCTCTTTGGTGATGTGGATGATTATGTTACTTTTGATCATCTGTCTATCATCGTATAAAGCCCACCCTGACAATTTGATTGGTCCGAACAGCTTTGATTCGGGCATACTTGCTTCACAACGGATAAAGTCCAGACCGAACTTCCCATTCTCAAATATTGTGGCTGGGGCTAAGTTTGGCTGGCATCCAGGCTATAGAGAGCCTAAGTCCCTCCCCTCCGCTTCCGGGTCATGGGACCTTATTTCGGAAAAAAATATGTATGGTAGTCAATGGTGAGAGACAACTTATCTTTTTATTCTGTTTGAACTGTGCCCTGAATTACACATATAATGTTTATCAATTTAAAAGATAATTATGAAAGTCAAGAAAGTCACAGTTTGTCATAAAACAGAAGAGTAACATTTATGTGAAAATCGCTCAGTGAACTACATCTCTCGTCTCGCACTATGTATGTCACCAAGCTCGTATGTGTGCAGTCTGGCACAAAACACAAAGGCATGATGGCGTAACGGTATGATTATAACGTTAGACTATAGAAAAAATGACAGACGTTAGCTTCAGTAAAGTTAGCTTCATTCATTGAGAGAAAAGGTATGACATCACATGCGTGCCTTTTGGGTTTGTAGTCTTTGTAATTACATATTTCCACAGTCTCATACCTCAGTTATACATTCAGTTTTAAAACAGTAAAACAGTTTTACACGACACTGCGACTTTCTTGACTTTAAAATGTATCTTTTAAATTGACAAACATCATATGTGTAGTTCAGGGCACAATTCAAATGAGATCCAAATATTTGTTGTCTCTCGCCATTGACTACCATACAATGTTTTTTTTCCGAAATAAGGTCCCATGGTGGTCCACCGGAAGGGGAGGGACTTAGGCTCTCTATAGATTTTTGGTACGGCGTGTGGATTTTGTAGAGGTAAAGAGATTGAGCTCCCTGACACTCTAGACAGCAATGTCTTGTGTGGCTCAAAAATGTGTTGAATACATGCTGTTCATGTATGTCTTCTTTAGTCTGTTGGCTATTAGGTTTTTTCCTGGGACATGCCACTTACACATTTTGCACTTACTGCGGAGTGTTGTGTAGAGTGTTTACATATTTGTGCCCATATGTACATTGTATGTAGCTACTGGTGTTATTGTTGAATACATATTTCTAAAATTGTATGATGTTTTTGTTGAGTTATTATTACACAATACTTTTTTCATGACCTTTTTAAATCTTGCCCCTGACAAATAACCCAAATTACAAAAAAAAAGACTAAAACTAACACTAAAATTAAAAAAAAACTAAACTAAAACTATGCATTTTCAAAAAATAAAAAATACACTAAACTAGCAAACCCACTTTAAAAACCAAAAAGTCAAAACGAAATAAAATAAAAACTAATGAAACATGCAAAACTATAATAACCCTGGTATGGAAAGAATTTAACACCCCACTTTAGCAATACTCCTGTGAAGCCATTAACGCACACAAATCAGTGTGACGACAAACATAACCATTTCTATAAAATATTCAAGTTAGCAGTTTCACAAAGCAAAATATTAAATAATAGCTCACAGAAATGTAACAGAGCTAACAGCTCTTGAGAGGTGGGAGATATAGGCATGCCTTAAAAATGTTAAATGAAAGGCTATTTTCTCAATCATAAGCCCATTGATTTCAACGAATTAATGTAGTATATATGAATTGAAGGCAGTAGCATATGCTTCATTTACTTCCTGTAATTGTATTACATTTTATATAATGTATTATGTAATGGATTGCATTCAATTCCTTACACAGTATAATCTCTTTTAGAATTGTTCATAAATAAGAGAAAAACACATTCTCTGGTTATTTAGCTTTGGTTTTACAATTTATTTCCTAATGCATGCTTTAAAGTCGACCTTTCAATTCAAGTGCATTCAACAAGCTCGTAGTGGAGCTCTTAAGCTCTTAGTATGAATTAGTAAAGAGGTACTTAACTGTATTTGAAGTATGCATTCTTAAAATGCTAAGAATAGTATAAAACACTAATTATGTGATTTTTTTTCTATCCTATTGTGCATTACTTATTTCTATACTAATTTTCTGGCCTTGTTTCATGCAAATCTCATGAATGCACACATATGTGGTTTGTTTGTTTGATTGAGTGAATAACTTGAAACTCAAAAATAGCACTTCATGACAAAAAGGTTGCCGGCCCCTGGAATGGACTTATTTAAAACAAAAACAAATCCCATGTGCGTAGGCTTTCTATGATTCATTTTAGGCTACACTAGCAACATTTTAGCAAGGGACTGTTTTGCAAAATTACATTATATTTGCCACATTTGCCACAAACAATGCAGCTATTTTTTGTGTTGAGAGGGATAGCTAATGGTTGTAGTTAATTATTTCACTGTGTTGTTATTGTTTGTCACCTGTTGCAGTTCAGGCGGTTTCATTTTATTATGATGGTCCCTTTAAAGGGGTGGTTTACTGCTTTTTTTTCTTTGCATGATTGTGTTTATGGGTCGCAATATAACATGTCTAAGTGTGTGTTTTTTTTAAAAAAAGCCTTATTTTTCATAAATTTCACCTTTATTGTAAGCTGCTTTCTCCGCTGTCATTTGAACGACCGGTTGACTTCCTGATTCTATGAAACCACTCCCTCAGAAACAGGCAATGGGCTCAGATTGGTTAGTTGGGCCGGTGTGTTGTAATTGGCTAGACTGCGTAGTGCACGTAGTCCGGAAACTTCACGCCCATTACCTTTACAGGCGAAAGATGCATGTGCTCCGGTCAAATGTAAATAGTGTCAATAGCCTACTGCCGTATCAGTTTGAGCCAGAATCAGACCCAGAAAGAGGCAATGAAGAGAGTCAAGCAGAACCTCCCCACGGCTCTTACAAAACGTTTCTGAATGGTACATTATTATTATTATTATTATTATTATTTTTATTATTATTATTATTATTATTATTATTATTATATTGTTACTTGAAAATGTTACTGCTGATTATAGCTTTTGAGATACAGTTTTCTCCTGATTAAACATTTAATATAACTGAATAAATGACAGAGTAATACCATTTTTTAAAGTTATTGTTTTATCAATATAATGAACAAACGTTTATCTATTCACAAAACTTAGTTTACTCAGTCTCAGTGTATCGTTTTTTATTTAGGTGCACACGTTTGTCTTACACACACAAAATAGCATCGAACTAACTGGCTACTATAAATAAACAGCGGTGGCATTGGCTTACGTTCTTGATCAAATCGAAAACTTACGTCATAAAGTATACATGGAAAATACATTTACAAAATTAGTAAATAATTACAAATTCAGGTCCAAAATGTCTGTACGCGTAACTAAGTGGCTACTAAAGCCAGTGCTGGCATTTGTTTACGTCCTTGATAAAACTAAAACATTACGTCTGAAATTATACATGCAAATACATTTAAAATTATTAAGTCTTACTTACTGGTTGTGGCCCAACAACTGTTGCCTCTGGTTTTAAAGTTGGAACTGCTTCATTTTTTAGTAACAGTTGAATCCGGCATTGAATTCTTGGAGATTCTGGAAGCTGTCTTCCGTAAAATTCACAGCACAGAGAGCTAAATTACGATTGTAATTTTCAGGAACATAATCAAACATAAATTGTAGCCATTGTTAATGAACTACAGCGTCCGTAGGAAGCCCGAACACAGAAGACCTGACAGCTGGGTGAAAATAACACACTTTCGACGGCATGGCTACTGCTCTCCACTATAGCTCTTCCTCTTCGACAAAGCAGCAGAAATATGGCCATGCCCCCTTTTTTGCATATTCCAGAGGGAGGGCTTATTATGGGTTAGTTACGTATAAAACCCTGGAGTATCTCGTTGTAGTCCCATTCGAGTCGTTTTTGTAGGCATTAAACTTCCTGATTTTTAAAAGACGATATCTCTGCTTACATTGAACTTTCAGTGCAGCAACTTTGCAGATACTTTTCATGCACCAACAGCAACATTACACACTATTTAAAATGAAAAAAGTGAAATCGCAATCAACCACCCCTTTAACACATTCTGTTAACTATAAGTAATATTGCACCTACAATTCTAATAACTCTCATTAGAGTGTTAGTAGAGAATTAGTAGGTTTGTGGGGTTAGGGTTAGAATTAGTTGACAAGTACTTGCAAAGATACTTATAGTCAGTAGAATGTCTGTTGGGGGACCATCACAATAAACAGTTAGCAGATATTAAGCAGACAGTCTACTAATACTGTAATGAGAGTTAGTTTACATGTAGTTGCAGTTACTTATAGTCAACAGAATGCTCAAAAGGGATCATCAAAATAAAGTTTTACTCCTCAGGCTGCTCTAACTTACCCTAAAATTTGTTGCATTTGCATTTGTTAAACGGGTTGTAATGAGTGTGTGTTATGCTTTAGTGAAGTGGTCACAATGAGTTTGTGTTTTATAGTAAAGCAGAAACAATTAATTGCTTTTGGTGGTGGTATCATGGTAATTTTTAAAACCACCGAAATTGTGTATCTAAGACATATTTATATTTGGTGGTTTAAAACGCGTTTACTTAATGGATATCGATGAGTCGAATTTTAGAAAATTTCTTGGCCTAGTCAATTCTCATGTTTTATGAAGTAATATTATTCAATGCTGTGCCACCTATATTTGCTTAGTAGCTTTTAGTTCCCTTTCAGTTCGGTCACGTTCGATGTACCGACTGATTGGGATCACGCTTAGGGTGCCTGACATCTTCGAGTATTGTTAAAACGAGCCAATACACATTGGTGTGCAACATTTGCTTCACACGCTCCGCCCCCCAGCACGGTTATAAATACGGAAGTGGATCCACGCACAGTTGTCTTTTGTTTTGGAGCCAATCGGTGTTGATGTCTCTGAAGAGTGTTGCTGTTTTCAACGAGCGAGTGTGTTGGTGTTCTTCTGGAAAACTCTCCCAGTGCTGGTGGTTCTACAGAGCGAGTGCAGCAGTGATCGCGAGCTTCTGAGATCTCAACTGCTGTTTTAACAGCAAAATTTCTGTGTGTTTGTTGATGGTTAGTTAGAGGGCAAAGAAGTGAGTGCTTCAATGTTACAGGCTGCACCATCTCCTGTCAGTGTTGCCGTGGTCATTCCCCTGTGTGCTCCGGCACTGGTGAAGGGTCCCATTTCCTGAAAGAGCAACACGGCTGCGTTTGCGTCTTTTTCAAGATGGCATTCCATCCGTGCGTTTCTGGATGCGGTCGTGCCCTGTCCCCCTCTGATGGTCACTATAGTTGCATCATGTGTTTGGGCTTACAGCATGCTGAAGCAGCTCTTGTGGATGAGTCATGTTCCTACTGCGGGGAACATGACCATCGCGGTGTTGAGATCGAGACTCGCCTTCGTCCGCGAAGGTGGAGTCCCCATTCCCATGCCCCGTTCTAGTGTTTCTTCTGGGCCAACTTCCCAGAAGAAAGCTAAAATGCCGTGTGGGTTGGGTGATCTGAGGATCACAGTGAGGGGTTCCCCGCCTGGCAAATCCCCATGGGTCCCTCACTCCTCTTTCGCACCGCAGCCGGTGGAGCTCCCTGAAGTGCATGGACGGCACCTTTCTTTGCCAGAAACCGCCTAAGTAGTTCCTCCCCCCTCACTACCTTTGACAGGGGAGTGGTGAAGGGTTATGAGGCTATTCTCTCCAGTGGAGTGGTCTGTCGTGATGCAACTGTGTCCGGCAACCGCTGCCTCATGGAAGGGGAAGGCTTACAAAGCCTATAGGCAAGCCGCTTCCCCTTTGCATGCCATGTCGCTTCTCCTGGATATCACAACTCATGGATATGTACGAGGGTAGCCCAGATCGTGAGCTCATGGGTGAGCTCCGCACCACAACTGACCTTGCCCTCTGAGGCACGAAAATGCGGCTCGCGCAATCGGTCTGGCGATGTCCACCTTACTGGTCCAGGAGCGCGATCTCTGTCTCAACCTGGCCAACATGACAGCACATTCTGGCCCGGCGGCACGCTGCTGCCTCCACCTGCCCGCCAGTTGCAGATCCTCCGCCTGCTCGTCGCCGAGGGCGTCCGTCTGCTGCCACCTCCACTCCCGCTGGGCCACCGCAGCAGCCTCCACCTAGGCCTCAGGCACCCCACCTAGGCCTCAGGCACCCAGCCTGCTTCAGGCGGAAGGAGCTCTTCGGGAGATGGTCAGCAAACCACTCCCTCCCGGGTGGGCCGGGAGGGCCGGGTGGAGAATCTTTGTTCGACCCATGGAGACAGGTAAGTGTTGCACTGCACACTCAGAACCCGCTTCGGGCCCCTCCCCCCGGCCTTCCGAGACGGGTCCCTGTCCTCCAAATCGCTACCCCAACTCTGGCATGTCTGTGGTGCCTTTGGTCCCCCTGGCCCAGTTTGTAGAAGCCTGAGAGTGCTTCCCATCCAGTCCACCTGGCTCCTCCGTACCATCAGTCTTGGCTATACGATTCAGAATCGGCCGGCGTCCCCAGAACAAATGTACACCAACACTGGCTGGGGGGCCACGTATAACGTGCATGCAGTAACGGGGATCTGGACGGGCCCCCAACTGCTTTGGCACATCAACTGCCTCGAGTTTCTAGCAGTACACCTTGCTTTGAGACGCCTCAAAATGCCGCTACTCGGCAAACATGTACTGGTCCGCACGGACAACACTGCGACCATTGCACTATGCTTCCCTCGCATGTCACAACTCGTCCGCCACCTCCTCCTATGGAGTCAGAAACTTCTGAGGTAACGCTTCATGCCACTTATATTCCCGACCTGCTCAATCGTGCCGCTGATGAGCCCTCACGACAGCATGTGGACTAGGGTGAGTGGAGACTCCATCCCCAGGCGGGCCAGCTGATCTGGGACCAGATAGAGACAGATTTATCTGTTTGCCTCTCCAGACTCGTTCCACTGCCTGTTGTTCTACTCCCTGACCGAGGGGACCCTTGGCAAATAGGTTCTAGGTGTTCAACACAAAAAAGTCATAGACACTATCACTTCTTACGCCCTGAAGTGAAACCTGTTCGTTGAGTGGTGTTCTCTCCAAGAATACCCCCGAAGGTGTTCGGTCACTTCCGTGCTTTCTTTCCTGCAAGATGGGTAGGAGTGAGGGCTGTCTCCCTCCACCCTCAAAGTGTATGTTGCCTCTATTGACACACATCATGATGCAGTGGATGGGAAATCCGTGGGAAAGCACAACTTGATCATCAGGTTCCTGAGGGGAGCGAGGAGACTGAATCTATATCCCAATTGGGACTTATCTCTGGTGCTGAGCGCACTGCAGAGACCTCCCTTTGAGTCCTGCAGGAAGCTGAGTTAAAAGTCCTGTCTTTAAAAACAGTTCTCCTGCTTTCTTCGCCTCTGTTAAGAGGGTAGGGGACCTGACGGCATTTTTAGTCGACGAATCGTGCCTGGGTTTCGGGCCAGCTAACTCTCATGTTATCCTGAAACCCCGGCCTGGACATGTGATCAAGGTTCCTACCTCTCCCTTTCGGGACCAGGTGGTGAAGTGCAAGCGCTGCAAACGCTGCCCCCGGAGGAGGCAGACCCAGCCCTGGCTTTCTCTGTCCCGTCCACTCCTTGCTGTTATATGTGGACAGAACGCAAAGCCTCTGGAACTCAGACCAGCTCTTTGTCTGTTACGGAGACCAGCAGAAGGGAAGGCTGTCTCCAAGCAGAGGTTGGCCCACTAGATAGTGGATGCCATCGTCTTGGTTTGTCATACCCAAGATGCCCCATGCCTCCTGGGTTGGAAGCCCACTCCACTCAGAGTGTAGCTGCTTCCTGGGCGTTGGTACTGTGTGCCTATCTGACAGATGTTGTAGAGCTATGGGCTGGGCGACACCAAACACGTTTGCCTGATTCTATAGCCTACGTGTCTACGTGTAGTCCCTTTGTATAGAAGCCAGTTACACTGTAAGCCCTGTTTGAAGTGTCAGCTTGCTGCGCTATTCCCCTCACGGTTATGTATGTTACCCTCATTCCCTGTAGGAGGGAACGGAGACGTAGTCCCGTCGCCACTATTGTTGGTCCACCGCTGACTCCGGGCTCCGCACGGCTCCTCAGCGAAAAACAACTGGTGCGTGCATCCAATTCCGTATTTATAGCGTGTGACGGAGCGTGAGATGCAAATCTCGCACACCAATGTGCATTGGCTCGTTTTAACAATACTCGAAGAGAACAGGCTCCCTAAGCGCGATCCCAATCAGTTGGTACGTCGACTACGTCTCTGTTCCTTCAGGGAATGAGGGTTACATACGTAACCGAGACGTTTCGTAGTTGTATTGGCAACATGTTTGTTTACGGTCTAACAAGTAGGTTGTTATGTGTTCAGAGGATATGAATGCTGGAAAGATATGAAGGACATGAAGGATATGATTGCTGAATGCTGTTTCTTTTTAAAATGATTTCTTTTTATGAATGCTGTTTCTTTTTTAAAAAAGTTCACTTGCTCTGCTATCACCTCTCACGACGGTGCTATTGGCTGGTAATGCTGTCAGTCATCATCCCAGCACTGACACCTTAATGGACGTCTCTGTGATAAAAGGCTGACGCAAACCGGAAATGTCTTTTTCTCTTGTCATGCTTTGTTGTTGGCGTGTCTTGATTTTATTGTTGATTATTTTTGTTTGAGCTATTTCGTTTTTTTCTCCATCTATGGTTTGATTTTCTTATGTTACTTTGTTTATTCTTTTTTCGTTATTCTTTTAATTCTTATTTTTTTCGTTATGTCTTTCTTTGTTTTGTTGCGTTAGGTAGAATGGGGTGTAGTTGCAGTGTGGGTTTTGTTTTATTATTTATTTACTTTGATTTAGCCCCGCTCAGGTTCTTACTCCCTGGGATTGGCATTAGTTATTTTTTCGTCCACTTATTTGAGTGTAACCATATGTTTTATTGTGAATAAATGTCTCCCTTTTCTCAATTAAAAACTCCCTCTTGTGTTCATTTTGTACCAGTACATTAATTAATGTCAACCAGGGTTTAAAGATCTGGGAATTTACTTATTTATTTTATGTTTTATTCCCTCATACCCTCAGCCACCTTAGGGACGTAACATAGGTGAATGGTTAGCTAGGGATACTTTGCATTACATCATCACCCCCATTTGTCAGACTCCCCACTTTAGTGCTCCACTGGCGCCGGCTCTGCTCATGTCCGGTTCAATCGGTCATTGTAGGTGTTGTCATTCATTACAAATATAAAATGTATTAACTGATGCTACATTTCAAATGCCTAATGCTGTAAATGACAGGAGCATTGGCCTCCATTGTATCTGACGAGCTTCTGCAAGTGAATCTCCGCTATCGATTCAAGCTTCCGTTAATGAGCGCCACCGCGTGCATGCACGCCTAACAGACGGAGCACAATAGAATAGTAGCGCAATAATTCTGACTAAAATATACATATTGCTAAAATATTTGTTGGAGACAATAAATGTGCCATATGTGGAACCTATAAGTATGTTTTTATGAAAGTGACCATTATAATGGGGTAATAATCAAATGCAGGCTAATATAATTAGTTTGTGCTTTCGTTTTAATTTTAATTTTTAGTTTAGACTTTAGTCATTTTAAAAACAAAAGCATTATTTTTGTTTTTAGATTGTAATGTTAAAGTGTTATAATATAATGTGATTTTAACCACCTTTTTGCACATAATATTGCATAGCCTACATTATATTCACTATATTTGTTTCCATATCCTTCAATATCAACATTGTTTGGATATCATTGGGCACGATGTGAAATATATATATTTTTTAAATAAATACCGATTCTCTTTATCCAAATAGAAAAACGTAGAAAGTACCGAGATATTGTATATCGCAATTTAACCAAAAAATACAGAGATATGATTTTTTGGCCATATCGCCCAGCCCTAATTCCTAGTGTCTTGGAAAACACAGTACACCTGGGCGGACAAATGCGAGAAGGGTATGTACTGTTTCGCTTGCCGTAAATTTCCAACAAAAGCCGACCGAGCCGTTATGGAAAATGCATAACCAACCTGCCCGAAAGGCTATCTAAAAATAATCAAATTCCCCCTTAAACTTCTGCCTAGCCCCCCTAAAAATGTGTGATTCAGTGTAAGCTACACAAATTTGTGTTTGCTTCAGTCTTGTTATAATCTTCATTTTTTTTCATTGACAGTTTTTTTAGGTCATACATGTTAAACAAATGACAAAAAAAAATCAGGCAAACTAATATAGGGTGAATTGCCCTAATGTGGGACACTGCCTAATGTGGGACACCTAAGGTGTAGTGTTTGTAGGTCCCCCATAAATACATGAATGACAGTGAAACTATGGGTTAGACAAAGCTGTGGTGTCATGTGATCAAAATCACATGACCTATCAAATGTCCAATCATATTTGAGGGTGGAGCAGTCATCAAACAGGAGACACCTTGTGTGAAAACCATATGAAGGTTAATGACATAGAGTTTTAACAAATTTGATGTTAAGGAGTTAAATAGATTTTAAAACAAAGCAATCCTGCTACTTTTTAGCCTAATATGCTTATGAAATGTTTGTCCATCACAAAATAGTGTAACTTTATGTGTATAAACTATATATTTTTATCAAATTTCCTAGTGTCCCACATTAGGAAATGTGGTTTCGAAAACAGGGACAGCATGATTAGCCTAATGTGGGACAGTACTTCAATGAGTCAAAAATGTGTGGTGGGGCATGTTTTAATTTCTTTTAATTTTAATACAAATATTAATAATGTTTATATAAGACAAATCTTAACTAAAGAAAAAAATATTTCACCTAAGGCATTGATGAAATGGAAACAGGATTTTCATTACCTTTTTTCAGATTCTGTGGTCAGATATGAATAAATAGGCTATTTAATTCCTAATAAATAAGTCAAAGAAACTCAGTTTAAAATAATAAATAGATATCATCCATGTAATGATTTTATCAGTAAGTTTAAAGAAGGGGTTTCTCCATTAAGTTGTTTTTGTAAAAAGGAAACAATTGTAAATTTATTTTTTTAGTTGTAATTATAACAAATTATTTTGGTCCAAAGTTTATCCCTTTATTTGTTAGGTGTTTTAGAAATTCATCACTATAACTCATATAATGGTCTTGTTTATGGATTGTGATACTGGTTTACTGGAAATGGATAATATAACTAAAAATTGTGTTATTTTACATGTTTCATCCATTCATAACAAAGAAAATTACTAACTAAGATTTAAAAAATAATCTAAAATAAAATAAGATTATACATGTATCAATGTGATTTTTGGTCTTTTATCATAGATTTTTCCGTGTCCCATATTGGGAACACAACTGTCCCAAATTAGGAAGCTGCAGATTTTCTCAGACAACTTTTAATAAGAGCACTAATATGTCTATAATTTCTCTCATGAATGGGTTATCTGAAACACAACGCACTTTGTCACAGAAGTCTGAAGTGCAAAAAATGTCCCAGATTAGGGCTGTCTAATTTCGCCATTTTGAAATGAAAATAGGCCTATGTAATGTTACTCATCACTCATGTAATGTAATAATTAGTTTACTGTCATTGTGAGGGGACAAAAAAAAATGAATCCTAATGTATACAATTAATACAGTTTAATGGAAAAGTGCTTTACCTTATATTTCTTTCAGGGCCAGTAAAAATATAGAAGGGGCCAGCAAAACTCCGATTTACTGGCCCTGGGGGCCAGTGGGGATTTTTATTTTTTTATGTTGAGCCCTGATCAGAGACATGCAAATAAATCAAAAGAGTATCTTCACTAATGCAAAACTCTTTTAATTCCCTAAGAATACAACCACTGATTGTACTGTATATTTGTGGACACTTCCTGTGCTGCTTTTAATGCTTGATTTAATGTCAGCATGAAACGTAAGTTGCAATTGACACTTCGCTAAGCCCCGCCCTCCCTAGTTACTGTTGCTACGCCTGACAAGCTTTCGCGCCTGGCACGTCTATTACAGTGTGTATGCACCAGTGTCAGACATTACCAATGAGATAATTAGTCATTTTTTGGCGAACATGTGAAATATCTGAGAGAGCAAGACAAAAGGTACTGCAGTTCCCTTTCAAGGGAACTTCGAGCTGCGTCAAACGCTGCGGGAACGCCCCTGCGTTGTGCGTCATGAAGCACGTATGGAATCAGCCCAATGGAGAGATGAAACGTCATAGGCGGGTGACGTCATCGACCAGGAAACTATAAAGCACCCCAAAAACACAAGCGCATTAGCTTCTGTGCTTTCAGTCGCGCTACATGTGAATCTGTCCCTGTGTGATATTGTCTGTCTTACATACCCTGCACCACACAAACAATTTATCCCTATATATATATATATTGAGAGATTATGGCGGACGAACAGCAGTTTAGAAAGTGTGTTCCTCCCTGCTCGCGTTATTTAACGAGCGGGGATACACATGATCTTTGTGTTGTTTGTTTGGGAGTTCAGCATGCCCAGTTTGCTCTCGAGGGAGCAGACTGTGAGCATTGCGAGCGTTTGCCGTTAAGGACGCTCCGCTCCCGCCGGTCGCTCTTTGAGGAGAGCGGTTCGGTGCGCGCTCCCCGCGGTTCGGGTCCCGCTTCTGCCGAGGCAGAGCGGCGGCGCTTATCGTGGGGATCGCAGATGGATCTCACAGCGGGGTTTGAGACGGGCTCTGCCTTATCTCTCCCTTCACCTGTGAGATCCAGTGCCTCAGTCCCGGGTTCGGAAGCACGCGCTGCGGTTTCTTCCGCTCGGGCTGAGGCACCAATGCTATCCAGTTCTGAGGAACTTGATGTTGTTAGTGTTGAGGGAGATGTGGAGGATTCGCCACCCCACACTCCTGAGAGTGATGAGCTTATGGAGGTGTTAACAAGAGCTGTTGAAAAACTTAATATTGAATGGCCAGTGACTAGACAGGAGTCTGTTTCTAAATCAAAGTTGGATGAGAGATTTTTGCCGTCACGTGTGCAGCCTCCACGCCGGTGCCTGCCGTTTTTCCATGATCTCCACACCGAGGTGTCGAAATCATGGAGAAAACCGGTGTCATATAGAGTGTTTAGTCCCCAGACTTCAACATACGCTAATATTATGGGAGCCAAGGCTCATGGTTATGGTGCGTTGCCTCGTGTGGAAGAGACGCTTGCGAGCCATCTCTCCCCCGAAGCAGCATCATCTTTTAAGGCACCGGCATTACCCACCAAGCCTTTAAGAAACACTTCGGCTTTGGTGGGTAAAGCATATTCGGCAGCAGGTCAGGCTGCGTCATGTCTGCATACTATGTCAATCTTGCAGGCATACCAGGCTGATCTGCTAAGGGACATGAGTGAGAGTGAGGAGGTCAGTACTGACGTAGTTCGCGAACTGCGTCAGGCTGCTGATTTATCCCTGCGTGCCACCAGAGAATCGGCCAAATTAATGGGTCGTTCTATGGCAGCTCTGGTGGCCGCAGAAAGACATTTGTGGTTAAATCAGACTAATATTAAAGAGAGAGAAAAAGCTTTTCTTTTAGATGCTCCTCTTTCTCCCATGGGGTTGTTTGGTGATGCTGTGAATTCAGTTATCGATAAATTCCAAGAAGAAAAGAAACAAACTGCAGCTTTTAAAAAGTTTCTTCCCCTTAAAGTTCATGTCCCTGGGGCTGCTGGGCGGGAGCAGCCCCGGCCGTCTTCGAGCTCATCACATAGAGCGCAGCAGAGGCAGAGTGTCGCGTCTCGTGCTCCCCCTGCTGGACAGTGGGCTCAGCCGCGACACTCTCAGCCGAAGCCTTCTCCCAGTAGAACTGATCTGAGGACAGTTATATTGGCTAAGAAGGCTTCGGCTAAGAAGAAGTCCTGACGCCAAGCCGTTCAGGATGCTGAGGGTGGTCCCCACCGAGGCGGAAAGGTGTTCACCTCTTTTTACGGTGCCCATTCCTCCTCGGTGCCCTCAGGGGCTCGTTCTGCCAACCCCGCCTTTATGCCGGGGCACAGACGATCCCAGCGAGCGCTTTCCCGAGGGACGCTCGCTCCCTCTGAGGAGGGTCTCAGAGCGGTCAGACCAGTTGTTCCCTGCCGGTGCGCCGTTACAGGGCGCTGCGTCTGCTGCTCAAGTTACACCAGAGGCCAGTCTCGAGAGGCTGGTACCCTTAGTAGAATTTCTGGCAGAGTGGAAAAGCCTTCCAAAAATATCTCATTGGGTCCTGCAGACAGTAGAAAAGGGTTATGCTATCCAGTTCAGGTGTCGTCCACCAAAATTCAGAGGGGTTCTGCACACAGTGGTGGGCCCCGAGCAGGCTCTGGTATTGGAACAAGAGGTGAAAACGCTCCTTCAAAAAGAGGCTATAGAACGGGTTCCTCCTCCCAGTTTGGAGTCAGGTTATTACAGCCGATATTTCATCGTTCCAAAGAAGGATGGGGGGTTGCGTCCAATTTTAGACCTGCGCATATTGAATCGCTCGGTAGGGAAGCTAAAATTCAAGATGCTCACTATCAAGCAGATCGTGTCTCAAATCAGGTCCGAGGACTGGTTTGTCACGATAGATCTGAAGGACGCATACTTCCATGTGTCCATCCTTCCACAACACAGGAAGTTCCTGAGGTTCGCCTTCGGGGGCGAGGCGTACCAGTACAGGGTTCTTCCGTTTGGCCTAGCTTTATCTCCCCGCACTTTCACGAAATGCATGGATGCAGCACTAGTGCCTCTGAGGCTTCAGGGCATTCGTATTCTCAATTACATCGACGATTGGTTGATTTTAGCTCAGACCGAGCAGATGGCGGTTCGGCATCGAGATGTCGTCCTCGCTCATATCAGAAAGTTGGGGTTGAGGCTGAACGCAAAGAAAAGTGTATTATCTCCTTCCCAGAAGACCACTTTTCTGGGTGTCGTTTGGGATTCGGTATCGATGCGGGCGCGACTCTCTCCGACCCGCATCGCTTCGATTCTCTCAGCTGTGAAACAAGTGAAGCTAGGCCAGCTACTCACTGTCAAGCAGTTTCAGAGACTGTTGGGTCTGATGGCAGCAGCGTCCAACGTTATACCTTGCGGCCTGTTGTACATGAGACCGCTACAGTGGTGGCTCAGGACCAAGGGATTCTCCCCGAGGGGAAATCCGCTCCGCACGTTCAAAGTCACGCGGCGCTGCCTTCGTGCTCTGGTCATGTGGAGAGAAACTTGGTTCCTATCCAAAGGTCCTGTGCTGGGGGCTCTTTGTCGTCGCATAACGCTAACGACGGATGCTTCCCTCACAGGGTGGGGGGCGGTCATGAGTGGTCGCCCAGCCCAAGGTCTGTGGCAGGATCATCATCTTTCGTGGCACATAAATTGTCTAGAGATGTTGGCTGTGTTTCAGGCTCTGAAACACTTCCTAACAGACCTGAGAGGCCATCATGTGTTAGTTCAATCAGACAACACGTCGGTGGTCTCTTATATAAATCATCAGGGGGGCCTGCGGTCTCGCCGGCTTTACAAGTTGGCCCGTCAGATCCTCCTGTGGTCCCAAGGGAAGCTACTATCTCTGAGAGCAATGTATCTCCCTGGGTATTTGAATGTGGTAGCAGACTCCCTGTCGAGGCAGGGGCCGAGGCCAGGGGAATGGAGACTCCACCCCGAGGTGGTGGAGCTCCTTTGGTTGAGTTTCGGTCGCGCCGAGGTGGACCTATTCGCTTCCAAGGAGACCACTCATTGTCATCGGTGGTTCTCCATCACTCTTCCAGCCCCCCTGGGGTTGGATGCTATGGTGCAGCCGTGGCCGAGGTCACGTCTGTACGCCTTTCCCCCGATTGCTCTGTTACCAGGAGTTCTGGAGAGGGTCCGCCGGGACGGGGTCAGTCTACTACTAGTAGCCCCGTTCTGGCCGGCCCGAGTATGGTTTGCGGACCTGATTTCTCTCCTGGACGGTTCTCCTTTGGAGCTCCCGGTCAGGAGGGATCTACTCTCCCAGGCGGGGGGCACGATACTTCACCCCCGCCCAGAATTGTGGAAACTGTGGGCTTGGCCTCTGAGGGGGCCCAGCTCATAGACTCCGGTCTCTCAACCGAGGTTGTTGAGACCATTCTTAACTCCAGAGCTCCATCCACGAGGAAGCTTTATGCCTTGAAGTGGAAACTTTTCACTTCTTGGTGTGGAGAACACCTGCAGGACCCAGTTAACTGCCCAGTGGGTGCAGTGCTGGAATTCCTGCAGGAGCGCTTCTCCACAGGGTTATCCCCCTCCACACTAAAGGTGTATGTGGCGGCACTAGCTGCTTACCACGTCCCTTTCAGTGGAGTTTCTCTTGGGAGACACCCGCTTATAACTCGTTTCCTCCGTGGCACTTTGAGGCTGAGGCCAGCAGTTCGTACGAGGGTGCCGACTTGGGATCTGGCCATTGTATTAGAAGGTCTTTCCCTAGCTCCTTTTGAACCTATCGAAGAAGTTCCCGAGAAGTTTCTCACTTTTAAGACTATCTTTTTGCTTGCTATCTCTTCACTAAAAAAAAGAAGCCAGGTTACGTTCCTAAGGTTCCTACTAATATTGTTAGACCTACGGTTCTGCAGGCTTTCTGTCCTCCTCCATTTATGTCATCGGACCAGGAGAAACTTAATTCACTCTGCCCTGTTAGGGCATTAGACGCTTATGTCCACAGAGCTGCCCTGTGGAGGAAATCAGAACAACTTTTTGTATGTTTCGGGCCACCCAGGAAAGGGTGTCCGGCGTCTAAACAGAGAATGAGCAAGTGGGTGGTTGAGGCTATCTCACTTGCTTATGAGTCGGCTGGCCAGCCTTCACCTTTGGTTGTCCGAGCTCACTCTACCAGGAGTATGGCTGCTTCTAAAGCTCTTTTGTCGGGGGTTTCCCTGAGTGATGTTTGTGATGCGGCTGGATGGTCTTCACCGCATACTTTTATTAAGTTCTATGACCTAGACTTAAGCTCTACCCCTGGGGCACAGGTGCTCTCGTCCTCTGTGCGCTAGTCTCACATGACGGTCATTTGGTCCTATGGCGACGTGGGTATTCGCGTTCCCGCAGCGTTTGACGCAGCTCGAAGTTCCCTTGAAAGGGAACGTCTCGGTTACGTATGTAACCCTAGTTCCCTGATAGGGAACGAGACGCTGCGTCGCTCCGCCATACTCCCGGCACTCCCGTTAGCGCTTCCTTCAAGCCTATCAGAAGCTAATGCGCTTGTGTTTTTGGGGTGCTTTATAGTTTCCTGGTCGATGACGTCACCCGCCTATGACGTTTCATCTCTCCATTGGGCTGATTCCATACGTGCTTCATGACGCACAACGCAGGGGCGTTCCCGCAGCGTTTGACGCAGCGTCTCGTTCCCTATCAGGGAACTAGGGTTACATACGTAACCGAGACGTATACATTTGAGGGATATATACACGACATAATATGCAACCGATTAGAGAATAATTTCATAAAAATTGAAGTTAAAGCCTAAAGTCCCAGCGCAAGCAGCAGCCGCCTCATACGCTGACCATTCAAAATGGGAAACACACAAATTTAGGAACAGCTATGTTTTTGCACAGCAGGGCAAGTGAAATGTGAAAATAATCTAATAATTATAAACCAAACAGCTTATCCATACATCTTGTGGAATAACACTAACACCGGGAGAGCCGCGATCGGATTGGGTTAAAGTTACTCAGTAAGGGGTAAAGTTAGTAGGCCGACGATTAACAAAAAGCTGAAATATATTTTAAAGTTTGTCAGTCTTATCTTTAATCATCTTATTTTACGTTAAAATATATGCATTATGCACAAAGAACCGTCATTGTTTCCAAGCAATAGGTGTTTTTGTTAATCCTGTCGACATTTAGTTGTGAATGGGGTCTCCCACACTGCTTTATCCACGCCGATCATTTCTCCCCTTGGCTTTTAGTTTTTCGGGAAGGAAAAAAATTCCACTCCCCCGTCCAAACTTTTAGGATACCGGGTATCAGATTTGCACAATCCATATACACAACGCTTCGACATGTTTCCCTTGCTCGAAAGCTTGCCAGACCTCCCGCACCTAGTTATGGTTGCTAAGACACAATTGGCCAATGGCGGTTTTCGGGCGTGGCTTAGTGAAGGGTCAATTGTCTTTTGTTCCTATTTTGATCTATATCTGAGTGAAACAGCCTCTCGAACAATAAAAAAATGTAGGGTGGGACTTAATTTTGTTCGTGGGGAATTGATTGGATGGTTGCATCATTGTGGTTTGCTATTGTGATGTCATGTGAGTGACAAGTTGTCCCGCCCTTGTGCCAGAAAACACATCATCAGAGAAGAGAAGAGGTGTTGCTGCAAGAGGGAGGGAAAGCTATTTTGATTAAAGATTATGAGGGCAAAAAAAAAACACAAAAGTAAAAATGCATGGCCTTTAAGGGATTCCATGCTGTCACATACTGTACATGTTTTTAACTCTGTACTCCTTAGGGGAAAAGCATGTCCATTGACAGTTGTTGCTGTTATGTGCTTGTGTTCTGTTTCAATAAGCAAGGCAAAGAACAGAACATTGAAATGTACTGAATATTAGTTTGCTTATAGTCTGTTAGTTTGCTTATGGAAATAAGGATATATAGGCTAGTGAAGGACCATAGGCTAGTGAAGGACCATACATTTTTTGCATCACTTTTGCCCATGAGTGGCCAAAAATAACATTCTGCATATGGCAGTGTTTTTTTTTTTTTTTCTCATATTTAATAAATTAACTCTGAATACAGTGTCTGTGCTCAATTTCTTTTCATTGAGCTGGAGCCAATTTTTTAATTCTGAAAAAGGCTGAGAAAGGCTGAAAAAATGCAGATTGGTTTCTCTGTGGTTAGTGAATAAGACATGTTTTTGTTACCATATATGCAATAGTGAAACAACTTTTGTTGTAAATTGGTCTTAAGTATTATCTTCGAATACTGTAGCTGGTGTAAAAGTTGGCCTGTTTTCTCTGACATTGCATTTAATATTCTTATATTGTACTATATTATGAACACTATATTATCTCATTCTTCTAGACCTTCATCAACTCTCTAGAGAAATATCTGTTATGGATGTCCCTTCTGCAAGAAGGAAATGAAAATGGTTTACACTTGGGAGTAGTCATTGATTTGGTGTTATCTCATTGCTTCAGCCTAGCCACTTACAAATCCCTATGAAAACTTACATCCAACAATGAACACTTTGTGCAAAATCACCACTCTACTTTCAAATCCTAATAAATCACACCCTGTCAGCTGGAACTGTCAGCATAACTCAGAATTAATTATCTCAATGTTCTTTTGCTCTTATCACTATATCTTAGTTTTTTCTCAACACGGATCCGGTTAACTTGACTTAGTTTTATAAATCAATGCTGACATAATTTATCAGCCTTCCCTTTCTCAGTCCTCTCCATCATTAGATGCAAAAATCACATTGAGACCATGTCTGCCGAAGCACATCTTTATAAAGCCATTCATTATTTACAGGTAAATGGTGACAAGACAAGACTTATTTTACATGGTCAGACTCTCTATCCACGTCAAAAGCTCAATAGAGTGTGTCTTCAACACTGTCAGGAAACTCAGTGATTGAAGGTATATATATATGATCTGTCTACCCATCCATCTCGAAGTCTTAAATTAGCTGCCATTCACTGTTTGTTGGGCCTTATCCAGGCTCTTCAACAGGGGGTCTATGGTGGCACTACAGGGGGTTTAAACCAATTATGGTTTGATCTCAAACTATTTTGAAAAGAATGAAAGTATGTGATAAAAAGAATATAACATTAAGTTAACTGCAACCAAAGCTAAAGTTAAGAAGCTAAAATTTTTGTTTTACTTCCACATTAACCCTTTCGCACATACACTCACACCAGTGTGATCAGTCAAGGCTGGTCCCTGGAGCGTATGATCACACCAGTGTGATTAGAGTGGTCAGTGCATCATGTGATCAACTGCTAAATTCAAACATGCTTTCTCGCGTTGACTGGCGCTGAGCCAGAGATGGACGCGCTCAGCGCTTGTCATATATCACAACTATTCAGTGTATTCAACCACATAATGTTTATTTTAGGTTTCAGATAATTAAATTCACATAAGTACTAAAAAAAATACATTTAGAGTTTGTAAAATACACATTGATGTCTATGGAATCCATTTTGACCTTTTCACACGCAAGTTAAACTCCTTTACAATGGTTGCGTTAGTTGAGCTATATGCGCGATGGGTGCCGCCATTCGGTGCCATGTCACGGATTCAACCAACACACCATCAACACCAGGTCCTTCAACTCCACCCACTCGTTCCCAGTCACCCAAATACTAACCTGCCACTCCTGTCACACCCTCATCAAGCACCATATATTAGCACCCAGCTCACACACACTCATTGCCCTCTTTGTGTGTCCGGTCCAATGGTCTCTCAATGACCAGATCACAGCCCCCACCAGAAAAGAGCCTGCTCAGCCGGGAGGTCCTGAGGGGCACACTTACATCCCATCTAACCTGCGTGTAACCCTCATGGACTCAGTTCATTCGTCTCAGGGATCCGGGCATCCAGGTAACCAGCTTCTTGCTCCTCCGTGAACACTACTGGTGGCCAAGTATGACCCAGGATATCCAACGCTTTGTTCGAGGGAGTCCCATCTCTGCTATCTCCAAAAGACAGAGATACCTACCAGAAGGCAAGCTCCATCCTCAACCCATTCCTCACTTTCCATGGTCTCACCTGGGAATAGACTTTGTTACCGACCTTTCTCCATCCGATGAGAATACTTGGATCCTAGTAGCTGTCAATTGTTTCTCCATAGCCTGCAAACTCGTCCCATTCAAAGGTCTACCCACGACCACGGAAATGGCAGAGGCCCTTGTCCATAACATCTTCCGTAACTTCAGGTTACCTGAAGAGATTGTGTCGGATAGAGGCTCAAAATTCACCTCTCATGTCTGGAAAACCTTCTTTCCATGTATATATGACCTTGTCTTCTGCTATCACTTCCCAGACCGGCCAAATGGCCAAACCGAACACAAGATTCAAGAAATTGGCCATTACCTGCGGTCATACTGTTACCATCAACAAGACAGCTGGAACTGCTTCCTACCATTTGACGAGTATGCACAGAACTCTCTTCGTCAGAACACCACAGGACTCACCCCCTTCCAGTGCATACTCGGCTAGAAACTGCCCCTGGTTCCCTGGTCAGTTCTGAGGTTCCAGCTGTCAACCACTAGTTTCAAGAGAGCGAGAGAGTGTGGGACTCAGCTCATGTCCATCTGCAGGGGCAGTCCGGAGGCATAAAAGCCAGCCCGACACCAGAAGCGCTGCTACACCCACATACCATCCGGGACAGAAGGTCTGGCTCTCCACCAGGGACAACCACCTCCAACTGCCCTGTCGTAAGCTGAATCCCTGATTCCTTGGCCCATTCACCATCCAACACCAAATCAATAATGTGAGAAACCGCGGGTTGATTTCCACCTCTGTAGGTATGATTTTGACGCTCCAACATCCCCAAAACATCCCTCAGACACACAAATCCAGTGGAGAATTTGGCTGTCCGATGGAGAAAAGCCGATGGGCTTTTTGGGCTACTTTAGTTGCACAGACCTGGCAACCCTGCCTATCGTCCATCTTTCCCCGGGCCGCGAATGATAGAACGAGGAGCCAGCACCAGCCAAGAAAAAACAAGACAGAGAGGATGAGCTGATTGAAATATTTAGGCAGGACATGAAGTTTCAGAGACAGTGGAGAGCAGATCACAGGAGAGCAGGGAGAGAATGGACAGATTGTTTTCACTTCTTGAAAGATTGGTAGAGAAATAAACTTTTGGTTATGTGAATCAAAATTAGTAAATTAAATGATCATATAAATTATTTTTATGTAAGTTATAATTTATAAATAATCAAAATATTTCTGAGCATTGTTTATTTTTGTAATGCAAGTAATAACTTGTAAATATAATAAATACATTATTCTGTACATTTATTTTTGTCATGTCAATTAATTTGTAAATGATCAAGGTTGCATTTAGTTGATCAAAAATACAGAAAAAACAGTAATATTATGAAATATTACTACAATTTAAAATAATGGTTTTCTATTTTAATATATTTAATACCTTTGATACTTTTTCAGGATTCTGAGTTTAAAAAGTAAAAAAAAAAAACTTTCTACCAATATACACTACCGTTCAAAAGTTTGGGGTCAGTCATTTTCTTTCTTTTTTTTAAATAAATGTTTCCAACATTGTTGATAAATCAGCATATTATAATGATTTCTAAAGGATCATGTGACACTGTAGACTGATGCTGAAAATTCAACTTTGCATCACAGAAATAAATTATATTTTAAAGTATATTCAAATAATAAACCATTATTTTACATTGTAATAATGTTTTTCTGTATTTTTGGTCAAATAAATGCAGGCTTAATGTGCATTTATGTATGTCTAATGTATGTCGTTACATTCCACCACTGGTTATTTGGAACATTAAACTAACAAAATGTATTGTCACATTAACAAATTGTTGCAAGCTGTGTCCTGGGAGTTGTTCATTGGGATGATCTGGTTTTGTCGCCTAGCAACTGTGACAGCCGTTGTGACGAGCGGGAATAACATTTGTACTGGACTTTATATATAAAAAGTCCTCGGGTTACGACTGTAACCCTTGTTCCCTGAGAAAGGGAACGAGGACTGCGTCGAATTACACTTTGGGGGAACGCCCCTCAGCGTAGCGTCTCTGAAGCATGAATGAAACTAAGCCTATCTCTGATTGGTGTTGCGTCATGACGTAATGAGTGACGGCATACAAGCGGAAGCTATAAAGGACGCCGGCACACATGAGATGTCAGGTTCTGTGATGAAGCAAGTCGCTCCCAGGCAGGGGAAAGCGTGGCGAAAGGACCCAGTCCTCGTTCCCTTTCTCAGGGAATAAGGGTTACAGTCGTAACCCGAGGACGTTCCCTTTCGAGGGAACTCGGACTGCGTCGAATGACACTTTGGGGGAACGAGTACCCACTATGCCACAACGCGCCCTGCCTGTCCTAGTGTGAAGCTGCTCACAGGCACACTTAGGACGAGAGCACGAGAGTGCCAGGCATAGACGGGATGTCCAGACTGTAAAACCTAATAAAGGTGTGGGGGTGGCCCATCCTGCTGCATTGCAGACCTCTTGGATTGAGGCCCCCGAGAGGAGGGCTCTAGAGGACGCCATGCCTCTGGTTGAATGAGCCCTCACGGCCAAAGGTGAAGGCAGATTGCGCACCTAGGCCAAGGAAATAGCATGGACTATCCAGTTGCTGATGGTCTGTTTGGAGGGGGGAAGACCCTTCTTGGGCGACCCAAAACACACCAGCAACTGGTCTGACTTCTGCCATAAAGAGGACCTCTGAATGTAAATTTTTAGAGCTCTGACAGGGCAGAGCAGATGAAGTCTCTCCTCATCCGCCGTCACGTGAGGTGAAGGATGAAAAGCCTGCAGAACCGTAGGCCGTGCCGCATTAGATGGCACCTTAGGCAAATAGGGCGTTCTAGGACGCAACACCAATCAGAGATTGGCTTAGTTTCATTCATGCTTCAGAGACGCTACGCTGAGGGGCGTTCCCCCAAAGTGTCATTCGACGCAGTCCTCGTTCCCTTTCTCAGGGAACAAGGGTTACAGTCGTAACCCGAGGACTTTTTATATGTAAAGTCCAGTACAAATGTTATTCCCGCTCGTCACAACGGCTGTCACAGTTGCTAGGCGACAAAACCAGATCATGGATGTAGAATGGCTTTAATGTCGCCTGGAGCAAACTCCAGCCACCCGTTAGATATAGAGAGCGCCTGGAGATCTCCTACCCTCCTCAGAGAAGTAATGGCCAACAGAAAAAACACCTTCAGGGAAAGGTTCTTGGCCTCAGCCAACTCCAATGGTTCGAAGGGGGCCTCGGCCAGCCCTTCGAGAACCACTGCCAGTTTCCATGTGGGAACCCTGGAACGAGCTGCAGGTCTCATCCTCCAAGCCCCACGGAGGAAACGTACGACCAACTGCTGTCTCCCCAGAGACCCATCACCCAGAGGAGCGTGGAAAGCCGCAATGGCGGCCACGTACAACTTGAGTGTGGACGGGGTAAGACCAGCTGAAAAGCGTTCTTGGAGGAACTCCAGAACTGAAGCCACTGGGTAGTTAACTGGATCCACCTCACGCCCTCTACACCACTTGGTAAAGACATTCCACTTTGAGCCGTACAATTTCCTCGTGGATGGAGCTCTAAAGCTGAGTATGGTCTCCACTACTCCAGCTGATAGGCTGGCCTCTAAGTACTGGGCCCCCTCAGGGGCCAGACCCACAGCTTCCATAGCTCGGGCCGAGGGTGAATTATTGAGCCCTCTGCCTGTGTCAGCAGGTCCCTCCTGAGGGGAATCTCCCAAGGAGGGCCGTCTAGGAGCGATACAATGTCTGAGAACCATACTCGGGCCGGCCACAACGGGGCTACCAGCAGTAGACTGATCCCGTTGTGACGGACCCTCTCTAGAACTCCCGGGAGCAGAGCGATCGGGGGAAATGCATACAGACGCAGCCTCGGCCACATCTGCACCTTGGCATCCAACCCCAGCGGGGCTGGATGAGTGCGGGAAAACCACAGTGGACAGTGGGTCGTCTCTCGAGACGCGAATAGGTCCAGTTCCAGTGGGCCGAACCACTGAGACATTGACTCCACCACGTCGGGGTGGAGTCTCCATTCCCCGGGCCTCAGCCCCTGTCTCGACAGGATGTCTGCTCCCTGATTTTGACTCCCTGGGATGTATGTTGCTCTTTGAGATAACAGCTTCCCCAGGGACCACAGGAGGATCTGATGCGCCAGTCTGCAAAGAGGGCGAGACCTCAGACCCCCCTGATGGTTTATATAGGCCACAAACGACATATATTGTCTGACCTCACAAAGACATGATGACCTTTGAGGTCCGGCAGGAAGCTCCTCAGAGCTCGGAGCACTGCCAACATCTCCAGGCAGTTTATGTGCCAGGAGGAATGATGGTCCTGCCATAGGTCAGTCGTAAAGCGGCCGTCCATGACCGCGCCTCAGCCCGTGAGGGAGGCGTCTGTCGAAACGGTTTTCCGGCAACATGACGCTCCCAACACTGGACATTGGAACAGAAACCAAGCTTTTTTCCACATAGATAGGGAACGAAGGCATCTGCGCGTAACCCTGATCATGCGGAATGGGTTCCCCCTCGGGGAGAACCCCTTGATTTTCAACCACCACTGGAGGGCCCTCATGTGCAGCAGGCCAAATGGAATAATGTTGGACGCTGCTGCCATGAGCCCCAACACTCTTTGAAAATGTTTCACAGTAATGGCTTGGCCTAGCTTTATCCTGGACACTGTGGCCAGAATGGACTCGATTCGTGCAGGAGACAATCGTGCCCGCATCGTGACCAAGTCCCACACCACTCCCAGGAACGTGGTTCTCTGGGATGGTGTCAACACGCTCTTTTTCGTGTTGAGTCTCAACCCCAGGCTTTGAATGTAGGCGAGGACGACATCTCGATGCCGAACCACCAGATCTTGTGACTGGGCCAGAATCAGCCAGTCGTCGATATAATTGAGCACCCTAATGCCCTGGAGCCTCAGCGGTGCTAGAGCTGCATCCATACATTTGGTAAATGTGCGTGGGGAGAGAGCTAGGCCGAACGGAAGAACCCAATATTGGTACGCTTTGCCCCCGAAGGCGAACCTCAGGAACTTCCTGTGAGATGGAAGGATGGATATGTGGAAGTATGCGTCCTTTAGATCTATCGTGACAAACCAATCCTCGGATTGAATTTGACTCACGATTGTGGGAATAGTGAGCATCTTGAACCTGAATCTCCTCAGAGAAAGATTCAAGTGTCTGTGATCTATTATTGGACGCAACCCCCCATCCTTTTTGGGAACTATAAAGTAGCGGCTGTAAAACCCAGACTCCCTGTCCGGTGGAGGAATACGTTCTATAGCCTCCTTTACCAGCAGGGAGTTTACTTCCTGTTCCAATACCCGACACTGCACTGGGTCGACTGCAGTCCAGACCACCCCGTTGAACCTTGGTGGGCGTAAACCGAACAGCCTGTGTCCCTCTTGAACAGTGTGCAGGGCCCAAGGCGAAATATTCGTGAGATTTTTCCATGCATCGAAATATTTTACCAAAGGAACCAGGCTCTCGAGCCTGGCTTCGGGTACCAATCGAAATTCGTTCTCGACCCCTTGAGGCGGATCCCCGGCAGGGTTCGACCGAAAACGATTCTTGATGGGCGGACACGATTGCTGCCTGCCCGCAGAGGACCTAGGCTGGCTAGGACCTCTTTGACGAAGCCTTTTTAGCCTGCAGGATGGCCCTCAGGTCGCCCTGCTGCTGCTGAGGCTTCGCCTGAGAGATTTGTCTATGCCCCCAGGCTCCTTGAGGAGGGGCTCTAGACGCAACGCTCTCTTTCTGCGCCTGTCTATAGGCGGAGGAGCTGGTAGCTGGCTGCGGCTGCCCACTGGGGGCAGGCTTCTTGGATTTCGAGCGGCGAGTGAGGTACTGCTTGAAGGCTGCAGATTGCTTTTTCACCTCCTGAAACCTGTCGACGACTGTATTTACGGCGTCGCCGAACAGGCCAGAAGGTGAAACCAGGGCATCAAGGAGAAAAGCCCTGTCCTTTTCCTTGATCCCCGACAGATTTAACCATAAATGTTTCTCCAAGACCACCAGAGCTGCCATGGACCGGCCGATGGCACGGGCCGTCTCCTTGATGACTCGGAGAGATAAATCTGCAGCCTTCCTCAACTCCGCTACATCTTCTGGAGTTGGTCCCTCGCCCTCATCAATATATCCTTAAGAATATATTGCGACCCGCAGCCATATAAGCCCTGCCCACCAAGGAAGATGTATCCCTACACGGCTTAGTGGGCAGCACCGGGGCTTTTAGGGACGATGCCGATTCAGGTGATAAATAGGTGGCTAATGGTTGTTCCACCTTTGGCATCGTCCCACAACCTTTCTCTTGCGCCCCCAAAATATTACTATAATTAAGGACAGGGGGGTTGGACACGCGCGAGGAATGTGGTTTATTCCACCATTTACACAACTCATTGTGTAAATTGGGAAAGAAAGGCAAGCCCCGGTGTTGAGGTTGCTCTCTGTGCTGCAGGAAGTGCTCGTCTAATTTGCTTTTCACGAGCGCTTCCTGCCTCTCATATGGCCAACTGATATTAAGACGGGCCACAGCACGAGAGACAACCTCTACCAGCTCCTCATATACGGGGACATGGGGTGGCTAGTCATCCCCAAAATCTCCGCCCTCGATGCTGAGCACGTCTACTTCCTCGGAAGCAGACAGTTCAAACATCGGGTCCTCCACTCGGGCGGAAGAAGCCGCAATGGCACCACGAGGCTCGCGAGCCTGACCATCCTGGTTAAAAATGGCCAGGCGGGAGCGCAGCACACGGATTGGAAGTTTTTCACAATCCTCGGAAGCAGCCCCCTCGACAGCTGCCCGCGCGTGCTGCACTCCCAAACAATGTGTGCACAAACGATGTGTGTCCCCACCCGTGATATAACGAGGGCAGGGATGCACACACCGCGTGAAACTCGCTTGGCTCGTCATAATATATAAATATATATATATATATATATTTGAAATGCTTGTGACAGACAACACCAAATAAGACAGACAAGTCAAACAGATAGCGCTTGCTGAAGAACAGAAAGCTGACATCTCATGTGTGCCGGCGTCCTTTATAGCTTCCGCTTGTATGCCGTCACTCATTACATCATGACGCAACACCAATCAGAGATTGGCTTAGTTTCATTCATGCTTCAGAGACGCTACGCTGAGGGGCGTTCCCCCAAAGTGTCATTCGACGCAGTCCGAGTTCCCTCGAAAGGGAACTTTACATAAGTTATACACAGTGGAAGAAATAATTATTTGATCCCCTGCTGATTTTGCAAGTTCGCCCACTTACAAAGAAATGAAGGGTCTATAATTTTGAAGGTAGGTTAAAGGGGGGGTGAAACACTCAGTTTCAGTCAATCTCATGTTAATCTTGAGTATCTATAGAGTAGTATTGCATCCTTCATATCTCCAAAAAGTCTTTCGTTTTATTATATTTATAAAAGAAAGATAGGCTGTACCAAGTCTTTCCGTAAAAAAAGGAGCGGGTGTGGGCGGAGCTAAATAATCACGAGCGCGCGAAGCTTTTGCGTTGAGAGCATCTGGAAGCTGTGACATCCCAAAACAAACCGTGGCTAACAATCAGATTCAGCCAAACATGTTTGATCCCGAATCAGATCCCATGAGATGGGCAGTGAAATGGGGGAAAAACACAAGGTCTCGAGGGTTTCTAAAAGTAGAAATGTTTTACTAGAGCGCAGTGTTTTTACACTGACGTCACACACGTCCATACTCGGAAAAAACTTTCCGAAACTACGTCGTCACAAGACGACGTAAAGTACATGAATCTGATTAAACTTGATATGTTTTATCGAGTTGATGTGGGTGTTGACAGGTTTGCATGGGTCGCCTCAGATCATTTGCGTTTATAATAGTGCGCGCTCTCCGTAGGCGTTCACATTAGCAGATAATGAACTGCCTTGAAAACGACTGACATCTCTCTCTTTTCACACAGATTAATTAAACAGAGAATATTTGTTTTTGTTTTGAATTAGATAATTTAAAAGTAGACACTTAAATGTTTATAAAGATACATTGTGTCTTTCTATATTTGTGACAAGTATTCACTGAGTTTTGTTTCAGTTTAGAGATGTGCTCCAGAAAAAAAGTTCACAGAGATGGAGAGGCACAAAGCACACCCTGTTTATTTTCTTTATTTTACAAAAGCACAATGTTTTGTTTTGATTGTAAGTGGACACATACAAATGTAGACCTTTTACAGCTTATTTTTTCATATTTTTTTCATAATTTTCGTATTTTAAGTTTATTTTGCTCCTATGTGAAGAAAATCCAGCAAAACGCACCAGTGCGTTTGTCACCCCAAGGGTTAAACAAGTCTTGGTGCGTCCTTCGATGACCGCGTCTGCCTCACACTTCGAACGATGTGGCCTTCAAAGGATGCCCCTGAATTGGGACACAGCTAGTGTCCAGTCTCGTCAGTCTCTACATGAGAGAAACTTACCTGAAAACTCACCTTCTAATGCCTACCTTCCAGAGACTCGTTTATTTTGACCAGTTATTATCATCATGCTTGTCGTGACTTTCATTTGAATTGAATCAGCTGTCAGGTTGATCACTCACCTGTCTGAAGATCTTCCAGATCACCACCAACCCTTTAATAAAGAACTGTTGAGTTTACCTCTGTGTCTTCTCTCCTGTTTCATGACAGCATAATAAAGTTAGTACACAATATAATATGGTTCTATACCCATGTAATCGCACAGTGACCTGTATGTGGATTTTTTTTACTTTGGGAATTTGTGGTTAATTGCGATATTTTGAGAAGTGTTTTGACAATATTTTGTTCACTGTGTGTCGGTCTTTGTTTTTAATTACTATTTGAAGTCATTTAAGTAATTAGTTCATTTCTTTCCCACATTTTGCACATGCTCAGTTGCTCTCTTTACCTCAACATCATCTGCTCTGTGCCCTATTGACGTTGTGTCAATGTACTGAGACTAGAAGTTGCACTTGGGAGCCCCAAATACCTCTGATACTTTAAGAAAAGGCCAAAGAAAATTGATGAATAGAATTTACGTTAAGGGCAGTGAGCTCCCCTGGGTGCTTCAGTGAAAGAGCTATTTTACCTAAAAGAGCATGTACAGACAGAGAGTGTCTTTTTAAGGATGCCTTTCAGCCTGTGTGTTTATGGGTGTGGTCGATATCTCTCGTCCTTGGATGGACAACAATGTCGGTCTCACATGTTTGGGTCATACCCACAATGAGAAAGTGTTTGTGAATGGCTCATGTTCTCATTGTGAGAAAATTACCACGGCAGCTTTGCGTTAGAGAAGTTAAAGAAGGAGTCACTTCAGTCGGTCCCTGTCCTGGTCCTTCTGCTATTCACAAGGCTGTGACAGCAAGCACACTGAGGGCGTTCAGGGGACAACAATGGGATTATTATGCTGGGTCAGTCCCCACAGGCCTCCCATTCCTCAAGATGCTCGTTGTGCCTGGTCGAATTCCTTGATGAGTTAGGAGACTCGTCTTGTGAAGAGCACAATTTCTCAAACGAGGCTCCAAATGAGGATCAGGTGTCGATTGCAGCATAGGAGGGCGGGCTTATGCCTATTGAGGCTGAGGACTCGGCTGGACTCCCGCCCTAAGGTGCGGGAGCCCAGTCAGAGTTTGAAACAGATTTGGCAGCCATGCTTGCCTGGGCTGCTGCAAACATCAGCCCGGAGTGGAATCCTCCACCCTGTCCTGAGCATTTGGGGCTGGATGATTGGTATCTGGGCTCAGAGCACGTCTCATAACCTTACCCCGCCCAAATACCTTTCTTCCCGGAAGTGCATGAAGAGCTCACAAAGTGGTGGGTTCCACCCTCACTCTCCTCAACGCTGGAGCGGCCAGGGTATATATACGGAGGTTTCCCAGGTAGGGAATCTTCTACTAAACTGTTGTGTAAAGCTGATGGCAAAAGCTTACAGTGCCTCTGGAAAGGCCACCTCCGCCCTGCGTGCCATGAGATGATTGGCACCCTAAAGGCCTCTTTGGCAACACTGTTGAGAACTTTGCCCAGCAGTTATTGACCATCAAGAAGCAGACAGAGGCCATCTAACTCATCTTGCCTCGGCGTGACTCCACCGTCACCTATAGACTGCTAAGGTCGGGTGCTCTGTCTGCTCGTCGCCGAGGGATCTGCCCGCTCCGCTGCAGTACGAGCCCACAGACCACCTGCAGCGTCAAAGCCCACTGCATAAAACCGATGGTCCATCATACAAGGGCCAAGAACCAGAAGCTTTGTCGCATCCCTGAGATGGGCGACCCAGGATGTTGAGTGATGTTGGGTGTCTGAGTGTCCCACCTCCTCATGTTCAGCCTCGACACACACAAATACCCACTCATGTCAGTGTGACGCGTCATAAGGATGTGCAGCTTCCAGCTTCGGTGCTGAACTGCCTGAAGTAATTCAGGGGAAAAACAGCAGTCCGACTGAAACAATTTCATGTTTCCTGGGTCATGTGCCGTCCTTGGCGGTGGAGGGTTGATGCATTTGAGACCACTTCAGCACTTGCTTCAGACTTGAGTCCAGAAATGGCCATTGTGCAGTGGTAGACATTGCATGACTATCATGCCGATCTGTTGCTGTACATTTAGCCTTTGGACAGACCTTGCATTTCTATGGGCAGGGGTTCAGTTTAGTAGTATTGCTGGCCCTGCGGAGGTTTCGGCCATTGATCCAGGGCAAGCACGTTTTGGTCAAAACGAAAAACACGGCGAATGCGCCATATAAAAATCGCCAAGGCAGTTTACACTCAAGTTGCATGATGCCAGGCAAACTCAATTGCGCAGTGGACACAATTGTGCAGTGGAGTGATGCTCCAGGGAGAGTGGAGACTCCATCCCCAGGTGGTCCAGCTGATCTGGAGTCAATTCTGCGAAGCACAGGTAGACCTGTTCACTTCCCAGGAATACTCTCAATGCCCGCTGTTGTATTCCCTGACCGAGGCCTTTCTCGGCACAGATGCAATAGCGCACACCTGGGCCTGGAGCCTATGCAAATATGCATTCCCTTCAGTGAGCCTGATTTCACAGACGTCGGTTACACCATATTGCCCCACATGGACATGGTTCTCGGATCTCATGCTTCTAACGATAGCGAGGAAGGACCTTCTTTCTCAGGGGCAGGGCACAATTTGGCACCTGTGTCCAGACCTCTGGAACCTCCATGTCTGGCCCCTGGACAGGACACGGAAGACCTAAGTGGTCTATCACCAGAGCATAGGAAAAAGAGCACTTTCCCCAGTGTTAACTTCGGGTCTGCACAGCTGTCATTTTTATCTAAAAAAAGAGAAAAGGTCAAGAAATGGCTGAAACAAACTATTCCCACTGTAAGTACATGTTTGACCACCTTCATGGTACAGGGGATAACGTTGCTTACGTAGGGCATTGGGAAGTTACGACCTTGCGAGTGCAGTAGCTTGAAATCTGCACCGCCATAACCTTGTAACACAGTTCAGCTGGTTGTGGCGCTATCCCAAGGGACTCCTAGTGTCAGTATATCGAAATAATGTCGAAGTGACTGACAGATAGGGAATGTCTTGGTTAATATTGTAACCTCCGTTCCCTGATGGAGGGAACAAGACATTGTGTCCCTCCTGCTACAATTGTGAACTACCCTCTGAATGGCTGGGACACACTCTTGGCTCCTCAACACAAACCTGAATGATTGGATACACATTATCTTCTTTTTATACCCGTATGTTCGGAGGAGTGGCGCATGCAAATTCCACTCGCCAATTCTTATTGGCCTTTTCTCAAGGTGTCTGTGGCTCCCAAGTGTGACCCCTAGTGTCAGTACATCGACAAAATGTCTTTATCCCTCCATCAGGGAATGGAGATTACAAGAGTAACAGTTGTCAGCACAGTGGATGTGTAACTTGATGAATCTTTAATGTAACTTAAATGTAATTTAGATGGCTATACCTAAAATTAAAATAAAAAAAATATACTTTTCAAGAAATATAGTATAGAACTCACTGTTTTAGATGGCATACTGTGATCTTCTTTTTGCACTTTGCTGTATAAAAGGTTGTATCTTGTCTTAAAATCTTGTATGTACTGTATAGATGTTATTTATTCCTACTGTATGCTGGTATTTTGACTAACATGACTCCTCTTATACTGAGTCAATGTTATCACATTACTGTATAGCTGATTGTAAGTAATTGCAAGTAATTTTACACTGCGTATCTTTAGTAAATCCGGACAGTAGGGTTTTGTGCTGGTCCAGGCTGTTAGTTAATCTGGCCCTTGGAGTGGAGTGCCAGTACAATGATTAATTTATTTCACCTTTATGATTTATACCTGCCGCCTTACACTACATCATATTTGCATGTATTAGAATCTATACTATTTAAAATGACTATATATTTTTAAATATATATTTAAATAATCTATACTACACAAAATATATTTAGTTTCATATATATATATGTTATTATTGATCATATATAATTAATTATATTTGTAATATATTTGTAATTTGTAATAGAAATATTCAGTTTTAGTCTTGACTTCTTCTGAAACGGTTACAAATATTTTTTGTCGCAGCATTATGGTACAGTGATGGCATCAGATAGTAATACCATGGCATATGAAATATTATGTCTGAAAAAAGTCAAAAAAGTACCATGGTGCTTTTTGTTACTGTGTAATTACTATCTGTTTTAATTATCACAAAATACTCTTTCTGCAGGAGCCAAATTCATACTTCAAGAGACTACGTTATTCCCAGCTACCAAACAAAAGGTATTTGATAATTCAATAATTTCTGTTGGGCTAAAATTCTTGGCATTTCAAATAGTTGTGTAATTAAATTGGCTCTCATAAGACAACTGAGACATCAACTATGAACATGTAGACACGTGTAGAATGTCACAGTCCTTGATAGTCCTCTTCATGTTTTACAATAAAAATAGCTTTTTTTTTTCTTTCTTTTTTTTAAAGTAAATTAAGCTTTCTTTCCCTGTCCACAAATGGAGGATAACCATTCATATATCTGTTTTGAGTTGTGAGTTACTTTAGGGTTTAATAGTAAAAATATTTCCAGAATACAATAAACCCTTCTAATCATTCACCGTAAGCAATACGGTGGCCACAATATTTTTATGGAGGGTGAAAGAGCAGCTGAGCTGACCCAACAAAGTGCAGCCAAAGGCCATTTTCACAGACTGATGCGGAGTGAGATGGACATTGGTAAGCGACATCGCAATGATGCCAAGTGAGTCTCTCCTTTTCTCTTGACCTGCCGTACATGAAAAGCCAATTTTTCAGAGACAAAGAATTTCAAAGTTACCACTGAAGGAAAATGTCAGCATGCTTTCATTTTAACCATGATAAGGCTTCTCTTGTATCTTTAATAACGCTATGCTATTCCAGTGAGGTTTTTTCACTGAGTTTAGAGTGAAACTTGATCTGGATGATATTTTAGAGAGTTTGTAAGGTTTGATGACATTTGGTTTATTAATATTCTTCATTGTGTGAAATATATTTTTTTATGAATTCAACATTTTAGCTCCCTTAATAACTGTTTTGTGGTCTTTTCTAATGGCTGTTAGACTTGTTTCGTTGATATCTCAATAATACTGATTGGCCTCAAAGATGTCCATTACAATTCTCTGTCTGTGCTACAAAAATGCACACATTCCCTACATTCTCAGCACTATTAACCTTTTTTTTTCTCTCGTTAATAGTGCAAGCAAAGATGAGTTCAAAAGAGAATGCCTGTTGAGCTTTAGCAATGGGATTGTAGACTTTTGAGATAATATTGCCCTAAGCTAAGCACAAACTTACAGTCTCTGCCAATCATGGTTTTTATGATTAACTACAACTAAAACTAAAGTCATAAAAAACATTTTGGTTAGCTAAACTAAAATTAATGTTAACTAAATAAAAACAAACAAATACATGAAAAACTTTCAGCTATTTTCTAAGGCAACATTTCTCTGTTTTACTTAGTGTAACTTGATTTAACTAAAGCTGAAATATAATTGATACAAATGATTAGATAAACTAATAAATATGACAAAAAAAATTAAATTAAAATGGAAAATATTAAAATAAATCAAATTCAAAATATTGATAAACGTCTCGGTTACCTATGTAACCCTAGTTCCCTGAGAGGGAACGAGACGCTGCGTCAAGCTGTGGGAACGCCTCTGCGTGTGTGCGTCATGAAGCACGTATGGAATCAGTCCAATGGATAGACGGAACGTCATAGGCGGGTGACGTCATCGACCAGGAAACTATAAAGCACCCCCAAAACACAAGCGCGACAGCTTCTGATAGGCCTGAAGGAAGCGCTAACGGGCATGCTTGGAGTATGGCAAAACGACGCAGCGTCTCGTTCCCTATCAGGGAACTAGGGTTACATACGTAACCGAGACGTCCCCTTTCAAGGGAACTCAAGCTGCGTCAAGCTGTGGGAACGCCAATACCCACATCGCCATAGGAGCAAATGACCGTCATGTGGGAACTAGCGCACAGAGGACGAGAGCACCTGCGCCCCAGGAGTGGAACTTAAGTCCAATTCATAGAACTTAGCAAATGTATGCGGTGAAGACCACCCAGCCGCATCACAAACATCACTTAGCGATACTCCTGACAACAATGCTTTAGAAGCAGCCATACTCCTAGTAGAGTGGGCTCGTACAGCCAAAGGTGAAGGCTGACCAGCCGACTCATAAGCAAGTGAGATGGCCTCAACCAACCACCTACTCATTCTCTGTTTAGACGCGGGACACCCTTTCCTGGGTGGTCCAAAGCACACAAATAACTGTTCTGATTTCCTCCACAGGGCTCAGGGCAGCGTCTAACGCCCTAACCGGGCAGAGAAGGTTAAGTTTCTCCTGATCTGATGACACAAACGGAGAAGGATAGAAAGCCTGCAGCACTGTAGGTCTGACAGCATTAGTAGGGACCTTAGGGACATAACCTGGTCTAGGGTATAGAAAAGCCTTAACCATACCAGGCGAAAACTCCAGGCACGAGATTTCAACCGACAGGGCCTGCAAATCTCCAATTCTCTTAAGTGAGGAGATTGCAAGCAGAAAAAGAGTTTTATACGTGAGAAATTTCTCAGAAACTTCCTCAATAGGTTCAAAGGGGGCCAAAGAAAGGCCCTCTAGTACAATGGCCAGATCACAAGTCGGCACCCTCGTACGAACTGCAGGCCTCAGCCTCAAAGTGCCACGAAGGAAGCGAGTTATAAGTGGGTGTCTCCCAAGAGAAACTCCACTGAAAGGGACATGGTAAGCAGCTAGTGCCGCCACATACACCTTTAGTGTGGAGGGGGATAACCCTGCAGAGAAACGCTCCTGCAGAAACTCCAGCACTGCACCCACTGGGCCGTTAACTGGGTCCTGCCGGTGTTCTGCACACCAAGAAGTGAAAAGTTTCAACTTCAGGGCATATAACTTCCTCGTGGACGGAGCTCTGGAGTGAAGGATGGTCTCAACAACCTCAGTTGAGAGACCAGATTCTATGAGCTGGGCCCCCTCAGAGGCCAAGCCCACAGTTTACACAACTCTGGGCGGGGGTGAAATATCGTACCGCCCTCCTGAGAGAGTAGATCCCTCCTGATCGGAATATCCAAGGGAGAGCCGTCCAGAAGAGATATTAGGTCCGCGAACCATACTCGGGCCTGCCAGAACGGGGCTACTAGAAGTAGGCTGACCCCGTCCCGGCGAATCCTCTCCAGAACTCCTGGTAGCAGAGCAACCGGGGGAAAAGCATACAGACGTGACCTCGGCCACGCCTGTAGCAGAGCGTCCAACCCCAGAGGGGCTGGCTGACTGATGGAGAACCACAGATGACAGTGCGTTGTCTCCTTGGAAGCGAATAGGTCCACCTTGGCGTGACCGAAACTCAACCAAAGGAGCTCCACCACCTCGGGGGGGAGCCTCCATTCCCCCGGCCTCGGCCCCTGCCTCGACAGGGAGTCTGCTACCACATTCAAATAACCAGGAAGATACATAGCTCTCAGAGACCGTAACTTCCCCTGGGACCACAGGAGGATCTGACGGGCCAAGCTGTAAAGTGGACGCGACCGCAGGCCCCCCTGATGATTTATATACGAGACCACCGACATGTTGTCTGACTGAACTAACATATGATGACCTCTGAGGTCTGCTAGGAAGTGTTTCAAAGCTTGGAACACCGCCAACATCTCTAGACAATTTATATGCCATGATAGATGATGGTCCTGCCACAGACCTTGGGCTGGACGACCACTCATGACCGCCCCCCACCCTGGAAGCATCCGTCGTTAGCGTTATGTGACGACAAAGAGCCCCCAACACAGGCCCTTTGGATAGGAACCAGGTTTCTTTCCACATGACCAGAGCACGAAGGCAGCGCCGCGTGACTTTGATCGTGCGGAGGGGATTTCCCCTCGGGGAGAATCCCTTGGCCCGGAGCCACTACTGCAGTGGTCTCATGTACAACAGGCCGCAAGGTGTAACGTTGGACGCTGCTGCCATCAGACCCAACAGTCTCTGAAACTGTTTTACAGTGAGTAGCTGGCCTAGCTTTACTTGTTTCATAGCTGAAAGAATCGAAGCGATGCGGGACGGAGAAAGTCGCGCCCGCAACGAGATCGAATCCCAAACGACACCGAGAAAAGTGGTCTTCTGAGAAGGAGATAATACACTTTTCTTTGCGTTCAGCCTCAACCCCAACTTTCTCATATGAGCGAGAACAACATCACGATGCTGAACCACCATCTGCTCTGTCTGAGCTAAAATCAACCAATCGTCGATGTAATTGAGGATACGAATGCCCTGAAACCTCAGGGGCGCTAAAGCTGCATCCATGCATTTCGTGAAAGTGCGGGGAGATAAAGTTAGGCCAAATGGAAGAACCTTGTACTGGTACGCCTCGCCCCCGAAGGCGAACCTCAGGAACTTCCTGTGTTGTGGAAGGATGGAAATATGGAAGTACGCGTCCTTCAGATCTATCGTGACAAACCAGTCCTCGGATCTGATTTGTGACACGATCTGCTTGATAGTGAGCATCTTGAATTTTAGCTTCCCTACCGAGCGATTCAACAGGCGCAGATCTAAAATTGGACGCAACCCCCCATCCTTCTTCGGAACGATGAAATATCGGCTGTAAAAACCTGACTCCAACCTGGGAGGAGGAACCCGTTCTATAGCCCCCTTTTGAAGGAGCGCTTTCACCTCTTGTTCCATTACCAGAGCCTGCTCGGGGCCCACCACTGTGGGCAGAACCCCTCTGAATTTTGGTGGACGACACTTGAATTGGATAGTATAACCCTTTTTTACTGTGTGCAGAACCCACTGAGATATTTTTGGAAGGCTTTTCCACTCTGCCGGAAATACTACTAAGGGTACCAGTCTCTCGAGACTGGCCTCTGGTGTAACTTGAGCAGCAAACACAGCGCCCTGTAACGGCGCACCGGCAGGGAACGACTGGCTTAACTGCTCTGAGACCCTCCTCAGAGGGGGCGAGCGTCCCTCGGGAAAGCGCTCGCTGGGACCGTCTGTGCCCCAGCATGAAGGCGGGGTTGGCAGAACGGGCCCCTGAGGGCACCGAAGAAGAGCGGGCACCGTGTAATGCATTGAACACCTCTCTCCCACGGCAGGGACCACCCTCAGCATCCTTCCTCTTTGCAGAAGCCTTCTTAGCCATAATAACTGTCCTCAGATCAGTTTTGCCAGAAGACTTCGGCTGAGAGTGCCGCGTCTGGTCCCACTGTTTGGAAGGGGGAGCGCGAGACGCGACACTCTGCTTCTGTTGCGCCCTATGTGAGGAGCTGACTGACGGCCTGGACTGCTCCCGCCCAGCAGTACCGGGGACATGAATTTTAAGAGGCATAAATTTCTGAAACGCTGCCGACTGTTTCTTCTCTTCCTGAAATCTATCTATGACAGAATTTACAGAATCACCAAAAAGACCATGAGGAGAGAGCGGAGCGTCCCAAAGAAAAGCTTTGTCTTTTTCTTTCATACCAGAGAGATTTAACCATAGATGCCTATCTGCGGTCACCAGGGCTGCCATAGTACGGCCCATTAGCTTGGCCGACTCCTTGGTGGTGCGCAGAGATAAACCTCTTGCGCAGAGATAAACCTCTTGAGTGTCACTCACATCCTTTAATTAGTCAGCCTGGTATGCCTGCAAGATGGACATCGTGTGCAGGCACGCCGAGGCTTGACCGGCCGCCGAATACGCCTTACCCACTAAAGCTGACGTACTTCTAAGAGGCTTAGAGGGTAAAAGTGGTGCTTTAAAAGAAGATGCAGCTTCAGCAGAAAGATGACTAGCAAGCGCCTCTTCTGCTTTGGGCATCGCCCCATAACCATGCGATTTAGCCCCCACAATTTCTGAATAAGTGGAAGTTTGAGGGCTAAAAACACGATAAGAGACCTGCTTTTTCCACGATCTCGAAACCTCTGTGTGGAGATCAGGGAAGAAGGGCAAGCACCGGCGTGGAGGTTGAGAACGGGAAGGCAAAAATCTTTCATCTAATTTAGATTTTTCTCTAGACTCCTGCCTAACAGCTGGCCACTCGATGCTTAATTTAGAAACAGCATGAGTGAGCACCTCCATAAGCTCCTCACTTTCGGGAGAGCGAGATGGCGAATCATCGACATCTCCCGCATCCAGACTAACAACATCCAGATCCTCAGAACTGGATAGTTGCAGTACTGGGGCCTCAGTTCGGGGGGAAGAAACCGCAGAGCGTGCTTCCGAAACCGAGACTGAGGCACTGGATCTAACAGGTAAGGGCTGAGATAGGGCAGAGCCCTTCTCAAGCCCTGCTGTTAGATCCATCTGCGATCCCCACAAATGACGTCGCCGCTCAGCCTCGGCATAAGCGGGACCCGATCCGCGGGGATCGCGAACCGAACCACTCTCCTCAAAGAGTGATCGGCGGGAGCGGAGCGTTCTAAGAGGCAAACGCTCGCAATGCTCACAATCAGCCCCCTTGAGAGCTGACTGGGCATGCTGCACTCCCAAACAAATAACACATAAGCTGTGTGTATCCCCGCTCGTTAAATAGCGCGAGCAGGGAGGAACACACTTCTTAAATTGTTGTTCGCTCGCCATTGTATCTCAATATAATATATATATATATGACAGACAAAAACACTTGAGACAGATCCACATATAGCGCGCTTGTGTTTTGGGGGTGCTTTATAGTTTCCTGGTCGATGACGTCACCCGCCTATGACGTTCCGTCTCTCCATTGGACTGATTCCATACGTGCTTCATGACGCACACACGCAGAGGCGTTCCCACAGCTTGACGCAGCTCGAGTTCCCTTGAAAGGGAAATCTATAATTGTATCTCAATGATACTAAAAAGGTAAAGCTTTTTACCATAAGATTAATATTAGATTAAATCGTTGTAATTTTCCTGCAATAATCTATGGGTGGAGGTTAATATACCATTATCAAATTACCTGTAGCAGTGATCTATCAGAGGCCAAGCCAAGATATTTCAGCTGATAGTTTAGGCAATATTAGCATATTTAGACTCATAAAAATTACAATGTCCACAAGACAACCCTTTGTATTTCGAGAGCAATAGTAAGCAGATGGTTACCATGCACATCCATTATAATATCTGCCATAATATGAAGCAATAAATTATCAGACAGAATTTTAATATCAGATTCATGCATGTATTTTTGTAGAAAACCTCAATGTGGCAAAATCTCAAGAAAGCAACAGAAACTCAAAGCAATCATGTTACCTTTTTAACTTCTCTTTTTTTGCAAAGTGAATCATTTCAGCTGTGTAGTACTAAAAAAAAAAAAAAAAAAAAAAATATATATATATATATATATATATATATATATATATATATATATATATATACACATACTGAAATAAATAAATAAATGAGTAAATAAGTCCTCTAGTTCCTGTGAAACTTTTGTGAGGCTTTAACGTTTTGTTTGAGGTGCATTATGTTTCAAGGACTAAGGACAGATCAATTGGCTTTCTGTGAGTTGGAAATCACACAGCTGACACAAAAGCCCTATGCTACCATGTGCATTATAAACCAAAAGCTGTAAGGTGCCAGCTCACTGCAGCCACTGGGACATGTCCCGAAGGTGTTGTTAGGTGATTACCCAATTAAATTAATTGAACCGCACATATTTAAACAATATCAAGACACTTTGAATCATGCCTCGTATCCTCAATTTTGAGGCTCATTTTTGGTATACAGTCTGAGGTTATTTTCAACTTCCAGCAACCTGAAATGTCGCTCCATATGAAAAAAAAAATGTTTCTTACCTCAAGATACACCACCCAGGGCATAACTAATGTGGCCACGAGAAGATCTGCTACCGCGAGGCTGACAATGAGGTAATTAGTGGTGGTCTGCAGCGCTTTCTCTCGGGAGACTGCCATACACACCAACACATTGCCGAAGACAATGACAAAGATGAGGAGAGTCAGGAGCATGGCATAGTAGTTATACTGATGCTTGGCCTCACAGCTTGTGCTGTTGAGGGCCCCAGTTCCGTTGTCATAATAAGTATCATTGTAGGGATACTCCGTGAGGAAATCCATGAGCTGTGGCCAGGGAAGATGCCTGAAAGTGAGAGACATAATTCACTGTCAGTGAAGTCACAAACAGCATTATGTAACCAAACAGCATTATGTCAACACAAAGGAACATGTTATTGATCAGAGGTTGCTTTATCATATCTCAGTAGAGTTTTTGATGTATGTTTTATTTTAAGCAGAAGTGTGTAATTTCTAAGACAGAATTTCACTTCACCAAATGAAACAACAATTATGATTGTTTTCAAACTGGTTTTCTAAACACCCCTCAAATCTTCCATTGGTTCGAAAACCGATAGTCCAACTCAAGCCATTGATTGAGCCAGTGTTGCTGTCTTGAGCTGGTCAGGGTTTTTTTATACTTTTTTTTTATACTTTATACACAACTGGCCAGAGGAAAACCCCCAACTGAGCCTGGTATTTCCCCAAGGTTTTTTCTCCATTTCTGTCACCTGATGGAGTTTGGGTTCCTTGCCACTGCCACCTTCAGCTTGCTTAGTTGGGGTTTAAAAGAGACTTACAATTCAACAATGTTATATATTTGACTGCACTGACACTGTTGAATAAGAACAAAACTTGAATGATGAGCTGCTTTATAGCTAATTCAACTTTGTTTCATAAATAACTAATTATGCAACATTGACAATGTTACTGAACTAAATTGAATCCACATTGAACTGAACTGAGCTGAATAATGGTTCTATTGTCTTCTGAAAAGCTGCTTATAACTGAATTGAACTAATTTCATAATTGATTAACTTTACACCGTTATTGAACTGAACTGAATCAACACTGAACTGACTTGAGCTGAATAATAACACTATTGTCTTCTGTAAAGCAGCTTTAATGCAGAATTTGATTTGTCTCATATTTGATGAAGGTTTACATTTTCTGTTTATTACTGTAAAGCTTCTCTGAAACCATCGGTGTTGTATAAAGCACTACAGAAATAAAGATGACTTGACCTTACTTGAAAATCAACATACAAATAGTTTACTAATACATTTTTATTCACATTAAGTGATGAAGTTATAAGTATTTATTAAATTAAAGAAATATACAGTATAGGGCTCTAATGTTCATAGCACAGTTCCCTTTTAAAAGGGAACTTGCACTGTGTCCCCTAGGGGTCGCTATGGGGAATGCCTCGGGCGTGACTGGTGTCTGAAGTGGAAATCTAAACATGACAATGAACTTGATTTTGACAGGCGGCAGCCTATAACGAAATTATAAGTGAGATCGAGAGTATAAAAGGGCACCTGTGCAATACGTCATCCTCTTATTTTCTTCAGGAGACCGTGTGTTTGAACATGCGATCTGAACAGGCAAGTTTATAAGATGGCCAGCACTAGCACGGCAAATTTTAGAATGTGTGTTCATCCGTGTCAGCGTTTTCTGACACCTGATGACACACACGATATGTGTGTTATGTGTATGGGTGAGAAGCATGTGTAGTGGGATCACGCCTTTAATAATAGTCTGCGTGGCCCCTTTAAAATTAGCGCACGGATTGCATGAAGTGGGTGGGTACTTCGGGTAATCACGTAGCTATATAGACACAGGTGAGAGTTAGTTTCCTCATGACATTGTACCGATGTGACCTGTTTGTGTATGTCTTGTATTGATGGGACCGGTTTGTGTGGGTCTTGTATCTCCTTCACTCCTCGGGAAAGGTAGGTTTTGGAGGCTCATAGACGGGAGGGAATTATAAACTTAGAGTATGGGTGTTCGTGGGAGTTTAACTAAATTCACATGTTTGATTAATGTGCTTGTTTGGTGTAATTTTAGATTAGTCGGGTGCGTCCAGGCATTGCCAGTGAGTATGTGAGTTTCACGTAAAAGGTAATTGTATTGTTCCCTTACCCTGTTTGTGTAATTAAAAATGTGAGGAGTGGGGAGGGAGAAGAAAGCAAACGAAAATGTTTATTTGTTTTGCAGAAGTTGCCAGCTGGTGCTTTGCTGCAGCTTAAATTGCGTTTCCAGTTTGGGACGCGGGATTTTGCCGTGAACGCTCGCGATTGCATTGAACGCTCGCGATTGCATTGAACGTCTTCGCTATTGCCTGTACAACGCTCAAGTTGGATGCGCTAAACCCGTGGCCTTTGATTCTTGAGCCACCTTGTGTTCTATTACTTTGTTAGTATAATTTTATTGAGTTGTGTTTTTGCTATTGCCTGTACAACGCTCAAGGTGGATGGGTTTTGGGTTGGTTGTATCATTTCTTGGTCTTGCTTTACATTGATACTACTCAATTACGGAGCCGAGTAATTGTAGTTTTTTCTGTTTTTTTACTTTGGTTTATTTGGTTGGTGTTGAGTGGGTTTAAATAATTTTTGTATCATTTGGTTAGTTTGAAGTTTTTTGATTTGTATTTATTTTGCTTTATTATTTGAGCTGTGAAATGTTATGCAATGACCTGATACCAAGGAAAGAAACCAACTTGTTAGTATATTGTTTGGCCTGTGTATGGGTGGTCGGCCCATGTGAATCGACTAAACGAAGCCCATTGGGCTGATTCATTCACATTGATTAAATGTTTTTTTTATTATTGATGTTGAGCTCAAGGGGTATTAGTAACTAATTGATAAATAAAATTGTAGCCTGTGGTTTTGTCTCTGCTCGTCCTTTTCATTTAGTTGAAAGCCTGATTGGGGAGGCTTGAAAAGTTGGGGTCTTGAGTACGGGCCTTACTAGTGTAAGTGGACCGAGTCCACACGGTCACACTTGCACACTCAGTCTTTGAAGGGGCTGTATGCGTGCATTGCGAGCGTTCTCTTCTCAGGAAACTTCACTCTCGTCTGCCCCTTTTCTTGAGGGAATCGGAACAGCCATCTTCACCCCAGGGTAACGGACCTGCTGCAGCCGAGGCGATCAGGAAACTGAAGTCGTGGGGCTGGCAGATGGAACCCAATGTGCTTGAGATGGGGTTTGAGTATCTCTCACTTGTTGGTGGCTGACGAGAGCGAGCTGTGGGATGATGATGTGGTCTCTCTCACGGCATCTGATTCAGCAGCGAGCGCATTCCTCGCCCCAGGCTAAGCTGTGCAGGGTGAGGCTGATGAGGACGACGATGTTTCTGAGCACTCTCACCCCGCCTGCCCCACATATGACGAGTTGTTGGACGTTATGTCGCGCTGCGGATAGGTTAGATCTGCTGTCGAAACTCGATAAGCACAACCTCATGTGGCTGCCTCGATGACCGTTTTTTTTCTAGGGGCATAATCCACCAGCTCGTATGAATCTTCCTTTTTCCTAGATCTTCACTGTGAAGTGTAGAGGTCTTGGAAAAAGCCATTTTTTGCACCGTTCACAGGACATGGAGCATTGCCAGGCCTCCTCTCGCTATTGAGAGTCGAGTTATAGAGGTCTCCGCTCCGATATCAAGTAGTTAAGCTCTCTTTGACCCTCCTTGGTAGCTTTCCTGGGTGTATGACATAGTTAGGCCTCCTCTAACTTCAGAGAGTCATTAACCTGAGGTCTCCATCCTCAGAGCTTGATCAGGCAGCAAGGCTGAGTCATTAGGCACCATTTGATCCTCCTTGGCTACTGCCTCTTTTATGGAGGGTTGCCAGGCCTCCTCTCGCTTAGAAAGTTGTTTTATAGAGGCATCTACTCCTCAGAGCTCCACCCAGATAGCGATGTCAAGTAGTTAGGCTCTCTGTGAGCCTCCTTGGTAGCTGTCCTGGGGGAAAGGACATAGTTAGTTGTTATGCTGAGGCCTCTGTCCTCAGAGCTTGACCAGGCAGTAGTACTGAGTAGTTAGGCTCTCTCTGAGCCTCTTTGGTTACTGCTTTCAGATGGAGCGCTGTCAGGCCTCCTCTCGCTATAGAGAGTTGAGTTATAGTGGCCTCCACTCCTCAGAGCTCCACCTGGATAGCGATATCAAGTAGTTAGGCTTTCTGTGAGCCTCCTTGGTTGCCACAGGTGTTGTTAGGCCTCCTCTCGCTGAGAAAGTTATTCACTGTGGCCTCTGCTCTTCAGAGCTCCGCTAGGATACCATTGTTAGTGTTAGACCTATGTGAGCCTCCTTGCAAGATGTCCTGAGTGTTGGGTGTTGCCGGGCCTCCTCTCATTTTTAAGAAGAGCAAAAATATCTGAGAAGCAAAAGTCTCCAGTTGCTTTCCATTTAATTTCATTCCATTTAATCATCATAGACCGGAGCTTCTCAAGAACGGAGCCCTCAATAGGATGACTCTAAAGAAAGAAAGTCTAACTACATTCATATTCAGGCCAGTATCCAGGGATGCTCACATGGAGCCTAACACTCAGAACTTCTGTTCAGACAGCCCTGAAGACTGGAAGAACAAGAGGCCTAGCAACACACTAACCTAATGGGCAGTACAGAGAAAGCTCAAAAAGAGATAAAACTCAGTCTAACTGGCCCGTGAAGCTTTGCAGAGTGGAGGACTCAATACAGCTACACTCATAATAAGAGGAGGCCTACCAACACTCCACACTAAGGTCAGTAACCAAAGAGGGTCCCAGAGAACCTAATAACTTATAATATTAACTACCGCCTAGCCAAACTCTAGGAGTGGAGGCCTCAGTATGACGACTCTCTAAATCAAGAGGAAAACTAACAATGCACCATGCTCAGGACATCTTGCAAGGAGGCTCACAGAGAGCCTACAACTAGCAAATTCAATCCTAGCTGAGCTAGGAGTGGATCATTAAGATAACTCTCTAGCTAGAGGAGGCCAAGCAATGCTTTCAGTAGCCAAGGAGGCTCACAGAGAGCATAACAACTTAGCAAACTACCTCACAGAGCTCTAGGAGTGGAAGGCATCAGCAAGACAACTCTCTAAATCGAAAGGAGACCTAGCTATGCCCCACACTCAGGTCATCATGCAAGGAGGCTCACAGAGAGCCTACACATCACAAATGCTGTCCTAGCAGAGCTCAAGGTGGCGGAGATCTCAGTAAGATAACTCTCTAGCGAGAGGAGGCCCAGAAAACCTTGCAGTAGCCAAGGAGGCTCACAGAGACCCTAACAACTTAGCAAACTGCCTGGCCGAGCTCTAGGAGTGGAGGCCTCAACTTGATGATTCTCTAAATCAAGAGGAGACCTAACTACATCCCATGCTCAAGACATCTTGCAAGGATGTTTACAGAGAGCCTCACAAATGCTGCCTCATTAAGATAACTCTCTCTAGCGGGAGGAGGCCTAACAATGCTCGCAGTAGCCAAGGAGGCTCATAGAGACCCTAACCACTTAGCTTATGGCTGAGCTCATAGGACGAAGACACTACATCCTACCCCTGTCAAGGAATCTACACAACAAGGCTAGCAGCCTGACACAATAATTGGTGGAGCTCAGAGGAGCAGAGGCCTCTAATAGAACAACTCTATATCATGAGGAGGCCTAACAACGCTCTAGTTCAAGTGCAGTGACCAAGGAGGCTCACAGAGAGCCTAACAATTTACCCCTTAGCTGAGTTTAATTGGCCGAGGCCTAGCTATATCCAACGTATGTCAGGGAGGCCAAACAAACAAACTAACTACTTGATGACACTATCAGAACAGAGCACTGGGGACCGTAATAGCCTAATAACTCGGACCTGCTATTCAGGTGGTTCTCAATGGAGCGGAGGCTTGAGAAGAATGACTCTCTATAATGAGAAGAGGCCTAACAATGCTTCCCTACTGTAAAGGCAGTAGCCAAGGAAGCTAACAGAGACCCTAGCAACCTAGAACACTGCCTAGCTGAACACTGAGGATGGATACCTTAGCATGACGACTCTCTAAACTGAGAGGAGTCCCACCAAGGTGGCTTACAGAAAGCCTAACAACTTGATACTGCTGACCAGAGGGAGCTCAGCATCACACAGCTTCTTGCTTACCTAATTTGCCATTCAGTAGAACATAAAGATCCAAATGGCTGGGTTGGTGCCTTCAATGAGGACGCCTCAGCTACTGAGAAATAGTAGGGAGGCATCGACACATTTTCAACCTCACACGATCCTTTCACAATTCCATAATAAAGGATAGGTGCAGGCCGAATATGGATTCCCTTGATGATCAGCCACAGCATGGAGATCAAAAGGTAAAACAGAAGGCTCACAGAAGCGGGGTAGTTATGTCCAGACAGACTTTGTTTTCTACAAAATCAGTCTCATCCTCCAAACCAGAGCTAATATTTTATTGATGTAGGCTATACTTTTCCACAATTCCTAATTGTTATAATTACAATAACAATTCTACACATTTTCTGTCTGTAATTCTTTAAAATTAGATACATAACAGAACAATAGTATTATTTGAGTCAACAAGAGGAGCTAAAAAAAAGAAAAACTTCATGTTTGACTCCTCCGTGCTCTGCCTACAACCCCCACGCTCAATCCCACCTCACTGTAATGGTGGCCGTGGGACCGAACCGCGGAGTGCAGGCGCTCAACTCTCATCCCTTAAGAGAGAGTCAAGCCCAGGTGGAACCAATTACTGCGACCACATTAGCAAAAGTACGCATTTTACCTCAAGCGCACTAGTTCAAACATCAGATTTTATTACTCTGTAAAGAATCATATTAAAACGGACACGAATGCATCTCCCTCTTGTGCCGAGCACGCTTGTGCAAACGTTAACAACTATCCCTCAGGAGAGAGCAGAAAGGAAAAAGCACCTTACCGGTCTCTTTTAGTCAGTCTTGTGAATGCATCATACCTAGCGCATCCAGCTTGCACGAAGAGAAGACAGCATTCCACCCAAATGTGCATCCCATAGCCCTCGAAAACAGGGTTGGAGTGAATGGAGCTTTTAAATGAGAAATCCTTACAATGCGTGCATTCAGCTCCCTCAGGAGTTAAACGCATATGCTCCTCACTCATGTACAATAAACGGTCTCCTGAAGACAAGAAAGAGGATGACGTATTTTACAGGTGCCCTTTTATACTCACTGTCGCACCAGTAGTGACGTCATAGGCTGACAGCTGCCTAAATTAATTGCCGTGTTAAGACACTGGTCATGCTGGAGGGATTCCCCATATCACCCTATAGGGGACGCAGCACGAGTTCCCCTGCAAAAGGTAACTAAACTTAAAGAGATAGTTATCCAAATGTTTTGTCATCATTTACTCACCCTCAAGTTGTTCCAAATCTTTGTGAGTTTCTTTCTTCTGCTGAACACAAAAGAAGATATTTTGAATAATGCTGGTAACCAAGAACTTGACTGTAGCCAATGACTTCCTTAATAGGAAAAAAAAATACTATGGAATTCAATGGCAATAACATCAACTGTCTGGTTACAGTCTTTTTTTATATATATATATATCTTATTTTGTGTTCAACAGAAGAAAGAAATTCAACTTCAGAAGAAATTACTTAAGGGTGAGCAAATTATGACAGAATTTTTATTTTTGGGTGAACATTCCCTTTAACCAAATTAAAGTATTAAACATCCATTTTATGGAAGGTCATTTAAATCCACACACAAATGTTTTGTAACTGTATGAGGACAGATTTAAATTGATACAGTTATAAAAGTGTCGAAATGCTGAGAAAAAGAAAATTAATGAGAACGGGGATCATTAGCACACTCACACAACATGGGCGACCTTGTATTGTAGATTAAGAATAAGCACAATCACAGCATTCAGCTAACACTCTTACAATCAGACTTATCTTCATTTGCCATGTATAATATTTGATACACACAAATAACAGAATATATCTTCCATCCTTCCTCCAATTTTTCCTCTAAGCGCTATAATATTGGACAGCTGCTGAAACAGGATTGATTTTTTTGTGTGAATAGTGGCATAATAGCTGTCTTATATTGATTTTGAATTTACACAGCAAGATCTTTTCCTGCTCCAAAATCAACATCTCAAACTGACCAGAAAGAGCATTGAGAATGAGGGTACAAGCTAAAGCTTACGGACAAATACCATACAGTATACAGTATATCAATCAGTATATATTTTTTGGTCAAATGTTCAAATGCCTGCCTAGTCCAGGACTAATTGTTACAAGGGAAATGATGGTTGTGATAAGGTCTATATCTTAGTAACTATCTCCATATCCATGTTGGTTTCAAAAATATATTTCTTGAATTAGAAATGTTTCTGTAAATTCTGTCCTCTAATCTAAACTTATAGTATCATCTTATTTTTGCTATATAATTTAGAAACATGTGAACACAATAAAATAGTATACATTACAAAAGAGTCAACTATATAATAAAGGATTTTAACTGAAATGTTGAAATGTGTTCTCAGGACAAACTTCATAAAATTCCCTCATTTCTAATTTCTTTTGGAAAAAAAACAATGCTTTGGTATTTTTGAATTTTTCCTTTTCCATTTTTGCTGTTCCATGATTGTTTCACTGTAAATTTAGCTAGAAAGCCTATAACAGACTTTCGAGGATGCATTTTTAAAGAACATGCACAACACTGTGCTGTACATACGTCTATAACACTTGTGAATGTGTCAATTAATGTGTAATGAACTTTTTCTTTTTAGGCAATAATGTTGGAAAATATTTGACAGCTTATAACTAATGTCCTAAAAAGAAACTGACTTTCAAAAAGGGCCATACTGACTATATTCATTGGAATATAAAAGTGTGATATTATCATACTGGTTAACGTGGTAGTGAACATACAGTCTTCCATTCTCCTGTATAACCTGAATTAGAAATGAATTTTGGTGTGGCAATTCAGATCTGATGTTCAGATCTGATGTTCATCAGTCAAGTGCTTTCGACTTTAGAATTACAGTTTATCTAATCCAGTATGCCACCGCCTTCTTATCCACTCTGTTACACAGGTTTTCTACACTTGCCTTCTTTAAGTCTAAAGCCTAGTATTTCTGAGCTTTAGAATATTTGGCTTCTAATTAAGGCACTGAAATCTCAAGAGAGTCATAATTGTATCTCTTGTTAAACTCAGTCAATCAATAATAAAACGTTTTCTTGTGATGGCAAGTCAGTGTATGAATAATAAGACACTTACAAATGATAACAGCAAAGTCTAATAAACCGAGAAAAACACACGTTCAAGCTTAAAGGTTCAACCCCCCCAAAAAATCAATATAGTGCTTCATCTTCTTCATTTCCTATTGAAACCAAAATGAAAGACAAAACTACAAGCAAAGAAAGAAAAGCGAAACAAATGGCCTTTTACAGAAGCAATCTCCCTGGTCCTTTTATAGCAACAATCTATATTCGTTGCCCTCCACCCTTACCCAGCATTACCTCTGTAGCTGAATGTGTGTGTGACGCTGATGCCACAGACCCAATGGAGCAAGTGAGGGCTGCTGATTGATGCAAACTGCCTGACAAAATGATGTCTATGTCAAACACAGCAAATAGCACCCTCCATCTGGCTTTAACCAACAAGAATCAATGAATGACTTCGAACCACTGAGTGTCTTCCCTTTGATCAGGATTACTCATTTGAATGGCTTATTTCCATTTATAAATAAATTAGGGTCAGCAAGATTTTTGAAAGTATCTTATGCTTACCAAGGCTGCATATATTTGATCAAAAATACAATAAAACAGCAATATTGTAACATATTACTTCAATTTAAAAACTAATTAAAAAATATTTTCATTTATTCCTGTTATGGCAAAGCTGAATTTTCAGCAGTTATTACTCCAGTGTTCAGCCTCACATTATCCTTCAGAAATTATTTTAATATGGGGGTTGCATCAGTGCATCAACATGCTTGACAAATGGATTCACAACCTTGCAACTATTGAACTTTAATACATAAAGTAATACATCATTTCCATTCAACTTTTGGCCCGCAACAATAGAATGACAAATACAAAAATAAAAAAATAGTTTAGCTTTTAACACCTTTTACAACAATGTTTCTTTTAATGACCATTGGTTAGAATAAAATAAAAAATCAGTTGCCTGAAAAAATACTATTTCAGTAAAAAAAATTAAAAAAATGTCAAGTCCTGATGTTCTCTTACACTTTACTTTTGTGCACTTCTAAGTCGCTAATCCCTTTATTTAACACTGACACGTACGAATTCTGCTTCACAAGGATCCAGACCGAGACGAAAACACAGGAAATTCCTCTGTAAATCGTCTGTAAATTTACATGTGGGCTTTTGTTTTTTACGCTGTTCAGGAGCCATGTGCCACTGTTGACAAGCAAGCTGTGGGTGAGATGCAGTTTGACCAATGTTTTCGTTATGTACATGACCAATGGTGGGGTGTGAGAAGGCGGGACCTAAATCAATGCTAAACGCACATCAACCGGATCAATTGTTTAGTGTTCATGTAAAAACTACATTTAGATTCATCAATCGGAATGAATTCAGTCCAATAAAAAAAAAATAAAAAAAGGTGTGCATGTAAACAAAATGAATAGCGACTGTAGAAAGCAAAAGCCGAATCCCGGACATTTTGGGCGATCTAGAAATCCCGGCTGGACACATTTTTTTTGTCTAAAATGAGGATATGTCCAGAAAAAAAATACGTATGGTCACCTTATTTAAAGTGTGTCTGACAGGACAGTTATTGTCAGTGCTCCAGGCCTAAATTATGTTCTGTTATCAGGGTACGACTGTGTTGTGTCATGTTGTGTAATTCCTAATACCTCTAGAGACGCTGTGTTGTAAGAAGGAGAAGAAGTGTGTGGAAGAGGGAAGAAGAAGAAGAAGAAGAAGAAGAAGAAGAAGAAGAAGAAGAAGAAGTGTGCTTAGTGTTAAACATGTGAACAAAAGCATGATTTTTTAAATCTACAAATGTGATCTCTGCTAGGTAACAATTAGCCTCAAACATCTTTTACCAATCAATATCATGTTATATTTTGATTTGACTGAATGAAGGATGGTTTCCTCCAGTACAGAGGATCTTTGATATTTCAGAGCACCCTGATTAGCTGCGCCCAATACATCTTGCTCTAGTTGGATACAGTATTTGACGTATTTTTTGTATGGGCTATAAAGGCAGAGAGCCCTGTTTCTGGCAGTGTATGATCATAATCACATAAATGTGAACTGACTCCCACACCAGTGGTTCGTAAGATATCACAAAACATGGTGGGAATAGATCCAGCAATAGGACAGTGTGGAAACTATAAAGAAAAAAGCAATTTCAGTGTCATTTTCCTCATATCCGCCCCCACCTACAATAAAAGGGGTCTTTTCGTGATACACACTTGAACATATGATTGGTGAGAAAGATTGTAATGCAATTTCTGCTGGCAAAGCATCATTCAACTCTATCTCACCAATGTGCAGTCCGTGGCATTGGTCTCTGATGGAGGATATCTTATTGCAGGAGTGATGTTGCGAATGGAGATATACTGGGTTGTGAAATGAATCGAGAAGGTTTCTTTTCAAAACCTCAGAATGAATATCTTTTTGAGTTTTGATAAAGTTTTTGTTGTTTAAAGGTGCTCTAAGCGATGTCGGGTGACATCACTTCTTGTTGACGTTTAAAGTATTGTCAAACAAAACGAAGGCTAGCTAGACCCTCCCTCCTCCTCATCCGCGCACTAACCCCCCAAACCCCACCCCCAAACCCTTCTTATCGGTTATTGGCTGGAACAGTTTGTTATGTTTCGTGGTGCGGGTAAGCCCAGTTTGTTTTTGTTGCCGTTTGTGAAGCCTGGGGTGTCTGCAGAGACCGTGTTTTTTTACAGTATGTTCAGGGGACAGGCAGCTAGCAGATAGTGAGGAGATGTTTGTTGTATGTGACAAAAAAAATTTGGCCTAAAAAACGCGTGTCATCGCTTTGAGCACCTTTTACAGACCAACAAACAGATATATTAAATTGTGTTAATCTTTGAATACCTGAAGTGACTGTCTGTAAATGTGTGTATCTTCTCCTTTAATTTTCTGACTGCAGCCTTAATCTTATTTTCTTGTCTTTGCACCCCGTCTTCCCTTTCTGCATTGTGTTTGCATGGTAGAGGTATAGGTTTCTAATAAGCTCTTATTAATCTAATTTCATCTTTGAATTTTATACTTACATTATTCTTCTAAACCAGAGGTCTTCAATCCTGCTCCTGGAGGGCCACTGTCCTGCAGAGTTTAGTTCCAACCCTAATCAAACACACCTGAATCAGCTCATCAAGCTCTTCAGGATCGCTTGAATATACAAAGGCTGGTGTGCTGAAGCAGGTTGGAACTAAACTCTGCAGGACAGTAGCCCTCCAGGAGCAGGATTGAAGACCTCTGTTCTAAATCATATTTATGACATTACTCTCCATGTATGTTTGATTATTTTCATGTTTTTGCTTTAAGTTTGACTAATTTTCTGTCATCTGTGAATTTGAAGCATGTGCTAATTGCATTGCACTTGAAATTTATTTTACAGAAATGCTGAGGGTGAAGTCAAACATATAAGACTGTTTTATATCTTTATCAGGTATGTTTTCGGTCATTCATATTGTTAAATATTTATTTTATTGATTTATTGCTCTGTTCCTCTCTCTTCCCTTTCTGCATTGTGTTTGCATGGGAGAGAAATGTTGAGGTTGAAGGCAAAAATTGTATAAGACTGTTCCCTTTCAAGGGACTTCGCGCTGCATCAATTGACGCTGTAGGAACGCTCTGTGTGATTGCGTCACGGGCCTCGTTTACACTGCAGGTCTTGATACCCAATTCTGATTCGTTACCTTTATCTGATTTTTTTGACCATCCGTTTACACGTTCTTTCAATTGTGACCCATATCCGATTCATGTGTTTACACTTGCCATACTATCTGAAACATCGCGCATGCTTAAAATGGGGTTCTTGCACAGATGGACGAGCGAGAAAGCTAGCTCTGCGATATATGTGAAGTTCACCAAATATCACCATGATTTTGAGGCGGAGGAAAAGGGCCATCATTGCAGCCTGCGCATATGCTTCAGTTATTGTGTGTGAGAGAGATCTCAGGACTGATGGGAGCATATTGATGTGGGCTTTAATGAGGAGCAGTGGGTCCGAAATTTTATGATGAGCAAACCAACCTTTGATAGGTTGTGTCAATGTTTTTCCACATTCCTCTCCTAATATGACACAACGTTTCACAGATGCGCGTCGGGGTTGCTCCCGTCATTAAACCGCGGAGAAGTAGCCTAATGCCTCAGAAAATCTGATCTGCCTGTTGACATGACAGTCGCATTGGCACATATCTGATTGTTATGTGACTTATTTCCACATATGAATGAGGCCTGAAACCGATCTCAAAATATTCGAATGAATGCGTTTTTTTTCCTGTTTACACGGTCATAGAACACATCCATTCCCTTTAAGTCACTCAGGTTTGACGTAACCGATGTGTCGACTGATTGGGATCACGCTTTCGAGTACTGTTAAAACGAGCCAATGCATATTGGCGTGCAAAACCTGCATCTCAAACTCCGCACCACGATGCGGAAGTGGATAAAAACGGAAGTGGATGCACGCACTAGTTGTCTTTCGCTTCGGAGCCGATCGGTCTTCATGTCGATGTTTCTGAAGAGTGTTGTTATATTACAATGAGCGAGTGAGTCAGTTGTTCTTCAGGAAGTCTCTCCCGGTGTTGGTGGTTATACAGCGTGAGTGCAGCGGTGGTCGCAAGCCTTCTGAGCTCTCAACTGCTGTTTTAACAGCATCACAATTCTGTGTTTGGGTTGTTTGTCTGAGGGCTGGTTGAGGGGGAAGAAAGGGAGTGCTTCACTGGTACAGGCTGCATCATCCCTGTCAGTGTTGCCGCGATCATTCCCCTGTGTGCTCCGGCACTGGTGAGAGCTTTTAATTTCCTGAAAGAGCAACACGGGTGCATTTGCATCTTTTTCAAGATGTCATTCCACCCGTGTGTTTTTAGATGTGGTCGTTCCCTGTTCCTCTGTGACGGTCACGATTGTTCCATCAAGTGTTTGGGCTTACAGCACGCTGAAGCAGCTTTGTGGAGGGTTCATGTTCCCATTGTGGGAATATGACTGTCGCGGTGTTGTATTCGAGACTCGCGTTCGTCCGCGAAACTGGAGTCCCCATGACCATGCCCCACCCCCGGGGTCTGTAGTTGTGGGATGGGTGATCGGAGGATAGTGATGGATGTTTTTTTTTTCTTTTCTTGTATTATTATTATTATTATTATTATTATTATTGTACATTTTGTATTTTTGTATGTTTCATTTTCCTTCTTTTCTTTTCTCACCTGGTGTTTGTTCCGGTTCTTGTATTACATGCTATTAATAAAAAAAAGAAAAAAAGAAAGAAAAAAGGATAGTGATGGATGTCTCGTCCGCTAACCATTTCCTGTGGGTTCCTCCCTCCTCCATCACATCGCAGCCGGTGGAATTTCTTGTTGAACGTGCTGGTCCCTCTGTAATGGACCGATCAGCCATTTCAATTGGGGTTCCACCAGAGGATAGGATGTCGATAGTAGCATCGGAGGGTGAGCTGGCCTCTGGAGATGACGACCCGGCTGTGTTATCTCCCTCTGGCAGTGTAACGTTGCCCGAGCCGGATCCAGAATTGTCAGCTATATTGAAACGGGCCGCCGAGGCTGCCGGGCTGGAAGTGGAGTCCTCCACTGTGTCCCGCTCAGTCTCAGTTGGAGGATTGGTATCTCAAGGCGGGCCACACTGGTTCTCAGCTCTGGGGGCAAGCCGCCTCCTCTTTGCGTGCCATGGCGCTGCTACATGTCTATCAGGCCAGGACATTCCTGGATATGCACAAGGGTAGCCCAGACCATGCGCTCATGGGTGAGCCCCGCACTGCATCTGACCTCACCCTCCGGGGCACAAGTGTCGTGACGTGCACGATCAGTCTGGCGATGTCCACCTTAGTGGTTCAGGAGCGCCATCGTTGGCTTAGCCTGGTTGATATGGCAGATGCGGACAAGGTTTAGTTCCTGGTCTCCCCAATTTCCCAGGTTGGGCTGGTCGGCGATGCGGCAGATAACTGTGCCCAGAAGTTCTCTGCTGCCCAAGCAAAGACGGAGGCCAACCGACACATCCTGCCCCGGCGACACGCTGCTGCCTCCACCCCGCCATCGGTTGCAGTTCCTCCACCTGCTCATTGCCGAGGGCATTCCCCTTTAGGCGCTCCCGCTGGGCCTCCGCAGCAGCCTCCAGCCAGGCCTCAGCATGGAGCTGGCCACAGTAGGGACGCCCACCCGCTCCAGGCACTGCCAAGGCCAGGTGGCAAGCGACAGCAAAATAATTCCTGAGCGGGCTGCTCAGGGATGGAGGAGGATGCTCTTGGAGTTGGTCTCCGATCCACTCCCTCCCCCTGGGTGAGGGCTGGGTGGAGTCTTTGTTTGTGTGTGCGCCTGTTCCACCGCTGGCTGCCAAAAAAGCGGAGCAAGTGGTACCCACACTTCAAAGGAAGATAAAATTCCTCTGTTCCTGGGTCCAAAGAGCAGTGCTCCTGTCTTATGTGCGCACATCGCAGTCTACTTGCGAAGGACGCGATGCAGCAGCTCCCTCCAGCCGGCTTCTATAAGTCCGTACTTCATTGTACCCTAGAGAGGTGGGTCACGACCATCTTGGTCCTGTGTTAATTGAGACGGGCCCTTTTTTGAAAGCCTCCATTAAATTTGTTACACAGAGATGCATTTCCAAATGCTCCATCCCCAAGATTGGTCAGCAGTGTTCGACCTGAGAGACTTCAGATATCTATCTTTCCGCACCACAGGCCATCCTGTGTTCATGCATTCGAAAGGTGTGAAGTATCAGTACAAAGTCCTACCCTTCAAGTGCTCATAGCCAGTTGGGTCAACTGGCATCCAATGCCTCAAGTTGCTTGCAGTTCATCTCACTTTGAGACACCGCTACTCAGTGAATTTGTACTGGTCTGAAAAGACTACATTGCGACTGTCGTGCTACGCTTCCTTCGCATGTCACAACTCACCCACCAGTTGCTCCTCTGAGTCAGAAGCTTTTGAGGTCGCTTCATTCCCCTTATTACTTCTGGCCTGCTCAATCGTGACGCTGACGATCCTCACAACAGCCTTTGGCCCAGGGAGAGTGGAGTCTCCGTTCCCAGGTGGTCCAGCTGTTTGGGACCACTTCGGGGCCTCACAGTTAGATCTGTTGCCCCTCCGGACTCTTCCCTCCACCAGTTGTTTTTTCTCCTGTCTCAGTGGACATCCCTCGACCCTCGAAGGCTATCCCTCGATAGCCTTCTTGCATGCAACTGTACTAAAGTCAGGGAGGAGATGGAGCAGGTCTTGCTAGTAGCCCATCATTGGCCCAACCAGACCTCTCCTCTCAACAGCCCTTCCTGACTCCTTACTCTGAGAACATTCTCAGGGATGGTGTATGATGGCACCCGTGTTTAGACCTTGGAGAGTTCTAGGTCTGGTTCTAAAAAGAATGGGACGCGGAGGTTCTGGTTACTACCACAATAATTTTTATGCTGTAGAGAACATCACTTCTGGCAGAGCACCCTCTCAAAGTGAGGCACGCTCCCCCTTAGAAGTGAAACCTATTCACCTCAAAATGTTGTTGCCTCTGTATTGGCGCACTTTATGATGCAGTGGATACAAATCCTTGGGAAGCACGACTTGATTGTCAGGTTCCTGAGGGGAGCAAGGAGACTGAATCTGCCTTGCGCCCCTCTTCATCCTCTTGGGACTTATCTCTTGTGCGACTGCACTGCAGAGACCTCCCCTGAGCCCTGCAGGCAGTGAGTTAAAAATCCTGTTTTTAATGAAACAGTTCTCCTGCTTCCTTGGTCTCTAGCTAGAGGGTAGGGACTTGCATGCGTTTTCGGTCAATGAAACGTGCCTGGAATGCAGGCCAACTATGTCTCATGCAATCTGAGACTCCGGCCTGGATATGTGCCCAAGGTTGCCACCTCTCCTACGGGACCAGGTGGTGAGCCAGCAAGCGCTGCCCCGGAGGAGGCAGACCCAGCCCTGGCTTTTCTCTGTCCGTCCGCTCTATTGCGATTATACGTGCTCAGAATGCAAAGCCTGGACCTCAGACCAGCTCTCGTCTGTTACGGAGACCAGCAGAAGGGAAGGCTGTTTCCAAGCAGGGGTTGGCCCACTTCATGTGGTTGCCTTTTGCCTTTGAATTTTGAAAGCATGTGGTTTTCCCAAGATGCACGTGCCCACCTGGCTGGTGAGCTCCTCCTAAGTTAGTGTATTGCTCCCGCCTAGGCATTGACAAAGAGTGCCCCGCTGAACAGATGATAAATAGAGTTGGGGGCTGGGCGACACCTATCACTTTTGCTAGAGAACTAGTCTATGTGTCGAACCGCTGCTTCCCGCGGGCTCCCTTCACATGAAGCCAGTTTCATTGTAAGACCGATTCGAAGTTTTGCTTGCTGCACCATTCCCCTCCTATGGACTGGATACGTGCACAATTCTTGCTCCAGTGAGTTCCCCTTATTAGCTGAACCTGTCGAGTTCCTCCATACCCTTCGGCAATGGACGTGGCGGAACGTCCAAAGCCAGGCCTATCACTCGTATGCACTGATGAAACCTGTGTTAGACTGGGTCCATATGTTGTGATCCCTACGGCGATCCCATATATGTATTCTTCGAGTCCGTGTCCTCCGGCTCTGCTGTCACTGTCGGTTGAGTCTCCCTCCTGTCATAGGCTGGAGCCACCCCAGTAACATTCCATATGTTGTACAGCCCGGTAATCCACTCAGTCCACATGTGTATCCTCCACATGTTACCTCCCTACGGACACGATGTGGGTTCCTTTCCAATGAAAGAGAACGTTTTCCCAGTGGTCTTGTGGAACAGCAGTGACTTTCCTTGCCTACGCCCTGTCCCACCTCCGCCTCAAAAGAAAGCGGGGGGATCAGGAGGCTTCTGTCTAGGCACTGCAAGGTGGCAGCACTAGTGGCGTTTTAATTGGGATCCCAATCAGTCGACACGTCGACTACGTCAAACGTGAGCAACTGAAAGGGAACGTCTCGTTACACATGTAATCTTTGTTCCCTGAAGGAGGGAACGGAGACGTATTCCCGTCGCCACTATTGCTGGACCACTGCTGACTACGGGGGGACTCCTCAGCATAAAACAACTGGTGCGTGTATCCACTTCCGTATTTATACCCGCGCTGCGGGGAGGAGTGTGAGATGCAGATCTCACACACCAATGTGCATTGGCTCGTTTTAACAGTACTCGAAGATGACAGGCTCCCTAAGCGTGATCCCAATCAGTCGACACGTCGACTACATCTCCATTTCCTCATTCAGGGAACAAGGGTTACATACGTAACCGAGACGATCTGTGTCACATATGAGCAAAAAATCGGAATTGGGTCAGATTTCACTGACAGTGTAAACGAGGCCATGTGCACATGTGAAATTATTGGTCTGGTCTATTGTTAGTAAGGTGACAGATGACGATCAGGATTAAAGTTCAAATGCAGAGTTTAATACACATCCAAAAGGTAATACTGAATAAACCCTAACGCAAAACAAGACCAGACAAACACTGAGTGAAGGTGAGGAATATACACATGAATGTTATAACATAATAATAAATTATATACGCATGGTGATGAACTAAATGGCGAACAGCTGTGATGAGGATTAGTGACCATGGAAACAGATGAGTGGCGGGAAAACTCAAACAAATGAATACATGTGATTAATGAAAACAAAGGAAGGAAGGAGTCCATGAAAACAAAACTAAAAAACACAACTGACATAACGTGAAAGGAATAGAGGAGCTCCAATAATGTCCAGTTGCAGTGTCACAGTGTTGGGTTTGTGTTTCCGGGTGTCCACTAGAGGTCCTCTTCCACACGGTGTCATCCACATTATGAACTGCATTCCCCACAATCCTTGTCTGTACCCATCAGTCATCATTGCACTCAACTGTTCCCCATCATCATTGCACTCAGCTGTTCCCCATTATCATTGTTAGTTCTGTGTTAAATATACCCTGCCTGTTTAGTGTTTGTTACGTTGTCCTTGTATGTATCACACCACTTCTTAGGTCGGTTGTTATCTGTGTCTTGTTTTGTTCTTGTGTTGGATTGCTTCTTTGGATTTTGACCTCTGCATGGACTGGATAATGATGTAACGGATTGGCCCTTAATAAATATACTGCGCTTGGATCTTCTCTGTCTCCCTGTTTCCCGTGTGTGGATCGTGACAGAAGGACTCCGTCATCACAAGATCCAGCGGTATGTTTCTCAATGTCTCTTCCCCAGCCACCGAGCGGGAGAGAAGACAATTGTTTGACCGGACCAGGTTGGTCAGATTTCGTGGGACCCGTGGAAGCCGCAGCGGAGGAGGCGGTCGAGAGGAATCCCAACAACATTCTCAACTCTGGCCCCTAATCGACCCTGGGCTGGTGATGTCCAGCCCAGAGCTCTGTTCACCGCGGTCTCCATCCAGCCCAGAGCTTCCTTCAGCGCTGGTCCCGGTGGTCCCTGTTCCGGTGGTTCCAGTTCCGGTGGTCACGAAACAGAGGAGGAGAAGGAATACTTCCTCTGTGACTGTCCCGGTGGTCCCGAGTCTGGTGGTCCCGAGTCCTGTTGTCCCAGGTCCATTGAGTCCATTGAGTCCATTGATTCCAGAGCCAGTGGTCCTGAAACCGATTCTCGGGGCCTCTGAAACATTATTGGGCTACTTCGAGCATCTGGCCAGAATCTTGGATGTGCCTTTCGGACCCGTCATGCCCACCGTTGTTCCTGAGCCGGAGCCAGTGTCTGCTGTTCCTGAGCCGGAGCCAGTGTCTGCTGTTCCTGAGCCGGAGCCAGTGTCGTCTGTTCCTGAGCCGGAGCCAGTGTCGTCTGTTCCTGAGCCGGAGCCAGTGTCGTCTGTTCCTGAACCGGAGCCAGTGTCGTCTGTTCCTGAGCCGGAGCCAGTGTCGTCTGTTCCTGAGCCGGAGCCAGTGTCGTTTGTTCCTGAGCCGGAGCCAGTGTTATCTGTTCCTGAACCGGAGCCAGTGTCGTCTGTTCCTGAGCCGGACCCAGTGTCGTCCGTTCCTGAGCCGGAGCCAGTGTCGTCTGCTGTTCCTGAGCCGAAGCCAGTGTCGTCTGCCGTTCCTGAGCCGGTGTCTGTTCCTGAGCCGGTGTCTTTTCCTGAGCCCTGGCCGCCCGAGGGGTCGTCTCCGCCCTGGCCGCCCAAGGGTTTGTCTCCATTCTGGCCGCCCGAGGGGTCTTCACCGCCCTGGCCGCCTGAGTGGTCTTCACCGCCCTAGCCGCCCGAGGTGTCTTCACTGCCCTGGCCGCCCGATGGACTGTCTGCTTCGCCCTGGCCGCCCGATGGACTGTCTGCTTCGCCCTGGCTGCCGGCTAATCCATCCCCTCCTGTTTCTGTTCCCTTCCATGGACCTGGCCCCCCATCCCTCCCCCTGATCCTCCACCGTTCCACGTCCCTCCTGGACTCTTGTTTTGTTTTTTTGTTTTTTGGGGCTTGGAGCGTCTGGTAGCCGCTAAAGGGAGGTTATGTCACAGTGTTGGGTTTCTGTTTCCGGGTGCCCACTAGAGGTCCTCTTCCACACGGTGTCATCCACATTATGAACTGCATTTCCCACAATCCTTGTCTGTACCCATCAATCATCATTGCACTCAGCTGTTCCCCATTATCATTGCAATCAGCTGTTCCCCATTATCATTGTTAGTTCTGTGTTATATATACCCTGCCTGTTTAGTGTTTGTTACGGAGTCCTTGTATGCATCACACCACTTCTTAGGTCGGTTGTTATCATCTGTGTCTTGTTTTGTTCTTGTGTTGGATTGCTTCTTTGGATTTTGACCTCTGCATGGACTGGATTATGATGTAACGGTTTGGCCCTTAATAAATATACTGTGCTTGGATCATCTCTGTCTCCCTGTTTCTCGTGTGTGGATCGTGACATGCAGTATGTGAAAAATAATGTTTTTTTTTTTTTTTACTTTAAATAATGTAAACCTATTCTACGACACCCAATTATCAAAATAATTAACTTTTAAAATAGCATATTAGAATAGCATAGCCCTTTAAATTTAATTATGTTCCCTTCAAAATTTTCATTAAAGAAATATGCCTTGTATAACTCCTAATATATATATATATATATATATATATATATATATATATATATATATATATATATATATATATATATATATATATAATTTTATTATAATTGTAAAATGTATGTAAATATATTTTAATGAAAACAATAATACTAAATGTGAAATAAAAGGGGGGGAGATCCCATTATCTGTGCCTTTCCAAATAAGGTATTCAGCTTTGAGCACGTCCATACAAGCTAGCATACATATTTTGTGTTTCCAGTGCTGTTTACACATGAGAACATAGAGAGAGACCTCACCTAGAAAGTTCATGTGCAAGAAAATATAGTCATTGTATAAATAGTATAAAAAATGTATTACAAATATTTGTTTAAATGGTAAACCAAGCTCAAAGCACAATTTGTTAAGTGCTGTACTTGCTTTTTAAAGGGCATATTTGTATAATGATGCAGTGACCTTTGCCTATCTTGGGTCCTAAAGTGCCAGAAGTATATGAAGAAGTGTAATTTGCAGTGGAGAGCAGTTTTCAAAATCCTCTCAGAACTGTTAAGGTCAACCCAGAGAAGGAATGTTGATCTTAGATAACCAAAAAAGTGCATTTAGACCTGCAAAATGTTGCCCCACATTTGTATCTTATCTCATCTGCCATATAATGAGGGGGATATCCCACTTAATATTGAAGGGAAAAGCTGACATCTTCCCAGGGTCTGTTTGCAGTAATGGCATTCAAGAGTATCACTCAATGTATCATGTAAACATGCCAGTTTGTTAGGTCCTGGTGACTAGTTCCAAGAGCAGAGTAAAATGAAGTAGCTTTTTACATTTTCTGAAGAGAATGTGAGTGGTGCAAGGATGTTACTAGGGTGGTCTAAGCGGCTGTTAAGTCAGAAAAGTAATAGACACCTTTCCTCAACAAGACTTGCGGAATCATTTATGTCGGTAGCAGGATGAGTTAAATGCCAACATCTACTAGTGCTAGGAGGCCATTCACACAGAACACATTTTTGCCTTTAAACATGCAAGACACCACACACTATTAGCTAATTCAAACAGAGAACCGCATCACTGATGAATGAAAATGAAGGCAGAGTCTTCTTAACATGCTGTCACAGAGCTTATTTGCAAAATTATAAAATCAGCAAGACACAGCAGTGAGACACAGAATAACAGTCAAATATGTCAGTCAAGTGTATTTTTACATAGAAAAATAATCTAAAAGCAAAAAATATATAAAGTTTTAAAAAAAATTTTGTAATACAATATTAAACTATTTGCAATCTCATTGTTCTGGGGTGCGTTTCTGGTACAACAATGTAACTCACTGCTGAACTACTACAGTAGTATGATGCATTGTTGGAAAAGTTACAGTAAGCAGTTCATTTTTTTAACCACGTTAACATACAGTATGCAACTGGGATACATTTTAGTCAGCAGCTTTCTCCACAACATATTTTTCCAAAATGCTACTGTAATGGTACTACTTCACTATTTTTGATCTGTCATTTTACTTTATTTTATGTTTGATTCATCACTGGTTCCCTTATTATGTCATCCTCCAGGGTTCCCACGAATTTACGCAGAACAAGAAAAAAACAGTGCTGATTCTTGATATTCTAAAATGTATAGATTCAAATGTATATATACACATATAAATTCCAGTGAACTCCTTACACGGCTTGGTGTGCATCTTGTGTCACTAAAAAAATGATTGGCTGCTAGGATGCATCTTGGGTGTGGTTACTTGGTTGCCATGGAAACAACACTAAAAGTGCTTTGTGTCTCATCACAGACCAAATAATTTTCAAACAAGGAAAAAGTATGTGACTCATAAGAGCATATGATAAATGAGAGCACTTTATTATAAAACAATTATTACTACACAGAAAAAAAAGTTTCCTAGACATACAGAATCACTCTGCATATCTTTTATACTGTAATTAAACACAATATCCACACTTTCTGTAATCTATGATCATAAAGTGATGCTGTACAATCTTGATTATATTAGAAAGCTACAATATCAACAGCACAGAGTATATTTGAGTGCTCATGTATTGCTGTGTGTTGGCTCAGAAAACAACTCATCTGGGACTTCCTGCATCCAAACATGATAATGCACCTCCTGTTCTGTGAGTGGGTTCTGTGTCTGGGGTCACATCAGAGAGTCTACCCGTAGAATTGCTCATCTCTCTCTCTCTCTCTATCTCTCTCTCTCTCTCTCTCTCTCTCTCTCTCTCTCTCTCTCTCTCTCTCTCTCTCTCTCTCTCTCTCTCTCTCTCTCTCTCTCTCTATCTCTCTCTCTGAGCAGTATCTTGGAATATGCTAGTGCCCGAGGCCACTGGAGCTCTGGCTTTGCCCCACTGACGCCCCTGCTCTGTCTGATCTCATTAGTTAGCTGGGGTGCAAGTGAAAGGATGGAAAGAGAGAGAAAATGGGAGGAAAAGAGAGGAGAGATGGGGAAGAAGACAGGACAGGCAAGCAAAAGAAAGAAATGATAACCAGTAGTTAGACCTTTCACAGTTAGATTCTCATTCCAGCCCTCACACCTAGCCCTAAATTGTAAAACAACTAACAAAAAATAAAGTTTTTACTAATTTAAAACAAGATGCTCTTCATCAGTAAATCAATACTTTTCCTAAACACCAGTTCCCTTTCGAGGGAACTCAAACTGCGTCGAATGACACTTTGGGGGAACGCCCCTCAGCGTAGCGCCTCTGAAGTATAAATGAAACGAAGCCAATCTCTGATTGGTGTTGCGTCATGACGTAATGTGTGACGGCATACAAGCGGAAGCTATAAAGGACGCCGGCACACATGAGATATCAGCTTTCTGTTCTTCAGCAAAACGCTCTCTGTTTGACTTGTCTGTCTTATTTGGTGTTGTCTGTCACACAGCCTTACAACTATATATATATATATTAGGGGTGGAGCCGAACCCGAATACGGTATTCGGAAAGGCACAAATAACGTGTTTTTACGAATACTTATTTCGAACAAATACTTTAGAAAATATTTGTATTCGGGAACAAGAAAAACTTTATATCAAAAAGCTGCGTTTCCTCACGAGACCGCAGTTCGCGAGTGAGTGAGTGACGTTCAGGAAGAGGTGACTGACACAGGCTGCTCCACACAGCAACAGAGAGGGCTCGGCTGAGCGAAAAAACACTTAACTGCATTACTATTTTTGTTGAATAGATTTTTGTACCTTAACTGGGTTCCGGAGGCAGTTTATAACTTTCGGGAAGTGGAGTTTGATCGGGAGATTATTTCATTACGCTGCATTATTGACGTCTGCAGCCGGTTGCTCTCATGTTCGCTCTGTTTACGTAGCTCTGTTAGCTCCGTAATTATTTGTTTTTATTACATGGCTTGGTTGAATTCTAATGTAGAATGCGGTCTGTTATTTCCATGGTTATTTCTTAATAACAGACCGCTGCTAAGTATAACACACCGTTGCCACGAAAAACAGAGCGTTGCCTAGTGTTAATTTTACCAGCCATTTTTAAATTTAGTTTCAGTTTTAGTCCAGTTTCAGTATCGCTTGTTAGTTTTTATCACATTTAGTCGACATCATCCCATTTTTATTTAGTCTAGTTTAAGTCGACTATGAGTCGAGCATTTTAGTCTTTATTTTAGTCCAAGAAAACATAATTTTATTCGTTTAGTTTTAGTCAACAAAATCTGTCAACATTTTAGTCTAGTTTTAGTCAGGACATCATTTTAACCTTTTACTTTTTTGTCAGCAGATAATATTTAACATTTCCTAAAATTATTTCACATTTCAACATTTTCTCATCTTTTTGATAAAAAACACAATTTTAAGGAATGTTAGATTATGAACAACCACCAACAATCTTTCTGTTAATTTACCACAATGTCTTTGTGGTGAACTGCGACGTGTCTCTTCAGGTTTGTTGTGTTTTTTCCAGCTACCATGTGGCCACATTCCTTCCCTTCGACTAAAATCAAGCATTTGGTTTTGTTCTCCACTTCAATGAAGCGAAAATGTGTCCATATATCACGTCTCCTCTTTCTCCCGAGCCCCGTGCAAAGCATGTTTTACTTTTAACCTGTCGCCGCCTCGCCGTGAATCCAGCTCCTGCCTGCTCCATGTGTTGTGTAGGCTACTCTGTGCCCGGCCCGCCCGCTCCAGGTTTGAAAGTGGGTGTGTGGCGGAAGAGCTGACGAGGAGGAGGCGGAGGATGAGACAGGATTTGACAAAAACATATCATATAATAATATGTAATTTTCGTCTCGTCTTTGTTCGTGAACTAAAACGTCCATAGATTTTAGCCCAGTCTTTTATTTACCGAACTGCATTTTCGTCTCGTCTTTATTCGTCTACGAAAATTATTTATGATTTACTCCCAGTTATTGTTTATTAGTGGGGATTTTAGTCTCGTCTCGTCTAGTTTTCGTTCGGTGAAAAATGTGCGTTGACGAAAATATTTTCGTTTAGTTTTCGTTAACGAAATTAACACTAGCGTTGCCATGGATTCTAAACGTAGAGACGGAACGGACTATTTTTTTTAGCGGAAGCAATACAATAGTTTTTAAATCAATAAACTCCTTTTCAAATCAATATTTTGAGTCAAATTATTGATTTATTTGGTAGGTAGCCATGTAGTAAGAGGGATAATGTATAGCGAGGTGGTTGTTATAGCGAATACAAACCCTTCAAGCTGATTCAAGAACCCTCCGCTTCGCGTCAGGCTCATAATCAACCGCCTCGCTATACATTATCCCTGTCTGTTCAGCGTCCTCCAACAAGGACGGGTGGTGGTGGGATTCATAATGTTCACAATGGTATTTTATTAGTTGTTGGTTTAACCATGGATGAGGTAATGGCTGTTATGTTATTTTCTTTTCAATGACGTTCCTTGGTACATGTTCATTGCTGGATTTATATAATTAAAGAATACTTACACTATAACGTAAATTAGAAGTGTAACGCAAAAAAGCTAGATTTTTACGCCTATTTTGGATTTTACTCGAATACAAATACAAATACTTTTTCCCCCTCAACAAATACAAATACAGATACAAATACCGGCTGCTTTGCACACCCCTAATATATATATATATATATATATATTTTTTTTTTTTTTTTTTGGCGAGCCCAAGTTTCACTCGGTGTGTGCATCCCTGCCCTCGTTATATCACGGGTGGGGACACACATCGTTTGTGTACACATTGTTTGGGAGTCGAGCACGCGCGGGCAGCTCTCGAGGGGGCTGCTTACGAGGATTGTGAAACACTTCCAATCCGTGTGCTGCGCTCCCGCCTGGCCATTTTTAATGAGGATGGTCAGGCTTGCGAGCCCCGTGGTGCGGGACCCGCGTCTGCTGAGGCGGCGTGGCAACGCTCTTCATGGGGCTCGCAAATGGATCTGACAGGGGATCTCGAGACTGCTGAGGCACATTCTCGGGATTCCTCTGTCAGTTCTGATGTTCTCCCACCTCGCGCGGGAGCCCCAATGTTTGAGCTGTCTACTTTCGAGGAAGTAAACATGCTCAGCATCGAGGGCGGAGATTTTGGGGATGCCACCCCATGTCCCCGCATATGAGGAGCTGGTAGAGGTTGTCTCTCGTGCTGTGGCCCGTCTCAATATCAGTTGGCCACATGAGAGGAAGGAAGCGCTCGTGAAAAGCAAATTAGACGAGCGCTTCCTGCAGCATAGAGAGCAACCTCAACACCGGGGCTTGTCTTTCTTTCCCGATTTACACAACGAGTTGTGTAAATCGTGGAATAAGCCACATTCCTTGCACGTGTCCAACCCTCTTGTCCTTAATTATAGTAATAGTTTGGTGGTGCGAGAGAAAGGTTATGGGACGATGCCGAAGGTGGAACAACCATTAAGCACCTATCTATCTCCTGAATCGGCATCGTCCCTAAAAGCCCCGGTGCTGCCCACTAAGCCATGTAGGGATACATCTTCCTTGGTGGGCAGGGCATATATGGCTGCGGGTCGGGCTGGTGCTTGTTTACACACAATGGCAGTGTTACAAGCTTACCAGGCCGACCTTCTTAAGGATATTGATGAGGGCGAGGGACCAACTCCAGACGATGTAGCGGAGTTGAGGAAGGCTGCAGATTTATCGCTCCGAGTCACCAAAGAGATGGCCCGTGCCATCGGCCGCTCCATGGCAGCTATGGTGGTCTCAGAGAGACAATTTTTGGTTAAATCTGCCGGGGATCAGGGATAAAGACAGGGATTTTCTCCTTGATGCCCCGATTTCCCCCTTCTGGCCTGTTCGGCGACGCCGTAAATACAGTCGTCGACAGATGTCGGGAGGTGAAAAAGCAATCTGCAGCCTTCAAGCAGTACCTCCCTCGCTGCTCCAAATCCTAGAAGCCTGCCCACAGTGGGCAGCCGCAGCCAGCTACCAGCTCCTCCGCCTATAGACAGGCGCAGAAAGAGAGCGTTGCGTCTAGAGCCCCTCCTCAAGGAGCCTGGGGGACCTGAGAGCCGTCCTGCAGGCTAAAAAGGTTTCGTCCAAGAGGTCCTAGCCAGCCTAGGTCCTCTGCGGGCAGCCCCACCTGTGGCGGAGCGATCGAGGTTGCCTCCTCCGCGGAGCCCGCAGAAAAATCGATGTCGACTTCCTGCCGCCAAGTGCGCTTCGGGGTGCATCGGTTTCCAGCGAATGCACGCTGCACTGTCCGCCCCACAGGCTTGCGGCCAGGCAGCAATCACGTCCACCCATCGAGAATCGTTTTCGGTCGAACCCTGCCGGAGATCTGCTACAGGGGGTCGAGAACGAATCCCGATTGGTACCCGAAGCCAGGCTCGAGAGCCTGGTTCCTTTGGTAAAATATTTCGATGCATGGAAAAATCTCACGAATATTTCGCCTTGGGCCCTGCACACTATTCAAGAGGGACACAGGCTGTTCGGTTTACGCCCACCAAGGTTCAACGGGGTGGTCTGGACTGCAGTCGACCCAGTGCAGTGTCGGGTATTGGAACAGGAAGTAAACTCCCTGCTGGTAAAGGAGGCTATAGAACGTATTCCTCCACCGGACAGGGAGTCCGGGTTTTACAGCCGCTACTTTATAGTTCCCAAAAAAGGATGGGGGGTTGCGTCCAATAATAGATCTCAGACACTTGAATCGTTCTCTGAGGAGATTCAGGTTCAAGATGCTCACTATTCCCATCATTGTGAGTCAAATTCAATCCGAGGATTGGTTTGTCACGGTAGATCTAAAGGATGCATACTTCCACATATCCATCCTTCCAACTCACAGGAAGTTCCTGAGGTTCGCTTTCGGGGGCGTAGAGTACCAATATCGGCTTCTTCCGTTCGACCTAGCTCTCTCCCTACCCACATTTACCAAATCTATGGATGCAGCTCTAGCACCGCTGAGGCTCCAGGGCATCAGGGTACTCAATTATATCGACGACTGGCTGATTCTGGCCCAGTCACAAGAGCTGGCGGTTCAGCATCGAGATGTCGTCCTCGTCCACATTCAAAGCCTGGGGTTGAGACTCAACACGAAAAAGAGCGTGTTGACACCAGCTCAGAGAACCAGGTTCCTGGGAGTGGTGTGGGACTCGGTCACGATGCGGGCACGATTGTCTCCTGCACGAATCGAGTCCATTCTGGCCACAGTGTCCAGGATAAAGCTAGCCCAAGCCATTACTGTGAAACTTTTTCAAAGAGTGTTTGGGCTCATGGCAGCAGCGTCCAACATTATTCCATTTGGCCTGCTGCTCATGAGGGCCCTCCAGTGGTGGTTGAAAACCAAGGGGTTCTCCCTGAGGGGGAACCCGTTCCGCATGATCAGGGTTACGCGCAGATGCCTTCGTTCCCTATCTATGTGGAAAAAAGCTTGGTTTCTGTCCCAAGGTCCAGTGTTGGGAGCGTCATGTCGCCGGAAAACCGTTTCGACAGACGCCTCCCTCACGGGCTGGGGCGCGGTCATGGACGGCCGCTTTACAACAGGCCTATGGCAGGACCATCATTCCTCCTGGCACATAAACAGCCTGGAGATGTTGGCTGTCTTCCGAGCTCTGAGGAGCTTCCTGCCGGACCTCAAAGGTCATCATGTCCTTGTGAGGTTAGACAATATGTCGGTAGTGGCCTATATAAACCATCAGGGGGGTCTGAGGTCTCGCCCTCTATGCAGACTGGCGCATCAGATCCTCCTGTGGTCCCAGGGGAAACTGTTATCTCTAAGAGCAACATACATCCCATGGAGTCAAAATCAGGGAGCAGACATCCTGTCGAGACAGGGGCTGAGGCCCGGGGAATGGAGACTCCACCCCGAGGTGGTGGAGTCAATATCTCAGAGGTTCAGCCCAGTGGAAGTGGACCTATTCGCATCTCGAGAGACGACCCACTGTCCACTGTGGTTTTCCCTCACTCATCCAGCCCCGCTGGTGCAGAAATGGCCGAGGCTGCGTCTGTATGCATTTCCCCCAATCGCTCTGCTCCCGGGAGTTCTAGAGAGGGTCCGTCGCGACGGAATCAGTCTACTGCTGGTAGCCCCGTTGTGGCCGGCCCGAGTATGGTTCTCAGACATTGCATTGCTCCTAGACGGCCCTCCGTGGGAGATTCCCCTGCTGACACAGGCAGAGGGCTCAATATTTCACCCTCGGCCCGAGCTATGGAAGCTGTGGGTCTGGCCCCTGAGGGGGCACAGTACCTAGAGGCCGGCCTATCAGCTGGAGTAGTGGAGATCATACTCAGCTCTAGAGCTCCCTCCACGAGGAAATTGTACGGCTTAAAGTGGAATGTCTTTACCAATTGGTGTCGAGAGCGTGAGGTGGATCCAGTTAACTGGCCAGTGGCTTCAGTTCTGGAGTTCCTCCAAGATCGCTTTTGTGTATGTGGCTGCCATTGCGGCTTTCCACGCTCCTCTGGGTGATGGGCCTCTGGGGAGACAGCAGTTGGTCATACGTTTCCTCCGTGGGGCTTGGAGGATGAGACCTGCGGCTCGTACCAGGGTTCCCACATGGGACCTGGCATTGGTTCTCGAAGGGCTAGCCGAGGCCCCCTTCAAACCACTGGAGTCGGCTGAGGCCAAGAACCTTTCCCTGAAGGTGTTTTTTTCTGTTGGCCATTACTTCTCTGAGGAGGGTAGGAGATCTCCAGGCGCTCTCTATATTTAACAGGTGCCTGGAGTTTGCTCCAGGCAACATTAAAGCCATCCCACATCCCAGGCCGGGCTATTTGCCTAAGGTGCCATCTAATGTGGCACGGCCTACGGTCCTGCAGGCTTTTCATCCTCCACCTAACGTGACGGCGGATGAGGAGAGACTTCATCTGCTTTGCCCTGTCAGAGCTCTAAAAATTTACATTCAAAGGTCCTCTTCATGGCGGAAGTCAGACCAGTTGCTATTGTGTTTTGGGTCACCCAAGAAGGGTCTTCCAGCATCCAAACAGACCATCAGCAACTGGATTGTCCATGCTATTTCCTTGGCCTACCAGGTGTGTAATCTGCCTTCATCATTGGCCGTGAGGGCTCAGTCAACCAGAGGCATGGCGTACTCTAGAGCCCTCCTCTCGGGGGCCCCAATCCAGGAGTTCTGCGATGCAGCAGGATGGACCGGCCCCCACACCTTTATTAGGTTTTACAGTCTGAACATCCCGTCTACGCCTGGCACTCTTGTGCTCTCGTCCTAAGTGTGCCTGTGAGCAGCTTCACACTAGGACAGGCAGGGCGCGTCGTGGCATAGTGGGTACTCGTTCCCCCAAAGTGTTATTCGACGCAGTTCGAGTTCCCCCGAATGGGAACATCCTCGGGTTACGACTGTAACCCTTGTTCCCTGAGAAAGGGAACGAGAACTGCGTCCCTTCGCCACACCTTCCCCTGCCTGGGAGCGCTTGCTTTATCACAGAAGCTGACATTTCATGTGTGCCGGCGTCCTTTATAGCTTCCGCTTTTATGCCGTCACACATTACGTCATGACACAACACCAATCAGAGATTGGCTTAGTTTCATTCATACTTCAGAGGCGCTACGCTGAGGGGTGTTCCCCCAAAGTGTCATTCGACGCAGTTCTCGTTCCCTTTCTCAGGGAACAAGGGTTACAGTCGTAACCCGAGGACGTTTTCTCTAAAATTTTTCAAATTTCTCATCAGTTCATAATAGGCTGATTCAATTCCCAATCTATTTAAAAATTAACCCTTCAGAGACCCAAACATTGATAATCATGATGTACCACATTTGGGAAAATGAGCTGCGAATCAAGTTATCGGAAGAGCTATGGTCTGAGGCCCTTGCTAGAGTTAATTCTACTTCTGTATGTGCCTTGCTAAGTCTCATTCAGCTAAAAGTCTTTCATCGAATTCATCTTACCAAAGCTAAACTTCATAAATTGTTTCAGGAAACAGAGGACTCCTGTACCAGATGCTCCTTTTCTACCGCCGATCACACCCATACATTCTTTAGCTGCCCAAAACTTTCCTTATATTGGGCTTCTTTTTTTGACTTCATGTCTAGGGCTCTGCACGTTTCTCTATCTCCATACCCTCTTGTCGCCATTTTTGGTGTGTCTCACTCATCATTCATCACGAGACCGAAAGCAGAGGTTATCGCTTTTGCTCCTCTTATTGCTAGAAGGTGCATTTTGTTGCATTGGAAGTGTCCAACCCCCCCCCCCCCCCCCCTCCAACTACCTCTTGGTTAAAGGATCTGATGTCATTCCTTTCACTTGAAAAATTGAAATATTCGACTCGGGGCTCAACTGATAAATTACATGGAACCCTATTTTAAAGCTTTACGACTCTGTATCCTCACTAGATTCTGACTAAATCATATCATTTTTTTTTCTCTTCCTCCCCGTTAACAGGCGTATGTGTACGTATATGTTTTATGTATATGTGTATATTTTCATACTATCCTCAATTAAGTTTTATTTTTTTATTTTTTCATGTATAATAACGTGTAGGGACTGACAATATTTTCTAATCCTCTTGGGTGGGTGGGGGGTGGTTACTCTGTTGTTGCTGTGGTTCTTTTTCTTTTTTTTTCTTTCCTCATTTAGTTATATGTTGGAAGGGAATGTGTGAAAGATGAAAATGCAGACAATGTTTTCTCTTTTATGCTTGTCTCTTTAATGATTTAATGTACACGTTTCTGTCTGTACAATAACATTTGTTATAAAAAAAATTTACAGATTGAATTTTGCTACATTCATTGCGGGACATTTAATGAAAATGCAACCGCAAGTGTCTTAACTGTGAATGTAAATGCAATTAAGAAAAATAACATTTAAATTATAATTTTGCTACTCTTTTTGCTTGAACATGTTAAACATATCTATTCATTTCTGTAATACATTTTCTTTTTAATTTTGCAACTTATAAAGTGTTAAAATATGTATTCAATATACATATTAAAACGTCTCTGGTTACGTATGTAACCCTAGTTCCCTTTCGTTGTCACTCCGAGTTACGTCGGATGACGACGAATGGGGTTTCGCTTAGAACAAAACGAGCCAATGGCAAAGAAATGCCATGGGTCTGAGGAATTTGCATAGCGTATCTCCGCCCTACCTCATGGGTATAAAAGGAGGACGCCGGCAACATGCAGGTATGTTTTCGCTTCGGAGCCAAGTTTTATTCTTCGTTCCACAAGCCATCTCTGAACTGTCAGCTTTACAGACGAGCGAGATTCTCTGGTGTTGGTGTGACGGCGATCTCCCGGCGAGCGCGCACTTCCTGCTTATCTGTGCAGTGGTTTGCGAGTGAGTGTGTTTCTCCCCGGGCGCTTCAACACTCTCAGACTTTCTTTTCTCCCAAAAAGAGCTTGCACGTGGCACGTCTTTTTAAAGATGCATCACCCGTGCACTTCTGGTTGCGGTAGACTGGTGGCCGACTTTGATGGGCACGAGCGCTGCATAGTGTGTTTGGGCATTGATCACGCTAGAGGAGCGCTCGTGGATGACTCATGTTCTCACTGCGGGAACATGACCATCACAACATTACGATCAAGACTCAGTGATCTCGCAAGAGTGAGGGTCCCCTCATCCACACCCCGATCTAGCGCCTCCACGAGAGGTTCTACTTCGGCTGGTGGCCAGGGTGATCTGAGGGTGACGGTGTGGAACCAAGCGCCGACTATCCGTCCGTGCCCAGCCGCACCCTCTCCAATGTTGCAACCCGCGAGTGTTCAGGGGATTTCCGCGGGTCCATCTTCTGATGCCCCGCGGATTTCCTTTGGCACTCCAGAGGAGGACACTATGTCTATTGCATCATCACAAGGTGGGTCTGATTCTTCTGGAAGTAATGATTCGTCACAGCTGCCACCTTCCGGTGTGCATACGGCTGTGCTCGAGTCCGATCCAGAGATGACGGCCATGCTTTCCCGGGCCGCCGCGAGTATCGGTTTAGAGTGGTCCCCTCCACCCTGTCCCGAGCGCTCGCGGTTGGATGATTGGTACTTGGGTAAGGCCGCGGACCCCCATCCGCGTCAAACCCCAATACCTTTCTTCCCGGACGTGCATGATGAGATCTCGAAGTCCTGGAAGACCCCCATGTCTTCCCGTGACCACTCGTTGACCTCATCCGCCTTTCCTCCCCTCGATGAGGCGGCTGCCCGTGGGTACACTGGGCTCCCCCCGGCTGAACGCTCTGTTGCGATGCAATTGTGTCCTCAGAGCGCTTCTTCTCGTGGTGAGCCTAAGCACCCATCCAAGGCCTGTAGATATTCATCTACGCTAGTGGCGAAATCTTACAGAGCGGCGGGACAGGCATCCACCTCTCTGCATGCCATGGCCATTCTGCAGGTCTACCAGGCCCAGATGCTCAAGGACATGCACGAGGGTAGGACAGACCCAGGGCTCTTCAATGAGCTGCGTGCCGCCACCGACCTTGCTCTCCGAGCGACGAAGGTGACCGCACGCTCCCTGGGTTTGGTGATGTCCACAGCTGTGGTCCAGGAGAGACACCTCTGGCTGAACCTCGCTGATATGCGGGAGGCCGAGCGGTCCCGCCTGCTCGACACCCCCATATCACAGGCCGGCCATTTCGGCGGTGCAGTCGAGGATTTTGCCCAACAGTTCTCGACTGCGCAGCAACAGACTGAGGCTATCAAGCACATTCTGCCCCGACGGCCCGCTGCTGCCTCCACTCAGCCGACCGGGCAGAATACTCAGTCTGTTCGCCGCCCAGGGCGCCCTCCTGCGGTTCCCACCCCCCACCCGGCCGGCCCAAGCAGCAGCCTCCACCCGGGCCTGGTCGCGGAGGAAGCCGCAAGAAGGCGCCCCAGCCCTCTCAAGAAGGCGCCCGCTAAACGCCGGGCCAAGCGGCGCTCCTGAGACGGGCTGCTCAGGGATGACTGTCACTTTTCAGGAGATGGTAGCAGGACCAATCCTTCCCCCAGTGGAGGGCCGGGGGATAATCTTTTGTTCTCCACTCCCCGCTGCTCACCCCCTGGTGGGCAGCACCCTAATGTGGTTAAAGAGAGAAGTGACATGTTCATCCCTGAGCACACAGAGTTCTCGGACGACAAGGTGCGCCGCCCCCGAGCCGTGCACCCCTCGTCCCCCTCTGTTCCAGAGCCGGATGACAGCACGCGCCGTCCCCGGACCGTGCAGCTCTCGTCCCCCTCTGTCACCAGCCCCCTGGCAGAGCAGACCTCTGTGGAACGTTCGTCCTTCCCTGGTCTCCTTGTCAAGAAGCGGTCAATGACTATGCCCCGACATTGGGCCTCTATGCCGTCCACGTCCGGGACAGTTATTCCGCCTCGCTACCCCACCGACGGGAAGACTGTGGTTCGCATGACCCCGCTGGTACAGTTCTTGGGAGCCTGGCTAGAGCTTCCCAACCTGTCCCGCTGGGTCGCACGAACGATCAGGCTCGGCTACGCGATTCAGTTCACGCGGTCTCCTCCCCGTTTCAGTGGAGTCCGCTCCACTGTGGTCAGTGGCAATGCCCCTATCATGAGAGCGGAGGTTGCCACCCTGCTGGCAAAGGGTGCGATCGAGACTGTCCCTCCAGCCGAAATGAGGTCCGGCTTCTACAGCCCGTACTTCATTGTCCCGAAGAAAACCGGTGGGTTAAGGCCAATCCTGGACCTTCGCGTGCTGAACCGCTCCCTTCTCAGGCTGCCGTTCAAGATGCTCACTGCCAAGCGCATTTTCGAATGTGTACGGCCCCAGGATTGGTTTGCATCTACTTTCATGTCTCCATTCTCCCTCGTCACAGACCGTACCTTCGGTTTGCTTTCGAGGGGCAGGCATATCAGTACGCGGTTCTACCGTTTGGGCTAGCCCTGTCTCCTCGCGTCTTCACGAAGATCGTCGAGGCAGCCCTTGTTCCACTCCGGGAACACGGGGTTCGCATCCTGAACTATCTCGACGACTGGCTGATCCTAGCCCACTCTCGAGATCAGGTTTGAGAACACAGGGATCTAGTGCTCCGGCACCTAGCCCGTCTGGGCCTTCGGGTCAACTGGGAGAATAGCAAACTCTGCCCCATACAGAGGATCTCTTTTCTCGGTATGGAAATCGACTCAGTCGCCATGTCCACGCAGCTTACGAGCGATTCGTCAAGATTGCGGTTCCACTGAAACTTTTTCAGAGGCTCCTGGGGTATATGGCATCTGCAGCCGCGGCAACGCCGCTCGGATTGCTTCATATGAGACCGATTCAGCTTTGGCTTCGCGACCGAGTCCCGAGGTGGGCATGGCAACACGGCACTTTCCGAGTACCAGTTACTCCGACCTGCCGTCAGACCTTCACCCCGTGGTCGAACCTCAGTTTTCTACGGGCCGGAGTGCCTCTGGAACGAGCTTCGCGGCATGTTGTTGTAATGACAGATGCCTCCTCCACGGGCTAAGGCGCCATGTGCAATTGACGTGCTGCCGCGGGCTCCTGGATAGGACCCCAGCGCCTATGGCACATCAATTGCCTCGAGTTGCTGGCTGTACGTTTTGCTCTGCACCGCTTCCGAGCCGTGCTCAAGGGCCAACACGTACTAGTCCGATCAGACAATATTGCGACTGTAGCGTACATCAACCGCCAAGCTGGACTGCGCTCCCGCCGTATGTCGCAACTCGCCCGCCACCTCCTTTTATGGAGTCAGAAGCATCTGAGGTCGCTACGTGCCATTTATATCCCCGGAGCTCTGAACTGTGTAGCCGACGAGCTCTCACGGTTCCAACTCCTCCTGGGGGAATGGCGGCTCCATCCCCGGTCGGTTCAGCTGATTTGGGACCAGTTCGGGGACGCTCAGATAGATCTTTTTGCCTCTCACGACTCGACCCATTGTGCACAGTTTTATTCCCTGACCGAGGGCACGCTCGGTACGGATGCTCTGCAACACAGCTGGCTGCAGGGTCGCAAGTATGCATTTCCCCCAGTGAGCCTTCTTGCGCAGACCTTGCGCAAGGTCAGGGAGGACGGGGAGCAGGTCATTCTGGTTGCGTCTTACTGGCCCAGCCGGACCTGGTTCTCCGAACTAGTACTCCTCGCGACAGCACCTCCCTGGCTGATCCCTCTGAGGAAGGACCTCCTTTCTCAGAGACGGGGCACCCTATGGCACCCTCGTCCCGATCTTTGGAACCTCCACGTGTGGCTCCTGGATGGGACAAGGCAGGTTTGAGTACCCTACCACCTACGGTAGCGGCTACCATCACTTCCGCTAGAGCTTCGTCCACGAGACATCTCTATGCGTTGAAGTGGAACCTCTTCGTCAACTGGTGCTCTTCTCGCCAAGAAGACCCCCGGAGATGTTCGATCAGCGTCGTGCTTTCCTTCCTACAAGATGGGTTGGAGCTAAGGCTGTCTCCCTCCACCCTAAAAGTCTATGTTGCCGCCATTGCCGCACAGCATGACTTTGTTGAAGGTAAGTCTTTGGGAGGGCACGACCTGATCGTCAGGTTCCTGAGAGTGGCAAGGAGACTGAATCCTCCTCGCCCTCCTCTCGTTCCCTCTTGGGACCTCTCAGTGGTGTTAACTGCCCTGCAGAGTGCTCCATTTGAGCCTCTGCAATCAGTAGAGCTTAAGTTCCTGTCAATGAAGACAGCTCTCCTGGTTGCACTGGCCTCCATCAAGAGGGTAGGGGACCTGCACGCATTCTCCGTTGACGAAGCGTGCCTGGAATTCGGGCCGGCTTACTCTCACGTGATCCTGAGACCCCGGCCTGGATATGTGCCCAAGGTTCCTACCACTCCCTTCCGGGACCAGGTGGTGAACCTGCAAGCGCTGCCCCTGGAGGAGGCAGACCCAGCCTTGGCACTGCTCTGTCCAGTACACGCTCTCCGCGCCTATGTAGACAGGACGCAGTGTTTCAGGACCTCAGACCAGCTCTTTGTCTGTTATGGTGGGAAGCTGAAGGGAAAGGCTCTCTCTAAGCAGAGGTTGTCTCACTGGATAGTGGACGCCATTGCTTTGGCTTACCAGCAGCAAGGTCGACCGTGCCCCCTTGGTGTGACTGCCCACTCCACCCAGAGTGTGGCGTCCTCTTGGGCTCTAGCGCATGGCGCCTCGCTGACAGATATCTGCAGAGCTGCAGGCTGGGCGACACCGAACACATTCGCTAGATTCTACAATCTCCGAGTGGAGCCTGTGTCCTCTCATGTACTCGCTTCAACCAGCTAGTACTGGACCCGCTCAGGTGTCTTCGCTTGCTCGCCATTCCACTCCACGGACTGGATACGTGCGATTTTCGCCTCAGGTGAGCTTCCCCGAAAGCCCTGAGTTCCTCCAGCACTCCTGACGTCGGCGCCAGTGTCTATTGCCTGTGCGTCGGCTAGGTGCCTTCCATGTGCATGGTCCCTCCCATGAGCGACCCCCACATGTGTGTTTCCACTGTAAGCCGCTCTGAGCATGTGTCTTTCCCTTGGCAAGCCACCTTGCCACCCCTGGGGTTGAAATATTCCACCTGCGGCTGGACACCCAAGTGTTCTCCATATGCATCCTTCGGGTCATATGTGTATTCTCTAAGTCCCCCCCCCCCCCCCCCCCCCCCCTCTGGGTTGGCAATAATTGCATTTTCCCTAAACCTGGGATATGCCCCCCAGTGTACCTTGGTATTCCTGTGTTAAATAGGAGTCCTTCGTCCATGCCAGTCTCACGACAGGGATCTAGGATTTACGCAGGGCACTGGAAGCAGCCGAGAAGGTGGCGTGATTAGACTGGTAACCCCATTCGTCGTCATCCGACGTAACTCGGAGTGACAACAAAACGTAACGTCTCGGTTACGTATGTAACCCTCGTTCCCTGAGTAGGGAACGGAGAGGTTACGTCTTCCTGCCACTTTCCGCTGTACCGGCGGGGATCGCCTGAAGCTCAGCCTTGGCTCCTCAGCGAAGAAACATACCTGCATGTTCCCGGCGTCCTCCTTTTATACCCACGAGGTAGGGTGGAGATACGCTATGCAAATTCCGCAGACCCATGGCATTTATTTGCCATTGGCTCGTTTTGTAATACTCGAAGTTGATAGGCTTCCTAAGCGAAACCCCATTCGTCGCCATCCGACGTAACGTCTCCGTTCCCTACTCAGGGAACGAGGGTTACATACGTAGCCGAGACGTTCCCTGAAGGGAACGAGACGCTGCGTGACAACGCTTTGGGAGCGCCCCTGCGTGAGTGCGTCATGAAGCACGTATGAAATCAGTCCAATGGCGAGACGGAACGTCATAGGCGGTTGACGTCATGAACCAGTAAACTATATAAGCACCCCAAAACACAAGCGCGTCAGCTTCAGATAAAACTGAAGCAAGTGCTCACGGGCATGCCGTGAGTATGGCAAAGACACGCAGCGTCTCGTTCCCTTCAGGGAACTAGGGTTACATACGTAACCAGAGACGTTCCCTATCAGTGAACTCGAGCTGCGTGACAACGCTTTGGGAATGCTAATACCAACGCCGCCATACGAGCAAGTGTCCGTCGTGTGAAGTCAGAGCGCACATTCGGACTAAAGCACCTGCGCCCCTGGAGTGGAGCTGAAGTCAAGATGATAAAACTTAACGAATGTATGCGGTGATGACGATCCTGGCGCATCGCAAACATACTGAATAGATTCTCCTGACAAAATAGCCTTAGAGGCAGCCATACTCCTGGTTGAATGAGCCCGGACAGCCAAAGGAGAAGGCTGACCGGGGGACTCGTAGGCAAGTGAGATGGCCTCGACCACCCACTTGCTCAACCTCTGCTTAGATACTGAACAGCCCTTCTTAGGGGGTCCAAAGCAAACGAACAGTTGTTCACTCTTTCTCCACAGGGCAGCTCTGTGGACATACGCATCTAAAGCCCTAACAGGGCAGAGCAGATTTAGTTTCTCTTGGTCCGATGTCAAAAACGGAGGAGGACAGAAAGCCTGCAGTACAATAGGCCTGACCACATTAGTTCGAACCTTGGGAACATACCCCGGCCTAGGAAGGAGGAAAGCCTTAACCATGCCTGGTGAAAATTTCAAGCACGAGGGAGAGACCGACAGAGCTTGAATATCTCCTATTCTTTTTAATGAAGATATAGCAAGAAGAAATACAGTTTTTAGAGTGAGGAATTTCTCAGAAACTTCTTCAATGGGATCGAACGGTGCAAGAGAGAGACCTTCTAGAACAACCGCCAGGTCCCAGGTCGGCACCCTCTTGCAAACTGCTGGCCTCAGCCTCAGAGTGCCACGAAGGAAACGGGTTACAAGTGGGTGTCTCCAGAGAGAAGCACCACTCAAAGGGACGTGGTAAGCAGATAAGGCCGCCACATACACCTTCAGTGTGGAGTGGGATAACCCTGTGGAGAAACGCTCCAGAAGGAATTCCAGCACTGCACCCACTGGGCAGTTAACTGGGTCCAGCTGGTGTGCTCCACACCAAGAGGTGAACATTTTCCACCTCAAGGCATATAATTTCCTAGTGGCCGGAACTCTGGAGTGGAGGATGGTCTCCACGACCTCAGTCAAGAGACCAGAGTCTATGAGCTGGGCCCCCTCAGAGGCCAAGCCCACAACCTCCATAGATCTGGGCGGGGGTGAAGTATCGAGCCGCAAGCCTGAGAGAGAAGGTCCCTCCTGATCGGAGTCTCTAGAGGAGAGCCGTCGAGGAGAGATATTAGGTCTGCAAACCAAACTCGGGCCGGCCAGTACGGGGCTACCAACAGTAGACTGACCCCGTCACGGCGAACCCTCTCCAGAACTCCTGGGAGCAGAGCAATCGGGGGAAATGCGTACAGGCGTGACCTCGGCCACTCCTGTACCATAGCGTCCAACACCAGAGGAGCTGGAGGACTTAGGGAAAACCACAGTCGGCAGTGTGATGTTTCCCTGGATGCAAATAGGTCTACCTCGGCAAGACCGAAATGTTTCCATAGGAGCTCCACCACCTCGGGGTGGAGTCTCCATTCCCCAGGCCTCGGCCCCTGCCTCGACAGGATGTCTGCCCCCTGATTTAAATACCCCGGGATATAAATCGCCCTCAATGAAAGAAGCTTCCCCTGAGACCATAGAAGGATCTGGCGAGCCAGCTTGTACAACGGGCGCGAACGCAGACCCCCCTGATGGTTTATATAAGAGACCATCGATGTGTTGTCTGACCGGACAAGAACATGATGACCTCTCAGGTCTGGGAGGAAGTGTTTCAGAACCTGAAACACCGCCAGCATTTCTAGACAATTTATATGCCATTGAAGATGATGGTCCTGCCACAGACCCTGAGCTGAGCGACCACTCATGATCGCCCCTCAGCCTGTGAGAGAGGCATCCGTCGTTAGTGTTGCACGACGACACGGAGCCCCCAACACAGGACCTAGGGACAGGAACCAAGGTTCTTTCCACATAGCCAGGGCACGGAGACACCGTTGCGTGACCTTGATCTTGCGGAGCGGGTTTCCCCTCGGGGAGAACCCCTTGGTACTTTTTTATATGGGCGAGAACGACATCTCGATACCGAATCGCCTGATGCTCCGGTTGAGCCAGAATCAACCAATCGTCGATATAATTTAAAATGCGGATGCCCTGGAGTCGCAGTGGAGCCAGAGCAGCATCCATACATTTCCTGAAAGTTCGCAGAGACAGTGCTAGGCTGAAAGGAAGAACTCGATATTGGTACGCTTCACCCCCGAAAGCGAACCTCAGGAACTTCCTGTGTTGTGGAAGGATGGAAATGTGGAAGTATGCGTCCTTTAGATCTATCATGACAAACCAGGCCTCGGACCTGATCTGTGACACCATCTGCTTGAGAGTCAGCATCTTGAACTTGAGCTTCCCTACTGAGCGATTTAATAGGCGCAGATCTAAAATTGGACGCAACCCCCCATCCTTCTTTGGAACGATGAAATATCGGCTGTAATAACCCAAGTCTCTGCTGGGAGGAAGAACTCGTTCTATAGCCCCCTTCAGCAGCAGAGTTTTCACCTCCTGTTCCATGGCCTCTGGAATATTTTGAGTGGCAGACACAGTCGACAGCGGGGCATCCAGAAGGAAGGATTTCTCTTTCTCCTTCATGTTGGAAAGATTTAGCCATAAGTGCCTCTCCGTCGCCTTGTGTTTTGGGGTGCTTATATAGTTTCCTGGTCGATGACGTCACCCGCCTATGACGTTCCGTTTTTCCATTGGACTGATTTCATACGTGCTTCATGACGCACTCACGCAGGGGCGTTCCCAAAGAGTTGTCACTCAGCTTGAGTTCCCTGATAGGGAACTAGTGTATGAAATGGCAAATATAATTTATATAATTGAATTTTCATTTTCATTTTGCAACAAATGTTGCACAAATGTAATGGAAAATTTAAATTTAAATACAGAAATGCATTGCCATTTTACATATTGCATTGTCATTTTGCATATTGCATTGTCATTTTGCATTTTGCATTGTCATTTTGCATATTACATTTCAAATTGATTATTGCTACCCATATGCTTCCATATATTGCAGCCAGTAAGTATACAGTCATTACAGTTCTCTTACGAGAGTTTCTCGCGTACTGCGTAATATCTTACGCTATGGGGAAAACCTCTTTTCCACTAGATATTGAAGCCAAAAATGATCCTTAATTTTGAATTAATGTAAAACGAGTTGCAGCAGCATGCAGACATAGGCAAGGCGGCTTGTGTGAGAGAGGCCCTGCGTGACGCCATATCCAATGGGGGCGCTCCGCGCTACTACGTCATGTCCCGCCGAAATAGGCGTGGCCTTGACCTATAAATATAGCTCAACAGGCTGATACAAACTGATTTTTCATCTCTTCAGCGAAGCTCACGCATCGCTGGATCCAGAGTGAAAGCCGCGCCGTCTGAGAAAAAGCCTTCTGCGGGACGAGCTATTGCATCTGAAGCCGCTGGCCTTCTTCTCGCCGCCTTCAGTCACCGTACCTGCTACGCTTTCCGGCGTATATATCTGTGGCGAAGGACGGCCGAGGGACGTGAGAGAACGGCGCGAGGCCAGTTGTGCGATTGCTAATGAGTAACACCTATGTAGCACACCGGTCTCGCATCTCTCACGGAGGAGCGGAAGCATAAAGGAGGAGCGACGACGTTGATGATCGAGAGAGGAACAGGCCTGTATTTTAGTTGTGTTGTGTTTTGTTTTTGTATTTGTATTTTACTTTAGCCAGCAGTCGTCCGCGAGGGGCTGCTGGCAGTTATATTTATTTTTGGTAGCCAGTAGTCGACCGCGAGACGCTGCTGGCGGTATTTTGGTTTGTTTGTTTTATTTTAAATAAAGTTTGTTTAAATGTTCGCCGGTTCTCGCCTCCTTCTTCCCTGAACATTGCTACACTATCCTTTTACTCTGCTGAGTGTGTGTTCGCTGCCGCGACTCACACTCTCTCTCTCTTATCTAAAAGAGCAAGCGTCTTTTTAAAGATGCCTCATTCCTGTGACTCATGCCGAGCCGCACTCAGCGACGGGGACCGCCATGTCATCTGCGATTCCTGCCTGGATGAGGATCATGCAGCTCTCGCGCTCACTGATGGCGACTGTACCATTGAGCACCATACTCAATGGGTCCCCGAGCCTTCTCCAGCCAGTGAAAGCTTGCCGGTTTCAACCGCCAACTTCGCCACCTTCAGTCGAGTCGCTCACCGACGGACAGCGGCCGCCGTCCGCCGCCGCTTCCGCCATTGGTGACGACGAGATAGCTGCTTCTGTGGAGGAGGACAGCTGCTCTATCCTGGCGTCGGACAGTGAGGATTGGGTGAGCTCTGTGGACCACCCGCCCTCTGTCCGCGAGTCATCAGGGAAATGGGCCAGCATCGAATCTGAGATGATACATCTGCTCTCACAGACCGCAGCGAGCCTCTGCCGGACGCCGCCCCCCTCCACGTGGGCTCTGGCCGAAGATTGAGATAAAGCCCGAGGCCTCAAAGTCTTCCTAGCCCTCCTAGGTAAGCAACGGTGTTTAAGTCTCGCCGCGGCCAGACTCACACCGAAAATGTTAGCTCGTTCAATTCCAGAAAATGTGACTGTTCCAGCGTATTCTGCAGTAAACAAGCCGGTACCACGGCCCGCTTGCCTGCACACAAAAGAAGTTTTATGGTGACCCAGATAAATCACATGAAGAATGTAATTTCTGGTATCCCGGCCATGGCCGATGGTGTTATGAGTGTAATAAAAAATGCATCGAAATTATTTCGCTCGTTCAGTTCCAGAAAATGCGACTGTTCCAGTGTATTCTGCAGTAAACAGGCCGGTACCACAGCCCGCTTGCCTGCACACAAAAGCCGTTTTAACGGCGACCCAGATAAATCACATGATGTGTATTTTCTGTACTCCGGCCACGGCCGATGGTGTCAATTGTGCATTACATGTAGTGAATGTGCCCACAACTCAGTGCCCAAAAACCGCTAGACAATGCATGTCCCACGGTTCCCTTACGAGAGTTCCTCTCGTACTGCGTAATATCTTATGCTACGGGGAAAACCTCTTTTCCACGAGATATTGAAGCCAAAAATTATCCTTAATTTTGAATTAATGTAAAACGTGTTGCGGCAGCATGCAGACATAGGCAAGGCGGCTTGCGTGCCTATTGGCCGACCTGCGGCAACAGCAGCAGCCTATCGAGACAGGCACTGCGTGACGCCATATCTAATTGGGGCACTTCGCACCACTACGTCATGTCCCGCCGAAATAGGCGTGGCCTTGACCTATAAATATAGTTCGACAGGCTGATACAAACTGATTTTAATCTCTTCAGCGTAGCTCACGCATCGCTGGATCCAGAGTGAGAAGCCGCGCCGTTGAGAACAAGTCTTCTGCGGGATGAGCCTTGAACCTGAAGTTGCTGGCCTTCACCTCTTCGTCTTCAGTCGCCGTTCCTGCTACGCTTTCTGGCGTCTATATCCTTTTACTCTGCTGAGAGTGAGGTTTCGCCATTGCGACTCACATTCTCCCTCTCTAAAAGAGCTAGCGTCTTTTTCAAGATGCCTAACAATTCCTGTGGCTCGAGCCGAGCCGCACTTAGCGACGGGGACCGCCATGTCATCTGCGTTTCCCGCCATGCACAGTCGCGCTTACACCGCCGCTGGGCAGGCCGTATCAGCACTGCACACTATGGCTATTCTGCAGATCTTCCAGGCCGACCTTCTCCTTAAAATGGACGAGGAAGGGCCGGAAACTATCAGCGTGCCGGATTTAAGGAGCGCTACAGACCTGGCTCTTCGCGCCACGAAATCCGCAGCACAAGCTATTGGGCGAAACATGGCTTCTCTCACCGTGGCTGAGAGACATCTTTGGCTGACATTGTCGGAGATGATGGACTCTGAGCCCTCTGTGTTCCTCGAAGCACCCATCTCCCCAGCTGGCCTCTTCGGATCTGCCGTCAAGGATTTTGCGGATAGATTCGTTGAGGTTCAGAAAACGTCACAGGCAATGAAGCACTTCTTGCCGAAGCGCTCTAGTTCCGCAGCAGGTCGCTCCGAACAGCCGTCTGCTCGGAGCTCCCAGCCGCAGCCTTCGCCCACCACCGCCGCTCCTCAGTGCCGCCAGGCCCGAGACCAGAGACTGCGCTCTCGCTCTGTTGGCCGCCGCCCCCCTCCACGCAGGCCCCGGCCAAGGATTGAGATAAAGCCCGAGGTCTCAAAAACTTCCTAGCCCCCCTAGGAAAACGACAGTGTGCAAATTCTGCTGCGGCCGGATTTTCACCAAAACTTCTCGCTCGTTCATTTGTGACTGTTCATCCTGACTGCGTGGTACACTATTAACATGATTAGTTCTTGTAGGATGCTATTTTTGGAGAATAATGCTTACTGCCTCTCTTCTCCGACTCTCTGTGAGTCTATGGTGATTATGCACAATATGAGCCGTGGGTTTCTGGCCTGGCTCTCTCGATAGGCTGCTGCTGTTGCTGCAGGTCAGCCAATAGGCACAAAAGCCGCCTTGCCTATGTCTGCATGCTGCTGCAATGCGTTTTAGATTAATTCAAAATTAAGGATAATTTTTGGCTTCAATATCTCGTGGAAAAGATGTTTTCCACATAGCGTAAGATATCACGCAGTACTCGTTCCCTCTCTAGAGAGAACCGAGGTTACGTTAGTAACTGAGTACGTTTTTGTAATCGCTTTTGTACTATTTTCACAAGTAAGGTGCACATTTTCAAAACTCTTAGTGCTACTATTACAACAGATCATCAAAAGTGCACTTTTTTTCAAACATTTCATCATGTTTTCAATTGTGTTGGTACAATACTTAAAATCACAAAGTATTCTTTTCACAACACAAACTAAATAACACAAACTCTTCTATATAAATGTTTCATTCACAGTAGCTGCCTTTCATAATGCCATTACTATCAAACTTTTGATTTGCATCTCTTCTTGTTCAGTTTAATACATTTGTATATTATTTAATCTAATTGATCTTAATGGTTAAGCAAATAATCATTTGGTACACCTATAGATATCTATAGATATAGTTTCTACTTTGTTTGACATTTCTGATACAGATAACCAAATGTAATGAATTCTTTTTACATTCTAAGTGATTTTTCTAAGATTTTAACCGCTATGTTCAAAGTTTGTGTGTGTGTGCCATGTGAGACTCTAAACTGCTTACCATTGTAGAGACTGCCACATTACTGTAACTCATCCTACTTATGTAAAGGTCAACTACAGTGTACAGTCATATGACAGAGTGAAAACGTCTCTGGTTACGTATGTAACCCTAGTTCCCTGAAAGGAACGAGACGATGCGTGACAACGCTTTGGGAACGCCCCTGCGTGAGTGTGTCATGAAGCCCGTATGAAATCAGTCCAATGGCGAGACGGAACGTCATAGGCGGGTGACGTCATCGACCAGGAAACTATATAAGCACCCCAAAACACAAGCGCGTCAGCTTCTGATAAGACTGAAGCAAGTGCTCACTGGCATGCTGGGAGTATGGCATAGACACGCAGCGTCTCGTTCCCTTCAGGGAACTAGGGTTACATACGTAACCAGAGACGTTCCCTATCAGGGAACTCGAGCTGCGTGACAATGCTTTGGGAACGCTAATACCAACGTCGCCATACGAGCAAGTCTCCGTCGTGTGAAGTCAGAGCGCACATTCGGACGAAAGCACCTGTGCCCCTGGAGTGGAGCTGAAGTCGAGATGATAAAACTTCACGAATGTGTGCGGTGAGGACCAGCCTGCCGCATCACAAACATCCTGGATTGATACTCCTGACAGGATAGCCTTAGAGGCAGCCATATTCCTGGTTGAATGAGCCCGGACAGCCAAAGGAGAAGGCTGACCGGCAGACTCATAGGCAAGTGAGATGGCCTCGACCACCCACTTGCTCAACCTCTGCTTAGATACTGGACAGCCCTTCTTAGGGGGTCCAAAGCAAACGAATAGCTGTTCACTCTTTCTCCACAGGGCAGCTCTGTGGACGTACGCATCTAGGGCCCTAACAGGGCGAAGCAGATTTAATTTCTCTTGGTCCGACGTCAGAAATGGAGGAGGACCGAAAGCCTGCAGTACAATAGGCCTGACCACATTGGTTGGTACCTTGGGAACGTATCCCGGCCTAGGGAGGAGGAAAGCCTTCACCATGCCTGGTGCAAATTCCAAGCACGAGGGAGAGACCGACAGAGCTTGGATATCTCCTATTCTTTTTAATGAAGATATTGCCAGAAGAAAGATAGTTTTAAGAGTGAGGAATTTCTCCGAAACTTCTTCAATGGGCTCGAACGGTGCTAGAGAGAGACCTTCTAGAACAACCGCCAGGTCCCAGGTCGGCACCCTCGTGCGAACTGCTGGCCTCAGCCTCAGAATGCCACGAAGGAAACGGGTTACAAGTGGGTGTCTCCCGAGAGAAGCACCACTCAAAGGGACGTGGTAAGCAGATAAGGCCGCCACATACACCTTCAGTGTGGAGTGGGATAACCCTGTGGAGAAACGCTCCTGAAGAAATTCTAGCACTGCACCCACCGGGCAGTTAACTGGGTCCAGCTGGTGTTCTCCACACCAAGAGGTGAACATTTTCCACCTCAAGGCATATAATTTCCTAGTGGCCGGAGCTCTGGAGTGGAGGATGGTCTCCACGACCTCAGTCGAGAGACCAAATTCTATGAGCTGGGCCCCCTCAGAGGCCAAGCCCACAACCTCCATAGATCTGGGCGGGGGTGAAGTAACGACCCGCTCGCCTGAGAGAGAAGGTCCCTCCTCATCGGAATCTCCAGAGGAGAGCCGTCGAGGAGAGAAATTAGGTCCGCAAACCAAACTCGGGCCGGCCAGTACCGGGCTACCAACAATAGACTGACCCCGTCCCAGCGAACCCTCTCCAGAACTCCTGGGAGCAGAGCAATCGGGGGAAATGTGTACAGGCATGACCTCGGCCACTCCTGTACCATCTCGTCCAACCCCAGACGGGCTGGAGGACTTAGGGAAAACCACAGTTGGCAGTGTGATGTTTCCCTGGATGCAAATAGTTCTACCTCGGCACGACCGAAATGTTTCCATAGGAGCAGAACCACCTCGGGGTGGAGTCTCCACTCCCCGGGCCTCAGCCCTTGCCTCGACAGGATGTCTGCCCCCTGATTCAAATACAAATCGCCCTCAGTGAAAGAAGCTTCCCCTGGGACCATAGAAGGATCTGGCGAGCCAGCTTGTATAACGGGCGCGAACGCAGACCCCCCTGATGGTTTATATAAGAGACCACCGATGTGTTGTCTGACCGGACAAGAACATGGTGACCTCTCAGGTCTGGGAGGAAGTGTTTCAGAGCCTGAAACACCGCCATCATTTCTAGACAATTTATATGTCAATGAAGATGATGGTCCTGCCACAGACCCCGGGCCGAGCGACCACTCATGATCGCCCACCCGCCTGTGAGAGAGGCGTCCGTCGTTAGTGTTACACGACGACACGGAGCCCCCAACACAGGACCTAGGGACAGGAACCAAGGTTCTTTCCACATAGCCAGAGCACGGAGACACCGTCGCGTGACCCTGATCTTGCGGAGCGGGTTTCCCCTCGGGGAGAACCCCTTGGTCCTGAGCCACCACTGCAGTGGTCTCATGTACAGCAGGCCGTAAGGTATAACGTTGGACGCTGCTGCCATCAGACCCAGAACCCTCTGATATTCTTTTACAGTGAGTGACTGGCCTAGCTTTGACTGTTTGACGGCTAAGAGAATCGAAGCTATACGAGCAGGAGACAGACGTGCCTGCATCGTCGTCGAATCCCAAACCACGCCCAGAAAAGTGGTCCTCTGTACTGGAGAAAGCACACTCTTCTTGGCGTTGAGCCTCAACCCCAACTTTTTGATATGGGCGAGAACGACATCTCGATGCCGAATCGCCTGATGCTCCGATTGAGCCAGAATCAACCAATCGTCGATATAGTTTAAAATGCGGATGCGCTGGGGTGGCAGCGGAGCCAGAGCTGCATCCATACATTTCTTGAAAGTTCGGGGAGACAGTGTTAGGCCGAACGGAAGAACCCGATACTGGTACGCTTCGCCCCCGAAAGCGAACCTCAGGAACTTCCTGTGTTGTGGAAGGATGGAAATGTGGAAGTACGCGTCCTTTAGATCTATCCTGACAAACCAGTCCTCGGACCTAATCTGTGACACGATTCTGCTTGAGAGTAAGCATTTTGAATTTGAGCTTCCCTACTGAGCGATTTAACAGGCGCAGATTTAAAATTGGACACAACCCCCCATCCTTCTTTGGAACGATGAAATATCGGCTGTAATAACCCAACTCTCTGCTGGGAGGAAGAACTCGTTCTATAGCCTCCTTCAGCAGGAGAGTTTTCACCTCCTGTTCCATAACCAGAGCCTGCTCAGGGCCCACTACTGTGGGCAGAACCCCTCTGAAGCGAGGCGGGCGTGATCTGAACTGAATCGCGTACCCCTTCTCGATAGTCTGCAGGACCCAATGAGATACATTTGGAAGGCTTTTCCACTCTGCCAAAAATTCTACTAAGGGTACCAGTCTCTCGAGACTGGCCTCTGGAATATTTTGAGTGGCAGACACAGTGCACTGTAATGGCGCACCGGCAGGGAACAACTGGTCTGACCACTCTAAACCGCTCCTCAGAGCGGGCGTCTACGCCCCGGCACGCAGGCGGGATTGGCAGAACGGGCCCCTGAGGGCACCGAGAGAGAACGGGCGCTGTGTACTGTGGCGAACACCTTTCTCTCTTGGTGGGGACCACCCTCAGTACCCTGACATTTCTGGCGTCAGGGCTTCTTCTTCAACGCTTCTTTCTGTTGCGCCCGGTGTGAGGAGCTACTTGACGGCCGGGGCTGCTCCCGCCCAGCAGCCCCGGAGACCTGAACACGGAGGGGGAGAAATTTCTGGAGCGCCGCCGCCTGCTTTTTCTCTTCCTGAAACCTCTTGATGACCAAATTCACTGAGTCACCGAAGAGGCCAGCAGTTGAAAGCGGGGGGTCCAGGAGAAAAGATTTTTCCTTTTCTTTCATGTTGGATAAATTCAACCATAAGTGTCCCTACGTTGCCACCTACGTTGCCACCTACGTTGCCACCATAGAACGGCCCACTGATTTGGCCGTCTCCTTGGTGGCACGGAGAGATAGATCTGCTGCCTGACGTAATTCTCGAATTACGTCTGCACTAATATTATTGATCTGCCTTGCTTAAGGTGGACGTTGACTCAATTTTCTTTTAGAAACAAACTCTGTTATATTATTTTCATGTCATCACTGTGAAGCTGCTTTGATACAATCTGTATTGTAAAAAGCGCTATATAAATAAAGGTGACTTGACTTGACTTGACTAATTTCATCCCCCTCAATCATATCTTTTATTAGGTCTGCTAGATATGCTTGTAATATAGACATAGTATGTAAGCACGCTGCCGCTTGACCTGCCGCCTAGTAAGCTTTGCCCACCAAAGCCAAGGTATTTCTTGATGGCTTTGTGGGCAATGCCGGTGTCTTAAATGACGATGTCGTATTTGGAGATAGATGGCTCGCTAGCGTTTCTTCAGCCTTAGGCATCGCCCCATAACCATAATTCTTAGTCCCAGAAATATTTGAATAAACAGATGTTTGCTGGCTAAATATACTGGATGACACTGGTCTTTTCCATGACCTCGACACCTATGTGTGGAGGTCAGGAAAGAATGGAAGACACCGGCGTGGAGGTGCAGCACGAGATGGCAGAAATCTTTCATCTAGTTTACTTTTTGAACGAGATTCCTGTCTATCAGCTGGCCACTCGATGCTTAATTTTTCTACAGCACGAGTGAGCACCTCCATAAGCTCCTCACTAGCAGGAGACTGAAGTGACGAGTCCCCAGTCTCTGCTGTATCAATACTTTCAACATCCAGATCCTCAGAACTGGATAATTGAAGTGATGGTGCCTCAGCCTGGGGGAAAGAAACCGCAGCGCGTGCTTCCACACCCGGATCTGAGGCACTGCATCTACCAGGTAAAGGCTGAGATAAGGCACAGCCCGTCTCAATCCCCGCTGATAGATCCATTTGCGATGCCCAAGATTGAAGCCTCCGCTGTGCCTCGGCAGCAGCGGGACCCGGACCGCGGGGAGCGCGCACCGAACCACTCTCCTTGAAGAGGGCTCGGCGGAGCGGAGCGTTTTCATTTACATACGCTCGCAATGCTCGCAACCAGCTCCCTCGAGAGCTGACTGGGCATGCTGCACTCCCATACAAACAACACACAGATCGTGAGTGTCCCCACCCGTGATATAACGTGGGCAGGGAAGAACACACTTTCTGAACTGCTGTTCGCTCGCCATATTATATATATATATATATATATATATATATATATATATATATATATCGTATCTTTATAGTTTTTTTATATGTGAAAAACTCCTGCCTAGCAATTTCTAAGGACAGACAAAAACACTTTGAGACACAGACTGATATATTCACACACAGAGCGCTTGCTGAAGACTCAGAAGCTGACGCACTTGTGTTTTGGGGTGCTTATATAGTTTCCTGGTCGATGACGTCACCCGCCTATGACGTTCCGTCTCGCCATTGGACTGATTTCATACGTGCTTCATGACGCACTCACGCAGGGGCGTTCCCAAAGCGTTGTCACGCAGCTCGAGTTCCCTGATAGGGAACATTTACTGTATTTCCAGTGCAGCAGGGTGTCTCCTCCCTCCTGCAATTACTCTCCCAGGCACTAGACGGCACCACCTGCTGTGAACTCTTTTGTTAGGGCTGCTCATCAATTTAATGTGTTCCACCTGTATTTTTGCCGTTTACAGTTTTTCTCAATCGATTTGGTACAGTTCTCCAAACTCAGGTAACTGCTCTCAAAACATTTAACACTGTGATCTGTACACTTTGTAATTGTCCTAAACAGATAGTAAATTCTCCTTCATTTCATACAAATTACAAATCAAAAGCATAATTTTCTCAAAACACTGTGCACAAAATTCCCTGATGTTATCACAGCAGTTCATATAGCCAACCAAATCTTTAATATATCAGGAAAAACATGTGCAGCTTTTTAATTGGTCTTCACAAAGATCGCAAGCATTTTTGTACCATTTTCAAAACACAGCAAACAAAACTCTGTGAATTGTAAAATTTCCAGTTGCACATTATGTCCTCAATTAACCCCAAATTGATATCTGATGAGTTCCCTTTCGAAGGGAACTCAACAATACGTCAACGACGCTATGGGGAACGCCTCAGGCGTGACAGGTGTCTGAAATCACTATCAAATCACGTCAATCATATTGACCGGCGACAGCACGTGAATCATTAGCGTGAATGATTAACGTGCGACCTGGAAGTATAAACGGGCGCCTTGCAAACATGACAAATCATCTCATCGTCTTCAGGGACTGTTTGTTTGAAACGCTATTCAAAGTATACGAAGGTAAGAGAAAGATGAAACGCACAGCTAAGGCAGATTGTTTTCGTAAGTGTGCCGACCCGTGTCCGAGGTTTCTGACACCGGCCGACACACACGAGCTGTGCGTTTTTTGCTTGGGTGAAGAGCACGCACGGGAAGTTCTCGAGGGAGCCCTCTGTGCTAACTGTGAGCGTTTTTCTCTTAAAACGCTCCGCTCTCGTCTGGCCCTCTTCTCGAGTGAAGGGGGTTCAGCGTCTGGACCTCACGGCGCGGGTCCCGCTCGTGCCGAGGCCGAGCGGCGACTTAAATCATGGGGCTCCCAGATGGAGCTCGTCGATCGCCTCGAGAGGGTTGTTAACCTCTCAGATGATTCGACGGCTGACGAGGGCGAACTGCAGGTCGATGGGGAAGATTACTCACCGACTGTACCTGCAGTTGATGCTCTTCAGGACGCGCAGGAGATGGCTGAGGAGGTGTATGATCAGGTAGATCCTGAACCTCCTCAGCCATCCTGCCCCGTGTATGCAGAGTTGGTGGATGTGATGGAGCGCGCTGTCAATAGGCTGCAGCTGCCTTGGCAGCGCGCTAGAGGAGAGATCGCTCGCGGTAGGCTCGACGATCGGTTTCTCCCCGGCCATACACCACCAGCTCAGGTGAGCCTTCCATTCCTTCCTGATCTTCACACGGAGATCGAGAGGGCATGGAAGAGCCCATACTCTGCCCGTATTCACCGACATCAGCGGGCCAGTTTCGCTGATGTCGAGGGGATCGGAGAGCATGGGTACGTGTCAATGCCGCCCATTGACGAGACGTTCGCGAACTATCTCGTGTCTGGGCGGGCAGCGACATTGAAAGCTCCAACCCTGCCATCCAAACCGCTAAAAACAACGGCTCGTTTGAACGGCAGAGCATACACGGCAGCAGGTCAGGCCGGTGCTGCACTGCACACCATGGCAGTATTACAGGCGTACCAGGCCGACCTGCTGGGGGATCTCGACCAGGGGGCAGGGATGTCCCCTGAGGCGGTGGCTGAGCTGCGCCGCACCACAGATCTGGCTCTCCGGGCCACCAAGCAAACCGCTGCCGCGATCGGACGGTCGATGGCGGCGATGGTGGCCACGGAGAGGCATCTGTGGTTAAATCTAGCCGACATCGGGGAGAAAGAAAAAGCCTTTCTCCTCGATTCGCCGGTTTCGCCTTCCGAACTCTTCGGCACCTCCGTAGAGGCGGTGGTGGGGAAGTTCAGGGAGGCGAAGGCGCGCTCAGCAGCGTTTAAAACTTGTATACCGCTGAGATCCGCGTCCGTACCCCGGCAAGCGGGAGAGCCTGGCCCTTCACGGTCTGAGGACCATAGGCAGGGTCAGCGAGCCAGTGTCGCCTCTCGTGCGCCCCCTCCCTTGAGGAGCAGGTCGCAGAGAAGGCGTGACTCCCGCAACAGAAGAGATTTGAGGGAGGTTATCCAGCACAAACGCACACAGCGTTGGTAATGGATAACCTCCCCGGAGGGTCACGAAATCTGCCCTCTCTCTTCTGACCCCCAGGCGTTCGTAACATCAGGCCTGGGGATGGGCCTATGATGAGAACTATGTTCTGATGGCCCACCTAGGCTTGGTTAGTGGAAACGCCCCTTTCAGGCATGTAAAGTGGCGGATCCCAGGTTTGTAAAGAACTATCTGGCGAGTCTTCACTTTGCACGCCGCAGGTGAGCTGCTGGTCTTTTCAAAGAGTACTTTTTGTGATTAAAAAATAACATATCTCTCTTTACAGACCTCGTTCCCTGTATAGAGTCATGGGGTCATGTCAAGGTAATAAGGTAAGAGAACTTTATTGGATTATCAGGGCCCTGAAGTTCCCCGTTGGGTGGCCAGAACGGTAACTGTGTTAGCCTTCGGGCTGCTAGCCACCTCAGGGTAGAGTGGTTGGTCTCTCTCTTTAAATTGTTTTACTTAGAGTGTTGACTGACGCTAGAGCTTCAGATATATCTTATGTCCGGCCCACAGGTCCGTTTTGACTTCTTCCTGAGTATGTCGCCCCTTGAGCTCTGTTTGGGTTTTCATTAGGCTGAGCGATTCTGCAGCCCTTTGTATGGAATAATACAGACTATATTCTTTAGTAAGGCTGTGGCTCCTCCGAGCCCTCAGATAGATCTATGCTTGCAGGCTGGCCCTCACCAGGGCCGCCTCTGTAGCTGGCCTAGGCTGTGCCAGGGATATTAGAGGCGCTCTGCTAAAAATTTTAGCATTTCTTCCTCTGACCCTTCACTGTGTGAATGTTGGTTTCTAGCATCCCTGTATAAACAGCCTCCTCCCGTGGGAGTCGTTAGGCCAAGGCCCGCCCCCTTCTCTGCATTCTGGGGTGACTAGAGTAATGCAGCGTGGTGCTGAGGATGGTTTGTAAGGACATGGTAGGCCTCAAACAGGCCTCCGTGGTATATATGTCTTTATTGAGCAGGGTTAGGCCGTCTTTCGCTTCACGAAGAAGACTGGGTTTCCTGCCCGACCCTGCCATGCAGAACTGGCCTATGGATTTAGGCCGCCAGTTTAGGCTTCACTCACCTCGCTGAGCTACTGCTCGAGCGCTAGGTTGTAGGTGGTTGGCTTTCATTCAAGCCCCACTCCCCTAGGTTGGGCACAGATACATTTCTGTCACCCCTAGAGCCGCTGGCAGGCCCGCACCCTGGTAACCTCAGGGTGAGGTGTGAGTATTCCCCTGTGATACAGGGTAGGTCTGAGCACTTCACTCCCAGTTCTGTTTTATCCCACCTCGCACCACTATGGCTCGGGTCGAGTATGAAGTAAGCTTCACTTCTTCTTTGGTCGAAGTACGCTCCCCTGAAGCCAGAGCATTGCCCTGAGCTGACGCCCATGCATAGATGGTAGGCCCCTGACTAACTGGGGCCTCCGTTGAGGCAGAGTGGCGTATGTTGTACTCCCCTTGTTTTAAGGGTGCTAGCTTTCTTGCGGAGTACACTGCCATGGGCAATGTGATTAGGCACCAGGATGCTGTAGGCGCTGTGTAAACAGTTTTTTCTGCCAACGAAGGCTGCGCCATTAGGTAGTAGGCCTCAGCAGGCCTCCTTGATTGGACAGCCCCCCAGAGGGCACTGTAGGCCAGCTCACTTTACGTGGTTGGCCTTGGTGGTTCGGGCAGTTGACTCACTGATGGGTAGTAGGCCTTAAACAGGCCTCCTCGGAGGTGAGTCCCAACATTGTGGGACATACCTTATAGCGCTACTGGAAGCCCATTAGTGAATTATGCTGTGTAGTATGGTTTCCAACAGTGTACTTTATGGCAGAATATGACTTGCTATTAGCTAGTAGGCCCGACCAGGCCTCCCTGATAGGCGAGTCCCCAGATGGCTGGCCTTAGCAGGCCACCTTATACTTTCACCCGGACTCAGGGCTCAAAGCTACCAGTGAGTTCCCACAGATAGTGGTGACCAGGTAGTAGGCCTCACCAGGCCTCCCTGAAGGTGAGCTCCCCACATACTGTGGTTGTAAGGTAGCAGGCCTCACCGGGCCTCTCTGAAGGAGGAGTTCCCACGTACTGTGGTGAGTTCCCACAGTTTGTGGTTACCAGGTAGTAGGCCTCTCCAGGCCTCCCTGAAGGTGAGCTCCCCATATACTGTGGTCGTAGGGTAGCAGGCCTCACCGGGCCTCCCTGAAGGTGAGTTCCCACGTACTGTGGTTATCAGGTAGTAGGCCTCACGTGCCTCCCTAAAGGATCAGGTAGTAGGCCTCTCCGGGCCTCCCTGTAACGCTCCCTAGCGGTGCTGGGTTTATGAAGCTAGTGGTCTCTTGCTATCAGTTTCAGCTAGCCTTAATAGGCAGCTGCTGAAGGCGAGCTTGCGCCCTGGCTCGCTAAAGTGTTCATTCTCTGCTAAAGGTTCCCTCCCGGAACCTTTTCTGCCTACAGCCTGGTTTGCCTACCAGGCAGACCTTGTGCTCCCCTCACGAGGGTCTCTATGAGCATGCGGCTTCCTGAGTCTGGTCAGACGGTCGTAGGCCTCTAGTGAGGCCTCCCAGTTAGATCAGCCCTTAGGCCTTCACAGGCCTCCTCAGTGTTTTGAAACACAGACACTGGGTTGATCCGTGGATCGAGTAGAGAAACTCCCCTCGCTAGCAAGGGTCGGAAAGCACTATGCTGAGTCATACTCTCCGGGATATCCCGTCTCTGAGATCCGGGCCGAGTGGTTCACTGCCAGCTTCGCAGTCCCTCGGGTTGGATGCCTTACTTAAGGCATTTGTCCAGAGGCTCTGTCTTCAGACAGACAGGATTTGGCCAGACTAAGTGTCTAGGTACTGGCGCCAGGTCAGGCCGTCCTGGTGGCATTTCGGGGTGAGTACGTTCCCCTGAATAGTGACTGGCTGGGGTTCCCTTGGGTTCCCTAGCCACATTCCCTAGAAGGGACCCCTTCTAATTGGAAGCTGAGGTTCCAGGCCCTGAGCCGGCCCAGGTAGACCTTTCATTTAACCATGTTTATGAAGGTTTTTCTGTGAGGCTGTAGCTTGGGCTATGACCGTAGGGAATGCTGTCACTGACAGCCCAGTGTGACCTGAGGGTGAGTGGTTCTAGCGTTTCATTTGGAGTTGCTGGTTCTGACAGTTGTCACTGCCACTTGGCATGCACTCCCCTTAGCATGGCGGCGTTGGTATATCGTTCCCCATAGCGTCGTTGACGTATTGTTGAGTTCCCTTCGAAAGGGAACGTCTCAGGTTACGACTGTAACCTATGTTCCCTGAGAACAGGGAACGAGACAATACGTCTCCCTGCCATGCCGCGGGGCTTGCCTACCGTACAGTCCCTTCAGACGATAAGGTGATTTGTCATGTTTGCAAGGCGCCCCTTTATACTTCCAGGTCGCACGTTAATCATTCACGCTAATGATTCACGGGCTGTCGCCGGTCAATATGATTGACGTGATTTGATAGTGATTTCAGACACCTGTCACGCCTGAGGCGTTCCCCATAGCGTCGTTGACGTATTGTCTCGTTCCCTGTTCTCAGGGAACATAGGTTACAGTCGTAACCTGAGACGTTACTAATCCACTCAACACAGAAAATGCCAATTTCCTTATTCTTCACACAGCTGTCTTAATTACTACAACTACAAAAGGGGAAGAGAAAAACAACAAAGAAGATGAATGAGGAGAAAAGACAATAAAAAGAAGAAGAATGAGCAGTGGAAAACGAAGAGGTGTAAGAGTGAGAGGTGGTGGACAGGGTAGAGGGAGAAGAAGAGGAGATGGAGAAAGAGCAAGAGCAAGACGAGCTGAAGATGTAGGAGAAAGAGAAAGAAGAGCTGAGGATGTAGGAAGCGGAGAAGATGGAGGAGTAGAGGGAGAAGAGATGGATAGATTAGGCCCTATCACCTTCAGGCCCTATCATTATGAGAGAAATTTAAAAAAAAGAATGGCTTTTTGATTGTTTGGATTTATTTACAACACAACATAATCCAAAGATACACAACAAAGGACAAAAAAGCACATTAGTAAAAACACTGATCTAAAGTCACACAACTTTGTGCCATTCCTGAAACATAGTTCATACTTGTCATTTCCAAGGTGTTTGATTTTTCATTTTACCATGTTCATGTACAGAGACTCATGGGAATGTTGAAGTCAGCAGGACTCATCCAGTGGCATCTGGTCCCTGTAATAATAATAATAATTAAAAAAAATGTATTAAAAATAAAGAAACACCTGTGAGCATGCTGATATCAAGAGAAACTATAGGGCTGCGCGATTTTGGGAATACATTTTAGATTGTTCTATTTAGATATTTTGTTCATTTTGTATATATATATATATATATATATATATATATGTATGTATATGAACACCAAGTTTGTTGTGCCTTGTAGGCATATATGTGTAGGGCTGCATACAATAATAACAATAGCCTAGATAGCAGGCAGCCTAAACATCGTTAAAAAGGAACACTTCAGTAACACTACACTAGACAAAAATATATGGATTATCATATGTTACTTCAAACGTATCCATTCATTATAAAATGAGATTGGAGTAAAAACATGAAGTGTTTTGCGTGTTTTGCTTTTCAAACGCACAGTGCGACTGACTCAAACTCATCATGTGCAGAGAACGTTTACTGAAGCGATCGAGCCGCTCCGAACTATGAAACATTATTGTTACATTATACATATTTACGTTTGAGCAAATATAAACAAACACAGTATTTAACAGTAAACACGGGTCTAAACATTATAATATTCACCATATTAGAATAAACACTCATACTAGCCTACTTTTATATCGTGCTGTGTTTAATTATCGAACATAAAAACATTCTTGTGTCCTACATGTATATTCATTTAGCATTAGCCTTCATGTTTTTAGTTTAATCTCATTTCATAACATTTTAGTCTGGCACCAGTTTAACTAGTAGCTACAATGTAAAGTTTATGTAACAATAACACGCTTACTAGTATGTGTCTTACCTTAAAAATTGTTCTTATAATCAAATAGTGTTCTTCTAATTCTTCTGAGGTAAATCCAAGGTAAACATCACAGCACAAACAGTCTTCCAAACTCAATGAAAAGCAGAGGAATACTGACGTCGCTGATTCTTTGTTTTTGAGGTAATGGGCATTTACACAACTGTGTTCCTTCATGTGGATAATTTGCATGTGAACAGCTTGTGCGCGTGTGGTCACATTAGAACTCTATCTCCGTGTGCAGATCAGGAAGGAATGGAAGGCTCGCCTGAGCTGGTGGTCTATGGCCGGGGAGAAACCGATCGTCAAGCCTGCCGCGAGGGGTCTCTCACCCTAGCAGCTCGTTCCATAGCAATCACCAGCTCAGCATACACGGGGCAGGGTGGCGGAGAGGGTTAATAAGGATTGCCGTGATTTGATAGCAGTTTAAGACACCTGTCCAGCTGAAGCATTCCCCAATGCAGTGCGACGCAGTGCGAGTTTTCTGTCGAAAGGGAACACCCAGTGCACCAGATTAATTTTTCTATATGTCTGAAGACGAGCCTTTCCGCTTACTTAGTTTTGTAAGCATTTTCCTCAATTGAAACCTCTTTTTTTAAATTCAATTCATCCATTCCAACAGTTCTCTGCAATTTGACCATCGATTAAAACATTTTTCAGTGTCCGGAAAAAAATCTCTAATTCCTACCATTCTTCCAAATTTCTTATCCAGAAAATCATTTATCTCCTAAAGAGAATAAATATTGCTATCTTTCATCTGAGACCCTGTTTCAGAAACACCTGACATTTGAGAGAATGTATCATCATCCCTCATTTCTACATTACTTTCATCCTCTAGTAGGACTACCACAGTATTTTGCATTTTCTCATACATAAGCATCCAAACTCCACTTGTACTCGCAATCTCAGAATTTAAAACCTTCTCATCAATAATCTCTTGTACTTCTACAGACTGATTTTCATCTTGTACAACAATTTCCTGAACGGTAATCCCTTCATTATCACACCCATGTACTGTACTTCTCAGTCACCGTTTCAGTTTGTTCAATTTGAGTATTCTCTTCAACCAACTCATTCTCTCCTCGTTCTAACGTTACCTTGTCAACATTGTTCTCCTCATTAGTATTCACTTGAACTTTATGAGGACAAGCGAACTGTTTGTGACCAACGTCACCACATTCAAAACATTTCAATCCAACAGTTGAAGCATAAACCATAAACGTCTTACCTTCATCCAAAACACAAAACGATATATCCAGCGTTGGCTCTTTCAAAAACATGAAAACTTGTCGTCGAAACAACATAACATGTTTTTCCGAACTTTTACAACCCAGTGATATGGCTTTTATCGGGCTGGCGATTCGTCTGAACCTAATGATTTCTCTCTCAATAACTTCGTCAGGGATAATCACCTTAGATCAGGGATGGGCAACTCCGGTCTTTGAGGGCCACTGTCCTGCAGAGTTTAGCTCCAACCCTGACAAAAATTATTTTTTTAGTAAGCCTGAAAACATTGATTAGCTTGTTCAGGTGTTTTTAATTAGGGTTGGAGCTAAACTCTGCAGGACATTGGCCCTCGAGGACCGGAGTTGCCCATCCCTGGCTTAGATGTTAACATTGCCGGTGGAAATATTGGACAAAACCCTCCATTTATCACAACACCACTTTTGATAAGTTTTGCAACAAGTTGCTCCTCGGTTAGAAAGACCACTACCGCTTTGTTCATCCTTGATTTCATCCTTTTACAACGGATTTGTTGTCCCACTGCTAACAGTACACTTTCCACCGTGACTCCCTGTTACGGCACGCACCTAATTCCATGAGTGAAGGAGATAGTGCACGCTCACCTGGGAGCGACGCCATTCTCACACTAACCAATTAATATAAACCCGAAAAAACCAAAATTCTCCTTACAGAAAATTATCATGTGTTTTATAACTAAGAAAAAATAAAGATTTGAAAAATAAAGAAAGATAAAGAAAATATATAATATATCTCCTACTGTATATCTCGCGAGAAGAGAAGAGAAGAGAAGAGAAGAGAAGAGAAGAGAAGAGAAGAGAAGAGAAGAGAAGAGAAGAGAAGGGAAGAGAAGAGAAGAGAATGTCTGAGGATTTCTTGTCAGTTATCCAGTTCTTATGCTTGGCTGCTCAACTCCAACCTCCCCTTCATGGTGTTTTTTTTTTTTCTGCATGACTAAAGTGAAGTTTTAACACAAGTGATATCAATGATAATTTGCTACCTGGTTGATGATTCACAAGAAACATCCTGCAGGGGGTTGATTGATTACTTCTATATAGAATTGGATTCAGAGGGCCAGAGCAAGCCCATCAACTTAAAGTAATTTAACACCACAAAGCATCACACCTTATATATATTAACCAAGAGGCAATTTCCCCTTTAACCCTGTAAGACCCAAATATAGAAAAAAAGTTTACAAAAAATTAACCTGTCAGATGTTGTTGTAGTTATTTGCACTGATGCAAATAATGAATGATTAAAAAAAAATGTTTTAGTAAGTTTTTATGGAAATGTTGTATTATTGTAACGTTGGGCTATTTGGGAGCAGAATTTCAGCATTTGCACTTACACTGTCAGAACAAATATACAGAACAACTAAGGGTTCATTTGAAGTGTGGATTGCTTACATAGCACCATAACAGAAAATATCATGAATAATAATAATAATCACCCAACAGTCATATTTTTATGAATTATAATTTATTAAAAATAAACATAAAATATAAATATTAAATACGAAAACTGTCAAAGAAACAGTGTCTGTCCAGTGTTCACTTGCAATGGTAGTCCCAAAAGCAGTTCCTTTCCTCTGAAAAGCAGTCCCGGAGATGGCACTTCCTGCAGACCGTATTCAATATCCTTTTTTGCAGTGTCTGCAGCGTCCTCTCATTCTGAAATGAAAATAATAGTTCTAAGAGTTGAGTATGTTCAATTATAAATAATTTAAATGTAAATGAATCCTATTTATGTGATACATTCCACTGAAGCAGCACAATTCTAAAATTAATATACAAACCCCCAGACCTCTTACATCCTCACATTCCAGAACATTAACTCCTGTCCCAGAACAATGGACCATGCAACCCCCTATTATAGATATATAATATATCTGAACTTTCAAACCTGTCCTTGAATAACCATCCTCCGAAGCATTCCACAAACAGTGTCTGCCTTGCAACAAGGAGATATGTGGGCAAACAAACAAAACAGATAAAAAAAAAAAAGAAAAGAAAAAAAGTTAACTATATTTCACTGCTAACATAAAGGAACAATTTCAAATACTGGTACTGAAAGGACTTAAACACTGCAATCAGAAATAATTTATTCATTTAGAATGATTCAAATCTGATATAAACTGAAATTTATAACAAATAACACATTTAGAAATTGTGAATCATCAAATACATTATATTTCTGTAAATATTTCTCCTATATGTGAACATTTGAGAAGTGCAATGCCTCCATGTAATGTGCAAGGTGCACATGCTATTTTGACTACCATTCTCTCCCAAAGTTGTAAAATTACAACAAAGACATAACAAGCTAAAAATCTAATTTGATGCATGCATTCCACAATAACCAAGTATTTACATGAAGTAGACATTCTAAGAATCACAAAAATATATATTTCTGGGGTTTTACTTACTTCAATGTTGAGATATCCAGTCTAGAGTTCTCAACGGGCCGGGTCGGCCCAACAAACCCAACGGGACCCGCGGCTTCGGGACAGGTTTGCGTCGAAAATATAAGCAAATGACTCGGGTCGGGTCAGACCTCGGACTTAATCTTTTCCGCTCAGTGAAAAAAAATAATAATAATAATCATCGCTGCTGTTCACCGTAAAGAAAGTCTGGCTGCTGCGTGCAACGTGCATCGCGGGGGCAGATTTGACGCTGTTGCGTGCACGCCTTTAGCCTGGAGAAGAAGATGGAGTTGGTAAAAAGTAAACTTGCCCCAGGTGAATTAAAAAAAATTAAAAAAAATAAAATCGACGTCGGGCCGCGGGCTGGGTTAGGGCAGATAATTCATGTTGATGTGTCGGGTTACATCGGGTCCGGGCTTTAAAAGCCACGGGCCATGTCGGGTTCATGGCCTTATGGCAAGACCTATATACACATTTACTATCCAATGGCATTGCAAGGCTAAACAATAGGACCCATTGGCTATGTAAATGTGGTCTTTCAAAAAAAAAATATATATATTGCAGATGTGTTTTTGGAAGAGCTAAAAGTGATGATGTAATTTTACAACCACGGGTCTTACAGGGTTAAAAGCAACAGCCATGTAATTTAGCACAAATATATTCAGGCAGCCAATTCACTGACAATGCCGGTTTCACAGGAGGAGCATTACAATTTGTCCCAGTCTTAAATTACCAGACCAAAATGAGAAATACTCAAGGGAAACAACTAATCTTCAATTGTATATTGGGTGTAGAATGTCATGATAGAAATCATAATCATTCAATAATATAACAACTCCATTCAACCGAGACATTCTTCAGACAATGTTTAATTTTTTCAAGCTGTTACTCAGGACAAGGTGTCAAGGGAAGCTGACAGCAAAAAAATAATCTCTTAAGCAACTTCATTCATTTTTTAATTCATTCATTCATATACGTTTTTACAAAACCTGAAATAGGTTGCCATATGTATAAATTGATGTACACAGGTGAGTTTCAAAATGAGGCTTTAATTAGAAAAAAAAAAAGCTGATCCAGTAACACTTTAGAATACTGTTCCGTCATTAATGAATAACTACACAGGAACAAATGAGTAACACAATATTCATTTTATTGATGTCATAGTTACCATAGTCATTACAATCTTCACTTTAAAATTAATTATACATTATTCACATCTATCTATCTATCTATCTATCTATCTATCTATCTATCTATCTATCTATCTATCTATCTATCTATCAAAGCTTGGCCCCATAACTTTAAACCTATCCCTACCTGGATTCAAATCTAACTTTAGATCCAAAAATCAACCTCAGAGGACAGTGCAGCATTTTCTGATGCATTTAAGCCACTGACAGAGCATTCAAGTTTCATTCTATGTGATTTGCGAGTCGATGTCATGACCATTTTGTTGGTAGTGCTAATACAGCTCACCCTCGGGCTGCTCTTTTTTAAACAACTTGTGTGCTATTTCCAGGTATTCTGAATCCATTTGATAGCGTTTTGTGAGTAACAGATTTCGTTTTTGTTTTAAGTTTTTTTTATTAATAAACACTATGTGTTTGATATCTATGGATCCAGAAGACCCTAAGCTAACATAAACATGCATGCAATGTGTTTATAAAGGAAGTATGAGTGAACAATTTACAATAAACTAGAGATTTTCAAAAACGGAAACTCGATTTTTGTCATTTATTTCTGAAAATCACACATCACACAACAATAGTGAACAGTTTTTGAACAAAAAATATATTTGTCAAAGCCTTTGCTTGACAGACATGTGTAATTGTTAAATAAAATGTGTAAAGAGCAATGAAAATGTTAACTTTATTTACAAATAGTCCAAGGCGTTTTTTTAGGAATGCTTAGAATTTTCTAAGCAATGCTTTCTCCTCGTCACTCTCCAGTAATTGTTCCAGAGCTTGTTCCACCGTGAATTGTTTACTGCTCGCCATCATAAAAGTGCTAAAACAATAAATAATGCTATAATTGTATGTATATATATATATATATCATAATTGTTCTGTCTCTCTCTCTCTCATATAAATCTCTGCGCGCTCTTGCTCCGTAAGCCTCCGTTCGCTCTTTTTCGTCTCCTCTACTCGACGCTGTTTGTGTCATATCTTGCAAGGCTACAGAGTCATCTGATTTGCTAGAATTCGTCATGGTAACCTCCCTTTGATTGGGTCAGAAAAATATTCCTCCATCGGCAATTTTTCCATTGGTTGTTGCTCGTGAATCTGCCAAACAACATCGATTTCATTGGCCTTTTACGTAGCGGTATTGCGCAACAAGGAAGTGTGTATATATACAAGCCAGAAGAGTTATCACTGTTTTCAGCAGAATCTGAGGAAGACAGCAAAAAAGACGCATCTCTCTATCTATCATTAATAGTTTTTAAGATAATTACACATTTGTAAAAGTATGCCATTTTGGGTGGTACCGCCTAATCCGTCTCCAGAAGGTTAAGACTTAAGTCCTTCTTCACTGATTCTCCTGCAAGAAGCCTTCGCCGTCGAACGAGGCAAGCAGCGGAACGAGCGACTCTGCAGCAAAGCAGCTCAGCGGACGGCGGAATCTTGTTCATCTCATGTTCGCCTCTTCTGATTCGACATTCACCTGCTGCCATCCGGCGACTGAATATCCTTTACAAAGCCTTCTGTGTCTGCTCGCTTCGGCAGCACTGACACTATAAAGATTAAATTTCTAACCGGTGTTGTTTCAAATGCTGCGTCCTAATTGTGTGTTATGCAGAGCCCCTCTGCATGACTTAGACGGGCACAACAAGTGCGTTTCCTGCCTGGGATCCAGCCACGCTGAAGCTGCACTCACAAAGGGCATCTAGTCTACTCTCTGCGCTCATGGCTAGCCCTCTTTTCACAGGGCGATCCGCCCCTCGCGCCCTCCTGTTTCCCGCCCTCCTCATACAGAAGAGGAAGAAATGGCGGGGCCAGTGGATGCCTGAGCGCTTAGAGATGAGCGTGCCTCGCTCTCTCCAGAGGGAATCCCTTCGCCGGTGTTATTCACCCAGAGGGACAAGCATCCCTCTCTTCAAGCGGCCGGCCTCGTCTCATTCGGTGGATCGGAGGAGGGAGGTGATGATAGCCTGTCTTTGGCTGCATCTGAAGGCGAGGATTGTACAGGCTCAGTCGTGGTTCTCCCAGCCCCCTCTTTAGTTGAGGCAGTTGGAGATGTTCAAGTTGCAGACAACTACTCACAGTTCACGCACCTATGCAAACAAATGCTGTTTTCACAGCGACCCACTAAAACACAAAAAGAGCATTTTCCTTTCTCCAAAAACACATGGGTGGCCAGGTCCCAGACACACGGCGGCCCGCCCCCAGACTTTATTCAATCAATAGCCACTCGGGCTGGGAAACCATCCCGATGTGTCAAAATGGGTACTGCATATAATAAAATGAGTTTACTCGCTCCAATTCAATCGCAGACCTCCGAGCTTTCATGCCATGATGGAGAAATCGGTAAGGAGCAATGTGGCTCCCGTCCTTATAGCAAAAGGAGCTGTCGAGACAGTTCCCCCGTCATTAAGCGAGTCGGGCTTCTACAGCCCTTACTTCCTCGTCCCCAAAAAGGATGGCAGCCTCAGGCCCATTCAAGATCTCAGACACCTGAACAAGGCCCTCATGAAATGGCCATTCAGAATGCTAACAACCAAACAAATCCTCACGCAGATTCGCCCAGGGGATTGTTTTTTGTCAGTGGATCTGAAGGATGCTTACTTTCATATCCAGATAGCTCCCCATAACAGGCCATTCTTGAGATTCGCCTTCGAGGCACAGACTTATCAATACACAGTCCTACCATTCGGACTGTCCCTGGCACCTCGTACGTTTTCGAAATGCATAGACACAGCACTCTCCCCCCTGAGACAGTGGAGAATGCACATTTTGAACTACCTCGACAATTGGCTTATTCTGGCCCAATCGGTGGCCGAGTTTCAAACCCACAGATCCTGGCTCCTCAGTCATCTAGAATGGCTTGGGCTCAGGATAAACTTTTCCAAGAGTGAACCTTCCTGGGAGTCATCGACTGTTCAGAAGAGAGCTTGGCTCACGCCAGACGATGTTCTCTCCATTCAGCAGCTAGCTGCTTCGTTCAAGGCGGGCTCTTACAGACCCCTCAGAATATTTCAAAGGGCACTGGGCCTCATGGCCTCAGCATCGTCAGTACTCCAGCTAGGCCTACTGCATATGTGCCCCCTTCAGTGTTGGCTGAAGCCCCGTGGGGATCAGGCCACCTGCACATCAAGGTGGACCATGGCTGTATCAAAGCCCTGGCCCTTTGGAAAGACACCAGCTGATACCAGTCGGGTGTAAGCATGGGTCTAGTCTCAAGGAGGAAGGTAATTTTAACAGATGCCTCCAACCTAGGTTGGGGGGCTCTGTACGAGGGCAGGCCAGCCTCTGGTCGAGCTCGGAGAAGCACCTACATATCAACTGCCTCGAAATGAGATCAGTATTTCTAGCCCTGAAAACCTTCCTCCCGCACCTAGCGGGACACCACGTTTCGAAATGGGTTCCCATAGCGTATAGCTACGCAATACGAAGTGAACGTTCTCGAAAGGGAGTAACGTTCTCCCTTACTCCCTGAGAGTAAGGGAACGAGTATTGTGTAGCCAGCCGTGCTACTAAGCTGCACATCCGGGTGATGTCGCTTCAGTCGATTTTAACCTGATTCCTATGGCGAAATGGACCGCTTATATAGTCAGCAGCCATGAGAGGCGGGAAGTGTCCTGATAGGATTGCGCGTCCTCGCCATAGGTTCGTGCAGTTCCCGCAGCCCCAACCAATCAGCGAGCTAGGCAGCTCTGCTGCATTTTTTAAAAAAGGCTTCAGTATTCTCGAGAAAAGGAGTTTTCCCATAGTGTATAGCTACGCAATACTCGTTCCCTTACTCTCAAGGAACCGAGGTTACGTTAGTAACCGAGTCCGTTTTCAGCACCACCAGTAAACACTTCAAATAGAAACTGTAGCAAATTGTACCTGCAGCAATGTGTTTAAGTCATTAATAGTACATCTGTAGTATAAAAGAGCAAGTTGCATTATGAAATGTATCACCTTATCTGACACACAATCTTTTACCTCAACAAGAATGTGTCCTTATATGGAAGGTCACCAAACAGATTGAACTTGACTCTGGACATTTCATAGTGCCTTAAGTTATACCAGAGTTGACACTGCCAGGTTTTATATCACTGATATCTGGTATGCACTGGGTCTACCTCAAGATTCAGTACTATAGTATTAAGTACAAAGCTCTGGTTTTTGTATTTGAATTATTCAGTGTATTTTGTGCATTCCAAATTGTCTTGTGGTCTCCTAAGCAAATCAAATTATCCACTGACTTTCATTGTATGCACTAAAAAAAGAATAGAAGTCAAAGGGAAACGAAACTGCAACATTCTTTAAAATATCTTCTTTTGGGCACTTTTAATGCATAGCTTTTTTAAATTAGTGCAGTTCAACATGCCTTTTTGTTTGTTTGTTTCAAAGATGTTTGTCATTCATTTAAATCTACTTATTCAATATGAATGTTAGGGAGGCTCACTTCTGATTTTTTCTATCTACAGTACATTTCAGTTTTCTATAAGGCTAGATATAAATGGCGGCTATCAGTACTGCAAAATCAATAAGCAATTTTCTTAATATTTGAGTATAAAAACACCCTTATAAATGCTGTATAGTAAGCAAAGTGTTTCTGAAAACTAACATCTAACAACTAACAGCACCATTTTCCCCTGTATGTCCTAGGTGGATTAAGTTACCAGTACATTCAATATGTAAGGCTCTTGACTGTCAGTCTTTCCCAATTGAAATGACAAGGCAAAATTCACCGTATCGAGATACACAGAAAGGATAATTCTGCAGGTGCTAAACCTTGATGAAGGATAGGGAGTGATGTTTTTTTCCAGCGTTTAGCTAATACACTTTGTACTTCAAACATATATATATATATATAAAAAGGTCTGTGCACAAATGTATGAATTTGATCTAAATCTACATGTACAAAAAAGAAACACATATGGATGCAGTACATCTCTAAAAAAGCATGCAGACTTCTAAAGCAACCTAGAAAAAGAGAAAAAGTGGGAGGATGTCTTACATTTTAAGAGAAAGATACAATATATTGCACCCTTACCACTAGTGATGTATGAAGAGAAACAAGGGAAATGGATATTGAAAATGGGTCCTTTCAACCAATTGATATTGAAATTAAATTTGAAAAACCACCTGCTCCTCCATCAAATTAAATCTTACCTATGGCCATTTCTACAATACATGGAAGTATGGCTGCATTCATACTGCTGGATGGTTAATTATAGAATTCATCCTATAGACATATTCTGAATGTCTCCTTTCGCTGCTACAGTTGAACATGGAGCTGTAGCTGAACATAAAATAAAGCAAAGTGACCCATGTGAAAAGGTGGAAATCCTAACATTTAACCACAAACAGTCAGTTGGATTCAATATAAGAGACATCATCCTTGCTGACCCTGCACGTTACACAGACATAATGACTCTCCAGTTCTGCTTTCATGTGATCTTGAAGTGAATTGTTTTCCGAAATGGTTGAGAAATTGCCAGATGCACCCCAGCAACCTCGACACAGAAGGTTAATGTAAATGGCTTTTTATTGAACAAGCTGTTGGAAGTATCAGATTATAAATATGGTAATTGTGCCATGATATTTACATGCAAAAAATAAATAAATAATAAAGCATATATTTTGTCAAAATAAATGGACCTGTCGTAGGCCAGTAAGAGCTGTGCGTGTAAACCTCTCTCCTCTGATCTCAAGAGGTGCTCTAGCGACTGACGCTAGAGGCTGCGGTCTTTAGCCGCCTTGTTAGAACGCTTGTCGCCCACGCCATGACCACGATTCGAATCCCGCTCAGAGCGGGTCGAGTAGGATGGGTTACATTTGGTGCCATGACCCGAATGGAAGTGAGGTTTAGGGGAGTGAGCGTAACTGTCATAGGCCAGTAAGAGCTGTGCATGTAAACCTCACTCCCCTGATCTCAAGTGGCGCTCTAGCAACTGACGCTAAAGGCTGCGGTCTTTAGAGCGCCTGCCTCCCACACCGAAGACCACAGTTCAAATCCTGCTCGGAGCAGTTTGAGTAGGACCGGTTACATAACCTAAAGAATAATCAATCAGCCCTAAGTCAAATACCAAACCATATTTCTATAACTGTACAATTGACCTTCTAAACTTTAGATTGTAAGTGTAATCTAAAAAAAATCCTGTCAGCTAGATAAACGAGGACTATCAGTACTGAAAAGTCCCAATTTTCTTAATCTCTAAGATTAATTAAGAATAAGATTAAGATCTAACTTCCATTTAATACTGTATGGGCAGCAGTGTTTCTGAAATAAACAAAAACAAAGAAAAACAGTGACCACGCCATTTCCCCTGAATGTCCTAGCTGGATTAAGTTACTAGAACAGAAAAGACAGTGCTTTACTGGATTCACTCCAGCAGGCTTGATATAGACGTTAATATAATCTTTTTTTCTTCTTTTTTTCCCACTGAACAAGCTGTTGGAAGCACAAAATGATGATTATGGTCATTATGCAGTAATAATATAGTGCCTTTTTTTTTAAATACCTCAACAGTGTACCATCAATTCTTGTGCAGAAAGTTAAGGCAATGTGAATGTTTTAAAAACACAGATTTTGATCTAATATCTTGTCATGCAAAAAGATATTTAAATAATGCTTTTAAGGGTAATTCAATGTCTATAACCGCTATTCATTACAGCTAACATTGGTTGAGCCCCAGGAAAAGGATTTAATGATTAAACCTATTTATATTTCAGATAAACACGCATTATAAAAAAAAATACATATAATAGTATATATATATATATTAAAATCAAAATTAATAATAATAATAATAATAAACACTACTTGAAAAATATATATTAAATTTTATGATTTTACAGTAGTAACACTGGCTGTAATAACTATTTTTGTGGAAGGTAAAGTATGGTTAAACTTTTTTTCAGAGAGCGAGAGAGAGAGAGAGAGAGAGAGAGAGAGAGAGAGAGAGAGAGAGAGGTTTAACAATCATTTATTTATACATTTTTTACTCCATAATTATGAACAATATCACCACTACTATAAATACATTTGTACTCTTATTATTATAAAGCCTCCTTTAAATGTTTTAAAATTTTAAAACAAACTCATCCTCATGTAACATACATAACTCTTCATAAACACACCATATATCACATATTGCTTGCACATTTCTTCAGGATCTATAGTTGCCAATTGTAAACCTTTATTTTTTCGTGTTTTCCACACTGCCAGTTTAGCCGTTCCAATCAGGTAATTTAATAAACACATTTTTTTCCGTTTTGAAAATCTATATTTGATTCCTCCAATAAACACCCTATCCGATAACTTCTCATCAAATTTCCTAAACCAGCTCCCAAACAGTTTAAAAACACCTTTTAATCTCTCACACTTTAAAAACAAATGCTCCAAATCCTCTTTTTCCCCAAAGAATCGACATTCCTCCTTTACCGCTGTATTCAGGTGTGCCACATGTCCGTCTGTTGCTATCGCCCCATAAATAATCCTCCACTGCAGATCGCCGGACCGCTTCTCTACAGGAGGCTTATATAGGGCTCTCCACCTGTCTCGTATCAGGAAGTCTGACCTCAACAAATCTGGCCACTTTGAAGCCTTCTGTTTTCTCAAAGAGTCCTGGTGGATTGCCTTTACTGTAATATTGTACATTTCCTTCTTTGACGTGCTTTTAAAGGAACAAAACTGTGGATTCCCAAAGGATAAAATGGCGTCCACCACTTCTTCTTCGTTCTCCTTTATTGCTGGAGAAATTACCAGTTCCCTTTCAGTCGATAACGTCGGACGTAGTCGACGCCGACTGAAATGGGATCACGCTAGGGAGCCTATCATCTTCGATTACTATTGAACGAGCCAATGAAATTTGGCGTGCGTGATTTGCATCACACACTCCGCCCCCGCGGCACGGGTATAAATACGGAAGTGGATGCACGCACTAGTTGCCTTTCGCTTCGGAGCCGTTCGTCTTTGATGTCTCTGAAGAGTGCTGTTGTGTTCAACGAGCGAGTGTGTCGGTGTTCTTGCGGGAAGACCTCTCCAGTGTTGGTGTTCTACAGCGTGGTGCAGCGGTGATCGCGAGCTTCTCAGCTCTCAACTGCTGTTTTAAAAGCATCAAATTTCTACTGTTTGTTTGTGTGTTGACGGTTGGTTAGAGGGCGAGAAGTGAGTGCTTCACTGTTAGTTGAAAGACTATTCAGTGTTTGCCGCGGTCATTCCCTGTGTGCTCCGGCACTGGTGACGGTCCCATTTCCTAAAAGAGCAACACGGGTGTGAGTGCGTCTTTTTCAAGATGCCATTCCATCCGTGCGTTTCTGGGTGCGGTCTGGCACTATCCCCTTCTGACGGTCACGAAAGTTGTGTCGCATGTTTGGGCTTACAGCATGCTGAGGCAGCTTTCGTGGATGAGTCATGTTCTCACTGCGGGAACATGTCCATCTCGGTGTTGAGATCTAGACTCGCCTTCGTCAAAAGCGTTGGTGCAGTCCCCACCTCTGGGCCCCGCCCCTGTTCTTCCTCTGGGTTACCTTCCCAGAGGAGGACTGGGGTGCCGTCCAAGCTGGGTGATCTGAGGATCACAGTGAGGGGTAATCCGCCCGGCCACGCCCCGTGGGTCCCTCACTCCTCTTTCACACCGCAACCGGTGGAGCTCCCCATTGATCCCGCTGGTCCCTCTGTAATGGACGGGCCAGCCGTGTCATTTGGGGCCCCTCCAGGGGATACGTTGTCAATCGCAGCATCGGAGGGGGAGCTGAACTCTGGAGATGATGACTCGGCTGCACTGCCTCCCTCCGGGAGACCAGTGTTGCCCGAGCCAGATCCAGAGATGTCAGCTATGCTGAAAAAGGGCGCCGAGGCGGTAGGGCTCGTGTGGAACCCTCCACCGTGTCCCGAGCCGTCTCGGTTGGATGATTGGTATATCGGGGCGGGCCGTACTGGTTCTCAGTCCGCCGCCCCGGTTCCTTTCTTTCCTGAAGTGCATGAGGAGCTTACGAGGGCATGGATGGCACCTTTCTCTGCCAGAAACCGCCTGAGTAGCTCCTCCCCCCTCACTACCCTTGATGGGGGAGCGGTGAAGGGTTACGAGGCTATCCCTCCGGTGGAGCGGGCCGTTGCGATGCAGTTATGCCCAACGGCGGCCGCTTCCTGGAGAGGTGATCCTCGTCACCCCTCTAAAGCCTGTAAGTTCTCGTCCGCTCTTACGGGCAAGGCTTACAAAGCTTGTGGGCAAGCCGCTTCCTCCTTGCATGCCATGGCGTTGCTCCAGGTCCACCAGGCCCAGGCACTCATGAACATGCACGAGGGTAGTTCGGACCCTGAGCTCATGGGTGAGCTCCGCACTGCAACTGACCTCGCCCTCCGGGCGGCGAAGGTTGCAGCTCGCGCGGTGGGTTCGGCGATGTCCACACTAGTGGTCCAGGAGCGCCATCTCTGGCTCAACCTGGCCGATATGAGAGATGCGGAAAAGGTTCGGTTCCTGGACTCTCCCATTTCCCAGGTTGGGTTATTCGGCGACGCTGTGGAGAACTTTGCCCAAAAGTTCTCTACAGCTCAGAAGCAGACGGAGGCCATCCGGCACATCCTGCCTCGGAGGGACGCTGCTGCCTTCACCCGCCCCCCGAGGTCAGATCCTCCGCCTGCTCGTCACCGAGGGCGTCCGCCTGCAGCCGCCTCAGCTCCCGCCGGACCACCGCAGCAGCCTTCACCCAGGTTCCGGCGCGGAGCCGGCCGCGGAAGGGGCGCCCAGCCCGCTCCAGGCGCTGCCAAGCCAGGTGGTAAGCTCCAGCGCAAAAGAAAACGCTGAACCTGGACGGGCTCTCAGGGATGGAAGAGTTGCTTGTGGAGTGGTCGCCGATCCACTCCCTCTGGCTGGTTGGAGGGCCGGCTGGACTTTTTTGTTATGTGTGTGTCTGTTCCGCCGCCTGGCCCCTATAAAAACGGGGTCAGCGGTACCCACATATTCAGAAAAAGAGCAATTTTTCTATTCCTGAGTCCCAAGTGGGCCAGTATGGCGGGTGTGACCCTGTATTAGCCTTACATCCCCCAGCTTCCCTTGGTCGCCAACAGGCAGCTTGGGGCGTTCGAGGACCCGGTCATCCGCCTTCTCACGTCCCCTGCCGCTAGTGGAGACAGGTAAGTGTTGCACTGCACACTAACACCACTATCTCTACTTTGCTGCCCCACCTCAGGCTCGGCTACCCCGCTCAAGTCAGTGATAGTCATCACATTAGGTGTTGAGCAGACGTGCTCCTGAAAATTCAGTGATATTCATCACACCGAGTGTTGAGCAGTGCTCCTGACTTGTGCGTGCTTATCTTATCCTGCTGGCGAAGGATTTGATATAGCCGCTCCTCCAGCCGGTACGAAGGCCAGTTGTAAACTCGTTCTTCGTGCTACTAGGTGGTGGGTCGTGACCATCTTGGCCCAAGATTGGTCTGCAGCTTTGACCTGAAAGACACGTAGTGTCCTTCCCCTCGAGTGCTCCAGAGCCCGTTGGGTCTTCAGGTCAACTGGAAGAGAGTAATCTCGCCCACGGGCTGAGTATCTCTTTTTCAGTTTTGGAGAGGTACTCGGTCCAACACGTCTCTCCAGTGAGAATGTGTCCAGCTGGTGTTGAAGTGAGAAAGGGTCCCACTGAAAAGATTCAGAGGCTCCTGGGGTATACGATAGTCGCAGCCTTTGGCTTCCTCCGTATGTGACCGCTTCAGCGCTAGCTTTACGATCGAGTCCCGAGGTGACCGTGGCAGAGCAGCTCACCCTGTGTGACTATAGTTCATCCCGGTCTGCTGCCAAACCCTCCTCAGCAGAGGGGCCATGTACAAAGGGCGTGTTTTAACGGGGGCCTGGGCGACCCCCGACTACACGGGCATTCGTGCCTCGAGTTGTTAGACATTGCGGGTGTCACAAACTCTCCCGTCACCTCCTCCTTGGAGTCAGACGCTTCTGAGGGCGCCTTGTTCCACTCCTCCCGCTTACTCAATCGTGCCGCCATCGAGCCTCACGACAGTTATAGCCAGGGCAAGTGGAGACTCCATCCCCTGGGTCCGCTGGGTCTTGACCATTCCGGGGCCGCTCAATTGCCCCCCCGGTTTTATTTTTCCGCCAGTGTTTGGGTAAACCGAGCGGACTACCCTTGGACAAACACTGGGTCTCAGCTGCCCCGGGGGCCCGCAGAATACGTTTAACCCCAGTGAGCCTTCTAAGAGTGACTGCGACTCAGGGTCGCCTTGCGCCTGCTCAAGTCAGTGAGATCATCACACTTCATGTTGAGCAGAGTTGCTCCTGAAACTCAGTGAAGTTCATCGCACTCAGGTGTTGAGCAGCAATGCTCCTGTAGCTCAGTGAGTCCATCACAGGTAGCTCAGTGAATTCATCACACGCAGTGCTGAGCAGAAATGCTCCTGGTGCTCAGTGAAGTTCCTCGCACTCAAGTGTTGAGCAGAAATGCTCCTGAAGCTAAGTGAGTTTATCACACTCAGGTGTTGAGCAGTAATGCTCCTGAAGCTCAGTGAACTTGTCACACTCAAGTGCTGAGCAGAAATGCTCCTGTCGTTCAGTGAAATTCTTCGCACTCAAGTGTTGAGCAGAAATGCTCCTGAAGCTCAGTGAGTTTATCACACTCAGGTGTTGAGCAGGAATGCTCCTGAAGTTCAGTGAACTTGTCACACTCAAGTGCTGAGCAGAAATGCTCCTGTCGCTCAGTGAGGTTCTTCGTACTCAAGTGTTGAGCAGAAATGCTCCTGAAGCTCGGTGAGTTTATCACACTCAGGTGTTGAGCAGGAATGCTCCTGAAGCTCAGTGAACTTGTCACACCCAAGGGCTGAGCAGAAAATGCTCCTGAAGCCCAGTGATCTTCACATGTTGTGTTGAGCAATGCTCCTGTCTTTTGCGCCCGTCACTTGCACCTACGTGCCAAGTCAGGAGAGGAACAGGTCTTCATAGTTGCCCCTTATTGGCCCAACTAGACCTGGCTCCCATCAACAGCCTTCCTGACTTCCCCGGAAAACTCTTCGGGGGCGGGGCACGATGGCACACGCGTTCTTCCCCCGGGGGTTCCGGGCGGTCTTACATCTGAACGCGGAGGTTCAGGTGGCTATCACAAGAATGTGTGATAGTTACCATCACTTCTGCGAGCACCCCCTAGAATGGGGTAGCGTGCTTACGCCTTTAGAAGTGGAACCTAGTCGTTGAGTGCGTCTTCTCTCCAGAGGAGATCCTGAAAGCTTTCGATCACTTCAGTGCTCTCTTTCCAGCAAAATGGGTTGCAGTAGGCTGTTTTCCTAAATCACCCTCAAAATGATGTTGCCTCGGTGTTTAAACGACGCTCATCGTGTTGCAGAAGTATGCAGAAGCACGTTCTGATCGTCAGGTTCCTGAGGAGCAAGGTCTTGTAAATCCTTGTGTCCCTCTTTATCCTCTTGGGCCTTGTCCCTGGTGCGACTGCACTGCAGAGACCGCCCCTGAGCCACTGCAGGTAGTGAGTTAAAAATTCTGTTATATCAGTTCTCCTGCTCGCGTGGTCTCTACTAGAGGGTAGGGACTTGCTCGCTTTCGGTCAACGTATTGTGCCTGGAGTCTGGGCCGGCTAACTCTCACAAGATGAGACCCCGGCTCGGATTGTGCCCAAGGTTCCTACCTCTCCCGTAATAGGAGCAGGTGGTGAGCCTGCAAGCGCTGCCCTGGAGGAGGCAGATCCAGCCCTGGCTTCTCTGTCCGTTCGCTTGGACGTGTACAGAATGCAAGTCATAGACCTCAGACCAGCTCTTCAAATATCTGTTGGAATTCAGCAGAGAGGGAAGGCTGTTTCCATGCAAAGTTGCACTTAGTGCTTGCCTTCATTTCGGCAAAGATCCTAGATGCAACATGTCCACTTAGGTGTTGAGCTCCTCTATGATGAGTGTAAAGTGCTCCGCCTGGGCGTTGACGATATACTTTGCTAAACAGATTCTAGAGTTGGGGGCTGGACGACACCTAGTTGAACCGCTGCTTCCCGTGGGCTCCCTTCTCATGAAGCCAGTTTCACCGTGAGCCCGGTTCAAGTGTCGGCTTGCTGCGCCATTCCCCTCCTATGGACTGGATACGTGCGCCTTTCTACTACAGTTGAGTTCCCTTAAAATTGAACCCTGTTGAGTTCCTCCACACCCCTCCGACGTCGGACGTGCGGAACGTCTGGTGTTAGGCCTACCACTCGTAAGCAGTGTGGAACCTGTGTTAGGCTGGGTCCATATGTTGCGGTCCCTTCGGTGACCCCATATGTGTATTCTTCCACGATACGGCTCCCTGCGGTGAGCCCATGTCTTCCCTCGGCAGAGTCTCTCTGCCGTCACTGTCCGGTGTGTCTCCCCCCGTCTTAGGCTGGAGCCACCCCAGTGACATTCCATATGTTAGACTGCCCGGTTTCCGCCCAGTTCATATGTGTATTCTCCACATTACCTCCCTCTGGGTTGGATGTGGCTTCCGCAGCGTCCCTTCCTTCCAACGTACGGGGAACGCTTTCCCAGTGGTCCTGTAGGAACAGCAGTGACTTCCCTGGCCTAAGCCCTGTCCTTCCCCGCCTTAAGTTTGCGGGGGCATCAGGAGGCTTTGGTTTAGGCACTGGAAGGTGGCAGCGTTAGTGGCGTGTTCAATGGTTGATCCCATTTCAGTCGGCGTCGACTACGTCCGACGTTATCGACTGAAAGGGAACGTCCTGGTTGCGTATGCAACCCACCGTTCCCTGAAGGAGGGAACGGAGGACCTAGTCCCCTTGCCACTACCGCTGGACCACCGCTGACCCCGGGTTACTCTCGGCTCCTCAGCGAAAAGCAACTAGTGCGTGCATCCACTTCCGTATTTATACCCGCGCCGCGGGGGCGGAGTGTGTGATGCAAATCACGCACGCCAAATTTCATTGGCTCGTTCAATAGTAATCGAAGATGATAGGCTCCCTAGCGTGATCCCATTTCAGTCGGCGTCGACTACGTCCTCCGTTCCCTCCTTCAGGGAACGGTGGGTTGCATACGCAACCAGGACGTTCTGGAAATTGCACATTATTCCCCATGTCCTGGATATTCACATGTCTTTGTGCAATAAATGTCCTGTATCCACTTTGTAATGCGTTGTAAATTTCTTCCTTTAGTTTTGACACCAGACGTGAAGATCTCAAACCCGTTGCTTCTTGAAGTTCATCAATCGATTTCCATCCTTCGTCATTCAATAAATGATCCAGCTTTACAATTCCATTCCTTAAGAAACATTGTTGTACAGTCACAGAAGACAGTATTCTGGTGTGAATCAATGGATAAAAAAAAGGGGTTCCTCCGGTGCCCAAAGTTCTAGATTGTCCATATTCCGTTCAGTTCTTATAGCAGTTTTCCATGTTTGCAACATAGCTTTATAAAAAACAGTAAGCTCAGACATGTTCATCTCTTCAAGCTTCATTAAAAATAGTTGTTTATCAAGTCCAAAGCCACCAACTGTCCTCATGATCGCACTTGCAGTTTTTCCCCAAAGCACATCTTCATCATACAGAAATCTCTGTGCAGCTTGTATCCTGAAAGCACGGATTCTGTTTCTCACATCCACCAGTCCTTGACCGCCTTCTTGTACTGGTAGGTATAATACTGCAGCACGCAACCAATGTTGTCCATCCCAGAAAAAGTTCACTATTGTCCTTTGTATATTGGAGATCAACTCCTCTGGTGGCTCCATGACCATAGTCCTATGTCACAGAATATAAGCAGCCAGATTGTTTACTACCAGAACTCTTCCTCGATATGACAACTGTGGTAATAGCCATCGCCACTTCGACAATCGGGCAGACACCTTTTCTATCAAACCCTCCCAGTTCTTTTTTTGAAATTGTTCATTTCCTAAAAAAACTCCTAAAATCTTTAGTCTATCTTTTCTCCATTGCAACCCTCCTGGAAGTTGTGGAACATTTTCCAAATTACCAATCATAAAACCTTCACTTTTTGTCCAATTGAACTTAGCAGAGGAGACTTTTTCATATAATTCAATATTTTTTGTTAAAATTTCAATATCTTCTTTTTCTGTAATAAAAACTGTAATGCCATCTGCATAGGCTGATAAAACCACCTTAGAATGACCATTAACATGAGGAATTAAAGTTCCATTTAAATTGCTCCTCAACCGACATAATAAAGTTTCAATAATTAGACTATATAGTTGTCCAGAAATTGGACAGCCTTGCCTTATGGCTCTTGTCACTGGTATTGGAGCACTTAAACCACCCCCTACTTTCAGCATCACAAAAAACATTAGAATACAACAATTTAATATATGAAATTAAAACATCACCAAATCCATAACCTTTAACACTTTAAATAGATATTCATGATCAACACGATCAAACGCTTTTTCTTGATCCAATGACAACACTCCAAAATCATTCTAATTTTTCTGATTGAAATCAATTATATCTCTTACTAGGAAAAGACTATCTATAATAGATCTCTTAGGAATGCAATATGTTTGATCATTTTTGATCAACAAATCTAGACAGTGCTTGAGTCTATATGCTAAACACTTCAAAACAATCTTATAGTCCAGACACAACAGAGATACTGGTCTCCAGTTTTTTAGCAGTCCAAGTTCTCCTTTTTTTGGAAGCAGTGATAAAACTGCTCGACGACAACTTATTGGAAGTGAATTATTTTTTATGCACTCTAAAATTACTTCATATAAATCTGGTCCTATTAGGCCCCAGAATTGTTGATAAAACTCCGCCGGTAGTCCATCGATCCCAGGCGATCTACCTTTAGATAATTGCCTCATAGCCTCTGTGAACTCTTGAAAGGTGATTAAATCTAGGGCTGCAACAACGAATCGATAAAATCGATAAAATTCGATTATTACAAAAGCTGCCAACGAATTTCATTATCGATTCATTGTGTCGCGCGACTATTATGTCACATGTTGAGCGCGCGCAGCTGAGAAGAGAAAAAAAGTTGAGCGCGCCGCGCAGCAGAGCTGAGAAGGGAAAAAAAAGAGCAGAGCGGAGGTAACGTTAGAGGAAAGACCATCGGAGAGACCCGTAACATTGTTCTGAAACATGGCGGAGGCAGAGAAATCAGTACGACCTAAATCATCCAAGGTGTGGGAATATTTCACACTAAATAAATCGAAAAAGTGTGTTAATTGCAAGATATGCAAAAGCGACATGGCCTGGCACGGGAGCACCACGGTGATGATGCAGCACCTAATACGTAAACATGTTGGAGTCCTTGATGAGGAAGGGAGTTCAACAGCAGGGTAAGTCACAACAAATTACTACTTTTGTTCCGTTTTGAAGTAAAATGTATGTAACGTCCCTCCAATAGCTCTTCTGGTGCTGGTGTTTACTCATTATCCAGCTTAATAAGCATGAAACGTTAGTGATAGCTCGTTAATAACAGTACTAGGCTAAAGCAGGGGTGGTATAACGTTATAGTTAGCAAGACAAAAGACACGTTTTTATTCCCTTGGCTTTTTTGGTCCATTAATATTTCAATCTGTTGTCATGTGTAAATTATCACCAAGGCTACATTTATTTGATCTAAATTACAGTAAAAACAGCAATACTGAGATATATTGAAATAGAAAACGATAAATTTTATTTTGTAATATTTATTTTTGTATTCTTATTATATATATATATATATATATATATATATATATATGTGTGTGTGTGTGTGTGTGTGTGTGTGTGTGTGTGTGTGTGTGTGTGTGTCTTGTCTGTAATTGCTGTTTGTGTACTTGCCTTTACACAACTAGTAGCTAAAACAACAAGTATGTATGCAAGTATGTATTAAAGTTGATGTAATTTGTGCTATTACACATACTAATACTATCTTTTTGATTCCAGAAAAAAACAGCAAACCATGAGAGGCTTCTTGATGGGAAATGCTTCATGTACACCACAGCAAGCTGCTGTCTTGACGGATAGTATCCTCAACATGCTTGTCACTGACATGAGGCCTCTGTCGATGGTTGAAGATGACGGCTTCACTAAAATGATCCACACCTTGAACCCTGGTTACACTCTGCCCTCCAGGACCCACTTTACAAAGCTCATGGAGAGAAAATATGAAGAGACATTCAAGGAAGTGAAGACTGCAATAAACACCAACAACAGCAAACTTGCTCTCACCACTGATGTTTGGACAAGTGTAGCAACTGAAGCCTACCTTGGTGTTACATGCCACTACATCACAGATGACTGGGACATGCAGTCAATCTGCCTCACCACCATGCCACTGCACGACAGACATACTGCATCTAACATTGCAGAGTGCTTGGAGCAGGTAGTGGCCAGATTTGAAATTCCTCCTAGCAAAATCATTGCCATAGTCCATGACAATGGTGCTAACATTGTTGCTGCGGCAAATATCCTGGAGGAGAAGCATGGGTGGTCCTCTGTCCGTTGCACTGGCCATACTTTGCAACTTGTGATCAATGCTGCGTTGAAGCATACAAGCATTGAAAAAGCTGTCGGGGCTGCAAGATGTCTGGTAGAACATTTTAAGAAAAGCGAGCTAGCCAGCAGTAAGCTCAGAGAGAAACAACAACAAATGAACACACCTGAGCACAGCCTTGTTCAAGACGTAAGCACCAGGTGGAATAGCACATTCTACATGATAAGCCGACTGCTTGAGCAAAGGTGGCCTGTAACAGCAACACTGTCTGACAGCTCTGTCACACAGAGAGGCAAAAGGTACCTGGATCTGAAACCAGACCAGTGGAGCCTGCTGGAAGAGCTTTCAACAGTCCTCAAGGCTTTTGAATGTGCCACTGTGTTCATAAGTGGACAGAAATATGCAACAATATGTGACCAGTCACGGAAACTAGGGACACAAGTCGGTTCTGGGGCATTTTGAATTATTCATAGATTCTGAGAGTGTAATATCCAAGCTTTCCAACGATGTGTAACATGTGGAAATCTGATAATATTTGGAGAAGTTGTGGCCATTTTAAAGTAGGCACTTAAAAAAGCTCAAAGAGGAGAAAACGAGCTCTAAAGATTGTGCAGTTCTCACCTGTCTCTGCTGCTGGGGGTGACAATATGGCTCATTTACATCTCATTTAGATAAGCCATACCCCCTGTAAAGCTCCTCCATGTGCTTTACAGCTTTTTTTGCACTTCGAATGAGTGCACTTCTGCCGCACTAGGCGAAAAACAATTGTGCTGCCCCTCTATTTGCAACGTACCAGCAACAACACACAAAGACCAATAATGCCATATAGCCTGCATATAACGCGAAACCAGCAACAACACATAAAGACCAATATGCCATATACATATAACGCAAAACCAGCAACAACACACAAAGACCAATATGCCATATAGCCTGCATATAACGCAAAACCAGCAACAACACACAAAGGCCAATATACCATATACATACAGTATAACGCAAAACCAGCAACAACACAGAAAGACCAATATGCCATATACATATAACGCAAAACCAGCAACAACAAACAAAGACCAATAAGCCATAGGCCTACATATAGCGCAAATAGTGCGCAACGCTCGTGTGCCCAAAATGTCAACAATATAAAAGTTTATGCAGGAGGCAAATGCCTGCTGGCATTTCTCTTTAAGCAGTCATTTCTGCAATTTTCCATATAATCACATTTCACCTCCTCAAATTACTGTTGCAAATCTCTTTACACCACTTTCTTATGTGCGTATACACACACAAATGAAATGTCCGCAAGCACATTATATCATCAGCAGGTTCAGCATCTTAAATAACGACTAAAGAGCAAATGAAGCTTAACTTACATTTCAGAAACACGCACGGCAGGCCTTCATCGCAGCAAAGGTCTTAACTGCATCCTCTATTTCGATTCTCCGTCACATATGAAACAGCCAGCCACCGCTGTCAGCGAGCCGAGCCGCCGTATTGAAGCACTGAGGGCGCGCGCGCTGCGCCCATACCTCCGGTTCAGTTTCCCGAGCCCACGAAGTGCGGCGAAAACATTTTCGGTGTAACTGCCAGACGGTTCATCTCGTCTGCGACAATCTTTGCGGCATCCATCTTCATTGAATTTTGATATCAGAGAGAGCCGGCCAGAGCACAGCATAATAAGTAGCCATGTGGTTGACTTGGAGGGCGGGGGCAAAAGCGCCGGGTTATTCAGTATGGAAATACACACAGACAATGACACGCCACGCCCCTACTGCATGCTAGAATCTCCGAAAACAAGCCGATTTCAACCTCAAAATGTAAGCTTTTAAATATACCAATACTGCTATCTCAAACATGGAGAGGCTTCTTCGTGATTTCAATTAACAGATTCTCCAAAAAATTGAAAATCACCAATTTTGAAAAAAAACTCTTCTTTCTCATTTTGCTCGAAAGTTGTGCTGCCGACTTGTGTCCCTGGTTTCTGTGACGGGTCACATATCTACAATACCTCCACTTGTGAAGGGGCTGTTGAAGTCCACCCAGAGTGCTGTCTACGAGTCAGCCCCGCTGCGGGCTTTTCAACTCACTGCTGTGCAGCAGTTGCAGGAGAGATGGAAAAGGGAGACTGCTTTCTCAGATAGAGCACCAAACACAGTGATTCTTGCGATGGTCCTTGACCCAAGGTTTAGGAAACTGAACAAGTTTCTTTCACCTGATGAAGTCCTACGTGTTCAAACTAAAGTGCAAACAATGGTACTTGAAGAGAGAAGGAAGATGGATGTGCAGCAGCATGGCAGTTGCAGTGTTACCTCCACCGATACTACAGCAACTGAATCAACACCTCTAGCCACTCTACTTGACTCACTCCTTGGTTCTGATGGTGAAGAAGATGATAGAGCAGGCCAAGCTGAGGATGTCCACACCCAAGTGAGGAAAGAAGTCCTTACCTACTTTGGAGAAAAAAGCCTTGCCAAGGAAGAAAACCCATTACTGTGGTGGAAGGCTAACAATGACAGATATCCCATGTTGGCCAGGCTAGCCAAGTCTTACCTATGCATCCCTGCCACCTCAACACCATCTGAGAGGCTGTTTTCTGCTGCAGGAAACATAGCCTCCAAGAAAAGAGCCAGCCTGAGCCAGGAGCATGTGGACATGCTAACATTTTTGCATTGCAATGCAAAGTGTCTGAACAAAGAGAGCGAGAGAGAGTGAGTGTGTGTGTGAGTTTGTGAGTGTGTGTGTCTGAGTGAAGTAGTGTAGTAGATAAGTTCAGACGTTCAAACAAATTCTGTTATGTTTTCTGATTTGTATTTTTCTTTATTTGTTATAAATTATTTATTGTTCCTCAGACAGCTCAAGTACCTTTAAACAAAAATCTAAATCTTTTTGTGCACTTTAAAAAAAGCCTATATATTTAATTTGGCAGATGTAAAGTATACCTGTGATGTGTGTATGTTTTTTGTGATAGTCCTTTTTTGTTTTACTTTAACAGCTCAGGGATGTTCAAGGAGCAATCTGTTTGTGCACTTTCTAAATATGTTTTGCACTGTCAGTTCTATTTTTCAATAAAGGGTTGAAAATTAATGCTTTTTTATTTTTTCATTTTTTTATCCGATTCATCGATTAATCGAACAAATAATCGACAGATTAATCGATTATTAAAATAATCGTTAGTTGCAGCTCTAATTAAATCGTCCAGCTCTTGTTTCTGTTTTTTCTCCAAGCTGAGGTAACTCTTTAAGCAAGTCTTCAGCACAGTCAATGTCACAACTCTCAGCTGTATATAATTGTTTATAAAAGTCTCCTGCTAGTCTCCTCATTTCTGTAGGATCTGATGTAACTGATCCGTCCGAACGACGAAGATGACAAATTAACTTTTGTTGGACATGTTTTCTTTCAAGGTTAAAAAAGAAAGCACTTGGAGCATCCATTTCTTTTATAGAACAGTATCTTGATCTTATCAATGCTCCTTTTGCTTGCTCATGTAAGAGAAAGCTCAGCTCTTGTCTTTTCTTACTTAACCCATTACACTGTACATCTTCTTTATTATTTACAACTTGACTTTCAATAAACTCCATGACCCTGTCATGATCCCGGTATCCTCCTCTTACACTCTACCACCCTCTCCTGGTCACACTCTTTATTACATCCATTTACACACACACATTCCCATTCATTATCTCTGCCGCTCTCAGCTGTCTCTCATCACCTCATCACTCTCCCTCTTCTCCTCCCCAGCTGGTTCCCTCTTTCTCTGATTAGACTCTCTATTTCTAGTCTTCCCTGTCCTTTGTTCTTTGTCAGATTATTGCCATAGGTTACGTACCTGTGTACCTGCTGAACCAAGCCCTGTCGTGTCGTGTCCTGTCTGGTGCGTGCCTCAATCTGTCTACCGTGTACCTCGTCTCTGCTTTGTTACTTCTTCAGCTAACGTGAGTGGTCAAGGATTGGCGTTCCCGTGCTCTCTACGGACCCAGCCTGTCTCATCCTCCGGGGATTTCCCGTTGCCGGTCCTGACCGTACATTTCTGTTCTATTACTGAGAGACTTTCCGTTTTCCTTTGGATGAGACTTTCTTCAGTTGGATTTATTCGCCTTATGTGCCACCTGTGTTATTTTGCCTGAACTAATAAACTTTGTCAAACTGCCCTTTGCTTTTGGGTCCTCTCTCCTACACGTGACAGAATAATCTGACCAGAAATGGACCCAGCAAGGGAGAGTCCTCTTCAATCTGCACTTGAGATCCAGGGAGCCATGCTGGGCCGTCATGAGGATGAACTGGCCGCCGCTCACCATGCCATGGATTCTCTTGCTACTCGCATGACCGATATCTCACAACAGCTTAATCACCTCCGAGTGGAATCCTCCACCTCTAGAAGCCGTGACACGCCTGAGCCGAGAGTGAACAACCCGCCGTGCTATTCCGGTGAGCCCAAGGAATGTAGATCCTTTTTGACTCAGTGTGAGGTTGTCTTTTCACTACAGACTTCCACATACGCTGAGGATCGCTCTCGCATCGCCTTCGTCATCTCCTTGCTGGCTGGCCGGGCGCGGGAGTGGGGAACAGCTGTGTGGAGTTCGGAGGCTGACTGTCTCAGCCGTTATTCCTCCTTCAAGGAGGAGATGCTGCGGGTTTTTGACCGTTCTGCATTCGGAGCGGAGGCTTCCCGTCTTTTGTCTACGCTTCGTCAAGGGAGAAGGTCAGCAGCAGATTTTTCGATTGAATTTCGTACCTTATCTGCTTCATGTGACTGGAACGAGCCTGCCTTAGTAGCCCGTTTCCTCGAAGGGCTCAATGCTGACATTAAGGATGAGATCCTCGCCCGTGAATCACCCACTCGACTGGATCCTCTTATTGATATGGCCATTCGTGTGGAGAGGCGCTTCGACATGCGCCGCCGCAGCCGCAGCCTTGAGAGGGCACTTTTCTCTACCCCGGCTCGCTCTTCTACACCGCCGCCTTTCACTGACTCCGAGCCTATGCAGCTGGGTGGTTTACGAATCTCCGCGGCCGAACGCCAGCGCCGTATAACGGCTCGTCTCTGCATGTACTGCGCTTCCGCCTCCCATCGTGTCGCCTCCTGCCCGGTAAAAGCCAAGGCTCACCAGTAGAGAGAGGGTTACTGGTGAGCGCTTCAACCCTAGACCCTCCGTCACGCGCACGCACTACTTTCTCTGCTCTTCTCCGCTGGCCAGGGTTTTCCACCTCCTGTCCGGTTTTGATCGATTCGGGAGCCGAGGGAAATTTTGTGGATGAGACTTGGGCTCGAGAACAGGGGATTGCCCTCATTGAACGTAAAGACTCCACCCCTGTCCACGCCCTTGATGGTAGTATCCTCTCTAGAGTGCGCTTTGCCACTGCTCCGGTGAGTCTCACCATCTCTGGTAATCATCAAGAGACAATTTCTTTTCTAGTTTTGCATTCTCCTTTTAACCCTGTTGTTTTAGGACATCCCTGGTTAGTCGAGCATAATCCTCAGATTAACTGGTCTAGAGGTTCAATTCTTTCATGGAATTTGTCGTGTCATGTCAAGTGTTTGATGTCTGCTGTTTCTCCTGTCTCTTCTGTCTCTGTCTTTCAGGAGGAGCCGGGTGATTTGTCCGGGGTCCCGCGGGAGTACCATGATCTTCGAGCGGTTTTCAGTCGTTCCAGGGCCACTTCTCTTCCTCCCCATCGACCGTATGACTGCGCTATCGACCTCCTTCCTGGCACCACCCCTCCCCGGGGTAGACTTTACTCTCTCTCCGCCCCCGAACGCGAAGCTCTAGAGAAGTATCTTTCTGACTCGCTCGAAGCTGGTACCATTGTGTCTTCCTCCTCCCCTGCCGGTGCGGGTTTTTTCTTCGTTAAAAAGAAGGATGGTACATTACGCCCCTGCATAGATTATCGAGGCTTGAATGACATCACGGTCAAGAACCGTTATCCCTTGCCTCTCATGTCTTCTGCCTTCGAAATCTTGCAGGGGGCCAAGATCTTTTCTAAACTAGATCTTCGTAATGCTTACCACCTTGTCCGCATTAGGGAGGGGGACGAGTGGAAGACGGCGTTTAACACCCCCTTAGGACACTTTGAATATCGCGTTCTTCCTTTCGGGCTGGTCAACGCTCCCGCCGTGTTCCAGGCGTTAATTAACGACGTGCTCAGAGACATGTTGAACATTTTCGTTTTTGTCTACCTTGACGATATTTTAATTTTCTCTCCCTCTCTCCAAGTACACACTCTACACGTTCGACAAGTTCTCCAACGTCTCCTCGAGAACCGACTGTTTGTTAAGGCCGAGAAATGTACCTTCCACGCGCAGTCCATCTCATTTCTTGGTTCGGTAATTTCCGCTGAGGGCGTTAGCATGGATTCCTCCAAGGTCCGTGCGGTCACGGAATGGCCAGTGCCTGAGTCGCGCGTTGCTCTTCAACGTTTTTTAGGCTTTGCAAATTTTTATCGTCGGTTTATCCGTAACTTTAGTCAGATCGCCGCCCCTCTATCTGCCCTCACGTCCGCCAGGGTCCGATTTTCCTGGTCGGAGGGAGCTCAGACAGCTTTTGATCGCCTCAAGTCCCTTTTTTCCTCCGCCCCGATCTTACGAACTCCTGATATCTCTAGACAGTTCATTGTTGAAGTTGATGCATCAGAGGTGGGCGTTGGAGCTATTCTCTCCCAACGCTCATCTTCTGATGAGAAGGTTCATCCCTGCGCCTACTATTCGCATCGTCTTTCGCCCGCCGAACGAAATTATGATGTTGGCAATCGCGAGTTATTGGCCATCCGTTTAGCTCTCGGAGAGTGGCGTCACTGGCTTGAGGGTGCCTCAGTCCCGTTCGTTGTCTGGACGGACCATAGAAATTTAGAGTACATTCGTTCTGCGAAGAGGCTCTGCGCTCGTCAGGCTCGTTGGGCACTTTTCTTTACGCGTTTCGATTTTTCCATCTCCTTCCGCCCCGGGTCTAAGAACCTCAAGCCTGATGCTCTTTCGCGACAGTTTGCTTCCCCAGAGGTTGTTCCCAATAAGGAGGAGATCCTTCCTCAGGGCGTGGTGGTGGGCGCAGCTGTCTGGGGAATAGAACGTTTGGTCAAGCGCTCTCTGGCCCACGCCGTTACTCCTCGTCTTTGTCCTAAGGGTCTTTTGTACGTTCCTCCTTCTGCTCGTCTCGCGGTCTTTCAGTGGGGCCATTCATCCAAACTGTTTGCCCATCCCGGCGTTAGGGGCACGCTCGCCGCGGTCCGCCAAAGATTCTGGTGGCCCTCTCGTGAGCGCGACATTCGCCGTTTCGTCGCTTCGTGTGCCGTTTGCGCTCAGACTAAATCTGGTAATTCTCCCCCGGCCGGGTTGCTGCGTCCCCTTCCGTTACCGTCTCGCCCATGGTCTCACGTCGCCATGGACTTTATCACGGGTCTCCCCTCCTCTGAGGGGAACACCGTGATACTTACTGTCGTTGATCGTTTTTCTAAGACCGCCCGCTTTATTCCTTTACCTAAACTCCCGTCTGCTAGGGAGACCGCCCAGATTGTCGTCGACAAGATCTTTAAGATACATGGTCTTCCCTCCGACGTCGTTTCCGATAGGGGTCCCCAGTTCTCTTCCCTGTTCTGGAGGGAGTTTTGTCGCCTTATTGGAGCGTCGGCTAGTCTCTCCTCCGGCTTTCACCCACAGACCAATGGCCAAGCCGAACGAGCAAACCAGATAATCGGTCGCATTCTCCGTAGCCTCGCTTTCCGCAATCCGGCTTCCTGGTCAGAGCAGCTCCCCTGGGCGGAGTACGCACTTAATTCCGCTCCGTCTTCTGCCACTGGTCTATCCCCTTTTCAGTGTTGTCTCGGCTACCAGCCTCCGCTTTTTTCGTCACAAGATACAGACTCTAAGATGCCGTCGGTACAAGCCTTCATTCAACGTGCTAAGCGTACTTGGAGAGGGGTCAGGTCTGCTCTATTGAAGTCTCGTGCTCGCACCCGGCGGGCCGCTAATAGACGTCGTGTCAAAAGCCCCCGTTATTCCGTTGGGCAGAGGGTTTGGCTGTCTACCCTTAATCTTCCTCTCCAATCCTCTTCGCGTAAACTGGCCCCTAAATTCATCGGGCCTTTCCGCGTCCTTAAGATACTCAGTCCTGTCTCAGTCAGACTCAAATTGTCTGCCAATCTTCGACGCGTTCACCCGGTTTTTCACGTATCATGTATTAAACCCGTTACTCGTGTTCCTCCCCGTCCTGTCACTACCCCTATCCGTGTTGAAGGCGCTCCCATCTACAGGGTTCGCAAACTTCTCGACGTGCGCCCCCGGGGTCGGGGTCATCAGTTTCTGGTTGATTGGGAAGGATACGGTCCTGAGGAGAGAAGTTGGATTCCTTCCCGGGACGTCGTGGACCGCTCGTTGATCGATGACTTCCACCGCTCCCGCCAGTCCTCCTCCTCCGTTGCGCCAGGAGGCGCTCCTTGAGGGGGGGGGTACTGTCATGATCCCGGTATCCTCCTCTTACACTCTACCACCCTCTCCTGGTCACACTCTTTATTACATCCATTTACACACACACATTCCCATTCATTATCTCTGCCGCTCTCAGCTGTCTCTCATCACCTCATCACTCTCCCTCTTCTCCTCCCCAGCTGGTTCCCTCTTTCTCTGATTAGACTCTCTATTTCTAGTCTTCCCTGTCCTTTGTTCTTTGTCAGATTATTGCCATAGGTTACGTACCTGTGTACCTGCTGAACCAAGCCCTGTCGTGTCGTGTCCTGTCTGGTGCGTGCCTCAATCTGTCTACCGTGTACCTCGTCTCTGCTTTGTTACTTCTTCAGCTAACGTGAGTGGTCAAGGATTGGCGTTCCCGTGCTCTCTACGGACCCAGCCTGTCTCATCCTCCGGGGATTTCCCGTTGCCGGTCCTGACCGTACATTTCTGTTCTATTACTGAGAGACTTTCCGTTTTCCTTTGGATGAGACTTTCTTCAGTTGGATTTATTCGCCTTATGTGCCACCTGTGTTATTTTGCCTGAACTAATAAACTTTGTCAAACTGCCCTTTGCTTTTGGGTCCTCTCTCCTACACGTGACAGACCCATTGTAAAGCTTTAACTGTTGCTTTCAATATAGTTGATGAGTGGAAAGCATAAATTTGACAAAACATTTTTATATTTGTCTTGCCCACATCCCACCTTTGACTTAGGTTTTCAAATGAATTTTTCCTTAATTTCCAAATATCCCAGAACAATTTAAATTTTTCACAAAAAGAGACATGCTGTAATAACTTAATGTTTAAAATCCAGTAATAATTAGATCTGGGTGTCTTCTTCAAATTGACATCTAATATGACCATATGATGGTCTGAAAAACCATTAGGTCTAATAAAAGTATTCATCACCTTATTGTTCCATGTCTTTTTTAAATATAACCTATCCAGTCTTGCTCCACTAATTCTATTATCAACCACTCTTAACCATGTATACTGCTTTACTCCTTCATTTCTCATTCTCCATACATCTGTTAACTGAAATTCATTGATAACTTTTTTAATGCATCACTTGACTTATTATGAGGCTCTTCTCCATTTCTATCAACAACAAAGTCTGTTGTACAATTCAAATCACCTCCAAGTATTAGACAAACATTATCATCATATTTTTCAATCACATTTTTTAATTCCATAAAAAAATATCAGCCTCTCTGGACCATTATTAGGTGCATAAACATTAACAAATACAAAATCTATTCCTTTATACTCAATTTGTGTTAATAATCTTCCTTTAACAATTTCTTCTACCTTTACAATATTAACACTTTTAGAAAACAAAATAGCTACCCCAGCACTATTTCTTGTGTCATGACTCAAGGCAAAATTCCCTAGTTTCCACCATAACCCCCATTCAACTTCGTTATCAGTGTCTGTATGCGTTTCTTGTAAAAAACAAACAATAACCTTTTCAATTCTTAAAAACTCTGAAATCTGTGCTAATTTATTCTTGTCCCTACCCCATTAATATTTAATGATCTCACTCTCCACACATCCATATAGAGAAATAAGAAATAGACAGAAACTGAAAAGAAAAGGCACAGAGTAAAGAACACCACTTGTGATTTATTCATTCCTATTTTTTTAAATCTTTCACTTTCTTTCTCCTCAACTTCGTTACCATCTTTTTCAGCCGGAATCTTTTCTTTTTATCCAAAACTCCATAGCTCACTTTTTTTGTTGTTGCAGAAACAACACTGACATTATAAATTTGTCCAAAAAAATCTTCTACTTCAACAACTTTACCAAATGTTGTATCCAAAAAGTCATTAATTTCCTCTAAAGAGTATGTGTCTTCCATCACTTGTGACCCAATGTCTGAAAACTCAGAAAGTGCATCTTCATCTCTCATTTCTGCATCATCAATGTTCTCCCTTCCTACACAATTTTCTCCACTACTTGCAACATTTCCCATGTCTTCACTCCTTACATTGTTTACCACCGTTTCTATTATTTCATTATTCACAATCCCCCTTTCCTCAGTTCGGTTGTAATTTTCTTCATTTACTTCAACAGCTTCCTCAGCTCCCTGAGGCTCATTCTCTTCCACATCTACAGACTGCATATTTTCAGGATCATTCACAGTCTCAACCTCATCCGTGTGTCTAGCGGCTTCTTCAGTAGCTTGAGCTTTATGGGGGCATGCTACACGCTTATGCCCAACATCTCCACACTCAAAACATTTCATATTTCCAGTATTTGCGTAAACCATGTACGCTCTCCCCTCATGCCAAACTTAAAAAGACACATCCAACTCCTGTTCATTCATGAACATAAAAACCTGTCTTCTAAACGACATTACGTGCTTTAGCGCTTCATTTCTACATCCGAGAGGAACGGTTTTTATAGCGCTAGCTAACTTTCCAAATCGCAAAAGCTCTCGTTCTATTTCATTACTCTGGATGAAAGGCGGCACATTTGAAACGGTTACCTTGTTGGAGCAACCAGCGGCAAAACAGTAATAAAGTCTCCACTTACCACTATAGAGATTGCTAATTTGACGTCATCGTGACGTATTACCAGTGGTGAACGCAAAGCATTTTGGGAATCCGCGGCACAAACAGAAGGCGCCAGACTTGATTGCATGGAGGGAAGAACGCAATATTCAAGATGCCGTCTACCTGCTGTGTCATAAACTGCAATAGTCCTTCTTGCACAGTTTTGAAAACGAACATTACGGGTTGTTTTAAGGACATGTTTGTGTACGCTCGTAGACACTCACTCTGAAGCGGTCAGAGGCGATTCTAAAAGATTCTAAAAGTCGAGACAGGACCCATCGTCAAAATTCTATACCCACCTCTCAAACTAAGTTCATCCAAAACAAACTAGAAAATAGACTCAAAGGGCTAAATACCTGAATTATCCTTTAAGAACGGATCAATATATTTATTTTCCTTAATTTTAATGAACCCTAACTTTATTCTCATCTGAATGGTAAATAATTGATTTTCGTATAAAATTATACTACCATTAAAAACACATTTGATTTTTTTTAATCAATGTAGAATATGTAACTGCTCTGAAGAAAAGAAATGAAAACCAATGCGATATGATTAATGTCCAAAAGATGTAACCCACAGACTGTTTTGAAATGGGGTTGGATGTTGCTTTTAAAACTGCGTGTGTTTGGTTGGGTGACAGTTGTATGTTACAGCTTGACAAGAGTTTAGAGTGTGACAAAAGCACAATGTTGTGTTTTATTGAGAGTGTAAGTTACACAAATATAAGTAAACACTTTGCAGTTTGAATGATAACCTCTATGAACAAAATGAGGGAGTATGTTTTATGTTTCCACTGTTCGATCGCGCCTCTCTCTCTCTCTCTCTCTCTCTCTCTCTCTCTCTCTCTCTCTCTCTCTCTCTCACACACACACACACACACACAGTTCGATCGCGCCCATGCCTCTCTCTCTCGCGGGCGCACAAACACACACACACACACACACCCGCACACACTCCAGCATTGCAATCTTGACATGAATTGCGATTTCATGCAGATAGATGAGAGAGAGCGAGGAGTGTGGTGCTTAAAACTTTAGCATACTTTTGAACGGACGACAGTTTTCTGGTATGGTCCGACAATGTTTTCTTTAGCCCGCTGCATTTTGTATGATTATATTCTGTTTTTCACGCTATTTTTATTTATTTTTTCATGCCAGAACACTAGCCTGCTATGCCAGCCCATGTAAACCGATGTAAACGGGCCAAACATACCCATAATTCTTTGCGTTCTGATGACGTTGCCGCCCAGTTGGTCACATGTCTTAGCGATCTCTATTCACACTGCTTATAAGACGATTCACTTGGTTCTCTTCTTTTACAAACACAACCACCGCTTTATTCATTCGCGAGGCAGATGAAATATTCTGATAGCCGATCTCTTGTCCAACTGCAAGTAACACTTCTTCCACATTCACCCCGTTCGCCGTCACACACCTGTCTCCATGGCGGAGGGAGACAGGTGGCGTAAGGGACGCCATCCCGCTCCCAATCTGATCCTCAAAATAAATACCCTTATCACTGTAAAAAAAATCGTTTAATCAGGAAAATTGAACAAAAGTTTTAGAAAAGTTTGAAACAAGCACACGATCACCCTCCCCTCGTGAAAACCCTCACACGCACCCAAACCCTCCCAGCATGCACCAAGAGAGAGAGAGAGAGAGAGAGAGAGAGAGGGAGGGGATCACATTCAAATGCATGCAAATGGTGTCTTAAAGTATTGAAACATTCATTTATGCGGCATTTTCCTATGCACATTGCAATTGCTATGATGTGTTTGTGAACCCTGTAGAGCAGGGGTCTCCAACCTTTTTTCATTTGAGAGCTACTTTTTAAAAAAAGATAGTGGCCGAGAGCTACTCGTGTAATACAATACTTAAATCTCTTAAATAATGTCTCATAACTCTCATATTAACAACTATCTAAACTGTTTTAGACCTGAAAGAGTTTTTGTAGGCCTATATACGTCACCCTTCAATGTCATAGAAAAAAACAGGATCAGAGATTAGTTTTTTTAAATTAATTAAACTTTGCATATTATACTGTAAAAACACATAATTATAATTGATTTTACAGTGCATCTTAACTAGAGGTGAAATGGCATGAAAATTTCATTTCATGATTAGTGGCCAAAATGATCATGGTTATTACAGAATCCTGTTCAAAAAGTAGGCTACTAATACACAATAAAATCAATTCACCAAGTTTTATGTCGAAAACCAGCAAATAACAAATTAGCATTAATATGCACTTTTTGTTTACATAAACATTAAAATAACCAGAAGAGAATACAATGCTGAATAAAGTCGTCGTTTTTGTTATTTTTGGAACAAAATGTATTTTCGATGCTTCAAAAAATTCTAACTAACACACTGAGGTCACATGGACTTCTTTGATGATGTCTTTATTGCCTTTCTGGACAAGGACAGTATACCATACATAGATTTTCAATGGAGGGACAAAAAGCTCTCGGACTGAATCTAAAATATCTTAAACTGTGTTCCGAAGATGAACGGAGCTCTTACGGGCTTGGAACGACATGAGGGTAGGTCATTAATGACATAATTTTTGGGTGAACTATCCCTTTAATAGTAAAATTCGGTCCGATTTTGTCTGTCGTTGCTATGCAACCATACACTGCGCTCTCCACAACGACAAAGAAGTTTAAGTAGCTAATGGATTTTTTCATCTCGCTGTGCCTGTAAAAAATGAGCGCGTCGCTTCAATTATGAGCTTCCTCCATTTGAAATAACGAACTTGAGCGTGCAAAAGACGCGATATGTGAACGGGCCATTGGCGAGCTACCTCCAATCAGGCCAAGAGCTACTGGTAGCTCGCGAGCAACGTGTTGGAGACCCCTGCTGTAGAGAAACTACTTGCCATAACTATAGGCTCAAATTGACCTTGACGTAATTCCATACAGCGTGTCAAGAGATTTGACACCTGTGGAAAAATCTAAGAGCAGATTTCCACAGAAAAAAAATCTTTGCAAAATCCCTTAATTTTAAAGAAACGTTTGCGGTTTGATACAAGAACTCATCAATAATAATATTCTGAGCTTTTAAAATAATAAAACAAACATCAACAAAATGCAATGAAAAGTAATTTTATTTTAACATAATTGAAAATTCACTTTCAAGGATTTGTGATTTAATTTTTATGCTTTGGTCTAAAATGACTACTCCGGCATTTCATGATGAAAAAAAATAAAAAATAATTCCGAAAGGCCGCAGTCTGGAGTGTCTGACCCACCCTCTGGTAATCAAAGGTTTACTAGAACAAAGGAGCTTCTCCACATAATTTGAATTAAATAAACACACAAAGCAACGTTTGTTAGATAACATCGACAAAACTATTGTTGTGTGTCAAACCCACATTATTCCAGTGTTCCAGTTCTATCTGTTCCAGCACTCACTCATTCTGAAGCAACCATTAGGGAAACAGTGGAAACGTCTGCTTCTTGGAGAGCAGCAGTGGAGAAGCACCATATAACAAGCCTCAGATGAGCTCATTAGGACTGTAAGCCCATGCTGTATCCTAACAACCATGTCTTGAGCAGCCCATGCCTGTTTCCAATATAGGAGGGTGTCTCCAAGCCTCAAGAGTCAAGCAAGAGCTCTCCTCCCATGGCAGCATGGGAAGCAGCATGAAACGGATGATGATGATGTGGGGCTTGAAGAACCCTGATGGCCTTCTGGCCAGTGTTTTAGGGAGATTATAATATAACAGTTGGTTGACACTAGAGCAACACAATATATAGGCCTATTGAAGACCGTTTTAGACAGACAATTTTGTACAGCATGGTAAATCATCAAGGCCAAAGGCAGAGTTTATTTATCCAGGGCAGGCAATGTGTGAAGTTCATCCATATTAAAAACATGAGGACATTATGATGAATGCGACCTGAGGTAATTAGCTACATGCCATTAACATGTAACAGATGTGAGCCATTAATGAAGTCTTTAGTGGACACACACACACACACACACACACACACACACACACACACATATATATATATATATATATATATATATATATATATATATATATATATATATATACATATATGAAGCATTTTTCTTTTGTTTGTCAAGTTAGTTAGTTAGGTCATAGCTAAATGTGATCAGTGCTTTCCCTAATGACTTACCAGAGAACCAAACAACTTCAGGTAATGCTCTGCAAAATGTGATAACCTACATTTGTTACTTTAAAGAGCTATATCTACATGATTTTGACTTGAATAAAATCAGTTAATTTGAGATGATACTGTGGCGAACAGGATGGCCGAGGGACGTGAGAGAACGGTGCGAGGCCGGTGGTGCGATTGCTAAGGAGCAGCACCTGTGAAGCACACCGGTCTCGCATCTCTCACGGAGGAGCGGAAGCATAAAGGAGGAGCGACGACGTTGATGATCGAGAGAGGAACAGGCCTGTGTTTTAGTTGTGTTTGGTTTTTGTATTTGTATTTTATTTTAGCCAGCAGTCGTCCGCAAGGGGCTGCTGGCAGTTATATTTATTTTCGTTAGCCAGCAGTCGTCCGCGAGGGGCTGCTGGCGGTATTTTTGTTTGTTCGCCGGTTCCCGCCTCCTTCTTCCCTGAACATTGCTACAGTTACCATTTATTAAGTGTGGCTAAATCCCAATGACACCATACAAAGTAAAAAAAAATATTTTTTTTACTCAACATGAGGGTGAGTAAATAACAACAGAATTTGTTGACCCTTAGAGACATACAGTAGTTTACCCAAAAACTTAAATTAATTTAAAATTTGTTCAACAACTTGTTCAAAAGACTTTCATTTCACAAAAATCAATAAGATTTGTTCTTTAGTGTCAAGCATACATGTTTGAGCTTCTGTTTACCATATTTGTCCCCGGTTTCACAGAAAATGCTTAAATATAGTCCCAGAATTAAATGCATGTTTGATCTGTCTCAACTGAAAGCAACTTGCACTAACAAATCTTAAAATATTGTTTTGTCTCAAGATGCACACCAGTAATGTTTTTTTTTCTTTTCTTTTTTTTTTTAAGGCACATGTATAAAAGCTAGGCTACTTAAATATATGGTAACACTTTATTTCGATAGTCCACTTTAGACATTCTACTAACTATAAGTAACTTTGCAGCTACATGTCAACTAACTGTCATTGGAGTATTAGTAGACTGTCTGCTTAATATCTGCTAACACTTTATTTTGTTGGTCCCCGAACAGATATTCTACTGACTATAAGTAACTTAGCAACTACAAGTCAACTTGTTCTCCTAACCCGAACCCTAACACCTAACCATAAACAGTCTACTGACAGTCTACTACAGCTACCTAATACTCTAATTACAGTTAGTTGACATGTAGTTGAAAAGTTACTTATAGTTAGTAGAATGTCTAAAGTGACCATCAAAGTAAAGTGTAACCAAATATTTTAATTTAGCTAAGGCCTACTCCTGGCTTAATCTCTGTCTGTCTGTGAAACCAGGCCTTGATGTGCTCTATGAATGTGCCTAAGCCTCAACCTGTTAAATCATATTAAGTAATCATGTTTCTTCAGAACATTTATTCATTAAAGACGCTGTTTGTTAAATTCTCTGATCATTGTGTGCTCATTACAGACACACTTCATTAAAGAACACAGAGCCTACAAATTTCTGCAGTGTTTTTTTCTTTAAAAAACAATGGACTTACCAGCTGTCCAGTTGCTCTGTTTGGAGAAAGGATAGCACTCACTTGAGGACCACACAAGGAACTTTTTAGATCTGGCATGTCTTACCCATTATCCGGACTACTTGCTTTGCATATTTTTCCACACCAGCCTAAGTGAGTTGTCCAAGGCATGCTAGTGAATGGTCCTTGTGGGATTTTGCCGTGAATGTGGAGTGGGTGCTGGTGAAAAACGGGTCCCCATTCATCTGCCCCGCTGAGGTAGACATCACCTGCCCCACTCCGGGCACAGCCCAGCAAGCCGCCAGCCTCCTTTCGTTCTAACAGACGAAACACCCACCGCAGACGCAGAGCCTACCGCAATGCCAGCGCTAGAAACAAAGACCTAGAGATGATCATCGCCCTGGAGCCAGAGCACAAACAAGAGTCTGACGAGTTGTGAGAGCCGGCAAAATCGTCAGTACCAGTGGGTGTGCTAGTGGAAGCCCTGCCCACACTCTCGCTGCTGAGGGTAAACTTTTTTGATGAGGATTTGGAAGTGGATTATCCCTGTAGTCTCCTGGTTCCTGGTCTCTGCTGGTTTCACCCAGCTCCAAGTCTTCTGTGGCTTCACTGGTTCTGCCCAGCTCCATGTCTCCTGCGTCTCCAATGATCCCGCCCAGCCCATCTTCCACCTCCTCTACCAATGACAGCCAGTTCCTTGGGCACGCCTCCGCTGGTTTTATTAGTCAATTGAATTAGTCAATTACAGGCCGATCTCAAATCTACCTTTTCTGTCAAAGATACTAGAAAAGGCAGTATCCTCACAATTGTGTTCCTTTCTTAAAAGAAATGGTATCTGCGAGGATTTCCAGTCAGGATTTAGACCGCACCATAGCACTGAGACTGCTCTCATTAAAGTCACAAATGATTTGCTCTTATCATCCGATCGTGGTTGTATCTCTCTATTAGTGTTACTTGATCTTAGTGCTGCATTTGACACCATTGACCACAACATTCTCTTAAATAGACTAGAAAACTATGTTGGCATTAGTGGAATTGCACTAGCATGGTTTAAATCATATTTATCTGACCGCTATCAGTTTTGTAGCAGTAAATTAAGAGATGTCTTATCGATCACAAGTTCAGTATGGCGTACCACAAGGCTCAGTACTAGGACCGCTGCTGTTCACTCTGTACATGCTACCTTTAGGAGATATCATTAGGAAACATGGAATTCACTTTCACTGTTATGCTGATGATACTCAGCTCTATATTTCTTCCAAACCTAACGAAACTCACCAATTCACAAAATTATCGGAATGCATAGTTGATTTTAAAAATTGGATGACTAATAATTTCCTACTACTAAATTCTGAAAAAACAGAGCTTCTAATTATTGGACAAAAAACGTCTCAGGTTACGACTGTAACCTATGTTCCCTGAGAACAGGGAACGAGACAATACGTCAACCACGTTATGGGGAACGCCTCAGGCGTGACAGGTGTCTGAAATCACTATCAAATCACGTCAATCACATTGACCGGCGACAGCCCGTGAATCATTACAGTAATGATTAAGGTGCGACCTGGAAGTATATAAGGGCGCCTTGCAACATGACAAATCACCTTATCGTCTGAAGGGACTGTACGGTAGGCAAGCCCAGAGGCATGGCAGGGAGACGTATTGTCTCGTTCCCTGTTCTCAGGGAACATAGGTTACAGTCGTAACCTGAGACGTTCCCTTTCGAAGGGAACTCAACAATACGTCAACGACGTTATGGGGAACGATATACCAACGCCGCCATGCTAAGGGGAGTGCATGCCAAGTGGCAGTGACAACGGTCAGAACCAGCAACTTCAAATGAAACGCTAGAACCACTCACCCTCAGGTCACACTTGGCTGTCAGTGACAGCATTCCCTACGGTCATAGCACAAGCTAAAGCCTCACAGGAAAAACCTTCATAAACATGGTTAAATGAAAGGCCTACCTGGGCCGGCTCCGGGCCTGGAACCATAGCTTCCAATTAGAAGGGGTCCCTTCTAGGGAATGTGGCTAGGGAACCCGAAGGAACCCCAGCCAGTCACTATTCAGGGGAACTTACTCACCCCGAAATGCCACCAGGACGGCCTGACCTGGCGTCAGTACATAGACACTTAGTCTGGCCAAATCCTGTCTGTCTGAAGACAGAGCCTCTGGACAAATGCCTTAAGTAAGGCATCCAACCCGAGGGACTGCGAAGCTGGCAGAGAACCACTCGGCCCGGATCTCAGAGACGGGATATCCCGGAGAGTATGACTCAGCATAGTGCTTTTCAACCCTTGCTAGCGAGGGGAGTTTCTCTACTCGATCCACGGATCAACCCAGTGTCTGTGTTTCAAAACACTGAGGAGGCCTGTGAAGGCCTAAGGGCTGATCTAACTGGGAGGCCTCACGAGAGGCCTACGACCGTCTGACCAGACTCAGGAAGCCGCATGCTCATAGAGACCCTCGGTGAGGGGAGCACAAGGTCTGCCTGGTAGGCAAACCAGGCTGTAGGCAGAAAAGGTTCCGGTAGGGAACCAATAGCAGAGAATGAACACTTTAGCGAGCCAGGGCGCAAGCTCGCCTTCAGCAGCTGCCTATTAAGGCTAGCTGAAACTGATAGCAAGAGACCACTAGCTTCATAAACCCAGCAGCACTAGGGAACATTACAGGGAGGCCCGGAGAGGCCTACTACCTGATAGCCAACGTAAGTGGGAATTCACCTTCAGGGAGGCACGTGAGGCCTACTACCTGATAACCACAGTATGTGGGGTGCTCACCTTCAGGGAGGCCCAGAGAGGCCTACTACCTGATAACCACAGTATGTGGGGTGCTCACCTTCAGAGAGGCCAAGAGAGGCCTACTACCTGATAACCACAGTACGTGGGAACTCACCTTCAGGGAGGCCCGGTGAGCCCTGCTACCCTACAACCACAGTATGTGGGGAGCTCACCTTCAGGGAGGCCTGGAGAGGCCTACTACCTGGTAACCACAAACTGTGGGAACTCCCCTTCAGGGAGGCCTGGTGAGGCCTACTACCTGACCGTTCTCATTCAAGGAGGCCTGGAGGAGCCTACTACCTGATAATCACAGTATGTGGGAACTCACCTTCAGGGAGGCCTGGTGAGGCCTACTACCTTTGATATTCAAAATATTTAGGAGCCCACATCCTAGGGAGGCCCAGAGCGGCCTACTACCTGACAGCCACAATATTTGGAAGCTCACATTCAGGGAGGCCCAGAGAGGCCTACTACCTGATAGCCAACATAAGTGGGAATTCGCCTTCAGGGCGGCCGGGTGAGGCCTACTACCTGATAACCATCTTAAGTGGGAATTCACCTTCAGGGAGGCCTGAGTGGCCTACTACCTGATAACCACTGGTAGCTTTGAGCCCTGAGTCCGGGTGATAGTATAAGGTGGCCTGCTAAGGCCAGCCAGCTGGGGACTCGCCTATCAGGGAGGCCTGGTCGGGCCTACTAGCTAATAGCAGGTCATATTCTGCCATAAAGTACACTGTTGGGAACCATACTACACAAGCATAATTTACTAATGGGCTTCCAGTAGCGCTATAAGGTATGTCCCACAATGTTGGGACTCACCTCCGAGGAGGCCTGTTTAAGGCCTACTACCCATCAGTGAGTCAACTGCCGGAACCATCAAGGCCAACCACGTAAAGTGAGCTGGCCTACAGTGCCCTCTAGGGGGCTGTCCAATCAAGGAGGCCTGCTGAGGCCTACTACCTAATGGCCTTCGTTGGCAGAAAAACTGTTTACACAGCGCCTACAGCATCCTGGTGCCTAATCACATTGCCCATGGCAGTGTACTCCGCAAGAAAGCTAGCACCCTTAAAACAAGGGGAGTACAACATACGCCACTCTGCCTCAACGGAGGCCCCAGTTAGTCAGGGGCCTACCATCTATGCATGGGCGTCAGCTCAGGGCAATGCTCTGGCTTCAGGGGAGCGTACTTCGACCAAAGAAGAAGTGAAGCTTACTTCATACTCGACCCGAGCCATAGTGGTGCGAGGTAGGATATAACAGAACTGGGAGTGAAGTGCTCAGACCTACCTGTATCACAGGGGAATACTCACACCTCACCCTGAGGTTACCAGGGTGCGGGCCTGCCAGTGGCTCTAGGGGTGACAGAAATGTATCTGTGCCCAACCTAGGGGAGTGGGGCTTGAATGAAAGCCAACCACCTACAACCTAGCGCTCGAGCAGTAGCTCAGCGAGGTGAGTGAAGCCTAAACTGGCGGCCTAAATCCGTAGGCCAGTTCTGCACGGCAGGGTCGGGCAGGAAACCCAGTCTTCTTCGTGAAGCGAAAGATGGCCTAACCCTGCTCAGTAAAGACATATATACCACGGAGGCCTATTTGAGGCCTACCATGTCCTTATACACCATCCTCTGCACCACGCTGCATTACTCTAGTCACCCCAGAATGCAGAGAAGGGGGCGGGCCTTGGCCAAACGACTCCCATGGGAGGAGGCTGTTTATACAGGGATGCTAGAAACCTACATTCACAAAGTGAAGGGTCAGAGGAAGAAATGCTAAAATTTTTAGCAGAGCGCCTCTATTATCCCTGGCACAGCCTAGGCCAGCTACAGAGGCGGCCCTGGTGAGGGCCAGCCTGCAAGCATAGATCTATCTGAGGGCTCGGAGGAGCCACAGCCTTACTAAAGAATATAGTCTGTATTATTCCATACAAAGGGCTGCAGAATCGCTCAGCCTAATGAAAACCCAAACAGAGCTCAAGGGGCGACATACTCAGGATGAAGTCAAACGGACCCGTGGGCCGGACATAAGATCTATCTGAAGCTCTAGCGTCAGTCAACACTCTAAGTAAAACAATTTTAAGAGAGAGACCAACCACTCTACCCTGAGGTGGCTAGCAGCCCGAAGGCTAACACAGTTACCGTTCTGGCCACCTAACGGGGAACTTCAGGGCCCTGATAATCCAATAAAGTTCTCTTACCTTATTACCTTGACATGACCCCATGACTCTATACAGGGAACAAGGTCTGTAAAGAGAAATGTTATTTTTTTAATCACAAAAAAATACTCTTTGAAAAGACCAGCAGCTCACCTGCGGCGTGCAAAGTGAAGACTCGCCAGATAGTTCTTTACAAACCTGGGATCCGCCACTTTACATGCCTGAAAGGGGCGTTTCGACTAACCAAGCCTAGGTGGGCCATCAGAACATAGTTCTCATCATAGGCCCATCCCCAGGCCTGATGTTATGAATGCCTGGGGGTCAGAAGAGAGAGGGGAGATTTCGTGACCCTCCGGGGAGGTTATCCATTACCGACGCTGTGTGCGTTTGCGCTGGATAACCTCCCTCAAATCTCTTCTGTTGCGGGAGTCACGCCTTCTCTGCGACCTGCTCCTCAAGGGAGGGGGCGCACGAGAGGCGACACTGGCTCGCTGGCCCTGCCTACGGTCCTCAGACCGTGAAGGGCCAGGCCCTCCCGCTTGCCGGGGTACGGACGCGGATCTCAGCGGTATACAAGTTTTATATGCTGCTGAGCGCGCCTTCGCCTCCCTGAACTTCCCCACCACCGCCTCTACGGAGGTGCCGAAGAGTTCGGAAGGCGAAACCGGCGAATCGAGGAGAAAGGCTTTTTTTTTTCTCCCCGATGTCGGCTAGATTTAACCACAGATGCCTCTCCGTGGCCACCATCGCCGCCATCGACTGTCCGATCGCGGCAGCGGTTTGCTTGGTAGCCCGGAGAGCCAGATCTGTGGTGCGGCGCAGCTCAGCCACCGCCTCAGGGGACATCCCTGCCCCCTGGTCGAGATACCCCAGCAGGTCGGCCTGGTACGCCTGTAATACTGCCATGGTGTGCAGTGCAGCACCGGCCTGACCTGCTGCCATGTATGCTCTGCCATTCATGGCAGGGTTTGGATGGCAGGGTTGGAGCTTTCAGTGTCGCTGCCCGCCCAGACACGAGATAGTTCGCGAACGTCTCGTCAATGGGCGGCATTGACACGTACCCATGCTCTCCGATCCCCTCGACATCAGCGAAACTGGCCCGCTGATGTCGGTGAATATGGGCAGAGTATGGGCTCTTCCATGCCTTCTCGATCTCCGTGTGAAGATCAGGAAGAAATGGAAGGCTCACCTGAGCTGGTGGTGTATGGCCGGGGAGAAACCGATCGTCGAGCCTACCGCGAGCGATCTCTTCTCTAGCGCGCTGCCAAGGCAGCTGCAGCCTGTTGGCAGCGTGCTCCATCACAACCACCAGCTCTGCATACACAGGGCAGGATGGCTGAGGAGGTTCAGGATCTACCTGATCATAAACCTCCTCAGCCATCTCCTGCGCGTCCTGAAGTGCATCAACTGCAGGTACAGTCGGTGAGTAATCTTCCCCATCGACCTGCAGTTCGCCCTCGTCAGCCGTCGAATCATCTGAGAGGTTAACAACCCTCTCGAGGCGATCGACGAGCTCCATCTGGGAGCCCCATGATGTAAGTCGCCACTCGGCCTCTGCACGAGCGGGACCCGCACCATGAGGTCCAGACGCTGAACCCCCTTCACTCGAGAAGAGGGCCAGACGAGAGCGGAGCGTTTTAAGAGAAAAACGCTCGCAGTTCGCACAGAGGGCTCCCTCGAGAACCTCCCGTGCGTGCTCTTCACCCAAGCAAAAAACGCACAGCTCATGTGTGTCGGCCGGTGTCAGAAACCTCGGACACGGGTCGGCACACTTACGAAAACAATCTGCCTTAGCTGTGCGTTTCATCTTTCTCTTACCTTCCCGTATACTTGAATAGCGTTTTTTCAAACAAACAGTCCCTGAAGACGATGAGATGATTTGTCATGTTGCAAGGCGCCCTTATATACTTCCAGGTCGCACGTTAATCCTTACTCTAATGATTCACGGGCTGTCGCCGGTCAATGTGATTGACGTGATTTGATAGTGATTTCAGATACCTGTCACGCCTGAGGCGTTCCCCATAACGTCGTTGACGTATTGTTGAGTTCCCTTCGAAAGGGAACTTCCACACGTAATAACCTAGAATATCGTCTAACACTTGATGGCTGCTCTGTTAAGTCTTCGTCGTCAGTTAGGAACCTGGGTGTGCTCTTTGATACCAATCTTTCATTTGAAAGTCACGTGTCTAGTGTCTGTAAAACCGCATTTTTCCATCTTAAAATTATATCTAAATTACGTCATATGCTCTCATTGACAAATGCGGAACAACTAGTTCATGCGTTCATGACATCAAGGCTAGATTATTGTAATGCTCTACTGGGTGGTTGCCCTGCACGCTTAATAAACAAACTACAGCTAGTTCAAAACGCAGCCGCTAGAGTTCTTACCAGAACCAGGAAGTACGACCATATTAGCCCGGTTCTGTCAACACTGCATTGGCTCCTTATTAAACATCGTATAAATTTTAAAATATTGCTGATTACTTACAAAGCACTAAATGGTTTAGCTCCCCAGTACTTGAGTGAGCTCTTAACGCATTGTAGTCCTTCACGTCTATTGCGATCTCAAAACTCCGGCCAGTTGATAATACCTAGAATATATAAATCGACTGCTGGCGGTAGATCCTTTTCCTATTTAGCACCAAAACTTTGGAACAATCTTCCTAACATTGTCCGGGAAGCAGACACAGTCTGTCAGTTCAAAGCTAGACTAAAAACACATCTCTTTGACCTAGCATTCACATAACACTCTATAGACTTCTATAATTCAATATTAGGCTGCTTAGATTAGGTCAGCCGGAACTGGGAACACTTCCCTCAAATCCTGATGTACTCGTTACATCATAAGAAGAATGGCATCTACGCTAATTTTATTGTCTTTGTTTATCCCGAGGTTTTCCCGCAGCCTGCTGGATCCAGGCCGTTTCCAGATGTGACGAAGGACTTTCGCCTGGACCTGATGACAATGCAGTGCTGAAGTGCCAACTAGCCACTCCCTATGGAGGATCCCTATGCCACTCTACAGATAAAGCGTTGTGGAATTTTTCGGTTTGCGTACCTACCCAAAGTGATAAGATAAAATAAAAATTCTGCATCAAAATTTATAGACAAGTAGTTTGTTTAGGCATGGTTTGTAAGGAATTACAAACCTGCGCACATATATTCAAACGCACATAACTATAGAATCAATTCTTAATGCGCATGTGAACGCCATCAGCGTCTATCACAGGTTCACGTTTAAAGTCTGTATAGAGAGAACGGTGTCGTCTTAGCGGCCCCTAATTTAATAACAAATGATCATTTAGACGGAAGTGAATCAATCAAAACTAACTTTAGCTTAAAAAAACATTTTTCAAGAGCCACTATAAAACCAAACCAATCTCTGTTACCTTAAATTATATCTTTATCTCTGTAAAGCTGCTTTGAAACAATCTACATTGTTAAAAGCGCTATATAAATGAGGATGACTTGACTTGACTTGACTTGACTTGGTTCCCTTCAGTCCCTTGGCTCCTCCTCTAACTCCACTTTGCGGCGTGGATATGCCAAGGGTCTTCCAGTCTCCAGCTCTACCTTGGCTCGTCGACCAGTCGGCGTGACCTTGGTTTCTGCTTCCTTCGGCTCAACCTGGGACCATTGTCCTTACGGCTCCACCAGGCTCCCTCGTCTCTCCAGCTTTACCTTGGTCAGTCGTCGTTCTGCCTGTGCCACGGACTTGTCAAATGTCACTGATGTAAAATCTGCATTGATGTGTTTAAAACCGTTGTATTTGATCTCAGTGTATAATAACACCTTTATTATTAATAAGCAATTCAATTATCATAAGAATTATTAAGTTTTGATAAAAATAATAATTATAATTATACTTTATTCTTTATTCAAAATTTCTTCCAATGTAACTTTTAGAGCTGTACGTCCTAGACATGAACTCTGGAGAAGTTTCTTCCAGAAATGCGCATCATAGTTTTGGGTTTAAAATAGTTGTGAAAATGTCTGAACGACTTTCCAGCTGGGCCTGCACTTGCTGAAGCATGCACATTTTAGAGACATTTTATATTTTAAGTTTGCCTATGGTTATGATCCATAAACATTAGTCATGGTCTAAAAAAGCCCCTTTTGTCTCTACCCTGTCTTCTAAATTAAGCAGAATCACATAGTGGGCAGCAAGGTAAACAAAGCTAGAAATGTCATGAAAGATTTTTGTCTGAGTCAAAAATGAATACATTAAATTTGGTCTTCCTATGAGTTAGATGTCAAGTCCTGGATTACATAGAAGTATAAGGGCATAGTCTTGCCCACTGTGACATTTGTTACACTTTCATTATAGTGCTTAAATAGCAACCTATTGTGAGTTGTACTGTTGTAACCATTAAACACATTAAATGCCACAGTGGTGGCATTTCCGAGACACCAATTTCAGGGACACCTTGTGTTCAGCATTAATAATGTCTATCCCACCATCTGCTACCAAATATATTTAGACCATAATGTGCTGCACTTCCAAAGAAAGATCATAAAATCAGAGACTTTTATTTTCTTGCCTCTCATAAAATCAGAGAAATCCATGGGTGTATTTTCAGTCTGTGCACAAAAAGCAAATACTAAATGTTGCAGTCAGAGCCCAGCATCTGAAATGGAGATATACAGAATGGTCAACCGCCTATTTGTTCCTATATCTTTAATTCTAGCTGAAACTTGCATCAACACCAAGAAGATTTTTGATCAATTTAACTAACTATCACGGATTACCGGTAATAAGGTTCATTACCTATTTGTCCTGTTCTCAATGGTTTAAAATGTTTTTTATGAAGCTCTTGTGAAACACTGCCCCCTGTTCTACAAGCTCCTAAAAACAGGCTCTGCTAAATAGCAAAAGGGCAGTCTGTGGTGTCTTCCTCTTCCTCCATGCAAAATGTCAAGAAAATGCTCTCAGGGCCACGCCTCTTCACGCAAGAAGCCCCAAGGGAAGAAAGTCTTCCAAAGAATTTTTCAATCACTTTCATTTTTCCTTATAGTATTTCTTGTGTGCTTTATGCTTAATGGAATTCTTTGAATTATTAAATAGTCTACATGGTCATTATAACCGAGAGATCAATTTTGTAGTGGAGACAGACCATTCCATTCATTATATTTTCTACCGTTATGTCAAACTGAGTCAATTTCCAACATTCCACACTTGCAGAGATGAATATTAAAACCAGGAGGTACTACAGAATACTTCTATGATCTGTACACAGACCAGCACTCCATGAACATATGAACACCACCATACTGACCGAATGTAAGTGATTTAGCACCGATTATTCTTGTCAGCCAATTGGCTCACTTTGCCAACTGTCTAAGGTTAGTCAGCTCGGTAGACATCAGAATATGTTTGTGGGTAATCTATAGCGATAATTAACAAGAAGTGATTATGTAATTGTAAATCAATAAAAAGCAGATTTCCAAATGTGTCTTTTTCCTTCTGGAAAACCTCTTGGAAAAATGTGAGGATCAACATAAGGTGCTCTTCACTTGACTGTTTATTAAACAATATTTAATCTGTGTTCTACTCACACATCTATTTACTCAATACCAAGTGCAACATATACTGTTTGAAGAATGTTCATAATTGTAATAGAAAAACTATTTAAAAAATGCTCAAATTAAAACCTGTTCATAAGTTTCTTTAGCATACAGAATTCTTGATTTAACAGAGAATAAATGGAATTTTACTGTAAAATACAGTAAAGTATTGTGGTTTTGGAAGTAAAAAGTATGAATAGCCATATAAATTAGCCATAAAATTAGCCATATAAATAGTTGGTATATTACTATTTCAATATGGTTATGAACTGTTAAATATACAGGCACCAAAATGCCATCCAATAATACTTGGATTTCTGGCAACCACAGCTGTTTTATTCCACGTAAATGTGACATTGCACTCGCGCGTTACGTCAATTGCTGAAGTAATGAGAAGAAATAATGTTATAAACATTTTATGTAGCCTAATACAGCCAGACGTTAGTTAATATCAACTAATGTTTGTACAAACTGAGAAGCAGTGACAATCACTTTCCTAAAAAGGTAATTAATATCACTGACCATTTCAATCAAAGATTAAATAAATCCAATAGTTTTGTGTAAAACATGCATCTCACCTTCAAGCCATAGGATATTAGGAATGAGCCCTGTTCTGCTGTGCGTTTAAATCCACAACTTCTTGATGTTTAGCATCTTTTCCCCGCTCAGTGTGAAACTGTCCATACTCGTTAATGCCAGTTCGTTCAGTGTTCCCTCTATTGACGATGCTAAAGAATTTTACTTTACTAAAGGTCTATCTAGTACTGGCCAAAATTAATTGGCAGTTTTAAATAGTTACATTAACTACGTGTTGTCAGCAGAAGAGCGCGAGTGCAGCGCGCTCAGATCCAGCAGCAGTAACTGTGAGCTCGTGGCAGGTAGGAGGCGGAGTTGACTGTTCTCAACACAAGCGCGTGTTGAAATGCCCAGAGGATCCAAATGAATGAACACTAAGTAGCCTACAATACAAACCCAGTTCCAGAACAAAATACTGTATAAAGTACAGTGACCCCTCAACATTTTTTCGGACACCTAAAATACACTGCAAAAATAAGCAAGAATGCCATTGCATTAGGCAAATATCAAACCGCAGCACAAGCACACATTTAAAAAAAAGAGGTTTAGAACAAATATATTGTTTTAAATAAAGGCTAAATGTATTTGTGACACTATCTGGTGGACAAACAGTATGGCTAGTGAATCATGTTCATAGGTAATGAGTTGAACTTGACTACTCTGGTGGTACAATGCTAATTTACATCCACTAAAAATCACCCTGACACTATTTGGTTAAAGTCACTGCAAAAAAAGATAGCTAGGCCACTGCTCATTTGTCACTCCCCATTTAAGTTTAAACACGCTTCATGTGGTAACTTCTAATATAAATAAAATTAATAATGTAAAAAAATATTAGGCTATTAAAGATGACTGAATAAACCTGACTAAATTAGAACACATGAAACATATTTTTTAAGAGTTAGATCAAGTACAAAGGAATACTAAAGATCCAATAGCATGTTAGCATTATATAGTCTATGTATTTTATTTTATTTTTCACGTTTAAATGAATGAAGCCTCACTATGGATATTTTGGCAGATTATTGCTGTATTATTGCACATTATTGCCATCATCTGTCTTTTTGCAAAACTGCCTATACCTTTAGAACAATTTCCTACCGTTGACCCACATAATTGCTTTGCTTTAAGGGACTGTGAATCAGTTCTTACAGTCAGCAGTACACCCCCATGTAATGTGTCAATACCACACACACACACACACACACACACACACACACACACACACACAAACACACACACACACACACACACACACACACACACACACACACACACACACAGACACACACACACACACACACACACACACACACACACACACACACACACACACACACACACACACACACACACACACACACACACACACACACACAGTGAATCATCATGCTGTGGTGTAGCTATCAATGAACACGGGTGGGTACCTTGAGGGGGTGCTGGAAGTGATACTGTAAACACAGCCCTGTATCTCCTGTCACAAATATGCACCGGTGTTTATATCACATCTAGAAAGCACACTTTGCATTCATGGATTGTGTTTTTGTGTAGGATGGTTGCTGATTACATTTCGATTTGTATTCATCCATAGCATGCCCAAAATATAATCAGGGCCCATGCAGTGTTCCCATTCCATCATGCAAAATTCATACTATGCAGGCATTGTGTATCCAAGCCATGTAGTTTCCTCTGTCACACTCTATGGATCATTGAAATTGATTTTTGTTGAAATTGAAAATTTTTTGTTCTTACGTAATATATTCTTGCTACATATGATAACCTTTAATAGGAGAAATTACCATTCAGTATCAAATACTGTAAGACTGTCAGGCTAAGTAGAATTACAGAATTATTTAATGTAAATAGGTTCATTAATTGTATCGACTCCTTCCATGGTTTCTTGCTCTACATAACACCTCAGAGAGGTTTTTTTTCACATTCCGATATCGGCTTTGCCTTGCTGGCTGGGGGTTTGTAAAGCACTGTTCCTGTACTACATGTATTGTAAAAAGCAATGTGCAAATATTGGATTGAATTGAATTAATTATACAATTTTAGGTGCTACTTACATTTTCACCAGGCTACTTAATTTTGCAGAAGATTATAATGAGACTCTGGCATATATAACATATATAAGTAAAAGATGCATTAAGCCTGCTGGGAATAAACCACTAAAATAACATTCACAGTGTGACACCATATTCACAAAACACAGGCTTCAGAGTCAAACTTTTCTAGTAGCAATTTGCCACAGCTGGAAAATTTGCTTGAGTGGACATCCTTTCACCACTTCCTCTTTCTCCAGCACTGGAAAATCCCCAGAGTGCAATTTTGTGGAGAAAAATAGCTTCAAAAATTAACCTTGTACCGTATCAGATTAAAAGATGAATGAGACTCCTGTCAGATGCTATAGCTGTTCAAGGTTGTTCTCTATGAAGAAAAGAAAACAAGTTCATGATAATTTTGGATGATTAAATGTCATTTAATGTGTCACTCTAATTTAGAGACTGTTAATGCTTCTCATGGGACACCATGTTGTGCATCTTCACATCTGGACTTGTCGTTGCTTGAGACTGTCCTAAAGAGGTTAAATTGATGAGAATGATATAGATCTCTTTTAATACTACTTTAAAAATTCACTTTTACATTTTGATTTTTTTCTCACATCCCAACATGTAAAATAGTCAATTGGAAAATATCCAAATTGCAAGATTTTAACTTAAATGTATCAAATCTTTAAAGCTTCAGAACAGTTAGAATATAGCACAAACAATAGGAAAAAGAAAGAAACCAGACAAAGCTATAAACTAATAGCTCAAATAAAACACAAAGACCCCAATACATAATCCCAACACTTAAAGGGTGGCTCATGATGTCACAAGGAATAACAAAAGGAAATGAAGAGGGAGAATGATGTGTATAGAAGTAGGGAGAGGAAAGACAGGCCAGAGCCATGAATTGGAGACCACAGCTGATCCATGTATTCTAGAAGTTACTAGTAATACTGAAGACATTGATTGGGTTCAGTTGTGTTTAATTAGGATTAGAGCTAAACTCTCCGGGAGCAAGTTTATACACTCATGTTAACCTGAAATTTATACTTTAATTGTTTTCAAATTGTAATGATGCATATCTGTATTTTTGTGGCTTTATGGCCTGGTTTCTCCTACAGGGATTAGATTAAGCCAGGATTAGAATTTATTTGAATTAGGACATTTACTGGTATGCATCCTGAGGCAAATCAATAGCAGTGACATATTTTAAAATATTTCAATGCAAGTTGCTTTCATTTAAAACAACTCAAACAGCATTTTTGTTTGGGATTAGGCTTTAGCCTTGTCTGTCAAACCCAATGCAGGTAAGTGGACAATGCGCTTCAATGGTTACACACAGGCAGAGGTTTCTAATGCCAATGTGCCAGTGATGGCAGTTTGAAATTGTAGAAGAAGACAAATATTCAGTATTAAAACTGTACCTCGTTACAGCTGCGCCAACCTAACCTTTATAGTGCAGCATGGACAACACTCATGTAAAGTAGTCAATAACGCAAGTACAGTGCAAACAAAAAGACTCCCATTGTTTAAGAGGATAAGATAAAGTCTCCCAATGACATCAACATAAAAATCAGAAAGTAAGCACTAAAATGTTTGCATGTTTAATATTTTCATATTTTTTCAATATTTTACCCAACCTTAACCCATGTAATTACCTTATATTACTAGTACTTGTGTAAATACACTATAGGTTCATATTGTTAATTAGTATAATTACACTATAACAAGGACACCTTAAAATAAAGTTTAACCAAATATACGTAATTCTGAACTGCGCAACTTAATTGCATGGTAATTAAAAATAAATGAAAATGGATTATAGATTTAATTTATATAAAATTAAACTAATTGAATTTAAGAGGGTTTTTTGAACCATGATGTAGGACTTAAGTTTTTATATGTTTTTTTCATAATTACTTATATCGTCTTTGAAATATGGTTAAAGTACATTTCTGAATGTGCTAACAAGCATTTATGGTAAACTAAAATGATTTCTATTGAAACTTGTCAATAGAACATCATGTATTGAAATATCTTTGTAATTACACCTTTTTTAAAATGTATTTGTAAGATTTGAAGTACACTAAGTTCACATTCTACACAACTAAGCACATTTGTAATGTTTTCTTCATGCCCCACAACCTTTTCTCCATCTGATTGGTTCCAATGTGACATGCAGTTGTAATTTGTCCTTGAGCTCAACCAATACAAAACATATGCTGAAAGACGAGATACACTGCAAAACAGGGTGATGTCTGACACGTTCTGAAGAAATGTATGGGTAACACCAAGATGTTTTGTGTTCATTGCCCAGAATTAACACGAAAAGGTGAACAAAATGCTGAAGGATTTTTGAATAAAAGAAATGGACAAAATAATGTGAACTGAATGTAGTGATTGACCCTCTGAATTTTTTTAGAGTTGTTGATATAGGTTATATGTTAATATAGGTGATATCATTTTTTATTGATTTATTTAAATTAAATAGGATGCTTAAAATTATGTCAGACATTTATGCAGAGATAAACTGTTTTTTTGTATGTGTAGTTTTAAACTCTCTATTGAACGAACTAATGTTGAATACTAAACATGATGTGATCGACAGGGAACAACTAATAGCTAATTAAATTGTAATGTGAAATCCTGCATAACATGTTGCTCATTAAATGTTTTATCATAATAGACAGTTGTAGATTTCTATTTTTCATTATGGGTTTGCCTTAGAGAAGGGTCAGAGGTAAACAGCACAAAGCAAATTAAAATGAGATTTCAAAATAGACAGTTACTACTGTGAACTACACAACAAAAATATGTAGAGCCATAGCTTTAACACAGTGTTCTAGTATAGCACCACAAACCCTTCTGCACTTCTGTTGGCTTCAAAACAAGCATTCAATATAGATTTGGGCAACATTGTACAATTCTTAATCTTTGAAAGTTCATTCTTGACTTGCGATGCTGAAATCATTCCCATGATAACACTTCTGTCTACATGATGTACTACATTCTATTTATCTGGATTCCTTTTTTTTTCAATTTCAAAGCAGTCAGAACAGTAACTCGTTGTTAATCTCCGGTTGTATTGCTGAAAATGACTTTTATTGAATTCTGGAAGACCTCAGAAAAAGATAATCATGAATCATGTCACTGGAAATGGAAACCTTCTCAAGCAATAAAGCATGTTTGTTCTCAGTATGATGTAGATACATTTAGACTCTTAACAGCAATACACTGTTCCATTATTCACATGAATGTTTCTACAGCAAATAAAGAGATGCTGTCAATAGCCGACTCTTAAAACAAATCAAAACTGGTCTCAAAAGTTATATCAGAAATCTATAGCAAAGTCACTAATAGTCTGAACATAAAATGAACTGTTGATTGTTGAACTGTGAATTAAAAGAAAAGGAAAAAAAACCCTCAAGGATTGAGTGGATACTTGCAAGTTTTGTGATTTGTGATTCTTGCAGTTATTATGAATCTCCCAACTCTTTCTTTTCCTATGTAGATCTTTTAGAGCTTCTGGAACAGATGGATGTAATGAGATGCCATGTAACTCCATTTAAAATTACAGCTTGGCATAGTGAGTGACTGTAGTAATCTAGACTTTATATACTATGAGGGACAAAACAACAGGTGTCTGTTTTTTTTTTCTTTTCAGTTTAATTTATCTCCGTAATAACTGTGAAGGGACTATGACTAAGATACAGAAAGCCTTGTTGTGGGATTTGGCTTTTTGCCAATGACAAACTTTCTACATTATCAATGGTCCATTTAAGCAGTCCAATTCTGACTTTTTGACACAAAGATCCTCTATCTTCCAGATTCTAGATTCCTTCTTTATTGTCCTCGATAGAGGAAATTTGTTTTCACAGACTGTACCAGGAGCATCATTCAACATGCATATGCACATACTACACATATTATTGTACACATAATAATAGACATATTGCACAAAAATGGCACCATCAACACAACAGTAAAATACTAAAAAAAATACACATTCTGTCAATTCAAAGCTCTTATAGCTGAGAGTACAAAACTTTTCCTCAGGCTTGTTTATTAATGGGGTAGCTGTTGGTATCTATGGCCTGAGGGGAGAAGGGTGAAACATGAGTTGAGAGGGTGGCTGGGATTTTGTATTATGGTGTTTGCTCTACGATGGTAGCAGTGTCAATGAGAGCCGACAAGTTGGGAGTGGGAAGACCAATTATTTTTAAAGGAATGTTATTGATTTTAAGGAGCATGTTTCTATGGTGAGAGAGAGGATGGCGAAATAGCAGGTGGCATTATACAGGAGAATAGGTTCAATGATACTTTGGTACAAAAGAAGCAAGAGGTGTGGTTTGACTGAGAGAATCGTTTTGAGTTTACGTATGACAAATAGTCTTTGTTGGCAGCATCTATGAATGTCTTTGATGTGATGGTCAAAACTCAAATTAGTATCCAAACAAATGTAATGGTAAGTAAAACTGTCGACAATTTCTACTGACTTGCCCTTGATGGAGATAGGACAGTGAGGGTCGGAGCGTTTTTGGTGTGTCAAGGGATCGAGATGACTGTCTGTACACTATTGGGTGAAATAGGCGACAGTGAGGATACAGTCTTATGGTTCAATTATATACTATAAAATTGGCAGATCTGTGACAGTACTCCCCCCCTCCCGGTAGGCACATCATCTCGGTGTAGATGGTCCAACCGGGGAGGGGGTGGGGTGGTCTAGAGGGAGTCTAGACTAGAGGGTAAGCATTAGAGTGCAGGCAGGTATTGAAGACTCCAGGCCGGAGCCAGTAGTTCAGAAGACAGGGCGGATCCGGCAGTTCAGGAGACCAGGGCGGAACTGGCAGTTTGGGAGACCAGGGCATATCTGGCAGCTCGGGAGACCAGGGCAAACCGGTAGTTCTGGAAACCAGGGCAGAGCCGGCAGCTCGGGAGACCTGGGGTGATCCGGATTTGTGGCCTTGCCCAAGGACCCAGGCCCGGCCACTATGACAGTGGGCATATACAAATACCTGTACCCCGCGGCTTGGGTCCCGCTATCACGAAAGCAGAGAGGAGCTATAAAACACTCTTCAGCAGCTGACTAGGGCATACTGGGTACATACAGGGTGATGTGCTGTCTCTTACATATTCTGATCCCGCAGGCAGTACTCTGTTGGATTCTAGCCAAGATGAGCAGGAAGTGTCTGATGAAGGCAAATAAGTAGATATGTCTGAGCCTTCTCAGTCTGCCTGCCCCGCATATGTTGAGTTGTTGGAGTTTATGGAACGCGCTACAGCCAGACTTGATCTACCCGCATATGTTGAGTTGTTGGAGGTTATGGAATGCGCTACAGCCAGACTTGATCTACCGTGGAGGCACGAAATGGAAGAGACCGCTCTGGGAAGTTTAGAGGAGTGGTTCTGATCTGGACATAACCACCCAGCTCACATGAGCCTTCCTTTTCTTCCCAATCTCCATTCTGAGATCGAGAAAGCTTGGAAGAACACGTATTTGGCCTGCATCCATTGGCATCAGCATGCCAATGTAGCAAATTAGCTTAATAGGGAAATAATAATAATTAATCCTTACTTTTGATTAATTGTGTATATATGGATCAGTTAATTGGATTAACTTGATGTAGCTAACTTAATATTACAATCAATTAATCAGTTCGTCCAGCATACACTCAGCATTGATCATTTATTAATTCTAAGAACAGGGTATTTTTCATGGCCACAGAAAAATTATTATTTCTTAGCATGTACAGCACTGAGAGCGTGTTACAAGATCAGGAAACGTTTAAGCCTCTGGGGACTAAGCTCTTTTTGGTCCGTTTTCTCTATTTTTCACATTTGGGCTTATAAACTATATGTAATGGAGATGGAACACTATGTGTTTGGTATCTATGGATTCAGAAGACCCTAAGCTAACATAAGCACACATGTAATATGTTTATAAAGAAAGTATGAGTGAAAATGTACCATAAACTACAGATTTTCAAAAACGGAAATTTGAATTTTGGCATTTATTTTTCTATAAATCACACAGCACACAACAATAGTGAACAGTTTTTGAACAAAAAATATATTTGTCAAAGCCTTTGCTTGACAGACATGTGTAATTGTTAAATAAAATGTGTAAAGAACAATGAAAAATTTAACTTTATTTACAAATAGTCCCAGGCGTTTTTCTTAGGAATGCTTAGAATTTTCAAAGCAATGCTTTCTCCTCGTCACTCTCCAGTAATTGTTCCAGAGCTTGTTCCACCGTAAATCGTTTACTGCTTGCCATCATAAAAGTGCTAAAACAATAAATAATGCTATAATATTATGTGTGTATATATATATATATATATATATATATATATATATATATATATATATATAATTGTTCTGTCTCTCTCTAATATCTCTGTGCGCTCTCGCTCCGTAAAGCCTTGTTTATACTCGACACGTCCATTCGCTTTCTGTAGTCTCTGCCACTCAACGCTGTTTGCGTAATAGTATATAGTACCACCCCTTGCAAGGCTACAGAGTCCTCCGATTTGCTAGAATACGTCATGGTAACCTTCCTCTGATTGGGTAATAAAAATATTCCTCCATCGGCAATTTTTCCATTGGTTGTTGCTTGTGAATCTGCCAAACAACATCGATTTCATTGGCCTTTGACGAAGTGGTATTGCACAACAAGGAAGTGTGTATACAAGCCGGGTAAGTTTGTTATCACTGTGTAATACCAGCCCTTGTCGTGTGAGTGTGAAGTAAGGAGACCGGGGTCAGCTGGCTGAGACTCGTGGGTATTTTATTTAATAACTCAAAGCTCTGGCGCCACATGCGCACGTCGAACACAAATCTCATTCCCAGTTTCAAAACACTCGATCAGGTTTGTCTTTCACAAAGACCTCTTCCCATTTCCCACGAGACCTCAGCCCAAGATACCAACGGGTGATCCGCGTGTTGGTGTCCTTCATGCGGTGGAGCCACTGCAGGGGCGCGTGGTCCGAACAGAGGGTGAACTCCCGCCCCAGGAGGTAATAGCGCAGAGTGAGGACCGCCCATCTGATGGCCAAACACTCCTCCTCTATGGTGCTGTATTTAGTTTCTCTTTTTGAGAGCTTACGACTAATGTACAGCACCGGGCGGTCCTCCCCCTCCACCTCCTGGGACAGGACAGCGCCCAGCCCCCTGTCCGACGCGTCAGTCTGCAAAAGAAAAGGGAGAGAGAAATTAGGAGAGTGCAGGAGCGGACCGCCACACAGAGCAGCCTTAACTTGGGTAAAAGCCTGTTGGCACTGCTCCGTCCACTGGACCGTATCTGGTACCTCCTTTTTAGTGAGGTCAATCAGCGGGCTGGTGAGTTCCGAATAGTCAGGAATAAACCTTCTATAATATCCCGCCAGCCCCAGGAACTGCCTCACCTCCTTTTTGGACTTAGGTCTGGGACAGGTTGCAATTGGTGCTGTCTTGTCAATTTGGGGACGCACCTGCCCATGATCCAAGTGGAAGCCCAGATACCTTACCTCCACCCGCCCAACTGCACACTTCCTCGGGTTGGCCGTTAACCCCGCCCGTCTCAGCGCCCCGAGGATAGCCCTCAAATGCTCCACATGCCGCTGCCAGTCATTACTGTAGATGATGATATCATCCAAGTACGCAGCGGCATATGGAGCATGGGGTCGCTGAATTCTGTCCATGAGCCGCTGAAACGTGGCCGGGGCCCCGAACAAGCCGAAAGGAAGTGTCACAAATTAGTGAAACCCGAACGGCGTGGTGAAGGCTGTTTTTTCTTTGGACATGGGATACAAGGGGATCTGCCAATATCCTTTCGTTAAGTCCAGCGTCGAATAAAAACGAGCCGTGCCTAACCGATCAAGCAGCTCAACAATCCACGGCATTGGATAAGCGTCAAATTTCGACACTGCATTCACCCTGCGATAGTCCACACAAAACTGTACCGAGCCGTCCATTTTAGGAACTAAAACTATCAGGCTTGCCCAGTCACTGTGCTAAAACTCTTTTTGTAACCTTGTGATGTCAGCGAGCTGCGAGGGCGAGAGGTGATCTCCCCCCGGGGCCAGGGCGAGAGATTTCCCTTTGATGATCGCTTCTGGCCCAAGATCCTCCTCTCCACTCACTGCCATTGCAAGCAACACTGACTCCTCCTCACTCCATTTTTTAGGAGGTTGAGGTGGTAAATTTGCCGTGAATCACCCCTGTCTGTCCGTACAACCTCATAATTGAGATCCCCTATCCACTGTGTGACCTCAAAGGGTCCTTGCCACTTCGCTAACAATTTAGAGCTGGAGGTTGGTAGTAAAATGAGCACTTTATCTCCCGGTGCGAACCCTCGAAGCTTAGTTCCCCTGTTATACAGCCGGCTTTGTCTGTCCTGAGCCTGAAGCAAATTCTCCATAGAGAGCCGCCCCAGTGTATGGAGTTTTGCTCTCAGGTCCATGACATACTGAATTTCATTTTTGCTATTTAAGCGTCAGTCCTCCCAAGTTTCCTTTAGGACGTCTAACACCCCACGGGGCTGACGTCCAAAAAGAAGCTCGAAGGGGAAAAACCCCGTGGAGGCTTGCAGGACCTCTCGCACGGCGAATAAGAGGGGTTCTAGCCACCTGTCCCAATTTTTCGCGTCTTCTTGTACGAATTTACGAATCATTGTTTTCAACGTGTGATTAAATCGTTCGACCAGTCCGTCCGTTCGTGGGTGATAGACACTGGTACGCACCGATTTAATGCCCAATAATTCATATAATTCGCTTAACGTGCGTGACATAAACGCAGTGCCTTGATCCGTGAGAATCTCTTTCGGGATTCCCACGCGGGAGATTAAACGAAACAGGGCGTCTGCCACACTCTTAGCTGATATAGTGCGCAGCGCCACTGCTTCGGGATATCGCGTTGCGTAGTCTACTATAACTAACGCAAAGCGATGTCCCCGTGCCGATCGTTCTAATGGCCCGATGAGGTCCATACCAATTCTCTCTAAGGGGACATGCACAAGAGGTAGAGGGCGCAATGGCGCTTTTGGGGCGGCCGGTGGATTTACCAACTGACATTCCCGACACGCCGCGCACCACCTGCGCACGTTCTCGTGAATGCCCGGCCAGAAGAATCTGGTCATTAAACGATTTAATGTCGCTGTCATCCCTAGATGCCCCGCCATCGGATTACAATGTGGCGTCTGGAAAAGCATTTCCCGATGGCCCCGTGGTACTAACAATTGGGTTATATCTTCTTTTGTCTGAGTGTCTTGGGTCACCCGATACAACCTGTCTTTAATAACGGCAAAATAAGGATAGGAGAGCGCGCGGTCAGGTTGGAGGATCTGCCCATCTATGGAACGGACCTGTTCAAACGCATGTTTGAGCGTCTCATCTTGGGACTGTTCCAGGGGAAAGTCATCGCCACTGGAGAGGTTTAACTTCGCCAAGCCACTCGGTTCCTCTGAAACAGTTCCACTGGGTCCAGGAACAGCCTCTCCAACCTGAGCACTCGCCCCCCTTCCCCGCCTTTTCTTTTTCCCAGAGGCATCCGTTGTTAAACATCCCAACAATTGTTTAAAAGCCGGCCAATTTGTTCCCAAAATTAACGGATGCCGGAGGTGCGGGCTAACTGCGACCTCCACACAATGGTTTTGTCCCCTGAATTTAATAGTGATGGCTTTTAAGGGGTACTCCACTATATCCCCGTGCACACACCTCACCTTAACCATGCGACCCGTATCCAATGCCCCGGACTGTATCAGGCTTTGATGGATGGAGGTCTGGTTACAACCTGAATCCACCAAGGCCTGAAAGGTACCCCCCTTAATACTCACAGACAGGGGTGGTAAAAGTACTCAAAAAATTATACTCGAGCAAAAGTATATATAACTAAATAAAAAATGACTCCAGTAAAAGTGGAAAGTCCTCCATTCAAACATCACTTGAGTAAAAGTACAAAAGTATCCGATTTAAAACGTACTTAAGTACCAAAAGTAAAAAGTAAATATTCAAACTGTAAATATTAATAATTAAACAGATCAATTGTTTTGGGAGTGATATGCAATGTTTTAATTGAACAAATTATTAGATACTGCAATTAAGAATTTGTTAGATTTGCAATCAGTCAAGAGACAATGAAGCACCTTGCATCAATTCTAAACAATTTCATTAAGTTTAGTGACAGCATTATTATGGTGCAATGACTGGTAGGCCATTCTTTGATACAAATTTTACAATTTTAATTCAATTATTGTGGTTTGATTCCGATCTTGATTCAATATAGATTCATTTTGATAAATATTTGGTACAGTAGATACATGTTAATTTTTAAATTAAGAAAATCTCACCTAATTCTGTAAACATAGGCTATAGAGAGCCCTGTCAGCTGGTATTATTAAATGTTAAAAATACATGTGATTTTTATTATAATAACAACTTTATAATATTTTAATGATATAAGTAAAAAATATAATAAATATATAGTGCACATATTTAGCAAAAAACAAATTTATACTAATATTAAATATATTATAAAATACTGATTTTTCTAGCAAACTAACGTGCTTTGGTCATTAAATTTTTTTTTTTTTTTTTTTTTCTGAGGTAGCCTAAATGTAACGTTATGTGACATATTGTTCTCCAGCTGTTTTACTGACCTCTTTCTGCGGTTGAAAAACACTGATTTATTTATATCATGTATAAGGTATATACATTTCGGTAAGTTGTACTGTATCTTTCAACATAGGCTACCTATTATTGTTCATTTGTGTTTATTTACAATTAATTTGTAGTAAAGAGATTAACGGCACCCCATAGCAGGCGCTAGCTAACGGTCACGTCACATTTAAAAGCTCCAAAACGGTATTTATTGTTTGAATTTCGTAATAAAATTGACAGAATCTGAGAGCTGAGAATTTATTTCATATCAAAAGTAACACACTCTGTCCTCTCTGTCGGTGTCAATGTCCTCTTTGCTTCGCGATTTTTCTCTGCGTGAGAAAATGGATGTGTTGTGAGAGCGTGTGGAAAGTGTCGATTGCGTGAGTCTGAATGAGTGAGAGTTGGCAGCTCTGCAATAGACATGTTCCATAACATTAGCTGCATCAAACAGAAAATGTGCAAGATATGTAATGACCTCAAATAATTATTTAATTTGTTATGTCTTTGTTTATTGTAGATAATCTGCACTAATATAATGTAAACAGTATACATATAGAAAGCCTCAGGAAATATGTATACTGTAGGGGGCGCTGTGAGAAGAAAAGACTAGTGAGAAAAAGGGGAAGAAAAGAAGCGCAGTTCACGCATGTGGTTGTTCATGTTAAAACGTTCAGCCCCAAAATCTGTCACAGAAAACAAAAGAGAAAAACAACCGGGGCGAATAAATCTACAGAAAAGATCTTGTTGTCGTTGTTATTGTCTAAGGGGGCAACATAAAATTCGAGTTTCCGCCCAGTTGTGACGGATTTCGGGAAGAAAAAAGCAGCAAGTGCGGAGCGGCCAGCGAGTGATGAAAGGAGCCGCGAGTGCAGCGCGAGCTGAGAACGAGCCGCGATTCACGGAGAAAGTGGACTGTGAAACGGCAGAAAAATAACTGCAATCTACAAACGTGAGTTAATCTGTTCAGTGAGTGGCCATAATGTTGCCTTTGTGGGAAGCTACGCTGGATGAAATAGAGAGTAAATTACTTGAGTTATCTGCTTCGCAACTGAGAGGTTTGTGTGAAATGTTAATGCTAAATGTGGGGGAGGATGAGACACACACACCTCGCGTGCTGAGGAGACGCATTCTGCAGCATTTAGAGGGAGATGATGTTGTTTCACTTGAAGATGAAGGACTATCTATGTTGTTAGATACAAAGGAAAAAATTGACAGTTTGAGAAGTGTTGACGAAGAGGAAACCGATAGCCCATCCAGTTTAGGGGTTGAAGCAACCAACGAGGTGCATCGAAAAGTTGACCTGGAGCACCACTCTGTGGGCGTTAGTGGAATTGCATCAGAAAAGCCTGTGATAATTACTGCAACAGAATCACTATATGCCAGAACAGACAGAAAACTGCGAAATTCATCAGTTTCAGGAGAAAATAATAATAATAATAATAAATTGAATTTGTATAGCGCTTTTCTCGAACTCAAAGTCGCTTTACAGGGCAGGTGAATAAGCAAGAAAAAAAAACAAACAAAAAAAACAAAACAAAAAAAAAAAACAGGCACATATAGGGATGGGAGGGGCGTGGGGCTACGGATAGGCAGAGGTGAAGAGATGGGTCTTGAGGCGGGACTGGAAGATGGTGAGGGACTCAGAGGTGCGGATCTCATGGGGGAGGGAGTTCCAGAGCCTGGGAGCTGCCCTGGAAAAGGCTCTGTCCCCAAAACTGCGGAGCTTGGACTTGTGGATGCAGAGGAGACCGGCTGAGGTGGATCTGAGGGACTGTGAGGGTTGATAGGGGGAGAGGAGGTCAGTGAGGTATGAGGGGGCCAGGTGGTGGATGGCTTTGTAGGTAAGGACCAGGATTTTGTATGTGATCCGGTGGGAAATAGGGAGCCAGTGAAGTTGTTTTAGGACTGGAGTGATGTGGTGCCAGGATTTGGAGCGGGTGATGAGTCGGGCGGCTGCATTCTGGACCAGTTGGAGTCTTTTTATGTAGTTTGAGCTAATACCAAGGAGTAGTGAGTTGCAATAGTCCAGTCGTGAGGAGATGAAGGCGTGAATGAGTCTTTCAGCAGCAGAGGGTGTGAGTGAGGATCTGATTTTGGCGACGTTGCGGAGGTGAAAGAAGGAGGTTTTAATGACATGACAGATGTGAGGTTCAAGGGAGAGGGTTGAATCAAAAACCACGCCGAGGTTGCGGGCCTGGGGGGATGGGGAGACAGTGGTGTCGTCAATGGTGAGAGTGATGTTATTGGTTTTGCTGAGAGTGGATTTGGAGCCTATGAGGAGGAATTCTGTTTTATTGCTATTGAGTTTGAGGAAGTTATGTTGCATCCAGGTTTTAATAGCTGACAGACAGGAGTTGATATGGGAGAGGGGAGGATTGTGGGGGGATTTGGTGCTGAGGTAGATCTGAGTGTCATCGGCATAACAGTGGAAATTCAGTTTGAAGTGACGAAGTATCTGACCAAGGGGGAGGATGTAAATGATGAAGAGGAGGGGGCCGAGTACGGATCCTTGGGGAACGCCTTGGGTGACTGTGGCTGTTGCAGAGGTGTGATTATGAAGAGAGATGAAGTGGGATCTGTTGGTAAGGTAGGAATGGAGCCAGCTGAGTGCAATACCTTCGATACCAAGGTCTTTGAGTCTGGTGAGCAGGATGTTATGGCTCACAGTATCGAAGGCTGCACTCAGGTCGAGAAGAATAAGGATGTTGAGGGAACCAGTGTCAGCGGAGGTGAGGAGGTCATTAAGGACTTTGAGGAGAGCAGTTTCTGTGCTGTGGAGGGGGCGAAAACCAGATTGGAGAGGTTCAAATTGGTTATTGGCATGAAGATGGGTTTGTAATTGTAAAGCGACTATACGTTCCAGGGTTTTAGACAGAAAGGGGAGGGTGGAAATTGGGCGGTAGTTGTTGAGGGAAGAGGGATCCAGACCAGGTTTTTTGAGGATAGGGGTGACAGCGGCAGTTTTGAAAGCAGAGGGAACAGTTCCAAGGGACAATGAGGAATTGAAGAGGTTAGTGAGGTAGGGGCAAAGGACGGGGAGGCAGGACTTCAGGAGTGGAGTAGGGAGGGAGTCAAGTGAGCAGGTAGTCGGTTTGGAAGAGCTGATGAGTTTAGAGATTTCAAGAGTGGTGACCAAATTAAACTGGGAGAGGAGGCAGTGTGGAGAAGGGGGAGAGAGGTCAGGAGGGATGGGGGGAAAAGGGCCCGTGATAGGTGCTGGAGTAGATACTGGAAGGTCGGATGCAGGGGATAGAGATTGATAAATGATATTGATTTTATCAGCGAAAAAGTGAAGGAATGAGTTGCAGAGATCCGGAGTAGAGGTAAGGAAGGTGTTGGTCCGAGGCTTGATGAGGTTGTTCAATGTGGAGAAGAGGGTTCTGGGGTTTAGACAGGGGTTGGTGAGGATGGTGGAGAGGTAGGCAGATTTGGCGGCAATGAGGGCATCTTTGTAGGCAATGAGGTGGAGTTTATAGGCTTCATGGTGGACTGTGAGAGATGATTTTTTGTCAGGCGTTCAAGTTGGCGTCCAGTTTGTTTCATTTTCCGGAGTGCAGGTGTGTACCAGGGTGACGAGTTGTTAAAAGTGACAGTTTTTGTTTTGAGGGGGGCCAGAGTGTTAAGGGAGGTACACAAAACGGAGTTGAGGTGGTTTGTGAGATCATCAGGTGAGGTGAGGGTTGAGTCCATGTGGAGAGTGGTGGAGAGCAGGTCAGAGAGATGATGGGGATCAATTGATTTAAGGTTGCGGAAGGTGATTTCTCTGAGGAGGCGGGGGCGGGGGGTTGGAGACGGAATGGTGAACCGTATCAGTTTGTGATCAGAGAGGGGAAAGAGGCATGGATGGAGGTTGAGCACTGGTTGGTTAGTGGAGCAGACCAGATCGAGGATGTGTCCTTTTTCATGGGTGGGGAATGTGACATGTTGGGTGAGAGTAAAGTTGTCCAATAAAATTGTGAATTCTGATGACAGCTTGCAGGTGGAGGAGTCTATGTGGATGTTTAGGTCACCGAGTAGTAGCAGACGTGGAGAGAGAGATGAAGCTAGTGTGAGGAGTTCAGTTAAATCAGAGAGGAAGGAGGGATTTGGTTTAGGTGGCCGGTAAATGAGGATAACTGTCATGGAGGAAAGAGCTTTGAAGACGAGATATTCAAATGATGATACTGAAGGGAGGGTGAGTTCAGTGATCCGGAAGTTCTGATTATAAATAACGGCGAGGCCACCTCCACGGCGGGAGGGGCGGGGTTTGCAGATGTAATTGTAGCCAGTGGGGGATGCAAGGTTGAGGGAAAGGAAGTCATTGGGTTGTTGCCAAGTTTCGGTGAGCAGAAGGAAATCCAGCGTGTTGTCAAGGATTAATTCATGGAGGGCAGGGGCTTTATTGTTAAGGGATCGGGTGTTGAGGAGGGCAAAGTTGGCATGGTGAGAGGGTGGTGAGATGGGGGCAGGCTGGAAAGATCTGAGGTTGTCCCGATTAGCAGTGCGAGTGAGGGGGTAATGCAGTTGAGAAGGGACAGTGAGTGGATTTACAAGTGAATGGAGAATAGGTATATGTGAAGTATGAATAGCACTGTAGTCCAGTTCGGGTTTTCTGTGCAGCCAGTCGGTGCGCTCAGCTCTATGTGATCCAGCGGGGGAAGCGTTCCGATGACGTGGCAGAGGTGCGACAGAGCGTGCAGGTGACCAGATGGATGGAATGGATTGTCCGTGTTGGAAGTAAACAAACTTGCGGCGAAAACTTGCGGCGAAAAATGTCACACTAGTGCATCCAGTGTATAAAAAAGAACTCAAAATCATTGGACAAATAGGTGAACCGGGCCAGAGAGACAAATTAAACTTCACCAGCCTGGACAGACAGATCCACAGGGCCTGCAAAAAGGGTTATGATGAGGGAGAAATTGTTGAGGCAGTCATTCAAGCCATCATCCCAGGTGTTAGTTTGAGAAGTTACCTGGAGAGTAGGACAGACTTAACATTGCCTGCCCTTAAACAAATTCTCAGAGCACATTTTATTGAAAAGGATGCAACTGAATTGTACCACTCACTCACACGTGCAGTTCGAAAACCCAAAGAAACGCCGATCCAGTTCTTAGTTCGGGCCATGGATCTCAGGCAGAGGGTTTTGTCAGCATCTGAAAATGTAAAGGCAGGATTAAGATATAATCATTAACTAATCCAGAATCAGTTTTTGCAGACAGTTCTGACTGGCCTTCATGATGACAGCGTACGAACAGATTTAAAACCCTACCTGGAAAACTCGCGGGTGGAAGATGAAGTGCTTTTGCAGAAAATGAACATGTCGTATAGTCTTGAGCTAGAAAGAAAATCAAAGCAAATGCAGACCAGCAGATTCCTTTGAGTTCCCTTTTAAACACACTGAGTTCATCTCTGGAAGTTACCCCTAGGAAAGCAAAAGCCGTTCTGTCACTCCTGAAGAAACGCAAAAACAGCAGCGGGTGTCATATTGCAAGACTTGGACGGAAATCCAACATTCTTCCAAGGTGCGCGAGAGTGAACGTCAGTTGTGGCAAACTGAATAAGACCCTTGGAACACACGTGATGCTGGAGCCCAATTCAGAAGTACCCTGGCCTGCAGGTATAAAGGTAAACAAACAGCTTATCCAGATGCCTCTGAACGAGAATGACAACATTACAGTGATGGTGGAAAATACCACAGAAGAAGAGGTGACACTTACAGCACGAACTGTCCTGGGGTGGCTGCATACAGTGGATGCCATCCATCAGCTGGAAGTGAAGCCACCGTCTCCCTCTGAATCCCAATCTCAGCTATCACAAGGTGACAATGACTTGCCTCCAGACACCCAACCTAGGGTTCAGGAGAGTGAAGGATGGGACCCGCCAGTGGACCTCAGTCACTTACCTGGGGAACAACAGGAACGTGTGAGACAGCTGTTGAGAAATAATAGTGGAGTGTTTGCTAAGGATGACTGGGATACTGGATGCATTCCAGACTTTAGAATGGACATTTGTTTAAAAGACAAAATCCCTGTACAAAAGACGTACAATGCAATACCACGACCCCTGTATCAAGAGGTGAAGACCCACATACAGAATCTGCTGAGTCAGGGGTGGATCCAAAAGTCGACATCCTCCTATTCCTCGCCAGTTGTGTGTGTGAGAAAGAAGGATGGCAGCTTGCGTCTATGTGTGGACTACAGGCTGCTCAACGAGAAGACACACCCTGACCAGCATCCCATCCCACGAATACAAGAGATACTAGAAAATTTAGGGGGGAACTCCTGGTTCACTGTGCTGGACCAGGGTAAAGCCTATCATCAGGGCTTCATGAGCAAAGACAGTAGGGCATACACGGCATTCATAACACCCTGGGGGCTCTACGAGTGGATACGGATACCTTTTGGCCTCACGAATGCACCCGCCGCCTTTCAGAGATACATGGAAGAGTGTCTAGGAGAGTTAAGGGATGATATCTGTGTTCCCTATCTTGACGATGTGTTAGTCTTCAGCAAGGATTTCGGCCAGCACCTCGAGGACTTGAAGAAAGTGCTACAGCGACAGGAGCAGTGTGGGATCAAGCTAAGGCCAAAGAAATGTGACTTTTTTAAGCGGGAAGTCTGCTATGTGGGCCGCATCATCTCTGAACATGGGTACAGCATGAACCCCAAAGAAAAAGAGGCTGTGCAAGCACTAAAGTAGGAAACACCTAGCGCTGTTCGTGAGGTGAGGAAGCTCATGGGTTTCCTTGGTTACAACAGATCATACATTGCTGACTTTGCCAGAGTAGCCAAGCCTTTATATGAACTACTGACAAAGCCCAGCGTGTGCAAAACGAAAGGCTCCGGAAAAAGAGGGAACTCTTCCTCGCAAGCACCTCCATCACAGCCAGTAGAGTGGACAGGGAGACATCAGGAAGCGCTGGAAAAGCTGATTGCGGAGTTGTCAAGCCCACCCATTATGGCATACCCAGACTTTGAAAAGCCATTTGTCCATGTTGATGCGTCAGAAGAAGGGCTAGGAGCTGTACTGTACCAACGACAGGGAGGCAAACTCCGAGTAGTTGGATATGGGTCTCGGACTCTGAGTCTGCCGAAAGGAACTACAAGCTGCATTCTGGGAAGTTGGAGTTCCTGGGACTCAAATGGGTGATCACAGAGCATTTCCGGAACTACCTGTTTCATGCACCGCATTTCATTGTCTACAGTGATAATAACCCATTGACATATGTCATGAAAACGGCAAAGCTTAATGCAGCGGGGCAACGGTGTGTTTCTGAGCTGGCAGACTACCGTTTCACTTTGAAGTATAGACCAGGGGAGGCAAATCGAGATGCAGACTTCTTATCACGGAGACCAGTGCCCATTGAAGTCACAGTCAGAGAGTGCACTCAGGAATGTGAGCCAGAAGTTCTGGGATCAATCGGGGAAGTCCTGAAAGCACAACGACATGGAGAAGTGGACTGGATATCTGCAATCACTTGCAACATAGATGTCTTACCGGAGGAGCTGAAGGGTGGATCAGAGAACAATCAACGGCTAACGCCTCAGGATATCAGGAGCGCTCAGCTGAGTGATCCAGTCATTAGCCGAGTACTGGATCTGAAACAGAAACAAATCTATCTCAATCACAAAGACAAATTGAGGGAACCGGAACCTGTGAGACGACTCTTACGAGAATGGTATCACCTGCAGATTAATGATGAAGGTATCCTGCAAAGAAAGATACTGACCAGAACTCAGTTAGTTGTCCCAGAAAACTTGAAAAGTATGATTTACAAGTACTTGCATGAAGACATGGCCCACCTAGGTGCTGAACGTATGGTGGCAGCAGCTCGTGCACGTTTCTTCTGGCCAAGAATGAGAGAAGAAATAGATCAAGAGTTACATGAGTGTGTCGATGTCTAAGACAAAAGAAACCAAACCGGTTTACCAGAACCCCAATCAAGAGCATTGAGACAACAGCTCCATTTGAGATGATCTCGATTGATTACCTGCACCTGGAGAAAAGTAGAGGGGGAGCAGAGTATATCCTTGTGGTCATAGACCATTTTTCTAAGTTTGCTCAGGCATACGCCACCAGAAACAAATCTGGAAAGACAGCAGCCCGGAAGATCTTTGAAGATTTCATCATGCGCTATGGTTTTACTGCAAAGATCCACCATGACCAGGGGAGAGAGGTTGAGAACAGCCTGTTCCAAAAGTTACAGAGTTACTGTGGGATTAGGCGTTCACGTACAACTCTCTACCATCCCCAAGCTAACCCGGCAGAGAGGTTTAATAGGACACTGTTGGGGATGCTGAGGACCTTAGAGGAGACAAAGAAGTCGAATTGGGTAGAACACCTTAACAAAGTTGTCCACGCCTATAATTCCACGGTGCACGAGTCAACAGGATTTTCCCCATTCTTTCTCCTATTTGGCCGAGAGCCAGTTCTTCCAATTGATCTGGTGCTCCCCACAAAGCAAGTAAAGGACACCCGGTCTCATGCCGACTATGCTGAAAAGTGGAAAAGGGGTATGCAAGAAGCATATGATATAGCAAAAAAGAACATGAAGAAGGCTGACGCAAAGGGGCAGAGAAAATACAATCGGAAGGCATGGAGTTCTGTCTTTGAGCCAGGTGATCATGTGTTGGTGAGGAACCAGTCAGAAAGAGGCGGGCCAGGAAAACTGCGAGCGTTCTGGGAAAAACAAATGTATATGGTGAAGGAAAGGAGAGGAGGAGATGGGCCGGTGTATGTAGTTGGACCGTTGGATGCGACTGGAAAGGATAGAGTGCTGCACCAGAACCTTCTATTACCTTGTCCGTACCTGGTTGATGAGCAGAGGACAGCCGATGTTCGTCTGGAAAGAAAAGGATGTCAGAGGAACAGGTCAAAACAGGAAGTACAACCACTACAAAATACTCACCATGGAAGCACTGACAGTTCCAGCGACGAGGAGGTTGACTTGTGGGTTCCAATGCAGAGAGCAGGAACAGATCTAGATCCATGTGCAGCAGAATTTCACCCTGGAAGAGAGGAGAGAAACAGGAAACCTGAAAAGGAACCTGACATCGAAGAAATTGGTGACGAATCTGTAAACCTACCTGACTCAGATAAGTCCGATGAAGAAGTGCTGGGAGATCTTCAAGGTGAGCGGGAGCTGGAGGAAGGATCCATTGGAGAAGCCGAGCATGAAGATAGTGACTTGGCATCAGAACCTATCAGGAGAACTTCTGCCAGAACCAGGCAACCTAGGAATATATATGACACATGACACCCTGGGTGAGCCCACACTTCGACCAGTGAGCTGGGGTGTTTGAGGTGGAAATACTGACGTGATAACCTGCTGTGTACAACCCCACCTGAGCATCAATCACCTGAATCTGTATCCTTCATACTAAGTAATAATAGTGAGAGTTGAAATAGTTACGTTCAAGGTAATATTTTTGTTAAGTGAGTTATAAACAGTTAAGGGTATTGTACGTCTACAGTCGTAATAATGCGATAGGCTACAGCATAATTATAGGTTGTTCAGCCTAAGGTATATTTGGCAGACTGGAAGAACATTAAGAAATTAATGCATTACGGAAGTGACATTTAAAATGTGTAAAATACATTGTGAAGGTGTATGTGGTTGTGCCCACTTGTCATTACAGGATGTTCTGGGGGGCCCACCAGCGAACCTAAAGACAAGACACCTCTCAACATGCATCAAATCTAAAAGTTTAGATGATTGTAATTATGTCACATTAGTTTGGAAGTAAAATATATTGTTAAGCTGTGAGAAAGCATGTGAGAAAGCATGTACATTACACTGTTATTGGAACTTACACTTTCAATATTTGCCCAGAGATTGTAAACTAAAAATGTATTGTAACATTTTTTTTTAGTGGGGGAGGGTGTAATGACCTCAAATAATTATTTAAATTGTTATGTCTTTGTTTATTGTAGATAATCTGCACTAATATAATGTAAACGGTATACATATAGAAAGCCTCAGGAAATATGTACGCTGTGAGAAGAAAAGACTAGTGAGAAAAAGGGGAAGAAAAGAAGCGCAGTTCACGCATGTGGTTGTTCATGTTAAAACGTTCAGCCCCAAAATCTGACACAGAAAACAAAAGAGAAAAACAACCGGGGCGAATAAATCTACAGAAAAGATCTTGTTGTCGTTGTTATTGTCTAAGGGGGCAACAGATACAGTGTAAGCGGGCATTTCTGGGTCATTGCTGGCCAGAGCTGCACCTTCACCTGTTTCTGCAGTCATCTTCCACAATGGCGAACTGATTGCTATGTGAGCGTATGCTGGCAAAGAGCTCGTGCGTTCTTTTTTTCAAAATAAAACCAAGTTTTTCATTGGTTTGGAAAGCCAGTGTATTAAATACTTGGAGCGGGCATGGGGAAATGTAACCGAGTAAAAAGTAAACTTTGTCTTTAATATTGTAGTGGAGTAAGAGTAAAAGTAGATGCAAATAAAACATACTCAAGTAAAGTACAGACCCCCGAAAAAAATACTTAAGTTAACTAACAAAGTATTTTTACTTCGTTACTTACCACCACTGCTCACAGGTATCTGGTATAACCCGGCTTGATCGGGGGCGGCCTGCGGAACGTCCGGGATCCGGACCAGTGTCCCAACCTCCATGACCGGGCAGCGGTCCACGAAATGGCCCGGATCCCCGCAACGCCAACAGGTCGGCCCAGGCTTCCCCGCCGCTCTAGTGGCAGGAAGCGGGTCAAGGAATTGGCGTGGTGAGAGCGCAGGAACCGTGTCGAGCCCTTCAGGGTGTCCCGGCCCCCCTCCGCTGACGGATCCTCGCGGCCCGGCTGGGCCCTCGGCTCCCGCCTTCCAGCGGGGAGGTGCCCTCGGAGGTCCATTGGAGCGGGTCCTGGGGAAAGGAACGGGTTTAGGGGAATGGAGAGAGAGAGAGACATGGGGAGAGAGAGAGACAGATTGCGGAGCATGCCGCCAGTTGATCCTCCGCCAGTTGGATGGCCAGATCCAGCGACGCCGGCCAGTGGCACTGGACCCACTGGGCAGTCCTCTTCGGCAACCTGGAGACGAACTGTTCCAGCACCACCTGGTCGATGATGGCCTCGGCGTCGCTTCCTCCGGCCAACAGCCATTTGCGGCACGAGTCCCGGAGCTGCTGCGCCAAGACAAAGGGTCAGCCTGCTTCCGACAGTTCCAGCGAACGGAAGCGTTGACGATGTTGCTCAGGGTTGAGGCCGACCCTTTGGAGGATGGCCTGTTTTAAATCGGCGTATACCAGGAGGTTCTGGACGGGCAGTTGTTGAGCAGCCTTCTGGGCTTCCCCCAACAGCAGCGGAATGAGCCGTACCGTCCAGCTGGTTGATGGCCACTCACATGCCTCGGCCGTTTTCTCGAACAGGTCCAAGAAGGCCTCGGGATCATCGGAGGTTCCCATCTTCGTCAGAGACATGTGAGTGGCTGGGTTGGAGCTGGGGAAAGCCCGCTCCGCCTGGACCTCCCGGTCCAGCAAGCTCCGGAACAGCTCGCGGGTTCGCCTGCTGAGCTTGCATCAGGGCTTGGAACCGACCTTCCTGATCTGCCCGCAAGTCCAGCAGGGCTTGGTGGTTCTCTTGATGCAGTCCCGCGAGCGATGTAATGATGTCCGCAAATGGCGTCCCCGATGTTGCTGACGGAGTTTGCATCTTTGGCGGCGGCGTTCTCCTTCCTTCACGGGTTTCGGCACCAGTGTAATACAAGCCCTTGTCGTGTGAGTGTGAAGGAAGGAGACCGGGTTCAGCTGGCTGAGACTCGTGGGTATTTTATTTAATAACTCAAAGCTCTGGCGCCACATGCGCACGTTGAACACAAATCTCATTCACAGTTTCAAAACACTCGATCAGGTTTGTCTTTCACAAAGACCTCTTCCCATTTCCCACGAGACCTCAGCCCTTCTCTCTCCTTGATCGCTGGTTCCAGTCTGCTTTATACGGTCTCCCCACGCCAATTACTGCAACGAGACACAGGTGTCAGTCATTTTACACTTGACCTACTTACCGCAGCTCATCTCTCCACTCTCTCTCTCGTCGCAGACCTCGCTGAACCACGCCTCCCCCGCCACACACTGTATACAGCGGAATCTGAGGAAGACGGCAAAAAAGACCGCACCTCTCTATCATTAATAGTTTTTAAGATAATTACACATTTGTAAAAGTATGTCATTTTGGGCGGTACCGCCCAATCTGTCCCCAGAGGGTTAAGTGACATTAATTTGCTGGCAGAATCAGAATCAGGGAGCTAATATATGTATTGTGCATAATTTTTATTAAAAAATCACAAACACAGAACAAATGTGAACAAACACATACACACTAACACACATTCATGGGTAAAATGGAAAGTGACAGAACGAAACTGAAAACCAAACAGGGAATCGTGGTGATGGCGCAGTGGATAAGACACATTCCTTTGGTGTGAGAAACCCGGGTTCAAATCCACTGTGAGACACCAATGTGTCCCTGAGCAAGACACTTAACCCCTAGTTGCTCCAGAGGCGTGTGACCTCTTACATATATAGGAATTTGTAAGTCGCTTTGGATAAAAGCGTCAGCTAAATGAATAAATGTAAATGTAAATGGAATTAATGAGAAACAGTCATTTAACCATATGAAAAGAACTACCACAACACCTCGTTAAAAGGATTTTACTGCTTAACCCAATCCTCTGTTTAGTTAAAATATACTATACTTGCATTGCCTTTGCAGTTGAAGTTGAAGAGGGTTTTGATGATTCCGTGAGTCAATGTTGTTGAACTTGCAATAGATTTTTTCTGCGCCGAATGAAGAAATGAAGACAAACTTGCGTGGTTGGTTTGACTCTGATGTAGTTGAGAGAGAGTTCTCTCTCCTGAGTAAACAGGTGACCGAGGCCTGCAGTCCCACGACCTTGCGGTAAGAATACTATATATGATCATTTAGCTCAAAATTCAAATTCATAGATACAAAACATAGTGTAGGCGAGGTTACACTAACTGTTGGTTCTATCATAATAAATCATAAAACAAAATACCATAGAATAGACACTACAACAGACAATAATAATCTGGTAATAATTTGTTACATTTATATAGCGCTTTTCTGGGTACTCAAAGCGCTTTACATGAAAGGGGGAAACTCCTCAACCACCACCAATGTGCAGCATCCACCTGGATGATGCGACCGCAGCCATATTGCGCCAGAACGCCCACCACACACCAGCTTACTGGTCGAGAGGAGACAGTGATGAAGCCAATCAGTATATGAGGATGATTAGGAGGCCATGATGGACATAGGCCAAGGGACAAATTTGCCCAGGATGCCGGGGCTACACCCCTTCTCTTTTTCTTAGGACATCTTGGGATTTTTAATGACCACAGAGAGTCAGGACCTCAGTTTAACGTCTCATCCGAAGGACGGTGCTCTTTGACAGAATAGTGTCCCCGTCACTATACTGGGGCATTAGGACCCACACAGACAACAGGGTGACCGCCCCCTGCTGGCCTCACTAACACCTCTTCCAGCAGCAACCTGGTTTTCTCAGGAGGTCTGCCATCCAGGTACTAACAAGGCTCAGCCCTGCTTAGCTTCAGTGGGCAACCAGTCTTGGGCTACAGGGTGATATAGCTGCTGGCAAATCACCCTGTAGTACACAATATGTCTTGTACCAAATGTACACAATGTCCTGGGAAGCATATTAATTTATAGATCAGTTTGTCTATAGATTATTGCAGGAAAGTCTGTTTTAAGGGCTATGGGTCTTTCCTATGGCCTTTGCTTTTCACATTTTTTCAAGCAATAAACAGAGTCTTATCTGATGGTAGCTCTGGTAACCTTTTTAAGATTAGTGTTGCCTCTTGTGCCCCTTCTCTGAGGCATAACAACTGCCATCTTTTCCTCATCGGTCTCCTCTCATCCTCCGCCCACTCTCGTACTTATGTGTGCAACATCAGGCCATGGGTCTGGACCTATGATGTTTTGATGTTCTCACCAAAAACTAGGTCGGACTCCTTTGTTTCCTATTCTGTATTGACTCTTTTAGTTAGACTGTTTTATGTAGCTTGGCCTCCTCTCTTTAGAGAGTCATTCTGCTGAGGCCTTCGCTTCGCTTCAAGAATCCTTGTACAGACTAGTAATTTATCTGCAAAATATTCCTTTAAGGGAAATATGGCCAGAGACACAAAGATCTTGGCCTGTCACTTCAGAGGGACACAAGTGTCAACCCCTAGAACCATCAGAGAAGCTGACTTCTGGAATCCTGGCATGGTCAGCCTACAACCTACAGCCTACAAGAATAGGTTGTAGGATCTTGAGGAGCCTTCTGTATTAACTGTCTTTAGGTTGAGCATTGCTATACCTCCTCTCATATTAGAGAGTCGTTCTGCTGAGGCCTCCACTCTCCATAGCTCAGCTTTATGGTGCTATCAGTATGTTGGCCCTATGGAATCTCTGTGGGGCTGTCTCTAGTATAAATTGTTGTTAGGCCTCCTCTCTTTATAGAGAGTCGTTCTGCTGAGGCCTCCGCTTGCCTGAGCTCTGTCTAGACAATGACGGGGCCGCGGCCATGGCGGTGAGGACCCCTCGGGTGGCCATGGCGGTGAGGAACCTTCGGGTGGCCATGGCGGTGCGGGCCCTTCAGGTGGACATGGCGGTGAGGACCCTATCGGGTGGCCATGGCGGTACACCTCCACATAATCCTCGAGCGAACGACCTTTCTGGCAAATCCAGTCTTCTTCCATATTTTTGGGCTGGTTATTCTGTAATGGCAGATGTATGATGAATGAAGATGACGGTATGCGCAGATACAAAATAACAAGGATTTATTCCAATAAGTAAATTTCCAGATAAACAGAACAGTGTGCTAGTGCACAAACAATAACCAGCAATGAAAATGAGTGAGAGGGGAACTTAAACACAGATAATGACAAGGTGACACATCTAGACAGTGAAATCAAGTGTGTCGGCTCTCTGTGGGCTGCTCTGGTAAGTTGTCTTTAACGCTGAGAGTAGTTTGGCCTCTTCTCGTTTTAGAGAGTCATTCTACTGAGTCGTATGCCATTGGGGTGCCTCATCTGTTAGCTGTATTTATGGTAGGGGTGTGCGATATATATCGTCTACGAGAATTTCGTAATTGTTGTTTTAAAGGGGTCATGTGACGGCTCTAAAAATAACATTATTTTGTGTATTTGGTTTAATGCAATGTGTCTACACGGTTTAGGTTAAATAAAGTCATTATTTTACACATACCGTACATTATTGTTGCTCCTCTATGCCCCGCCTTTCTGAAACGCGTCAATATTTACAAAGCTCATCTTTCTGAAAAGCGCGGTGTGCTCTGATTGGCCAGAGATCTAGTGCATTGTGATTGGTGCGAATACCTTAAGCGTGTGACGTAAATGTCATGTCTCTTGCCATATTTGGAACATCAGCTCCCAAAATTAATAATGACAGGTGATAATGTCGGTACTACCTTATCAATTCGAGCCTGAATCTGATCCAGAAAATGCAGATGACCAAGCTGATTGATTAACTTTGCGAGCGCGACTGGACCAGAACGTATCAGATTGGTAAGGTTTTATTTGTTGCATCCATTGGAGACATACTTACTGATTATAATGACTAACACTGTCTTTTTACGTGTTGTGCCGCGCTACGGGGGGGAGAACACCATGTAAACATAAAACCATGTCTGCATTTGTGATTGTGCAAACGACAAACAAGCGCAACTCTGTACTGCTCAAAACTCACGTTTGAATAGTCAGAAGCAAATTCTTAAAATATGAAAACATACTCACAGCCAGACTTGTACTTTCCCAGGTTCTGGAGACAGTCCCCCGAAAAATGCGCAACACACAGTCGAATATTTTGGTTGTACTGTTCTGGAACAGTGTTGTAAATAAAGCTTAACCACTGTTTTCCAATATTGTCCTCATTTGGAAGGCAAAAGTAGCTGTGGCTTTCGCAACAATATAACAAATAAGATAACAAAAAGCCACATAACACAAAAAAGAAAAAGGAAAACAAGAAATCGCATTAACAATGTGGAATCGGACATTATCGAGTATGTGTCCATCACTTTACAAAAACACACCCACACCCACATGCCTTTAGAGTGCATAATTTCCCTGCGTAATTTAGTATATTAAAATGCATTCATAATGCCCCTAATTTTGAAGATAAGGGGGCAAAATACCTCTGTATGTCTTTTTATATTTATACAATTTAAAACTGTATATTTAATCAATATCCCATGGAGAGTGCAGTTTTTTTCTCCAGATATCAGCATGATTACAACTGTGATATTGATTTTACAGCAGTTCCATAAATAAGAAGTTAGGCAATCTCAGGTGGAAAAATAAGCCGTTGATCAAGTTCAGCCAGCATTTTCCAGTCCCTAGCAGCTTCCAGTTGTCCTGAGCGAGAATAGGTTTTAACACGTTTTCTTGGTGGTTGCTCGCCTGGGTGGAGGAATATTGTCTTCTGTGTGTAATGTTTTGCTAGAACAGGTGGCAACTTATTGGTCATGTTACCCTTGTCTTCCAATGCTAAAGTCAAACATCGGAGTACTTGATCATGGCGCCAAGTAAACCGACCTTAGCTAAGAGCCACCTTACATCCTGTCAAAATGTGCCTTAATGTGGCAGTTGGTGAACACAAAGGACATGAGGGATCCTCTCCTACCCAGAGGTTTAGGTTCTGTGGTGATGGGAGAACATCATATGTTGACCTGATAAGGAAACTGATCCTACTCTCTTCCATTGACCAAAGGTCTTGCCATCTCATCCACTCTCCCTGTTTGGCCTGGGAAATGGCCTTTATACACCTCATCCTCTCCTCCTGCTTTCGCACCTCGTTGACTACGAGCTTCCTCCTTTGAGCAGGGGCTGCCTTGTGCCATTTAGGAGGAGCTAAACTGAGCCCAAAACCCCCTCTTCCATGCTATACCTGCCCCACGATATCACCAATTTGAAGGGCAGCCTTTGCCTCTTCCACAGATTTCTTTGCTGACCACTTTCTACCAGTTTTTAACACAGGTGCTGCCTCCCTTACACATTTGTCGCGTGACTCTGGTCATTTCCAATCTGACCTTGGCGCACTTAAACTCCTCAGTTAAAGCAGAGACTGGCAGCTGCAATATTCCATTTCTATAAAGTCCCACTCTGCTGAGGCAGCGTGGAACTCCCAACCATTTCCTGATATATGAACTTATTAACGCTTCCAGCTTATCCACTGTTGTCAAAGAAACCTCGTACACAGTCAGTGACCACAGCAACCTCGGCAGCAGACCAAACTGAAAGCACCAGCTTACATTGCCATGGTAAAAGCCAGTGGAGAAATTGTGCATCCTGCCATTATTCCAACCTCTAAGCATTGCCATGTAGTGCTGAATTCTGGAGTTGAGAAACTAAATTGCAAATCTCCAAAATAGGCTTTCACTAAATTTGTTATCTACATCGGTACCCTGAAAAAATCAAATGCTGCCCAAAGGAGCTCATGTGGCACTGAACCATATGCATTAGCCAAATCCAGGAATGTCACATGGAGCTCCTTCCTCTCCTTTTTAGCTGATTGAATTCGTTGCCAGATAACATTGATGTGTTCTAAGCATCCTGAGAACCCTGGAATGCCTGCTTTTTGAACTGAAGTGTCAATAAAGCCATTCTTTAATAGGTAGGTTGAAAATCTCTGAGCAATAATGCTGAAGAAAATCTTACCTTCGACGTTTAATAGTGAAATAGGACGAAACTGACTGATGCTTGTAGCATCTTTTTCTTTAGGTATAAAGACTCCACCTGCTTGGCGCCATGCTCTAGGTACAACCTGCTTTTCCCATGCCACTTTTATCAATTTCCACAGAATTCGTAGAACTCCTGAAGCACGCACGTACACTCTGTACGGAACTCCATTAGGCCCTGGAGATGATGAAGCCCTTGCCTTTCTCACAACCTACTCTATCTCATTCCACTTAGGTGCACAGACCTCCATTTGGTACTCTGGTGGATTGATAGGACTGCGCAGTGGGTCCAGTGCCACCGCCCGACGTCGCTGAACCAGGCCATCCAATTGGCGGAGGACCAGCTGGTGGCGTGCCCAGGGGTCGGTGAAAGCCTGCCAACATCTTCTCTCTCTTCTTCTTTTTCTTCTTCTTTTCTTCTCCTCCTGTCCCTGCTCCCAGGTTCAGAGGGTCGGCTCCACCCAGACCAGCACCAAGATGGAGGCCTGGGGTTGCAAAAAGGAAGCGGGGGAAGAAAGCGGTTGCTCAGGTGGGGGAGGCTGTTCCAGGACCATCGAGGTCTGTTCCGGAGGAACGGAGCGCTTTTGAAAGATGGGAACTTTCAGAGCGTGATGATTTTCCTCTGGAGCAGTCCCGGGACGAAACGCTAAAAAATGCATTTGATCAGGTCCGCACAATCGACGGGCAGCCTCTTCACCCAGACCGACCTCTTTCATATCCATATTTCGCGATTATAAAAGATAAGTTGTATCGGGTGACCGAAGACACCCAGTCAAAGCAAGATGCAACGCAATTGTTAGTTCCGAAAAGCCGCCGGGAAATGCTTTTTCAGGCGGCTCATTGTAATCCAATGGCCGGGCATTTAGGGCAGGCGGCTACACTCAATCGTCTAATGACCCGATTTTTTTGGCCGGGCATTCACAAGAATGTGCGCAAGTGGTGCGCCTCTTGTCGTGAATGTCAGCTGGTGAATCCTCCGGCCAACCCAAAAGCACCTTTGTGTCCTCTCCCTTTGATAGAGGTCCCCTTCAAGAGAATTGGTATGGACCTCATCGGGCCATTAGAGCGATCTGCACGGGGGCATCGCTTTGCTTTAGTCTTAGTGGATTATGCAACGCGATACCCAGAAGCAGTGCCACTTCGTACTATTTCCGCGAAGTGTGTGGCAAGTGCAAGTTTCAATTAATCTCCCGGGTGGGAATCCCAAAAGAGATTCTCACCGATCAAGGCATGGCGTTTATGTCACGTACGATCCGCGAACTTTTCGAATTGTTGGGCATTAAATCGATTCGCACCAGCGTCTATCACCCACAGACAGACGGACTGGTGGAACGTTTTAATCGCACGTTAAAATCCATGATTCGAAAGTTCGTACAGGAAGACGCCAAAAATTGGGATAGATGGCTAGAACCCCTCTTGTTCGCTGTACGCGAGGTCCCCCAAGCCTCCACGGGGTTTTCCCCCTTCGAGCTTCTCTATGGGCGTCAGCCCCGCGGGGTGCTGGAAGTGCTTACATACCCCTTTTCCACCAAAAAAGAACGGGTTCGGAACTGGTGCTGGTTCAAAGTTGGTTCGGAGTTGGTTCAACTTGCGAACCTCCTCAGAACCTGTTTGTTTTTCCACTTCTAGAGCGCCCAGCGAACAACGTCGTTACGTCACTGTGTACGTCGCTTTACGTCTCAGCTAGAAACGCTTGCAAGTACAACATTACTTTGGGATTATCTCTAACTCGTGAACCAAGAAGGCTTTAAAAACAATTGAAATATGTAAGTCTTTTAATCTTTTCCTTTGATATTTAATCTTTTCTGATTAGTTATGTACACTGTCTTGTCTTTTTTTTCTCTCCGTTTATTTGTTCTATTTTGTGACTGTTTTCTTCTTTGCTTACATAATGTTTTCAATAAATTTTTTTTTAAAAAAAGCTAGAAACGCTTGCGCCAACTTCAAGCATAACAATTACAATGGCGGACTACATCGTGTTTCTGCAAATGTTTCTCCTGGCTTTGCGGTCAGAAAAGATGTTTAGGACACATCTAAACGCCGCCCCCGGCCCCCGACGTAAGCATGACGTGGTAAAAGAACGGTTCTCTGGTTTTAGTCCAGCAAAGAGTTGGTGCCGCTTTGGAACCAGTTTTCCTGGCCGAGAACCGGTTCTTTGGCTGTCGAAACACAAAGAACTGGTTCGCGCGCAGGCACCGGCTCCGAACCGGCTCTCAAAACGCTTTGGTGGAAAAGGGGTAAGAGAGACTTGGGAGGACGGACCTTCGGATAGCAGAAATTAAATTCAATATGTCCTGGACCTGAGAACGAAACTCCACACTTTGGGGCGGCTCTCTATGGAAAATGTGTTACAGGCTCAGGACAAGCAAAGTCGGCTGTACAACAGGGGGACTAGACTGCGAGAATTTGCACAGGGAGATAAAGTACTTGTATTACTTCCCACGTCCAGTTCTAACTTACTCGCAAAGTGGCAAGGACGGTTTGAGATTACACGGCGGGTTGGCGATCTCAATTATGAGGTTATTCGAACAGACAGGAACGGAGCACGTCAAATTTATCACCTTAATCTATTAAAAAAAATTAATGAGGTGGAGCTAGTGATGTTGGCATCGGTAGTGAGTGGGGAGGAGGATCTTGGCCCAGAGACGAGCTCAAAATCACAATCTCTTGCTCTGGCAATTGGAGGAGACCACCTCTCGCCGATCCAGATCACTGACATACGTAATCTACAAGCAGAATTTGCTGACGTGTTTTCGCCCCTGCCTGGTCGAACAAATCTCATTCAGCGCCACACTGAGACGGATCCGGGCGTAGTAGCGCGTAGCCGGCCATATCGTGGTTCAGGAGGAATTAGAGGCTATGCTGGACATTGGGGTAATAGAAGAGTCCAACAGTGACTGGGCTAGCCCGATAGTTTTAGTGCCTAAAACGGACGGCTCGATTCGGTTCTGTGTGGATTATCGCAAGGTGAATGCCGTGTCGAAATTCTTCGACAGAATTTGCTAGAACAGGTGGCAACTTATTGGTCATGTTACGCTTGTCTTCCAATGCTAAAGCCAAACATCGGAGTACTTGATCATGGCGCCAAGTAAACCGACCTCGGCTAAGAGCCACCTTACATCCTGTCAAAATGTGCCTTAATGTGGCAGTTGATGAACACAAAGGACAAGAGGGATCCTCTCCTACCCAGAGGTTTAGGTTCTGTGGTGATGGGCGAACATCATATGTTGACCTGATAAGGAAACTGATCCTACTCTCTTCCATTGACCAAAGGTCTTGCCAGCCCATCTCGCGTTGTTCCACACTCTCCCATCTCATCCACTCTCCCTGCTTGGCCTGGGAAATGGCCTTTATACACCTCATCCTCTCCTCCTGCTTTCGCACCTCGTTGACTACGAGCTTCCTCCTTTGAGCAGGGGCTGCCTTGTGCCATTTAGGAGGAGCTAAACTGAGCCCAAAATCCCCACTTCCATGCTGTACCTGCCCCACGATATCACCAATTTGAAGGGCAGCCTTTACCTCTTCCACAGATTTCTTTGCTGACCACTTTCTACCAGTTTTTAACACAGGTGCTGCCTCCCTTACACATTTGTCGCGTGACTCTACTAAGATCATTTCCAATCTGACCTTGGCGCACTTAAACTCCTCAGTTAAAGCAGAGACTGGCAGCTGCAATATTCCTTTACTATAAAGTCCCACTCTGCTGAGGCAGCGTGGAACTCCCAACCATTTCCTGATATATGAACTTATTAACGCTTCCAGCTTATCCACTGTTGTCAAAGAAACCTTGTACACAGTCAGTGGCCACAGCAACCTCGGCAGCAGACCAAACTGAAAGCACCAGGGTTTTAGTTTCCCTGGTAAAGCGCAGCTGTTTATGCTCTTCAACCCTTCCACTGCTTGTCGTCTAACATCTCCCAAGACTCTTCACTGGCTTCTCAGAAACTGTTGGTATTGCCTCACCATTAATGAAGAATTTTTTATCTACCACCTTGTCTTTAATTATCGAGAAGCTCCTTGATTTAGAGGGCTTACATTGCATTCGTGCCCATCCAATGTTATCGGTTAACTTGCCCAAAAACCGATTAGTGAAGGCTACTGTTGTAGTCATGGTTGTCATGTCATCCATGTATGCTCTGATTGGTGGTAGTCACATCCCAGAAGCCAAGCGCTCTCCTCCTACTACCCATTTTGATGTCCTAATGATTACTTCCATTGCTATGGTAAAAGCCAGTGGAGAAATTGTAGGTTAAATGCGTGGTTAAAGGCGTTTGTTACCTATGAGCTGCATTAAACAGACTGTAAATGCATCTAAATGCCACTTCAGATGCAGGTTCTCTGTTTAGGTTCTATAGAGCGTCATTATCTTGAGTACTCCTAACCCCCAGAGCTGCATTCTATGAATTGCAAGCAACTCAGTGGACAAGCTGCCATTATGGCCAAGCTTGTATAGTGCTACCCTCGGTTTAGAGGGTCCTTATGTAGAGTGTTTCATTCCTGAGGTTAGGTAACAGTAGGCTTTTATTGGGCCTCCTTTTTTCTAAGTAACAAGCTAGTGTCAAATTGGAGGTTTCTCTGTGAGTCTCCTTTATAAGCTTACTTTATTTGGGAAGTACTCCCCTGATTTTGGACGTTGTTATGTAAAGGACTACGCTTTCCCTGAGCTACTTAGTGATCTGTAGGTCCTGAGAATCCATTTTCGGGCTGAGTAGAGTTAGTCCCCTCACTTGGAGGGTTGTTTTGCTGGGTGTCTGCTTTCCAGGACTTCTGTCTCTGGAATACGGTGTGAATTGTTTTTACGTTGCAATACCTTCTCATTGGAGGCCTCTACATTTAGAGATTCTGCTTAGGTTGTCGGCTGACTAAGCCAGGATGGCAGAAGTCTGCCTCCCTGGTGGTTCTACGGGTCGACACTTATGTCCATCTGAAGTGACAGCCCAAGATTGTTGAGTCTCCGGCCATATTTCCCTCAAAGGAATCTTTCAAAGAAAAAGGATTCCAAGCCTTTGAGCTCTACCCTGCGGCCAGACCTTCTTATGCTAGTTAGTTTGTATCCTCCTTGTGAGCTATGCTGCTTGGGAAGTGGCCGTAGGGAGTCGTCCCCGACAGCTGGTGCAAATTTGGTTCTGGCGGTTATGCGTTGAGAGCCATTCTTTTAGTGCTTAATCATAGCCAATTTGGCATGCATTCCTCTCAGTGGATATTTGTTGCCCAATAGCATTTGAAAATACATTTGAAAGGGAACATCTCAGGTTACAAATGTAACCCTGGTTCCATGAGAAGAGGAACGAGACACTGCATCTCGTTGCCATGCTTCTGGGCTGCCTGTAGACGAAGAAGTGGATGATATGTGATGCGATCTGGGAAAACCCATCGGATGCCGCGCTGGTACGTTTTCAGTAGGGTCTAAAAATAGGTGGAATGTCAGTTTTTTTTGTCAAAATTGGGTTTTCATGAATTTATTATTCTATAACATCTGGTCTATCATCTCTGAATATATCTTGGCAAAATTTACTAGCTTAGTGCAAAAAAATAGCGATTTATAGTGGCAAGCTGAAAAGGCTGTCTTTCTTGTTAAAAATACGCTGTCAGGGATCAGCCAGGCTCAACCACCACACAATCACTTAGATCACTATCACCTGAGTATTAATCACCAGCAGCTGCACGCCATCTGCTCATCACCACAAACACTTATAAACACACACCTCACCCTGACACTTTGTCTGGTCTCATAACAGAGTAAGGACTTCTTGAGTATCTTCACTTACCTTCCACGCTTCCTTGGCAACATATCTTCGTCTCACAGAGTTTGTCTCCAAGTCTCTAGTGTCTCCCCGTTCGTCATCATCTTCGTCCTCTTCATCGTGCCAACCATTACTCATCTCTCAACCAACGCCGGTGTGTGTTACATCATCCACAGTATCGTCAACCATCACAACAGAAAGAACAGTCAGTATCTCCGGATCTCCATCCTCCATAGACTTTCATTCATTACAGTTCCTGCTACTGCCATTTATCTTATATATAATAATTTCTCACTTCAACCATCTTGTTTGGAGTGTTTGTTTCGTTACATATGCACTGCGGAGGTGAAAAAAAAAATTACCCATACTGTAGCTCTCCTTCTCTTAACACTACAAATACAGTTAACCTATCAACATAAACCACATAACATCTAGAAAAAAGGTTCCCGCCTGTCCTGTGTAAACTACAACAACACGCAAGGTTTTTTTTTTTTTTTTTTTTTAAATAACGTTTTCATGAGATGCGTAGCGGAGCACAAGAGCTGTTTTCATTGAGAAATATCTCGACGCGCACAGCCATGCATTTTCGGATGTTTCAGCCTCGTGCCCGTTGATTTACTTAATATATTGTAACGACTCAAATCTCGCGTTTGCCGAGGCAGCGTGTAGAATACGAGACCGTATAACCCACATATTAAAACAGTATTGTCTGGTAATTATGTCTCCATTTAATTTTAAGAAATTAAAATGATGAAATATTATCTGACTTTAAGAAGTTAGATATTTTAATTCAGCCCACCATTCAGACCGTGTTTCACTTATCCAGTGTTTATGGCTGCAGTTAATTCTGAGAAATTAAAATGATGAGCAGCGAACGCAGCTGCTCTGTCTGCCCCACAGGTTTGCGGCAACATCGAAAATCGTTTTCCCTGCCGGTCCTCCGCTTCAGGGTATCGAAAACGAGATGAAAATAGCAGGGCTATGCCCCCCGTGGAGGGACGAGCGAGCCGAGAAGCCCTCACGAAATTTTCCGCGAATGCACACTGCAGTGTCCGCCCCAAGAGCTTGCGGCCAGCCAGCCAGCACTCACATCCGCTTCAGGTTGTCGAGATCGAAACCGCAGACTGCAGTTCGATTCCACCCACCAAAATTCCACGGGTTGGTGTGGACTGCAGTCGACCCAGTGCAGGGTCGGGTATTGGTAAAGGAGGCCACATAACGTGTTCCTCCGCTGGACAGGGAGTCCAGGCTCTACAGCCGCTACTTCATAGTTCTACATCAAAGGATGGAGGATTGCACCAATTTTAGATCTAAGGCATTTGAATCGTTCTCTGAGGAGATTCAGGTTAATGATGCTGACTATTCCCATCATCGTGAGTCAGATCAAATCGGAGGATTGGTTTGTCACGATAGATCTAAGGCAGTATCCAGCTCTGTTTTTAAAGGATGCTGGAGACATCCGCCCAAGGCTTCTGAGAAATTAAAGAGAAAAATATCCCTAGAGTCTGCGAGAGCGGGGGCGTAAGATGACTCAATGTTGGACAACATTGTTAACGACTTTGGAATGGAAACGGACATGAGTATGGAGAGTACTTCACAAAAGACTAGTTCAGGTTCTGCAGTTAGCAAAGTCATTGAACTCCAAGCTTGTGTCTGTGGCTGGAGCAAGGCGACAGCAGTCAGGGGTTTGAAGATTCATCAAGGGAAAATTAAATGCTTGAGGGAGAAGGGACAAGGATTGATGAATGATGAACACATTGATACTTGTGAACCCTGTCAGACTAACCAGCATAAGAGAGAAAAGAACTTCAACGGGCATAGGCCTGGAGTTAGATGGCCAAGAGCTTGTGAGAAAACTGCATGGGACATGGTAAACACAGATCTATGCTTTGCATTGGAAAGATTAACTGGTACATTTGAAAAGAAGCTGGATAAATTTGGGGAAATCATTTACGCATATGGAAGTGAGAGGTTTGGTGTGGAAAAAAGGAAGGAAAAAGTACAAACTACTACTGGAATGTCTAGACAGCAGCAGAAAATTCAAGGGTTAGTTAGAGTAAGAAGACAGCTGTGAAAACAATGGAAAAGAGCACAACAAAGCCAGAAGGAGGGTCTCAATCTCTTACAAAGGGCCATAAAAGATAAGCTTGCAACATTACGCAGAGCTGAGCGCCTACGGAAACGCTACAAAAAGAAGGAGCGTGTGAGGGCTAATTTCTATAAAGACCCATTCAAATTTGTAAAGAAGTTATTCACCAGTGAGAGGAATGACACTTTAAAAGCATCTAGGGTTGAGCTAGAGAGATATTTGGAGGAAACGCATACAGATGCAAAAAGGCATGAGCCTATGTCAATTCCGTCAGGCATCCCACCTATCAATCCACCAGAATACCAAATGGAGGTCTGTGCACCAGGGGCGATTCCAGGATTTTATAAATAGGGGGGCACAGGGGGGACCAAGATTCAGTCAGGGGGGGGCCCATGGGAAATCAGAAAATTCAAATGGAAATAAATATGTGTTTGGAAAATATTAAGCACGATTTTAAAAACAAAATCTTTGCAATGCTCAGTGACCTAATATAGATGGTATTAAATGTGGCCCTGAACAAGAGCCTGAAAATCATTTTGTATTATACATGGATATGTCCCTTATGCCATCTTAGATTTTTTCTTCTTCTTGAAACAAGCACAACAATTTTTGATGAATCAAATATGTTTAACATTCCACCCTGTTAGGTTTATAGATCTAACAGGCTGGAAAATTCTGAGCAAAGTTAGCCATAGCTCTTTGAGTGATCAACATTTTTAGCTAGCTAACCTTCTACAGATGAACAGAACTTTTATAACTATGTCAGATTTGTTTTTAAATTTTTTTGATAGGACAAACATTCTCCATAACATAGCCTAACAGGGTGGAACTTTAATGGTGGGACAAGCAGGATAACATTTCAAAAACTAAAAAAAAAGTTAGGAGAGAGAGCTGAAGCATAACTCAGTTTGTACAGTTGAATTCCAGCAGGTAAAAGAAAAGAAATTTCACTTCTTGAAAATGGTCTCAAGGAAATTGCAGTTGGTTTTGGAAGGCAAAAAAGTACATACTAACAGGGTGGAAGATGACTTCAGGTACTGAAGTGGTTTACAATCTTTCTGAAAAATAACTTCGCAGAGATCTTTGATGCCAGAAATAATTAGACTTTATTTTCGAGACGCCGTCCCGTTCCATAGAACGGCGCTCTAACGCTCTGGCTCTCCGGCCCACTGGCCCTCCGGCCTTCCAGCGCGCTCCCGAGTATATTTTGGTTCAGAGTTATATACATACATCTTCTTCCAAAGAAGGTAACACACCCTATAGATAGTTTTGGGTAAAGGTCTTTTACCATGTGACTTCTCAGAATAGAATTTTCTGCAGCAAACAACATTCCATTCAAGGTCTTTCACATACACAGAGGAAATCCAAAGTCACAGACAGAAGAAATAATTGTGTCCAAATATATAGCAAAATTACTTGTTTTCTAAATAATAAAATCTTCAACATTCCCTCCTCTGAGGCTTATTAAGCCTCACATTCACTATCCTTTTCCAGAGTGTAGTTTCAAAATCCAGCTCCCTCAGTTATGCTACCTAGTGACTCAATTGAGTCACTCATTCTCCTTTCCAATTACTGGATTAAGCCACCACACTCCGGAGGAGCACTCGAGCCAAACATCTTCTTCCATACATTTTTATTTATTTTAGTTGTTCTTTCTTTTTTGTTTAATGGAAAAAGTAAAAGACTTGAGTTCTCCCTAATCAGACAAACTTAAACATTGTTATAAGTGTGTGTATACATTTGTTCTTGCATTGCATGTTATTGTCACAGTTTTGTAGAGTATATCAAACATAAAAGTCTCTTATACTATTGAAAGTTTTCTTGCGGTGTAGATATCCTCTAGGGTCTGGCTCATCAATCATCTTCTTCGTCCTCAATTCCTCATTTACTGGAATCAGCATCCAGGGTTTGTAAACATCAATTTGGTTGCCCTCTCAAATTAGTTTTCATTATCTTTTTTCCGCATTTTCATTCGTTTAACCGTGGTTTTCCAACTAGTGATCTCAATATGTAAAGTATACAACAGAATAATAACCTACTTTCAATATCCCTAATTGAGCAAACCTTAATTTTCCAAACTTTTCATTAAGTTTTCCTTAACTTCTGCTCTTAAGTTTTTCTTGACTCAATTGTAATCGCTAAATTTTCCTCCCTGCGCAATATTATTTAGTAAAAGTGCAACACTGATCACCAAACATAAGTCATTCTACTTTTTTCATTTAATTGTTTTTCTCCTAATGCAGACAAAGCATTATAATAAATATCTGCTTATTATAGTAGTCTAATTGATTTATTATGCATTTTGTTCTACTTGATCCATATGACTATTAATTCAGAATATGGCTGGGTAAACATAACTCTCTCATTTTTAACACTTCTTATGAGAGAATATCATTTCTTAAATTCGAAGAATCCATCTTTTAGTCAGTCAATTTTAGTGAACATAACACTTTACACCTATTTAATAAATTGCAATACATTTCACTTACTGTCTATTTTATTACCAAATTTAAACAATAAATTCCATTTTGACCTTTTTAATCTCGCCGTTGCTTCTCATTCTCATTGTAGCTCCTCAGTTCAAGACTAAACTGAATACATTTTCTTCTTTTCTACTAATTTCTATATAAACTATCATGAATAAACTAATTATGTCTCATGTAATCACTCTAACTAAGAAAGCTTCAGAGCAATGTTACATTTATCTCATAAAAGTCATTCAATAAACTCATTAGACAATTAGAAAAATAACTCTAGCAAATAACTTTTTGCACTCTTACATATTCCTTATATGTACATTTCTTTTTCTTTATATCTAACAATCTAAAAGTTTGTCTATCAACCATTTAAACCATTAGCATTATAACTTAATCATTATTAAGACTTCCTTGTGTTCGTATGCAACTTATTTTTAATCTTCAATACTTCTGTTTAGATGACATATAATCTGACCTTATTTCTGATAGATTTTCAATCTAAGGATTACTTCTCTGTTAGAAATGTAATTCCCTTTCAGGGAACTCGAGCTGCGTGAAACGCTGTGGGAACGCCCCTGCGTGAGTGCGTCATGAAGCACATATGAAATCAATCCAATGGCGAGACGGAACGTCATAGGCGGGTGACGTCATCGACCAGGAAACTATAAAGCACTCCCAAAACACAAGCGCATCAGCTTCAGCTTCTGTTACTTCAGCAAGCACTCTGTGTGTGTGAAATCATTCAATACTGTGTTTTGTCTGTCATTAGTTGTCACTAGAGTTTTCGCTTATATATTCTCATATATATATAAAAAACTATATATCGCTATGGCGAGCTAGCAACAGTAGAGGAAGTGTGTTTTCCCCTGCACTCGCTTTATTACTGGCGGGGATACACATCTACTATGTGTTGCTTGTTTAGGAGTGCAGCATGCCCAGTCAGCTCTCGAGGGGGCTGATTGTGAGCATTGCGAGCGTCTACCTCTACGGACGCTGCGCTCCCGCCGATCGCTCTTTGAGGAGAACGGTTCGGTGCGCGCTCCCCGCGGATCGGGTCCCGCTTTTGCTGAGGCTGAGCGGCGACGCCTGTCCTGGGGATCGCAGTTGGATCTAACAGAGGGGTTTGAGACGGGCTCTGCCTTATCTCAGCCTTTACCTGTTAGATCCAGTGCCTCAGTCCCGGGCTGGAAGCACACGCTGCGGTTTCTTCCGCCCACGCTGAGGCACCTGTTCTTCAACTATCCAGTTCTGAGGAGCTGGATGTTGAAAGTATTGATAACGCACTAGAGACTGGGGACTCGTCACTTCAGTCTCCTGCCAGTGAGGAGCTTATGGAGGTGCTCACTCGAGCCGTAGAAAAATTAAGCATTGAGTGGCCAGCTGATAGGCAGGAGTCTAAATTAAAATCTAAACCAGATGAAAGATTTTTGCCGTCTCGCGCTATGCCTCCACGCCGGTGTCTTCCTTTCTTTCCAGACCTCCACACTGAGGTGTCGAGGTCCTGGAAAAGACCTGTATCTTCTCGTATTTTTAGTCAACAGACCTCCACTTATTCCAATATATCTGGGGCTAAGTTTTATGGGTATGGGGCGATGCCGAAGGCTGAGGAGACTCTCGCTAGCCATCTCTCTCCCGATTCGGTATCGTCTTTTAAGACACCGGCAATTTCTTCCCCTTCGCGTACACGTCTCCGGGGCTGCTGGGCGGGGGCAGCCTCGTCCGTCTACCAGCTCCTCACACCGCACGCAACAGAAATAGAGCGTCGCGTCTCGTGCTCCTCCTCAGCAAAACTGGGACGAGACGCGGCGCTCTCAGACGAAGTCTTCGAGGGGTAAGGCTGATCTGAGGACAGTCATTATGGCCAAGAAGGCTTCGTCAAAGAAGTCCTGACGTCTCTGGCGTCAGGATGCTGAGGGTAGTCCCCACCGTGAGAGAAAGGAGTTCACCGCATTACACGGTGCCCATTCTCTCTCTGTGCCCTCAGGGGTCCGTTCTGCCAACCCCGCCTTCGTGCCGGGGCGTAGACGGTCCCAGCGAGTGTTTCCCCGAGGGGCGCTCGCTCCCTCTGAGGAGGGGTCCAGAGCTGTCAGACCAGTTGTTCCCTGCCGGTGCGCTGTTACAGGGCACTGTGTCTGCAGCTCCAAATATTCCAGAGGCCAGCCTCGAGAGGCTGGTACCCTTAGTAGATTATTTGGCAGAGTGGAAAAACCTTCCAAATGTATCTCATTGGGTCCTGCAGACATTCGAAAAGGGTTACGCTATTCAGTTCAGGTCTCGTCCGCCTCGATTCAGGGGAGTCCTACCTACAGTGGTTATGGAACAGGAGGTAAAAACTCTTCTGCTGAAGGGAGCTATAGAACGAGTTCTTCCTCCCAGCAGGGAGTCAGGTTATTACAGCCGGTACTTCATCGTTCCGAAAAAGGATGGGGGGTTACGTCCAATTTTAGATCTGCGCCTGTTAAATCGTACAGTAGGGAAGTTCAAGTTCAAGATGCTTACGCTCAAACAGATCGTGTCACAAATCAGATCCGAGGACTGGTTTGTCACGATAGATCTAAAGGACGCATACTTCCATATCTCCATCCATCCACAACACAGGAAGTTCCTGAGGTTCGCTTTCGGGGGCGAAGCGTATCAATATCGGGTTCTTCCATTCGGCCTAGCACTGTCTCCCCGGACTTTCACGAAATGTATGGATGCAGCTCTGGCTCCGCTGCGACTCCAGGGCATCCGCATTTTAAATTATATAGACGATTGGTTGATTTTAGCTCAATCGGAGCATCAGGCGGCTCGGCATCGAGATGTCGTTCTCGCTCATATCAAGAAACTGGGGTTGAGGCTCAATGCCAAGAAAAGTGTGCTATCTCCGCTTCAGAGGACCACTTTTCTGGGTGTAATTTGGGATTCGACGACGATGCAGGCACGTCTGTCTCCTGCTCGTATCACTTCGATCCTTATGGCCGTCAAACAAGCAAAGCTAGGCCAGTCACTCACTGTCAAACAGTTTCAGAGATTGTTGGGTCTGACGGCAGCAGTTTCCAACGGTATTCCTTGCGGCCTGTTGTACATGAGACCGTTGCAGTGGTGGCTCAAGACCAAGGGGTTCTCCCCGAGGGGAAACCCGTTCCGCATGATCAGGGTCACGCGACGTTGTCTTCGCGCCCTGACCATGTGGAAAGAACCTTGGTTCCTATCTCATGGGCCCGTGCTGGGAGCTCCTTGTCGTCGTGTAACGCTAACGACAGATGCCTCCCTCACGGGCTGGGGGGCAATCATGAGTGGTCGCCCTGCTCAGGGTCTGTGGCAGGACCATCATCTCTCTTGGCATATAAACTGTCTAGAAATGTTGCCTGTGTTTCAGGCTCTGAAACACTTCCTCCCAGACCTGAGGGGGTCATCATGCTCTTGTCCGGTCAGACAACACATCGGTGATCTCCTACATAAATCACCAGGGAGGTCTGCGTTCGCGCCCGCTGTACAAGCTGGCTCGCCAGATCCTTCTATGGTCCCAGGGGAAGCTTCTTTCATTGAGGGCGATTTATATCCCAGGGTATCTAAATCTAGGGGCAGACATCCTGTCGAGGCAGGGGCCGAGGCCCGGGGAGTGGAGACTCCACCCCGAGGTGGTGGAGCTCCTGTGGAAACATTTCGGTCGTGCCGAGGTAGACCTGTTTGCATCCAAAGAGACATCACACTGCCCACTGTGGTTCTATCTAAGCCTTCCAGCCCCTCTGGGGTTGGACGCTATGGTACAGGCGTGGCCGAGGTCACGTCTGTACGCATTTCCCCCGATTGCTCTGCTCCCAGGAGTTCTGGAAAGGGTTCGCCGGGACGGGGTCAGTCTACTGTTGGTAGCCCCGTACTGGCCGGCCCGAGTATGGTTTGCGGACCTGGTATCTCTCCTTGTCGGCCCTCCTCTGGAGATTCCGATCAGGAGGGACCTTCTCTCTCAGGTGAGTGGGTCGCTTCTTCACCCCCGCCCAGAGCTGTGGAATTTGTGGGCTTGGCCTCTGAGGGGGCCCAGCTCGTAGAATCTGGTCTCTCGACTGAGGTCGTTGAGACCATCCTCCAATCCAGAGCTCCGGCCACGAGGAAATTATATGCTTTGAGGTGGAAACTTTTCAACACCGGCTGGACCCAGTTAACTGCCCGGTGGGTGCAGTGCTGGAATTCCTGCAGGAGCGTTTCTCCACAGGGTTATCCCACTCCACACTGAAGGTGTACGTGGCGGCCTTATCTGCTTACCACGACCCTTTATGTGGAGCCTCTCTCGGGAGACACCTCGGGTAACTCGTTTCCTTCGTGGCATTTTGAGGCTGAGGCCAGCAGTTCGCACGAGGGTGCCGACCTGGGACCTTGCGGTTGTTCTAGAAGGTCTCTCTCTAGCACCGTTCGAGCCCATCGAAGAAGTTTCTGAGAAATTCGTTACTCTAAAAACTATTTTTCTTCTTGCTATCTCTTCTTTAAAAAGGATAGGAGATATTCAAGCTCTATCGGTCTCTCCCTCGTGCTTGGAATTCTCGCCCGGCATGGTAAAAGCCTTTCTCCTTCCTAGACCGGGCTATGTTCCTAAGGTCCCAACTAATTCTGTTAGGCCTATTGTACTGCAAGCCTTCTGCCCTCCTCCTTTTCTGACGTCGGACCAGGAGAAGCTTATTCTGCTCTGCCCAGTTAGGGCTTTAGACGCTTACGTCCACAGAGCTGCCCTGTGGAGGGAATCTGAACAGTTGTTTGTTTGCTTTGGACCACCCAGAAAAGGGTGTCCCGTGTCTAAGCAGAGGATGAGCAAGTGGGTGGTTGAGGCCATCACACTTGCCTATGAGTCGGCTGGTCAGCCTTCACCCTTGGCTGTCCGAGCTCACTCTACTAGGAGTATGGCTGCTTCTAAAGCTCTTTTGTCAGGAGTCTCTCTTCAGGACGTTTGTGATGCGGCAGGCTGGTCCTCACCGCATACATTCATCAGGTTTTACCACCTTGACTTCAGCTCCACTCCAGGGGCGCAGGTGCTTTCGTCCGAGCACTCACGCAGGGGCGTTCCCACAGCGTTTCACGCAGCGTCTCGTTCCCTTCAGGGAACTAAGTTTACATACGTAACCAGAGACGTTTCTGTTCCTGTCCCTCCTCTGTTGATTTCATGGCTTTTACCCATCTATATCATGTCCACATAATCCATTACCAAGTGTTTTAATAGTTCTTCTGGTATACTGATATATGGCCTATTTTTGTCGCTGTTCTTTTCTTAACTTTGTTTTTGCCACAAATTTCACAAAACTTTGCAAAAATGCCTTTTAATTTAAAATGCCTTTAATTTTATCTTCATTTTAATTTTTAATTTCCTTACCTTACTCCCCCCTTTGCGCACTGGTTTAAAACCATTGCGCATCTGGACTGAGAATATTCAAAAGTATTCATTGGTTCGACAATCTGTCCTTCATGTGAATGCCAAATATCTATTTTTGACCCCCCTCAGGTGCCATTTAGATTGTTCACAAGGGCCTGTTAGTTATTGGATTTCAATAAGTTCTTGTAAGTCTATAAACTTTCTAACGAGCACTACTTGATATAATTTTAACTAATCAATTGCATTTTGAATCAAATTGTATTCTTATCAATTAAAATTAAAATTTAATATTTGTTAATACTTGCTTTAGTTTCAACTGTAGTCTTAAATTAATTAAGTATACCCTTGTATTGACAAAATTCATCTGAGTATCCATTACGATTTATTTAAAAGTTCTTTTTAGTTCTAATTTTTTCCCTCATGAATTGTCTTAATTCCCACTATGCTATATCAATTTCTTAAATTAATTGTTCAAATTATTTTAGTTTCTTTCCTTTTTTTCATTATCATTGTTTTCTATGTTGCGTAATATATTTTTCTCTTCAATCATTTTTGTTATGGTGGGGTTATTATTAAGTTGCTACTGAATCTATTCAAGGGCTGAACATTCAATCATAGGAAAGTTGGTTGATGTTGACTATTGTTTGAGCTTGTACTCATCTCTGTTGATTCTCTTTTCTTTGCACAGTTCCTCTCATTACTGTGTTTCTGGTCAAGTTTGTCTTCTTTTTCCATTCATGATTTGATCATTCTGTTAGTCTTGTCATATTTACATCTTTCACCAGGGTGACTCTTGAGTCGTTCATTGCAATGGACTCTTTTCTCTCATTGTCAGCATGTCCTTGATCCCTCACTTCAGTTGTGGGGGGTTGCTGAAGTCAGTTGGTGTATTTTAAGTTGAGAGACATGAACTCAAATGTCACTCTGTTGATCACTTCCTCTGAAATTACAAAGCACAGTTACTGGTTCTTTTTGTTAGACTTGTCCCAGAATCCTTCTTGGAATTGAACTGCTACTATCTGTAAATTAAAGCTTAATTATTTTTGTTAGTGAAAATAACATGTGATTTCAATCATCTGCTCATCTGTCCCATTGTCCTTCTCGATGTTACCTGTAGAAAGGTCATGTGGGCTGAGTGGTGTCCTTTCTGCTTTCATTAACAGTAGTGCTTTAATCCATATATTCTCATTTGTTTTTCATAAATTTTACTTTTCATCATTATTTGCAACTTTTTGCATTTTTCTCACAATAAATGTCCAATGTACTCCTTAAAATTAGTCAATTCAACTCAGTTATCTCTTTGTCTTGAGTTCCACTATCAGCACATTATTTATTAGGCATCTTGGACAATACTCAACCCACTTTGACAAAAGTTGCAAGACAATATTTCATACTTTTGACAAAGATCAGCTCCATCACGATGTGCTGAAAAGAAAGGCAGACGTGTTATGCTGCAAAGAAAGTCAGATATGTTATGCGCTGCGCAAATGTGGCACTGTTTTTTCTCTTTTTATTTTTCTCTTTTCATTCTTTGTTTTTTCATATTGTTACTTCAGTTCCTGACCAGGAAATTTAACCAAATCCATCCATGGTCATTATTTTATTGGGCAGAATTTGCCCTGTGGGCCCACATGTTAAATTTTAAATACAGCTGTATTGGCAAAATAATTTATTTGCCTTAGTGTTTCTTCAGACACCAGCTCTCACTCATTCACACTCAGTGTCTCTCTCCCACACACTGGCCAGCATACATTCTTGCAGGTTGTGCTCTAAATGTGGCATCCTATAATTTTAGCCAAGGGTTGATCAGGTCAACACAACTATGTCAAACACTATTGAGAAGTGTCAATGATCATAAGGTTTAGTTTAACACCATTGTTATAATCCTTTTTTTTTTCTTTTTACAAATTCTAATAGACTAAGTATCTTAGAATAATAAGCCTGCCAATTGTAATTTTTCAAATACATTTTGTCATTTGTTTTTCTGATTTTTCCTATTCTTTTTTGTTTTTTGCTCATGAGCTGCTTTATGAAATAAATTGGAGATCTCTGCATAATCTTGGATCCATGGCCAACAACATTTCCATCTCATTATCCCAGTTCTGACAGCATTTTTTTGCGATTTCATAATTTTGGACTTTTGGAGTAATTTTGTCCTCCAATCTATATCTCTAAAAAATTACCAAAACAAAATGGAGTGACCAGTATCATTGTTTAGCAAACACTAATAATAATCTTTGACATTTTGTGTCTATCTTTTTCTTTGCTACAGAATAATTTTTCTCATGCTTTTAGCCCTATAGTTGTTTAATGTAATAGCCCTCACTATACCAAATCCAGCCTCAGTTTGAACTATTTGGTGAGTTGAGCACCCACTTGTCTCTTTCAGTGTATTCTTTCTTTTTTATAGGACTGGACTTGAACCTATACTGAAAAAGCAGAGAGGGTTAGTTTAGCAGAGAATATAAAGAATTGCTTATGAGACCAGTGAATAATCAGAATGAATAAAGTTAATCTAATAATTAACTAAATTTGAAGCAGTCTCTAGAGTTATAATCGAAGTTGCCACACCTGTGTTGCCCGTAAGGGAAGGGTTTCGGTCAATTTTTCGGTTTTTAGATTATCAGTCTGTTGAAGCTTCTTGGCTGTCGCTCTGCATGCGTCGTCAGCCTGGCTGTCACTCAAAGGCCTGTTGTCGTAGACTGGAATATAGGCTCTGTTGTTTCTCTGGCTCTTCTGAGTTTGGGCTTTTGATAGATTTTGCCTCAGCTTTGCTTCTCAGGATTTTCCTCTTGTCCTCAGGAAAAAGTCTCCAGTGAAATAGTGAAAGTTTCACCTTTTCCAGCATTAAATCAGTCTTTCTCTATGCTGAGTTTGCCAGAGAGTGGTCATCTTCAGAAGGGGAGCAGAAAGCCCCTCACCCACACTTCTTCTCTCTGCAGTCGTCTATGAACTTCCACCTCTTCCATTCGACACTGAAGCCATCTGAAACTTGAACACTCAGAGAGCTGCACAGATCAAATTAATCTTAATAAATATTTGTTCCTGAACTGTTAGCTTTTTTTTCTTTCTAAATTCCACTTTTTAACCATCTTTTTCCTACTTCTTTTATACTATATAATAATCACTGGTTGACAACAGCAGTTCTCCCATTCTGTTTTTAGTAAAGCAAGTTCCCCTTCAGGGACTACCGCTGCGTGAAATCGCAGTGGGAACGCCCTCAGCGTGACGCGTCTGAAGCATGAATGAAATCAGTCAATGGAGAGAATGAGCATACGGCGAGTGACGTCATCGACCAGGAAGCTATAAATATCCCCTGAGTACACAATACGCCAGCTTTTAGTTACTTCAGCAGCTCTGTGTGTGTCTGAATCTGTCGATTGTGTTTGTCTGTTTTGTCAGGAGTTTTCACTATATATATTTTATATAAAAAAACCAATATGAGCGAGCAGTATAAGAAGTGTGTTCCCCCCTGTACTCGGCACATCACGGGTGGGGATTCACACGAGCTAAGTGTGGCTTGTTTGGGAGTGCAGCAATGCCCAGTCGGCTCTCGAGGGAGTCGATTGTCAGCATTGCGAGCGTTTTCCCTTGAGAACTCTGCGCTCGCGGCGATCGCTCTTCGAGGAGAGTGATTTGCTGCGAGCTCCCCGAGGCTCGGGTCCCGCTTCTGTTGAGGCAGAGCGGCGGCGCTTGTCTTGGGGCTCGCAGATGGATCTCGCTGGCGACGTTGAGACGGGCTCCGCCCTATCTCAGCTATCTCCGACGAGATCTAGTGCCTCTCACCCGGCTCTGGAAGCACGCGCTGCGGCTGTTACTTCTGCCCGGGTGGAGGCACATGATGATGTTGAATTGAGATTTTCCAGTTCTGAGGAGCTGGATGTCGAAAGTTTATTATCAGAGAAAACTAGTTTATCACATTATACTGCAAATGAAGAAGGTTTGATGGATGTATTATCTCGGGCTGTTGAAAAGCTAAAAAAAATAAAATAAATAACAGTATCGAGTGGCCAGCTGATAGACAGGTTTCTAGAATTAAAAGCAATCTAGATGATAGATTTCTGTCTGCACGACCTCAACCTTCTAGCCGGTGCTTACCGTTCTTCCCAGATCTTCATGCTGAGGTTTCAAAGACCTGGGTTAGACCGGTTTCAAGCAGAATTTACACAAATCAGTCCAATGCTTATGGTAACATTGTTGGTGCTAAATCTGCTGGTTATGTGACGATACTGTAGGCGGAGGAGACGCTTGCGAGCTATCTCTCTCCTGCTTCATCGTCTTCACTTAAAGCACCGGCTCTTCCACCAAAAAATAAATAAATAAATAAATATATATACCTCTGTGCTGGTGGGGAAGGCTTACTCGGTGGCTCGGCAGGCGGCTGCATGTTTGCATACGATGACTTTTATGCAGGCTTTTCAGGCCGACCTGCTCAAAGGAAATCTGAGGGGGGTCCCCGCCGAGAGAGACTTGCGTTCACCTCCCTTAAGGGTGCCCTGTCTCTCCCGGCGCCCTCAGGGGCCCGTCCTACTAACCCTGCCGAAACAGGGCGTAGAAGGGTCTGGCGAGTGCTTTCCCGAGGGACGCTCGCCGCCTCTAAGGAGGGTTCTAGTGTGTTCAGACCAGTCGTTCCCTGCCGGTGCGCCGTTGCAGGGCACTGTGTCTGTCACGCAGAATGTTCAACCAGAGCAAAGTCTTTCGTCGAGTTCGTCTTCAAAAAGAGCACAGCAGAAGCGGAGTGTCACGTCTCGTGCCTCCCTGCAGAGAAACTGGAGGGACGAGGCGGGGTGCTCTCCGGCGCGGCCTTCTCGGGGCAGGACTGATCTGAGGACAGTCATTGTCGCCAGAAAGGCCGCGTCGAAAAAGTCCTGACGGGCTGAACGTCAGGACTCTGAGGGTGGTCCCCATCGGGAAAAACTTGAGTTCACCGCACAAAAACACGGTGCCCTGTCTTTCTCGATGCCCTCAGGGGTCTGTTCTACTAATCCTGCCTATACAGGGCGTAGAGAGACTCGGCGAACGATTTCCCGAGGGACGCTCGCCCCCTCCAAGGAGGGTTGTGGAGTGCTCAGACCAGCTGTTTCCTGCCAGTATGTTACAGGGCGCTGTGTCTGTCACTCGGGATGTTCATCCGGAGGCCAGCCTCGAGAGGCTGGTTCCCTTAGTAGAGTTCCTGGCGGAATGGGTCCCCCACCCAGCAGGGAGTTAGGATACTACTTCATCGAAAAAAAAAAAATCCTGACGTGCTGAACGTCAGGGTTCTGAGGGTGGTCCCTATCGTGAAAGACCTGAGTTCACTGCACAAGAACACGGTGCCCTGTCTTTTCCGATGCCCTCAGTGGTCTGCTCTACTAACCCTGCCTTCACAGGGCGTAGAGAGACTCGGCGAGCGATTTCCCGAGGGACGCTCGCCCCCTCCGAGGAGGGTTGTGGAGTGCCCAGACCAGCTGTTCCCTGCCAGTACGTTACAGGGCGCTGTGTCTGTCACTGGGGATGTTCAAATCAGATCCGAGGACTGGTTTGTCATGATAGATCTAAAGGACGTTTACTTCCATGTATCTATCCTCCCTCAACACAGGAAGTTCCTGAGGTTCGCTTTCGGGGGCGAAGCGTACCAATATCGGGTTCTTCCGTTCGGCCTAGCACTGTCACCCCGAACATTCACGAAGTGTACGGATGCTGCTATAGCCCCGCTGAGGTTACAGGGCATCCGCTTTCTGTACTATATAGACGATTGCTTGATTCTAGCTCAATCGGAACAACAGGCGGTTCGGCACCGAGATGTCGTTCTTGCTCATATCAAGTGACTGGGGCTGAGGCTCAACGCCAAAAAGAGTGTTCTTTCTCCATTACAGAGAACCACTTTTCTAGGTGTAGTGTGGGATTCAACGACGATGCAGGCACGATTGTCACCTGCTCGTATTGCTTTGATTCTCACTGCAGTAGATCAGGTCAAGCTAGGCCAGTCATCCACTGTAAAACAGTTCCAGAGACTGCTAGGTCTCATGGCAGCTGCGTCCAACGTGATACCTCTTGGCCTCTTGCACATGAGACTGTTACAGTGGTGGCTCAGGACCAAGGGATTCTCCCCGAGGGGAAATCCGCTTCGCATGATCGTGAGTTTGCGACGGTGTCATCACGCCCTGATCATGTGGAAAGATCCTTGGTTTCTGTCCCAAGGCCCTGTGTTAGGAGCTCCTTGTCGTCGCGTTATGCTAATGACAGATGCCTCTCTCACGGGTGGGCTCAGGGTCTGTGGGAGGACCATCATCGTCTGTGGCACTTAAACTGCCTAGAGATGTTGGCGGTGTTTCAGGCTCTGAAACACTTCCTCCCAGACCTAAGGGGCCACCATGTTCTTGTCCAGACAGACAACACATCGGTGGTTTCTTATATCAACCATCAGGGGGGTTTGCGTTCTCGCCCGCTTTACAAACTGGCACGTCAGATCCTTCTATGGTCCCAGAGGAAAATTCTTTCTCTGAGAGCTTTTATCTCCCGGGGTATTTAAATCAGGGGGCAGACATCCTGTTAAGACAGGGGCCGAGGCCCGGGGAATGGAGTCTTCACCCCGAGGTGGTGGAACTCCTATGGAAACATTTCGGTCTTGCCGAGGTAGACCTATTTGCTTCTCGAGAAACATCACACTGCCCGCTGTGGTTCTCTCTCAGCCATCCAGCCCCGCTGGGGTTGGATGCGATGGTACATCCGTGGCCGAGGTCACGCTTGTACGCTTTTCCCCCGATCGCTCTGCTCCCAGGAGTTCTGGAGAGGGTTCGCCGGGACGGGCTCAGTCTCCTGCTAATAGCCCCCGTTCTGGTCGGCCCGGGTATGGTTTGCGGACCTAGTGTCTCTCCTCAACGGCTCTCCCCTAGAGATACCGATCAGGAGAGATCTGCTCTCTCAGGAGAGTGGGTCGATCCTTCACCCCCGTCTAGAGCTATGGAGGCTGTGGGCTTGGCCTCTGAGGGGGCCCAGCTCATAGATTCTGGTCTCTCGGCTGAGGTCGTTGAGACCATCCTCCGATCCAGAGCTCCCTCCACGAGGAAGTTATATGCCGCGAGGTGGAAACTTTTCACCTCTTGGTGTGGAGAGCGCCAGCAGGACCCAGTTAACTGGCCGGTTGGTACAGTCCTGGATTTCCTGCAGGACCGTCTCTCCACAGGGTTATCCCACTCCACACTGAAGGTGTATGTGGCGGCCTTAGCTGCTTACCACACCCCTTCAAGTGGAGGTTCCCTCGGGAAACACCCGCTTATGTCTCGCTTCCTTCGTGTCACCTTGAGGCTGAGGCCTGCAGTTCGCACAAGGGTACCAGCTTGGGATCTGGCCGTCATCGTAGAAGGTCTCTCCCTTGCTCCTTTCGAGCCCATCGAGGAAGTTTCGGAAAAGTTTCTTACTCTAAAGACTATCCTTCTTCTCGCTATCTCATCTCTAAAAAGAATTGGAGATATTCAAGCACTTTCGGTGGCTCCCTCGTGCCTGGAATTTGCTCCTGGTTGTTTAAGGCCTTTCTCTTTCCGAGACCAGGTTATGTTCCTAAGGTTCCAACTGTTTCAGTTAGACCTATAGTTCTGCAGGTTTTCTGTCCTCCGCCTTTTCTGACGTCAGACCAGGAGAAAATTAATTTGCTGTGCCCAGTTTGGGTTTTGATGCTTACGTCCACAGAGCTGCCCTGTGGAGGAGATCGGAACAACTGTTCGTCTGTTTGGGTCACCTAAGAAAGGGTGTCCTGCATCTAGAAAAAGGATGAGCAAGTGGGTGGTCGAGGCCATCCCACTTGCTTATGGTTCGGCCCATCAGCCTTCACTTTGGCTGTAAGGGCTCATTTGGCTGTAAGGGCTGGTCCTCACCGCACACTTTCGTTAGATTTTATTCCCTCGATCTTAGCTCCACTCCCGGGGCTCAGGTTCTCTCGTCGGTTTGTGCCTCCTAATGACACACGACGGGGATTTGGTCGTATGGGGATGTGGGTATTGCGTTCCCACTGCGATTTCATGCAGCGGTAGTCCCTGAAGGGGAACGTCCCGGGTTACATATGTAACCCTAGTTCCCCGAAGGGACGGACGCTGCGTGTCCTGCCATACTCTCGGCATCCCCTTGGGTCGCTGCTTCAGTAACTTTTAAGCTGGCGTATTGTGTACTCAGGGGATATTTATAGCTTCCTGGTCGATGACGTCACTCGCCGTACGCTCATTCTCTCCATTGACTGATTTCATTCATGCTTCAGACGCGTCACGCTGAGGGCGTTCCCACTGCGATTTCACGCAGCGTCCGTCCCTTCGGGGAACTAGGGTTACATACGTAACCCGGGACATTCTTCGTTGCAGGAAAAAGCAAGCTATTTCTTCATTGCAATATCAGAAATAATCTAACTTTTGACTATCTGAGTATAATACAATTAAATAAATTTCCCTATCATAAAATCAGACATCAATCTTTCTGCTATATTTGCATGCTGTGCTCAAAATAATCTAACATGGTGAATACAATTTTCCTCAGCCATTTCCAACTATTCCCATTACTACAGTGCTAAGATTGCTGTAAATTATTTATGACTGTTTGTCACTCAATCTTGTTCACTTTTAGCACACTGCACAAGTTATTTTTTATTTAGCACAAACTTAATTATCTACAATGGAATCATTTTTTTTCTCAGGGATAATGAGATACAAATTTTAGACGTCTTCAGATATAAGATATAATATATTAAGCATGTGCATTCTAATTTATTTATCCATTAATAAATATCATTATATCAGTCCATTTATTAATTAAATATATATTTTATACTTTAACTTATTTCATACTACAATAATCTGCAAGATTATTATATTGAAACAATTGTTTTCTTTTACTATTTCCTTTATTTTTACTACCAATCATTTATAAAGTACTTGTCCCTCAAGCTCATTCACACATTCCTTGTCCCCTATTTTTAACCACAGGCACAGTCAAGCAGACACACAGGATCCCAGAGACACACACACAAGCTATACTCTACTTACAGTGTTACTCACTGTCTTTATAACAGTACATCACTGATACACTTCCCCAACACAGTGAAAAATAACTATATAAAACTTAGCCTACCCGAGCAGACTTTTGTCAAACCTATGTTTGACAAAACGGTAACCGCAGGCTATTAGCTTCCCTGAGCAGTCTCTTGTCAAATCTTTAACAAGACGGTAACCGGAAGCTAAACTTGATCTGTACGCATGCTATACTTGTATCCGTCCAGGCCCACTTACAAGTAAACACAGATCAACACTGATATCTTATCAGTACTTATAATCCTCTGTGTACATGCTATCTTATTATCCGTCGAGGCCCTCTTAATAAGAAACACGGAAAACTATTACTAAACTTCATCTGTGTACATGCTATCCCATTATCCTTCAAGGCCCTCTTAATAGGAAACACAGAAACCTGATACCCTATATCAGTATACTTAATGATACCCAATACCATTGTAATGATAACCTATATCATTATACTTAAATCTATAAAAAACTAACCTCTACCAGTAAATTCAAACTCTTGCTAATCATCTATCCAGGCCCTCTTGATTTAGCAAACACAGATCCTTACATACGTACGACGAAACCTTTAGCGGCACATCAGCAGTACCAATATTCATACAATCTGCACCAGATTATATAAACACAGGCAAAAACTAACGGGAGCTCCGCCGCGCTATTACACATTACTTGATATCGTCAACAACAATAGACACTTATTTCTAGAATCAAAGATCCTCTTTTCAATTTTTAGTTCTTTAAATTTGGAGAAGCTTTTTAAAGGGTCTTACTGCAATGAGCAAATGTCTGGGCGAACAACACAAACTTTTAAGCAAAACTGCTTACCTTGTGGCCACTTTTAGTTTGTGTTGTTCGTCCAGCGAAGCTCGCCGCAGTTCACCATCAGCTCCTGAACCACCCCACGTTGGGCGCCAAATGTTGTGGTTTACAATCTTTCTGAAAAATAACTTCGCAGAGATCTTTCATGCCAGAAATAATTAGACTTTATTTTCGAAACGCCGTCCCGTTCCATAGAACGGCACTCAAACGCTCTGGCCCTCCGGCCAACTGGCCCTCCGGCCTTCCAGCGCTCTCCCGAGTATATTTTGGTTCAGAGTTATATACATACATCTTCTTCCAAAGAAGGTAACACACCCTATAGATAGTTTTGGGTAAAGGTCTTTTACCATGTGACTTCTCAGAATAGAATTTTCTGCAGCAAACAACATTCCATTCAAGGTCTTTCACATACACAGAGGAAATCCAAAGTCACAGACAGAAGAAATAATTGTGTCCAAATATATAGCAAAATTACTTGTTTTCTAAATAATAAAATCTTCAACAGTACGCAGTAATTGAAGAAAATTTTAAGAAAAATACCTATATTTCCACATGATTTATATGTGATTAGAGGCAATTTAGCCTAGTCTATAACATAATTTAAAAATATTTTGAGTTTTTTGTCATTTCATGGTTTATATTTCTTGCAGAAGTTGATTAATGTGCACTGAGGACATGATATAATTGAATGCATACATCAATTAAAATTGTGTAAAATACAAAATAGTATTTTTAATGTCTATTATCTCTGATTAAATGGTAAAGAATACTTAAATCTACAATTTAAGCCATTTTTTATAAATATGTGACTCATTTTAGAGAAAATATGAGTAAATAAATCATTGGGTCAGGAAAGTCACCGCATACCAGGAATGACCCATGTATCTATTTTATATTTATGTAGACGCGCTGCCGCGGAATAACACTGACAAGTCATCTGCCGAAATTACGTTTGCTAATCTAACGTTACTGGCTTGATCAGTTACACATGAAAGTAATCATTTTTCAGGGGGGGCCAGTGCCACCCCGTTGCCCCCTTCTAGACACGCCCCTGCTGTGCACCTAAGTGGAAAGAGATAGAGTAGGCTGTGAGAAAGGCAAGTGCTTCATCATCTCCAGGGCCTAATGGAGTTCTGTACAGAGTGTACAAGAGTGCTTCAGGAGTTCTACAAATTCTCTGGAAGTTGATAAAAGTGGCATGGGAAAAGCAGGTTGTACCTAGAGCATGGCGCCGAGCAGGTGGAGTCTTTTTACCCAAAGAAAAAGATGCTACAAGCATCAGTCAATTTAGTCCTATTTCACTATTAAACGTCGAAGGTAAGATTTTCTTCAGCATTATTGCTCAGAGATTGTCAACCTACCTATTAAAGAATGGCTTCATTGACACTTCAGTTCAAAAAGCGGGCATTCCAGGGTTCCCAGGATGCTTAGAACACATCAATGTTATCTGGCAACGAATTCAATCAGCTAAAAAGGAGAAGGAGCTCCATGTGACATTCCTGGATTTGGCTAATGCATATGGTTCAGTGCCAAGTGAGCTTCTTTGGGCAGCATTTGATTGTTTCAGGGTACCGATGTCGATAACAAATTTAATGAAAGCCTATTTTGTAGATTTGCAATTTAGTTTCTCAACTCCAGAATTCAGCACTACATGGCAATGCTTAGAGGTTGGAATAATGGCAGGATGCACCATTTCTCCACTGGCTTTTACCATGGCAATGGAAGTAATCATTAGGGCATCAAAATGGGTAGTTGGAGGAGAGCGCTTGGCTTCTGGGATGCGACTACCACCAATCAGAGCAGACATGGATGACATGACAACCATTACTACAACAGTAGCCTGCACTAATCGGTTATTGGGTAAGTTAACCGATAAAATTGAATGGGCACGAATGCAATTTAAGCCCTCTAAATCAAGGAGCATCTCGATAATTAAAGGCAAGGTGGTAGATAAAATATTCTTCATTAATGGTGAGGCAATACCAACAGTTTCTGAGAAGCCAGTGAAGAGTCTTGGGAGATGGTACGATGGGGATCTAAAGGACACAGTTCGAGTGAAAGAAGTTAGACGACAAGTAGTGGAAGGGTTGAAGAGCATTAACAGCTGCGCTCTACCAGGCAAACTAAAACTCTGGTGCTTTTAGTTTGGTCTACTGCCTACTTGCTGTGGCCACTGACTGTGTACGAGGTTTCTTTGACAACAGTGGATAAGCTGGAAACGCTAATAAGTTCATATATCAGGAAATGGTTGGGAGTTCCACGCTGCCTCAGCAGAGTGGGACTTTATAGTAAAGGAATATTGCAGCTGCCAGTCTCTGCTTTAACCAAGGAGTTTAAGTGCGCCAAGGTCAGACTGGAAATTACCTTAGTAGAGTCACGCGACAAATGTGTAAGGGAGGCAGCACCTGTGTTAAAAACTGGTAGAAAGTGGTCAGCAAAGAAATCTGTGGAAAAGGCAAAGGCTGCCCTTCAAATTGGTGATATCGTGGGACAGGTACAGCAAGGAAGAGGGGGTTTTGGGCTCAGTTTAGCTCCTCCTTAATGGCACAAGGCAGCCCCAGCTCAAAGGAGGAAGCTGGTAGTCAGCGAGGTGCGAAAGCAGGAGGAGAGGATGAGGTGTATAAAGGCCATATCCCAGGCCAAGCAGGGAGAGTGGATGAGATGAGAGAGTGTGGAACAACGCAAGATGGGCTGGCAAGACCTTTGGTCAATGGAAGAGAGTAGGATCAGTTCCCTTATCAGGTCAACATATAATGTTCTCCCATCACCACAAAACCTAAACCTCTGGATAGGAGAGGATCCCTCTTCTCCTTTGTGTTCATCACCTGCCACATTAAGGCATATTTTGACAGGATGTAAGGTGGCTCTTAGCCAAGGTCGGTTTACTTGGCGCCATGACCATGTACTCTGATGTTTGGCTTTAGCATTAGAAGACAAGCGTAACATGACCAATAAGTTGCCACCTGCAAAACATTACACACAGAAGACAATATTCCTCCGCCCAGGCGAGCAACCACCAAGAAAAGGTGTTAAAAACAATTCTCGCTCAGGACAACTAGAAGCTGCTAGGTACTGGAAAATGCTGGCTGATCTTGAGCAACAGCTTATTTATCCACCTGAGATTACCACCACTAACCTCCGACCAGATATTGTTTTGTGGTCTGGATCAGCACGCATTGTTCAACTGATAGAGTTAACAGTGCCATGGGAGGATGCTGTAGATGAGGCATATGAGAGGAAAAAACTGTGGTATGCTCAGGTGGCCACTGAAGCAGAACAGCGAGGATGGAGTGTCTGGGTTTATCCAGTGGAAGTGGGTTGTCGAGGATTTGTGGCACACTCCACAACCCGGTTCCTCAGAGACGTCAGATTCATTGGCCAAGAGTTGTGTTGCACAATAAAGAACTTATCTGAAGCAGCAGAGAGGAGCAGCAACTGGCTGTGGTTGAGACTGAAAGAGTCTGGCTGGCTGTGTACAGGCAGCCACGCTTCGGTTTCGAAGAATTCTTGAAAAACTCAAAGAGTCTTTTGGTTTATTTGTATAGTTTGCATAGTAATTACAGTTATTACGTTCCTATTTTGCGTGAATGAGGATTGGTGTTTGGACAGATATTGTGTTTTGCGGTAGTATGCCACACGGAACCGTTGCCACTGACTGCTTTAACGTCCGCAGTGGGGCTCGACAGCCTTAGTCAAACGGGTTGGCTCGTTATAGTCGGGTTGTGGAGAGGTTGAGAGATAGTGGTTAGGTCACATGTGAACTATGAGGAAGGAGCAACCTCAGCAGCAGGAGGGAGGTAAAAGTCAGTAAGCTGGGCTGAGTTGAGTGGGGGACGGAAGGGGGTGACTCTGGGACGCCAGAGTCACTGTCGAGCCCTCTTGAGGTGTCGTGGGGTAGTCGACGAAACACTAAGGACGGAAGGTGCCCACTTGAAGACCCTAGAGATGTCCCCTACTCTGCTCAATCCAGACGGTTGTCATGAGGGGACCCCACTGTGGTTGCAGCCGTTGAATATTAACACCAGACAGAAGGAGATTCACATCACTATTTGGAAAGAAGCGTAAATGGATGGAGAAGTATAGGTTAAGTCAAGTCAAGTCATCCTCATTTATATATCGCTTTTAACAATAGATTGTTTCAAAGCAGCTTTACAGAGATAAACATGTAATTTAAGGTAACAGAGATTGGTTTGGTTTTATAGTGGCTCTTGAAAAATGTTTTTTCCAGCTAAAGTTAGTTTTGATTGATTCACTTCCGTCTAAATGATCATTTGTTATTAAATTAGGGGTCGCTAAGACGACACCGTTCTCTCTAAACAGACTTTAAACGTGAACCTATGATAGACGCTGATGGCATTCACATGCGCATTAAGAATTGATTCTATAGTTATGTGCGTTTGAATATATGTGCGCAGGTTTGTAATTCCGTACAAACCATGCCTAAACAAACTACTTGTCTATAAATTTTGATGCAGAATTTTTATTTTATCTTATCACTTTGGGTAGGTACGCGAACCGAAAAATTCCACAACGCTTTATCTGTAGAGTGGTATAGGGATCCTCCATAGGGAGAGGCTAGTTGGCACTTCAGCACTTAAGCATTTAAAGGTTACTTTAAATCTACGTCTTAGTTGGTGCTTATCTTGGCGAAAGCCGAGTACAAATCAGCATGAAGTTTTAACATCTACTCTAGTATAATGGAAATCACTTGTTTCAGCTTCTTCTTCTCCTTTGTTTTGATCCAGAGATTCTGTACTAGAAGATGTGTCATAGCACCTCCTACCGTATAACAGTGAAAACATGGATAGCTGGAAAATTCAGTCAATGGTGGGGAAAGAGTAAAGTAGAATTAAAGTAAATTCCTATGTACATTACCAGTGGACAAGCCTACACAAAAATCCAGATACGCAGAATTAGAAGCATATCTGTTTTATATAAATATTTTAATCAATATTTTCAAACAATGTAAGTTTCATTAGACTATGAAAAACTATGTAAAAAATGTATATTTAATAGGCTACTCAATCAAAAGAGTTAACACAACTACAAACCAATTGTACTTTGAATACTTAATTATACTTTTAAGTATATCTCTATCAAAAGATTGAGTACAAGTACTGGCCAAATATACTTGGACTTTTCTCTCAGTATAAGTCAAGTATTCTGAAATGTAATTTTAAGTATATTTCTGAGAAGTACATAAAGGATATTTCTGAGAAGTATATAAAATGTAGACTGAAAGTATGCTCTCTTATTTTTAGTTGAAAAGAAGTATACTAATATAACACTTGAATAAACGTATTTTTCGTAAGGGAATATAACTCCGACTCGTCGGAGTCGGGCTTTAATAACAGCACAAACTGTGTGCATTGCCCTTAGATTCTTTGCGAGTGGCTCTTTCCTTTACACCATTGGAGATACGGAGAACTTGGTGATAAGTGCTGTCTGTCGTGCCATTCGCAAAGTTTACCTGGCGCTCAAGTAGTTTTTAGGGGTTTTTTTGTGGCATTTCCCAGCCACTTTAGACTCAAGGTTGTATAGGTTGTGTCCGTCCCTCTGATGAAACGTTAAACCGAGGTCCTGACTCTCTGTGGTCATTAAAAATCCCAGGATGTCCTTCGAAAAAGAGTAGGGGTGTAACCCCGGTATCCTGGCCAAATTTGGCCCTTGGCCTCTGTCCATCATGGCCTCCTAATCATCCCCATTTACTGATTGGCTTCATCACTTCCTCCTCTCCACCAGTAAACTGGTGTGTGGTGGGCGTTCTAGCACAATATGGCTGCCGTCGCATCATCCAGGTGGATGCTGCACATTGGTGGTGGTTGAGGAGATTCCCCCCCTTCCATGTAAAGCGCTTTCAGTACCCAGAAAAACGCGATATAAATGTAACGAATTATTATAGCATTTCTGTGGCACGGGGGGGCGTGGTTCAGCGAAGTCTGTGATGGGAGAAAGGATCGGGAGACAGGTGTGGCGTGAGTGCGTTAAGTGTGAATGACAAACACCTGTGTCTTATTTCAGTAATTGGCGTGGGGAGACGGATAAAAGCCACGAGGAAACGAGAGAGTGGCTGAGAGAGACCGGTGGAGAATTGTGGGTGAACTGGACTGTGACGGGAGAAAAGAGAGGAGAACGCCGAGAGCGATAGACATTGAATGACAGCTGATTGAAGCGAATTGAGTCTGTTTTGTCCAGCGCGTGTTGAGCGACTTTGGTTTATGTTGAAAGAGTTTTGAGTTTGAATAAATACCCACAGTCTCCTCAAGCCGACCCTGTCCTCTTCCTTCCCTTTATCTGAACATTACATCTACTCCAAATATTTTTTTTTTTTTTTTTGCCAACACAGGTACATTATAATTTTTAATGAAGATCAGGCAATCATGACCATGCCGATTAATTTGACTTACAGTATATGTCCCTCAGGCTTCCCTAATGTGATTGGTGCCATAGACTGCACACATATTCCCATCAAGGAAGGGGATTTTGTGAACCGAGAGGGGGATCACAAAGTAAATGTGCAGGCAAGTTACTATTGCGATTCTTAATATTCCAGATTAGTATTATTATGTCAAATTTAAAAAAGGCAGTTGACAGATTAAAATCTCTTAGATGTTGTGTGACTATGTTCCATATCACAAATATGGAAGCAAAATGGTCAGGATCTGTGCATGACTCAAGAATTTTCAGAGATTCACATTTATACACATTATTTGAACGTGGTAAGGAAAAATATAAATATCAAGCTCACTGTATTACATACACTTATGCTGATCCTAACAGAACTGCATTTTTCCATTATGCAGGTGATTACAACAGGATCCTGCTTGGAAACAGGTGTTTTATGACCCCATTCCCTGACCCAAACCCCAGACCAGTTACAATGCAGCTCTAGCTAGGACATGGGCACAAAATGAAATGAACTCTGGCCAACTAAAGGGAAGATTTTAGAGTCTGAAAAGTCTGAGGGTTGCACCTGATGGGGCCTGTGACATTGCATGTCCCATATTACACAACATTGCGGAGGGCGCGGCAAGATGGCGGCCATGGTGGATGTTATTTTTTAGCTGCGAAAGCCTTGGGGTGTTTTATTCCAAATATCCGTGAAGGGAGAAATTCATTTGCACAATTTTATAGACTATGCTGCATGTATTTTAAGTTGAATTACTATAGAGGATAGATTTTGAATTCATTCCCCCTCAATTCTTGGATATTGATTTCCTCTCACAAAATGAAGCCGAGTCATGTTAAGAGCTCTGATGGTGCAATTAAACGATCGGTGGAGACAAGGAAAAGTCAAGAAGAAGGGATAAGCAGTGAGATTGAGATGGCAGATCACTCGTCGTACTCTATCGTGAAAGATAGTCTGCGTGTACCACTGCCAGATACGCCAGAAAAACCTTGTTCCAAAAAAAGAAAGACGAACCATCGCTTCTTGAGATGCAAGATAATATTGTAAATCTCTTGTCCAGAAAAATTAATGAGAGTTCGGGGCACCTGGAGAATCTGATTCGGGAAAATACGCTCAGCATTGGAACCTTGAAAAAGTCAATTGATTTCGCGCTGAATGAAGTTAAAGACTTGAAAGATGAAATGAAAGTGGTGAAAGAACTCACAAAATCGCACGAGCAGAAAGTTGCTGAGCTTGAACGAAAAGTTAATGAAGCAGAAAGATATCGAAGAAGATGGAATCTGAGGCTCCACGGTGTTCCCGAGAAAACGGATGAAAATCTCAAGCATCAGGTGATTGGAATTTGCGGCTCAGTTGCTCCAGAGTTAAAAGAGAGATGCCAGGTTGATGTGGACATTGTTCATTGACTGGGTCGGAAAGAGCAGGGAAGAAGCCCAAGAGCGACGATAATTCAGTTCACGAACAGGTCTACTCGGGATCTACTCTGGAAAAGAGCGAAGAACTGTGAATTCCTTCAAGCACAGCGTTTACGGTTTACAGAAGATTTGACGCCGCTGGATGTGGAGAGACGAAAGCTCCTGTGGCCCATGGTGAAAGATGCCAGAGAGAAAGGTCGTAAAGCTTATTTTGTGGGGAGCAGAGCCTTTGATGATGGCGTTGAAATTTTTCCCAAATAAAGGTTTGGTTTTCTTTCTTTCTTCTGTAGTTGTGTTCATTAAAAGTTCATGTCTTTATCTTTTTGTTCTTTCAATGTGAGGGGTATTCGAGATTAAACTAAACGAAAGGCTGTTTTTTTGTATTGCAAGAGATTTAATGTAGATTTTAATTTTTTACAAGAGACTCATGCTTGTTCTTCAGATGTGAATTTTTGGAAGTCTCAGTGGGGCAGCAAAATCTGGCATTCTTTTGGAAGTAATCACTCAGCAGGAGTTGCAATTTTAAAGGGTTCATTTAAAGGGAAAATAGTTAATAGCAAAGTCCACAATGGAGGTAGATGGATAATTCTAACGGTATCCACTGATGGTAAAATGTTTTTGTTAGGTACTGTATATGCCTCAAATATATAAAAAAAATTATAATGTTGATTTGTTCTCTGAAATTGAAAATTAGATAAACAAAATAAGGAAAACATTTCATGATATTGAAATTATTCTAGGTGGGGACTTCAATACTGTCTCAGATGTTAGAATGGATAGAATTCCTATTCCAATTAAACCACCTACAAATAATTCAGAGTTATCAATATTTTGTGAAAATGTAGGTTTAATTGATATATGGAGATATAAATGCCCACATTTGAAAGAGTACACGTGGAGTAATGGGGATAAATCTAAACAGTCAAGAATCGATTTTTGGTTAATTTCTAATTCATTAGAACAAAATACAAACAGAGTATCAATTGAAACATCAATATTGTCTGATCACAAAATTATTTATCTTCTCATTAAAATGAATAACGAAACATCATATAAAAGTTCTAAGACTTATTTGAAGTTTAATAATAGATTATTAGAAATTTAAAGTTTTCAACATGAAATTAAGAAAATAATACAAACATATTGGAATGAAGCTAAACGAACAAATTTATACTGTAAAAATTGGGAGCTCATGAAGTTTCAGATTAGAATTAGTGCAATTAATAAAGGAAGAGAAGTTGCCAAATCTAATAGATTAAAGGAAGAGGAAATTATTAAAGCTATTTGTAACATTACTAATAATGACAGTGATGGGAACTCTAATTTGTTAACGAATTTGCAGGCTGAGTTAGATAAATTATATATAATCAAGGCAAAAGGTTAATTTGTTAGATCACGAAGACGTTGGTTGGAGGAAGGAGAAACTAATTCCAGATACTTTTATAATTTGGAGAAAAGGAATGGAGAATATACATCCATTAGAAAGCTTAATATTAATGGCCATGAAACACAGGACTCTCTTATTATTTCAAAATATGTATCTGAGTTTTATGGTAAATTATATTCCAGCAATGCATGTTCTGCAGACAAAATAGAGGATTTGTTAAAGCCCCTTAAACAAAACATAACTTGTATTGATGAAGATTTTAAAGCTCTTTGTGATAACGAAGTATCCATTTTGGAGATAAAAACAGCTATAAAAAAGCTTAAATTAAACAAGTCCCCGGGTAATGATGGCTTAACTGCTGAGTTTTTTAAAACATTTCAAGATGATCTAACCAAATTTCTGCTAATGGTCTTTAAAGAGTCTATTGATCAGGAAGCTTTGCCACCCTCCATGACACAAGGTCTAATATCATTAATTCCAAAGCCTGATAAAGACCTATCATCACAAGATAATTGGCGACCTATTACATTAATAAATAATGATAGTAAAATTATTGCTTCCATATTTGCTGAAAGGCTAAAGTTAGGATTAGAACTTATTATTGATGAGGGGCAGTCAGGTTTTATAAAAGGTAGACATATTTGTAATAATATTAGACTTGTATTAGATCTTATAGATAATAACGAAATTATTAATGAAAATAGTTTTATTTTGTTTGTCGATTTTTACAAGGCCTTTGATACAATTGAACATGACTTTATTTTTAAAACTCATTTTTTGGGTTTGGGAATAAATTTCAAAAAGTAATTATAACCCTATATAATAAGATTAATAGCTCTGTAAAATTGGCATATGGAACTTCTCATAGATTCGAAATTAAAAGGGGAATTCGACAGGGCTGTCCGATTAGTCCATTGCTTTTTTTGTTGGTTACACAAGTTATGGCCATTCATATTAAGAAGGACAATTTTCGTGGTATCAAAATAGAAGATACAGAAATGAAATGCACACAATTAGCAGGTGACACTACTCTTTTCTTGAGAGATTATACTGAAGTTGAAAAAGTAATAAAGTGTTTGCAGTTATTTTCATCTGTATCTGGTCTTTCCCTGAATATTAATAAATGTGAACTTATGGCTCTAGGTGCATGTGACTTTACCACAATATGCAATATTCCCGTAAAAGAAGTTGTCAAATATTTAGGTATTAAGATATCAAAAACTCAGGAAGTTAGGAATGAGCTAAATTTTACTCCTATAATTCAATCATTTGAAAAGAAACTGAATTCTTGGCTGATGAGAGATATCTCTATATCTGGTCGTGTGTTATTGGTTAAAGCTGAAGGTTTATCCAGGTTGGTTTATAATGCTCAAGTGTTAGAGGTACCCCCCTCACTAATTAAAAGTATAGACACTGAACTCTTTAAATTTATTTGGAAGAACAAATCACATTATATTAAAAAAGAAAATATTTGTAGATCAAAAGTTAATGGAGGATTGAATGTTTTGGATTTTAAGACCTCTAATATGATATTTAGAATAAAATGGCTTCAAAATTATTTAAAAAATAAACAAAGTATATGGTATACGGTGTCTAATTATATCTTTCAAAAAGTAGGTGGTATAGAATTTATACTAAAATGTGATTACGATGTTAACAAAATACCCGTTAAACTTGCAAATTTCCACAAACAAGCTTTACTGTCATGGACTTTAATGTATAGTCATAATTTTTCCCCTCATAAATGTACCATTTGGAACAACAGATGTATAAGGATTAGAAACAAATCAATTTTTTTTGAAAATTGGTTCGTAAAGGGAATTATTTGGGTTAAACAGTTGATAAAAAATGATGGTGTCTTATACAATTATAATGAGTTTGTTCATATATATATAACTTTTCAGTTGATCCTGTCCAATATTTTTTGGTTTTACATGCAATTCCCAAGGAAATTTTGAGATTATTGGAAGGTCATAATAATTGTTCTCTACAAACAATAGTAGAAGAATTTACTTATTGTATTAAATTACAGGGTAAGGATTTCACAAGTTCTGGATGTAATAATATTTTTTTGCGGTCCTTTCTTCAATCTAAATGTATACTTGCTGTTACTATTCACTGGAACTCTTTTTTTAAGAAACATATTGAGTGGAATAAAGTTTGGATGATTCCTCACAAGTACTGCATTACAAACAAAGTAAAAGAGGTTTCATATAAAATTTTCCATCGAATTTACCCAGTTAAATCACTTGTGGTACAACGTTTTAAAGTGAACATTGAAGATATTTGTGCTTTTTGTAAAACCACCCCTGAGACTATTAAGCATTTATTTTGGGAATGTCCCAAGACCCAAATGTTTTGGAAATAACTTAGTAGTTACTTGCAAAGTAAAGTTATGACTCCTGTTAACTTTGAAGAAATTGATGTAATGTTAAAATGTTTATCATTTGAGGGTGAAAAAAACATTTTGTTTATGTTTGATTTAATTGTTATAATTTCCCGTTACTATATTTATAAGGTCAAATGGAATGGAAAAATACCAAATTTTGAACATTTTAAAATTGATGTTAGGATATATTTAGAAACTATTGCCAAAAGTAAAAACCTGAAAGCTATGAAAACTAAACAGCTATCTGACAAGTACAAGCTGTTTTTGTAAAAAGTCTTTCAGTAGCCTATTTATTATTTATTATTTATTTATTTTCTTTCTTTTTCTTTTTCTTTTTTATTATTTTATTTTTTTCATTTCTTCTCTACCCCTGACATGTATGGTTATATGTACTCTTGTGTGTAAACTGTTTTGTTATTATTAAAATTCAATAATAAAATAAAATAAAATAAAAATAAAAAAAATTACACAACATTGCCACCATCAGAAAAAATATAAAACGTCATTAAATGTTTAAAAAAAGACAAGACAAATATGCTTAGTTCTTTGAGTTTTATTTGAATTGTTCTTTGTAAAGAAAAGCCAGTGATCAAGTCATCTTTTGCCTGCAATAAGAGATATTATGCAAGGTGTTGTAAACTTCTTCCTTCTTCAGTGTAGAAAAACTCAGAAGCGAAAACCAGGAGACTTATTTAAGCAGGATTCTTTATTTGCTGTAGTCTGCTCCGTACCCAAGTCAAGTGAAGTCTAGTCTAACTAAGGCAGTATACATTGAGTTCATATATACATTTCAAGGGGGAGGGATTACATTGTTATGAACAAAGCATGTAAATGAGCTGAGACAACGAGAACAGGAAAAGCCTAGCCGTCTCGTACTGAGATGGGGCAGTCAGGAATATCCCGCTGGGAACCCCTACCGTTTGCAGAGATTTCCTGCCCTACTGTTTGCAGAGATTTCCTGGTCTCATCATTTCTAAACTTTCTCAATATAAAATACTATTGTATTGGAAATCTAAATTAAACATTTAAATAAATTTGTAATCCTACAAAGGTCAGCAATAGTACTCTGTGTGAAATAATATATTTGCACTTACTCTGAACTTCCTTTGAAGCAACTCTATCTATATTTCCAGTTTTTTTCTTTAAGTTGTTAAGTGGGCTTCTAGTTAGTTAACGTAGTGTGATAGCGTAGTGCTACGTCACACGTAGGCTCACTATTGGCCGACCCTGGTCATGTGGGTGATGCGTGTGACATACAACAACAGAAGCTTACGCTATCACACTACGTTAACTGACTAGAGGCCCACAGAGAAGGAAATGAATAGTTGAAATAAAGTCGTTATTTTTTTATTTTTTTTGCACACAAAAAGTATTGGAGGGATGGAGACTCCATCCCGAGGTGGTGGAGCTCCTTTGGTTGAGTTTCGGTCGCACCGAGGTGGACCTATTCGCTTCCAAGGAGACCACGCATTGTCATCTGTGGTTTTCCATCAGCCATCCAGCCCCTCTGGGGTTGGACGCTATGGTGCAGCCGTGGCCGAGGTCACGTCTGTTCGCCATTCCCCCGATTGCTCTGCTACCTGGAGTTCTGGAGAGGGTTCGCCGGGACGGGGTCAGCCTACTATTAGTAGTCCCGTTCTGGCCGGCCCGAGTATGGTTTGCGGACCTGATTTCTCTCCTGGACGGCTCTCCCTTGGAGCTCCCGGTCAGGAGGGATCTACTCTCTCAGGCGGGCAGCATGATATTTCACCACCGCCCAGTATTGTGGGCTTGGCCTCTGAGGGGGCCCAGCTCATGAACTCTGGTCTCTCAACCGAGGTTGTTGAGACCATTCTTCACTCCAGAGCTCCATCCACGAGGAAGCTTTATGCCTTGAAGTGGAAACTCTTCACTTCTTGGTGTGGAGAGCACCTGCAGAACCCAGTTAACTGCCCAGTGGGTGCAGTGCTGGAATTCCTGCAGGAGCGCTTCTCCACAGGGCTATCCCCCTCCACACTAAAGGTGTATGTGGCGGCACTGGCTGCTTACCACGTCCCTTTCAGTGGAGTTTCTCTTGGGAGACACCCGCTTATAACTCGTTTCCTTCGTGGCACACTGAGGCTGAGGCCAGCAGTTCGTACGAGGGTGCCGGCCTGGGATCTGGCCATCGTATTAGAAGGTCTTTCCCTAGCTCCTCTTGAACCTATCGAAGAAGTTCCTGAGAAGTTTCTCACGTTTAAGACTATCTTTCTTCGTGGTATCTCCTCACTAAAGAGAATCGGAGATTTGCAGGCTCTGTCGGTTTCACCCTTGTGCATGGAATTTTCGCCTGGCATGGTTAAGGCTTTTCTGCATCCTAGACCAGGTTACGTTCCCAAGGTCCCTACTAATGTTGTTAGACCTACAGTTCTGCAGGCCTTTTATCCTCCTCCATTTCTGTCGTCTGACCAGGAGAAACTTAATTTACTCTGCCCTGTAAGGGCGTTAGAAGCCTATGTCCACAGAACTGCCCTGTGGAGGAAGTCAGAACAACTATTTGTGTGCTTTTGGGCCACCCAAGAAGGGGTGTCCCGAGTCTAAACAGAGAATGAGCAAGTGGGTGGTCGAGGCTATCTCACTTGCCTATGAGTCGGCTGGTCAGCCTTCACCTTTGGCTGTACGAGCCCACTCTACCAGGAGTATGGTGGCTTCTAAAGCCTTACTGTCAGGAGTTTCCCTCAGTGAAGTTTGTGATGCGGCTGGATGGTCTTCACCGCATACTTTCATTAAGTTCTACGACCTAGACTTAAGTTCTACCCCTGGGGCACAGGTGCTCTCGTCCTCTGTGCGCTAGTTCTCTCATGGCGGTCACTTGGTCCTATGGCGACGTTGGGTATTAGCGTTCCCACAGCGTTTGACGCAGCTCGAGTTCCCTTGAAAGGGAACGTCTCGGTTACGTATGTAACCCTAGTTCCCTGATAGGGAACGAGACGCTGCGTCATTCCACCATACTCCCGGCATTCCCGCTAGCGCTTCCTTCAAGGCCTATCAGAAGCTGTTGCGCTTGTGTTTATGGGTTTGCTTTATAGTTTCCTGGTCGATGACGTCACCCGCCTATGACGTTCCATCTCTCCATTGGGCTGATTCCATACGTGCTTCATGACGCACAACGCAAGGGCGTTCCCACAGCGTTTGACGCAGCGTCTCGTTCCCTATCAGGGAACTAGGGTTACATACGTAACTGAGACGTTTCTCTCAGATCATTTATTTTCTTGCATGTAATAAAGACACAATTCTAGCTCCATGTTCCCTGGCGTTTTAATTAAGATTCCAAATTCAGCATAACCTTCAAGCAATAACTCTTGCTCTGCTGCGGAGAAAAACTGAGCGCGCATTTTGGCCATGGTGAGCAGCCAATAGCAGCGTCACTGATCAATGTTTCTACTATCGATACATATCCCCTTTTGAACCAGCGCATGAATGCGCAATTATCTCAGATAACTCAATCCAGCTATACTAATCATAAACGGCAGGTGTGTTCGAAGAATTAGCCAGAAACAATTAGCCAGATCATGATTAGCCCGATGATATCATCTTGGATGTCTCATTTGATCTTGGATGTTTTAAGCAACGTATGAAGAACGGGCCCCAGGTTCAGTTCCATGCTTATTTTATTACTCTATAAACTATTCCACCTGAAAGCTAGTTACTATATAAACTTGAAAATGTTAGTTTATAAGACAGTGTGTAATATTACGTTTTTTTAAAAAAGTATTTAATAAGCTACTCAATCAAAATAGTAAACACAAGTACAAGCCAAGAATACTTAGAATACTTAATTAGTATACTTTTAAGTATATCTCGATCAACAAGTATAGTCCAAATATACTTAGACTTTTCTGTCAGTATAAGTCAAGTATACTTAATTGCAATTTGAAGTATACTTCTGAGAAGTAGATAAAGTATATTTCTGAGAAGTACATAAAAAGTAGACTAAAAGTATACTTTCTTATTTTTTAGATTAAAAGATGTATACTAATAGCACACTTGAATAAACTTATTTTTTGTAAGGGTTGTTGTGTCATCCCAATATAAATCAATGATTCCCGGTGAAACGAATCAACTCTGAAATACCCAAATTAAACTTCCAGAGTATAATAAAAAATAACAATAATAATAATAATAATAATAATAATACATTTTATTTATATTGTGCTTTTCTTGTACCCAAAGCGCTACAAGTACAGTACAAAAGTAAATACATTAACACTTAAGATACATTAACATACACCAATTAAGACACAAACACCTTCTTAAAAAAGATCGGTTTTTAACAGTTTCTTAAAACTCGTTACAGTCGTTACTCCTAACAGTTAAAGGAAGTGCATTCCACAACCTGGGGGATGCCACAGAGAAAGCTCTAACACCCATCGTTTTCAGCCTGCAAGAAGGCTGTTTAAGTAGAAAAGAGTGGGCGGACCGGAGAAATCGAGATGGCATATATGGCGTAATTAAATCACATATATATGATGGTGCAGTTCCATGTACAGCTTTATATGTTAAAATAAGAGTTTTAAAATCAATACGGGCATGTACCAGAAGCTAATGCAGGTTCCTAAGCATACCAGAGATATGCTGACGAAAAGGAGTATGTGTAAGAACACGTGCAGCTGAGTTCTGTAGGTGTGGACTTTGCAGGTAGGCCAAGATAAAGGGCATTACAATAATCAAGCCTAGAGGTCACAAGTGCATAGACAAGCCTTTCAGCATCAGGTAATGAAAGAAAAGGCCTAATCCTGGCAATATTCCTTAAATAGGAAGAATGCAGATTTTGAAATGCTCTTGATATGTGCTTCAAGTGTTAAGTAAGAATCAAAAATTGCACCAAGGTTGCGAACTTGAGGTGATGCAGATAGTACATTATTCTCAATGTCCAAATTAAAAAGTTTAACATAACAGGTAGCTTCAGGGGTACCAACTAAAATAACCTCTGTCTTTGTACCATTTAATTTAAGAAAATTATGGTACATCCATAATTTAATTTCATGCAGACAGTCAGAAAGGGTTGCTGATATACCTGTGATATTAGTTTTTGTGCCAATATACATCTGAGTATCATCAGCATAGAAGTGGAACCCCAAACCATGCTTTCTAATAATCTGCCCTAAAGGAAGCATGTAAATATTAAAAAGTATTGGGCCAAGGACAGACCCCTGAGCAACACCATGACATACCTGCCCAACGTTAGATTTATTATTTTCTAAAGTAACAAACTGGGTACGATCAGTGAGGTAAGATTTAAACCACTCCAACACTGTACCGGAAATACCAAGCCAAGTCTCGAGTCTCTCAATCAATATAGAGTGACACACTGTGTCAAAAGCTGCACTCAAATCTAACAGCACCAAGATAGTAAGGGCACCAGAGTCAGCAGAGACAAGGAGATCATTCATGACTCGGACCAAGGAAGTCTCAGTACTATGTCCTGATCGAAAACCAGATTAAAGGTTCTAAAAGCTCATTCATGGACAAGTGAGAATGTAGTTGTGACATAACAACACGTTCTAAAACCTTCGCCAAAAATGGAAGATTAGATATTGGCCTGTAATTAGACAGATCAGACCCATCACACCCAGGCTTTTTAAGAACGGGTGTGATGGAAGCAACCTTAATCGCGCCCTGACAGAGGAGACCAGGGAAGGATGAACGTTCCACAGGGGCCTGCTCTGCCAGGGGGCTGGCGACAGAGGCGGATGAGCGGCGCGCACTGTCAACCGGATCTCGGACAGAGGAGGAAGAGCGGTGCACGGCTCGGGGCGACGCACCTTGTCTTCCGAGAACTCTGTGTGCTCAGGGATGAACATGTCACTTCTTGCTTTAACCACATTAGGGTGCTGCCCATCCGAGGGTGAGCAGCGGGGAGTGGAAAACAAGGGATTCTCCCCCGGTGGAGGGAAGGAGTGGTCCTGCTACCATCTCCTGAGAAGTGACCATCATCCCTGAGCAGCCCGTCTCAAAAGCGCCACTTGGCTCAGCGTTTAGCGGGGGACGGGGCAGGAGAGGGCTGTGGCGTCCCCCTGCGGCCTCCAGAGCCAGCCCGGGTGAACGGGCGGGGTGGAAGCCGCGGGAGGGCGCCTTCGGCGGTGGGCAGATTGAGGGATCTGAGCAGACGGCGGGGCCGTCGGGGCAGAATATGCCTCAGTCTGCTCATGGGTGGTTGAGAACTGTTGTACAGCCCTGAACCGCAACGTCGAAGGGCTGACCTGGGATATGAGGGTGTCGGGCAGACGGGACCACCGGACATCTTGCACATCGGACAGGTTAAGCCACAGGCTTGAATGGTGTACATCACCTGACCCAGGGAGCGTGCGGCCACTTTCGTCGCTCGGGGAGTAAGGTCAGTGGTGCCGCCCAGCTCAATGAAGAGCCTTGGGTCAGTCCTGCCCTCCTGCATGTCCATGAACACCTGGGCCAGGAAGACCAGCAGAATGGCCATGGCATGCAGTGAGGCGGCTGCCTGTCCTGGGCGCTATAGGATTTCGCCACAAGTGTAGACGAAAAACTACAGGCTTCGGACAGGTGCTTAGGATTGCGCCGAGAAGAAGCACTCTGAGGACACAGTTATTTTAGTATCACAACAGAGCGTTCAACCGGGGGACCCCAGTGTACCCATGAGCAGCAGCCATGGGAAGAAAGGGCGGAGGAGATCAACGAGGGATCGCTGGAAGACATGGGGGTCTTCGAGGATTTCAAGATCTCATGATGCACATCCGGGAAGAAAGGTATTGGGGTTAGATGGCAACGAGAGTCAGCGGCCACCCCAAAACCAATCGAACAGCAGCAAGCTCTCAGGACAGGGTGGAGGGTTCCACCCTAGTCCGATGCTCGCAGCGGCCCGGGAAAGCATGGCCGTCATCTCAGGATCTGACTCGACAAATGCCATATGCACACCCGAAAGTGGCAGCACCGCGGGCGTCACGTGATCGTTCACGGGTTGCGTCAAATGTAGAGGGGGGCGTGGGGCACGGACGGATAGTCAGCGCCTTGTTCCACACCAACACCCTCAGGTCACCCTGGCCACCAGCCGAAGTAGCACCTCACGTGGGAGTGTTAGATCGGGGTGTGGATGAGGGGAATCTCTCTCAAACAAGATCATTGAGTCTCGACCGTAATGACGCGATGGTCACGTTCCCGCGGGGAGAATGTGAGTCATCCACAAACCCTGCTCTAGCGTGATCAAGCCCAAGCACGCAGAGGAGAGAATGTGCCCATCAAAATCGGAAATGAGTCAACCGCCACCAGAAATGCACGGGCGAGCCGTCTTTAATAAGACGTGCCGCGTGCGAGCTCTTTTGTGAGAGAAAAGAAACTCTGAAAGGGTTGAAGCGCCCGGGGAGAAACAAACTGGCAAACCACTGCACAGATAAGCAGGAAGCGCGCACTCGCCGGGAGATCGCCGTCACACCAACACCAGAGAATCTCGCTCGTCTGTAAGAAGCTGACAGTTCAGAGATGGCTTGTGGAGTGAAGAATTAACTTGGCTCCGAAGCGAAAACATGTCTGCATGTTGCCGGCATCCTCCTTTTATACCCACGAGGTGGGGCGGAGATAAGCTATGCAAATTCCGCAGACCCATGGCATTTCTTTGCCATTGGCTCGTTTTGTAATACTCAAAGTTGAAAGGCTTTCTAAGCGAAACCCCATTCGTCGTCATCCGACGGAACTCGGAGTGACAACGAAAGGGAACCCGGAGGCCATTCTGCCCCTAGCTGTACATGTAAAAGCATGGGAAGTTATTCCAGGGATATCAGAATGCAAAGGGGCCATCGAACCGGTACCTCCTTCTCTGAGCGAGTCAGGCTTTTACAACCGGTTTTATGGCCCCATTTGCACAACAGTTTCGCTATTTCAGAGCGGCTTGTTGGAAAAGTACTTCAAACATTTTCAGTGTAACTACCACGGTTCAGCTCGTCTGCGACAATCTTTGCGGCGTCCATCTTCATTGAATTTTGATATGAGATAGAGCCGGCCAGAGCGCATAATAAGTAGCTGTTCACTTGGAGGGCGGGGGCAAAAGCCGCCTTATCCAGTATGGAAATACACACAGACAATGACATGCCACGCCCCTACTGCATGCTAGAATCTCTGAAAACAAGCCGATTTCAACCTCAAAATGTATGCTTTTAAATATACCAGTACTGTTATCTCAAACATGGAGAGGATTCTTCATGATCTCAACTAACAGATTCTGCAAAAAAGCGGAAATCACCAATTTTGAAAAAAAAAAACACTTCTTTCTCATTTGCTCGTAAGTTGTGCTGCCGACTTGTGTCTCTATTTTCCGTGATCGGTCACTACTGTCTAACAATTGATGGCTGCTCTCTCAAGTCTTGGTTGTTGGTTAGGAAACTGTGTGTGCTCTTTGATACCAATCTTTCATTTGAAAGCCAATTTTCTAGCATCTGTAAAACCACATTCTTCCATTTTAAAACTATATCTAAATTGCGACTTATGCTTTAAATGACAAATGCGGAACAGTTACAGTAGTTCATGTGTTCATGACCTTGTAAGGGTGGATTTCTTGCAGGGGTTTAGGCTGCAAGACTGCCGAATGACTAAAGAAACGTTATTAGCATGATGGTAGAAAACTGTACATTTCTTGTCTATTACCACCCACTGCTACTTATACCAACGACGAAAATAAGCGCAGTTACACTAGCTTAATATGTGGGAGAGTGTTGCTTTATAGAGTGACAATATTGTATTGCAATAGGTAACACTTCAAAGTCAATACCAAATCAAAACTAGTTAGCACATTATTTGTAATTGAAAAGGTTTAATGACAAAATATGGTTATGGTTACACTTAAAATAGTTACAAAATAGATGTATGAGATGACAATAACTTATATAACTTATAAATAATTAATTGTATGTTTGTTTATGTTTTTTTATTTATTTATATAGCACAGTTTAATACAACTCACGTTGCCCAAAGTGCTTCACAATCACAAACTAAAAAACACAAAAAAAGATAGCAGAAATAAACATATCTACATCACATAGACAATAACCCAATTAAGAAAACTCTCCATTTGAATTTAAAAGATGTTGTTTTAACATAGCTTTGAACATGTTTAAGGATTTAGCAGATCCGATAGATTGAGGGAGGTCATTCCACAATTTAGGGCCAGCTTGAGAAAAGGCTCTGTAACCTTTATGTTTATATTTTGTCCTGGATGTGCAAAGCAGCTGTTGATTTTCTGATCTCAAGGATCTAGCGGGGATGTAAATTGCCACCAAACCGGACAAATACACAGGAGCCAAATTGTGCAAGTCCTTAAAAACAAGTACGAGGATCTTGTAAATAATTCTAAATCGTACTGGCAACCACTTTAATGAAACTAATAAAGGCAAGGCAAGGCAAGTTTATTTATATAGCACAATTCATACACTGTGGTAATTCAAAGTGCTTTACATAGAAGAAATTAAAATAAACAAAATAAATCAGAGTAATTAAAACAGTTTTGAATAAAAAAATAAAAAAAATAAATAAATAAAAATAAATAAAAATACAGTACAAACAACAGATGTGTTTGAGATTGGATTTGAATGTGACTACTGTAGGAGCACATCTGATCTCTTCTGGAAGCTGGTTCCAGCTATGGCTGGCATAGTAGCTAAAAGCAGATTCACCATGCTTAGAGTGAACCCTTGGTATTTCAAGCTGATGTTATCCTAATGATCTGAGTGATCTGTTGGGTTTATATTCAGTGAGCATGTCTGCAATGTAATGAGGTCCGAGGCCATTTAGTGATTTATATACCAGTAATAATATTTTAAAATCAATCCTATATGTAACTGGCAGCCAGTGTAAAGACCTGAGGACTGGTGTGATATGTTCATATTTTCTGGTTCTGCTCAGAATTCTGGCAGCAGCGTTCTGTATGAGCTGCAACTGTCTTATGGTCTTTTTGGGAAGGCCAGTGAGGAGTCCATTACAATAATCCACCCTACTGGTGATGAAAGCATGCACAAGTTTCTCTAAGTCTGGAAACAAAGCATCTAATTCTTGCAATATTTTTCAGGTGATAGTATGCTGATTTATGCTTTGACATGACTACTGAAACTAAGGTCTGACTCCAGAGAAACACCAAGATTACTGACTTTTGATTTTTAGTTTTTTGACCCCTAGAGTGAAGGTATGCGTTCACCTTGAGAACTTCATCTTTGTTTCCAAATGCAATGACTTCAGTTTTGTCTTTGTTTAACTGAAGAAAGTTTTGGCACATCCAACTGTTTACTTCATCAATGCATTGGAACAGGGAATTAATGGGGCTGTAGTCGTTAGGTGATAGGGCTAAGTAGAGCTGTGTCGTCTGCATAGCTATGGTAAGCGATTTGGTTCTTTCTCATTATTTGGCTCATTGGGAGCATGTACAGGTTGAATAGGAGTGGCGCAAGAATTGAGCCTCGAGGGACTCCGCATGTCATGGATGTCCATTCAGACTTATGGTCTCCTATACTCACATAAAAACCTCTCCCTCCTAAGTATGACCTGAACCATTTTAGGGCTATCCCGGAAAGCCCGACCCAGTTTTCCAGCCTGTCAAGAAGTATAGTGAATACTATATTCTTTCTCCAAAAGAAGTAAGCGAATATCATTTATTATCTTTATGAGTGCTGTCTCTGTGCTGTGATGCGATCGGAAACCAGATTGAAAATTGTCAAAATATCCATTTGAAATTAAGAATTTGTTCAGCTGATTGAAGACAACTTTTTCAAGATTTGAGATCGGTCTATAGTTGTTGAATATGGTCTTATCCAGATTGCTCTTTTTCAGGAGGGGCTTGACAACTGCAGTTCCCCTTCAGGGACTACCGCTGCGTGTAATCGCAGTGGGAACGCCCTCCAGCGTAACGCGTCTGAAGCATGAATGAAATCAGTCAATGGAGAGATGGAGCGTCATAGCGAGTGACGTCATCGACCAGGAAGCTACAAATATCCTCTGAGCACACAATACGCCAGCTTTTTGTTACTTCAGCAAGCTCTGTGTGTGTCTGAAATCTAGCGATTGTGTTTGTCTGTTTAGACAGGAGTTTCTCACTATATATATATATATATATATATATATATATAAAAAAACCAATATGAGTGTCAAAGTGACGAGCGAGCAATATAGAGAGTGTGTTTCCCCCTGTACACGATACATCACGGGTGGGGATACACATCAGCTGTGTGTTGCTTGTTTGGGATTGCTGCATGCCCAGTCGGCTCTCGAGGGGGTCGATTGTGAGCATTGCGAGCTTTTCCCTTGAGAACTCTGCGCTCGCGGCGATCGCTCTTCGAGGAGAGTGGTTTGCTGCGAGCTCCCCGAGGCTCGGGTCCCGCTTCTGTTGAGGCAGAGCGGCGGCGCTTGTCTTGGGGCTCGCAGATGGATCTCACTGGCGACGTTGAGACGGGCTCCGCCCTATCTCAGCTATCTCCAGCGAGATCTACTGCCTCTCACCCGGCTCTGGAAGCACGCGCTGCGGCGGTTACTTCTGCCCGGGTCGAGGCACATGATGTCGAATTTAGATTATCCAGTTCTGAGGAGCTCGATGTCGAAAGTTTTGCATCAGAAGAAACTGACTCGTCACTCCAGCATACTGCTGAAGAGGGGCTGATAGATGTGTTATCTCGGGCTGTAAAAAAAAAAAAAAAAAAGTGGCCAACTGATAGGCAGGAGTCTAGAAATGAAAGCAAATTAGATGATAGACTTCTGTCTGCACGTCCTCCTCGCCGGTGCTTACCATTCTTCCCAGATCTTCACTCTGAGGTTTCAAAGACCTGGGTTAGACCTGTTTCAAATAGAATTTATACTAACCAGTCTAATGCTTATGGAAACATTTTTGGTGCAAAAGCTTCAGGGTACGTGACCATGCCGAAGGCAGAGGAGACGCTCTCCAGCTATCTCTCTCCTGCTTCGTCATCTTCACTTAATGCACCGGCTCTGCCCTCTAAGCCACAAAAAAAAAAAAAAAACTTCTGTGTTAGTGGGGAGGGCTAACTCGGCGCACTATGGCCATTATGCAGGCTTATCAGGCTGTCCTGCTTAAAGATGCTTGTGAGGGGGGTGCAATTTCTGTGGATATGATTTATGAGCTCAGGCAGACTGCTGATCTCACTCTCCGGGCCACCAAGGAGACCGCTAAATCTATCGGCCGGTCTATGGCATGGTGGCCACAGAGAGACACTTGTGGTTGAGTCAGACCTCTATGAAGGAGAAAAATAAGACTCTCCTTTTAATGCTCCAGTTTCGCCTGCGGGCCTCTTCGGTGACGCTCTTCACTCTGTCACGGAGAGGTTCCAGGAAGAGAAGAAACAGGCGGCTGCTTTTCAGAAATTTATGCCCCTTAAAGTGCGTGTCGCTGGGGCTGCTGAGCGAGGGCAGTCCCAGCCGCCGTGTAGTTCAAAAAGAGCGCAACAGAAACGGAGTGTCGCGTCTCGTGCCCCCCCGCAGAGAAACTGGAGGGACGAGGCGGGGCGCTCTCCGGCACGACCTTCTCGGGGTAGGGCTGATCTGAGGACAGTCATTATCGCCAAGAAGGCCGCGTCGAAAAAATCCTGACGTGCTGAATGTCAGGACTCTGAGGGTGGTCCCCATCGTGGAAGACTTGAGTTCACTGCACAAAAACACGTTGCCCTGTCTTTCCCGATGCTCTCAGGGGTCTGCTCTACTAACCCTGCCTTACAGGGCGTAGAGAGACCCGGCGAGCGATTTCCCGAGGGACGCTCGCCCCCCTCCGAGGAGGGTTGTGGAGTGCCCAGACCAGCTGTTCCCTGCCAGTACGTTACAGGGCGCTGTGTCTGTCACTCGGGATGTTCATCCAGAGGCCAGCCTCGAGAGGCTGTTTCCCTTAGCGAAAGGAGCTATAGAGCGGGTTCCTCCACCCAGCAGGGAGTTAGGATACTACAGCCAGTTCTTCATCTTTCCGAAAAAAGATGAAGGGCTGCGTCCCTTTCTAGATCTGCGTCTCTAAAATCGCGCTGTAGGGAAGCTCAAATTCAAGATGCTCACTCTCAAGCAGATCGTGTCAAATCAGATCCGAGGACTGGTTCGTCACGATAGATCTAAAGGACGCTTACTTCCACGTATCTATCCTACCTCAACACAGGAAGTTCCCGAGGTTCGCTTTCGGGGGCGAAGCTTACCAATAACAGGTTCTTCCGTTCGGCCTAGCACTGTCACCCCGCGTTCACGAAGTATATGGATGCGGCTATAGCCCCGCTGAGGCTGCAGGGCATCCGTATTCTGAACTATATAGACGATTGGTTAATTCTAGCTCAATCAGAACAACAGGCGGTTCGGCATCGAGATGTCGTTCTTGCTCACATCAAGAGGTTGGGGTTGAGGCGCAACGCCAAGAAGAGTGTTCTTTCTCCATTACAGAGAACCACTTTTCTCGGTGTAGTGTGGGATTCGACGACAATGCAGGCACAGTTGTCACCTGCTCTTGTTGCTTCGATTCTCGCCGCAGTAGATCAGGTCAAGCTAGGCCAGTCATCCACTGTAAAACAGTTCCAGAGACTGTTAGGTCTCATGGCAGCTGCGTCCAACGTGATACCTTTTGGCCTCCTGCACATGAGACCGTTACAGTGGTGGCTCAGAACCAGGGGATTCTCCCCGAGGGGAAATCCGCTTCGCATGATCATGAGTTCGCGATGGTGTCATCGCGCCCTGGTTATGTGGAAAGATCCTCGGTTTCTGTCCCAAGGCCTTGTGTTGGGAGCTCCTTGTCGTAGCGTCATGCTAACGACAGATGCCTCTCTCACGGGGTGGGGGGCGATCATGATTGGTCGCCCAGCTCAGGGTCTTTGGGAGGACCGTCACCGTCTATGGCACATAAATTGTCTAGAGATCTTGGCAGTGTTTCAGGTTCTGAAACATTTCCTCCCAGACCTAAGGGGCCACCATGTTCTTGTCCGGTCAGACAACACATCGGTGGTCTCTTATATCAACCATCAGGGGGGTCTGCGTTCTCGCCCACTTTACAAACTGGCACGTCAGATCCTTCTATGGTCCCAGGGGAAATTTCTTTCTCTGAGAGCTATTTATCTCCCGGGGTATTTAAATCAGGGGGCAGACATCCTGTCGAGGCAGGGGCCGAGGCCCGGGGAATGGAGTCTTCACCCCGAGGTGGTGGAGCTCCTATGGGAACATTTTGGTCGTGCCGAGGTAGACCTATTTGCTTCCCGAGAGACATCACACTGTCCACTGTGGTTCTCTCAGCCTGCCAGCCCCACTGGGGTTGGACGCGATGGTACATCTGTGGCCGAGGTCACGTTTGTACGCTTTTCCCCCGATCGCTCTGCTCCTGGGAGTTCTGGAGAGGGTTCGCCGGGACGGGCTCAGTCTTCTGCTAATAGCCCCGTTCTGGCCGGCCCGAGTATGGTTTGCGGACCTAGTGTCTCTCCTCGACGGCTCTCCCCTGGAGATACCGATCAGGAGAGATCTACTCTCTCGGGCGAGTGGGTCGATCCTTCACCCCCGCCCAGAACTATGGAGGCTGTGGGCTTGGCCTCTGAGGGGGCCCAGCTCATAGATTCTGGTCTCTCGACTGAGGTGGTTGAGACCATCCTCCAATCCAGAGCTCCCGCCACGAGGAAGTCATATGCCGCAAGGTGGAAACTTTTCACCTCTTGGTGTGGAGAGCGCCAGCAGGACCCAGTTAACTCCCCGGTTGGTACAGTGCTGGATTTCCTGCTGGACCGTCTCTCCAAAGGGTTATCCCACTCCACACTGAAGGTGTACGTGGTGGCCTTAGCTGCTTACCACGCCCCTTCGAGCGGAGGTTCTCTCGGGAGACACCTACTTATATCTCGCTTCCTTCGTGGCGCCTTGAGGCTGAGGCCTGCAGTTCGCACGAGGGTACCAGCTTGGGATCTGGCCATCGTCTTAGAAGGTCTCTCCCTAGCTCCTTTCGAGCCCATCGAGGAAGTTTCAGAAAAGTCTCTTACGCTAAAGACTATCCTTCTTCTCGCTATCTCATCTCTAAAATGAATTGGAGATATTCAAGCACTTTCGGTGACTCCCTCGTGCCTGGAATTTGCTCCTGGTATGGTTAAGGCCTTTCTCTGTCCGAGACCAGGTAACGTTCCTAAGGTGCCAACTACGTTTGTTAGACCTATAGTTCTGCAGGCTTTCTGTCCTCCGCCTTTTCTGACGTCAGACCAGAAGTGACTTAATTTGCTGTGCCCCGTTAGGGCTTTAGATGCTTATGTCCACAGAGCTGCCCTGTGGAGGAGATCGGAACAGCTGTTTGTCTGTTTTGGGTCACCTAAGAAAGGGTGTCTAAGCAAAGGATGAGCAAGTGGGTGGTCGAGGCCATCTCGCTTGCTTACGGTTCGGCCCATCAGCCTTCACCTTTGGCTGTAAGGGCTCATTCCACCAGGAGTATGGCTGCCTCTACAGCTCTTCTTTCAGGAGCTTCTCTTCAGGACGTTTGTGATGCGGCAGGCTGGTCCTCACCGCACACTTTCGTTAGATTTTATTCCCTTGATCTTAGCTCCACTCTCGGGGCTCAGGTTCTCTCGTCGGTTTGTGTCTCCTAATGACACACGACGGGGATTTGGTCGAATGGGGATGTGGGTATTGCGTTCCCACTGCGATTACACGCAGCGGTAGTCCCTGAAGGGGAACGTCCCGGGTTACGTATGTAACCCTAGTTCCCCGAAGGAACGGACGTTGCGTGTCCTGCCATACTCCCGGCATCCCCTTGGGTCGCTTGCTTCAGTAACTTTAAGCTGGCGTATTGTGTGCTCAGGGGATATTTGTAGCTTCCTGGTCGATGACGTCACTCGCTATGACGCTCCATCTCTCCATTGACTGATTTCATTCATGCTTCAGACGCGTTACGCTGGAGGGCGTTCCCACTGCGATTACACGCAGCGTCCGTCCCTTCGGGGAACTAGGGTTACATACGTAACCCGGGACGTTTTGAGGGAGTTTGGAAAACTCCCAGAGAGAAGTGAGCCATTTACCACTTCTAGGAGATCTGCTTCTAAACAGTTAAACACACTTTTGAAGAAAGATTTGGGAAGTGCGTAAAGGGCGCAGGTTGATGTTTTAAGGTGCTGTACAGTATCTTCCAAAATTTTGCCATCAATTTCTTCGAAATCAGACATAGTAACTACTTTCTCAGGTTGCGGTTTGATTTGTCTGACCCCAATGGAACTCAAGGATGTGCTGATCACCTTTCCGATATTATTGATTTTCTCAGAGAAGAAGGAGGCAAACTCACTGCACATGCTCTCTGAGAGCATTTCACTGGGAATTTGGCTTGGGGGTTTGTCAGTCTCTCTACAGTAGCAAAAAGAGTGCGTGTGTTGTTTAAGTTACTGTTTATAATATTTGAGAAAAAAGTCTGTCTAGCTTTGCCTAGTTCCATATTGAAAGCATGGATGCTGTCTTTATAGATGTTATAATGGACTACAAGTTTTGTCTTCTGCCACATGCGCTCTGCTTTTCTGCATTGTCTTTTCATATTTTGCACTGCTGTTGAGTTTCTCCTTCCTTTTTTGTGTGCCACTCTTACTGACTTCCACAGGAGCAATATCATCAATTACACTTTTAACTTTTGAGTTAAAAGAATCAAGGAGAAAATCAAAAGAGTCAGCAGAGATGCTTGGTGTTAAAGATAAAGCCTTCATAAATAGTGCACTAGTGTTCTCATTTAAGCATCTGTTCTTGACAGACACAGATCTAGCTTCAATGGCAGGACAGATCAATATATCAAAGAAAATACAGAAATGATCAGACAGTGCTACATCCTTAACCCTGAAGTGAGGGAAACTCTGTGTTTTCTGTTTCAGAAATGGAGGTATGTCAAACCTGAGAAAGCAGAGTAAGTCAAGCCCGTTTCTGAACGAGAGGTAACTTATACTCAGAGTCAGTTACCATGGTAACTTACTCTGTGAACCTAACCTGGTTGGGAGCAGGTTTTCTTCGGTAAACCCAGAGTTGTTCTTATGTAGTAAATGCACCTTGACATAAGATTTTTTTTTTTTAGATATTTTGAGTGGAAACAACAGGACACAAAGGCTAAGTAAGAAAAGCATTTTTTTTTTTTTTTTTGCAGTGCAGTACATTCATTCGTTGCACATTTTTCTATATAACATCGGAGATGCAGAGCACATTAGTAAGGCCACTGTATCAGAGCGGGAAGGAAAGTATACCTCGCTCTCATTCTCTTTCTGAGAGTTTTTGTGTTGTTTCCTTGACACAAAACCCGTGAGCTCATCAAAGAGGAGTTTCACAGGATTGCAGGTCAGTGGTGGAGAAATCGGTTTAAATGAGGATAATCTGATAAATTACATTCACTTGATAACATCTTGCTGCGACCTCTGTAAGTAACCTAATAATTAGAATTTCCTCTAGGATTTCCAGTGTGGTTGGATGTATTGAAGACACACATAATCCCATCATCGCACCTTCCGAAAATGAACCAGATAACTGTAGGAGGATGCCAGATGGAAGGGTAGAGATATTTGCCGTAACCACCACATCTGTTAAATACACAAATTATTCACAATTTAGTTGGTCATCTTTATTTCCTTCTAATACAAAAGCAACAGTAATTATTTTTTCTGTTGGATTTGAATATTCTTCCAGTATTGTGCATCTCCTCTTCATCTATCAGTGGTGGTGCAGGTCCAGCCTCTGTTGGCGGAGTAGAAGTCAAATGTTAATTTCATTAGCCTAATTACAAAATGCAACAGGTTGGATTAGAGAACATTTAATTATGTGAAAATAGCATTGTACAACATGGAAACACGTGTGGCACATTGAAATAGACAATGAATTATATTTATTTAACATGTCAAATGTAGGTAAAGTCCTAGAGCCATGAACCTTTTATGCTTAAAGATTTAACTGATTGAATTATGGTTTTATTGTTCATTTTTAGTTGCTGTTACATTCTTTTTTTTTGCCTGTTGGATACCATGAAAATTAATATTAGTTCCCTTTCAGTCGATAACGTCGGACGTAGTCGACGCGACTGAAATGGGATCACGCTAGGGAGCCTATCATCTTCGATTACTATTGAACGAGCCAATGGAATTTGGCGTGCGTGATTTGCATCACACACTCCGCCCCCGCGGCGCGGGTATAAATACGGAAGTGGATGCACACACTAGTTGCCTTTCGCTTCGGAGCCGTTCGTCTTTGATGTCTCTGAAGAGTGCTGTTGTGTTCAACGAGCGAGTGTGTCGGTGTTCTTGCGGGAAGACCTCTCCAGTGTTGGTGTTCTACAGCGTGGTGCAGCGGTGATCGCGAGCTTCTCAGCTCTCAACTGCTGTTTTAACAGCATCAAATTTCTACTGTTTGTTTGTGTGTTGACGGTTGGTTAGAGGGCGAGAAGTGAGTGCTTCACTGTTAGTTGAAAGACTATTCAGTGTTGGCCGCGGTCATTCCCTGTGTGCTCCGGCACTGGTGACTCCTCTTTCACACCGCAACCGGTGGAGCTCCCCATTGATCCCGCTGGTCCCTCTGTAATGGACGGGCCAGCCGTGTCATTTGGGGCCCCTCCAGGGGATACGTTGTCAATCGCAGCATCGGAGGGGGAGCTGAACTCTGGAGATGATGACTCGGCTGCACTGCCTCCCTCCGGGAGACCAGTGTTGCCTGAGCCAGATCCAGAGATGTCAGCTATGCTGAAAAAGGGCGCCGAGGCGGTAGGGCTCGTGTGGAACCCTCCACCGTGTCCCGAGCCGTCTCGGTTGGATGATTGGTATATCGGGGCGGGCCGTACTGGTTCTCAGTCCGCCGCCCCGGTTCCTTTCTTTCCTGAAGTGCATGAGGAGCTTACGAGGGCATGGATGGCACCTTTCTCTGCCAGAAACCGCCTGAGTAGCTCCTCCCCCCTCACTACCCTTGATGGGGGAGCGGTGAAGGGTTACGAGGCTATCCCTCCGGTGGAGCGGGCCGTTGCGATGCAGTTATGCCCAACGGCGGCCGCTTCCTGGAGAGGTGATCCTCGTCACCCCTCTAAAGCCTGTAAGTTCTCGTCCGCTCTTACGGGCAAGGCTTACAAAGCTTGTGGGCAAGCCGCTTCCTCCTTGCATGCCATGGCGTTGCTCCAGGTCCACCAGGCCCAGGCACTCATGAACATGCACGAGGGTAGTTCGGACCCTGAGCTCATGGGTGAGCTCCACACTGCAACTGACCTCGCCCTCCGGGCGGCGAAGGTTGCAGCTCGCGCGGTGGGTTCGGCGATGTCCACACTAGTGGTCCAGGAGCGCCATCTCTGGCTCAACCTGGCCGACATGAGAGATGCGGACAAGGTTCGGTTCCTGGACTCTCCCATTTCCCAGGTTGGGTTATTCAGCGACGCTGTGGAGAACTTTGCCCAACAGTTCTCTACAGCTCAGAAGCAGACGGAGGCCATCCGGCACATCCTGCCTCGGAGGGACGCTGCTGCCTTCACCCGCCCCCCGAGGTCAGATCCTCCGCCTGCTCGTCGCCGAGGGCGTCCGCCTGCAGCCGCCTCAGCTCCCGCCGGACCACCGCAGCAGCCTTCACCCAGGTTCCGGCGCGGAGCCGGCCGCGGAAGGGGCGCCCAGCCCGCTCCAGGCGCTGCCAAGCCAGGTGGTAAGCTCCAGCGCAAAAGAAAACGCTGAACCTGGACGGGCTCTCAGGGATGGAAGAGTTGCTTGTGGAGTGGTCGCCGATCCACTCCCTCTGGCTGGTTGGAGGGCCGGCTGGAGTTTTTTGTTATGTGTGTGTCTGTTCCGCCACTGGCCCCTATAAAAACGGGGTCAGCGGTACCCACATATTCAGAAAAAGAGCAATTTTTCTATTCCTGAGTCCCAAGTGGGCCAGTATGGCGGATGTGACCCTGTATAATAGCCTTACATCCCCCAGCTTCCCTTGGTCGCCAACAGGCAGCTTGGGGCGTTCGAGGACCCGGTCATCCGCCTTCTCACGTCCCCTGCCGCTAGTGGAGACAGGTAAGTGTTGCACTGCACACTAACACCACTATCTCTACTTTGCTGCCCCACCTCAGGCTCGGCTACCCCCGCTCAAGTCAGTGATAGTAACATCACATTAGGTGTTGAGCAGACGTGCTACTGAAAATTCAGTGATATTCTTCACACCAAGTGTTGAGCAGTGCTCCTGACTTGTGCGTGCTTATCTTATCCTGCTGGCGAAGGATTTGATATAGCCGCTCCTCCAGCCGGTACGAAGGCCAGTTGTAAACTCGTTCTTCGTGCTACTAGGTGGTGGGTCGTGAACATCTTGGCCCAAGATTGGTCTGCAGCTTTGACCTGAAGGACACGTGGTGTCCTTCCCCTCGAGTGCTCCAGAGCCCGTTGGGTCTTCAGGTCAACTGGAAGAGAGTAATCTCGCCCACGGGCTGAGTATCTCTTTTTCAGTTTTGGAGAGGTACTCGGTCCAACACGTCTCTTCAGTGAGAATGTGTTCAGCTGGTGTTGAAGTGAGAAAGGGTCCCACTGAAAAGATTCAGAGGCTCCTGGGGTATACGATAGCGACAGCCTAAGTTGGCTTCCTCCGTATGTGACCGCTTCAGCGCTAGCTTTACGATCGAGTCCCGAGGTGACCGTGGCAGAGCAGCTCACCCTGTGTGACTATAGTTCATCCCGGTCTGCTGCCAAACCCTCCTCAGCAGAGGGGCCATGTACAAAGGGCGTGTTTTAACGGGGGCCTGGGCGACCCCCGACTACACGGGCATTCGTGCCTCGAGTTGTTAGACATTGCGGGTGTCACAAACTCTCCCGTCACCTCCTCCTTGGAGTCAGACGCTTCTGAGGGCGCCTTGTTCCACCCCTCCCGCTTACTCAATCGTGCCGCCATCGAGCCTCACAACAGTTATAGCCAGGGCAAGTGGAGACTCCATCCCCTGGGGCCGCTGGGTCTTGACCATTCCGGGGCCGCTCAATTGCCCCCCCGGTTTTATTTTTCCGCCAGTGTTTGGGTAAACCGAGCGGACTACCCTTGGACAAACACTGGGTCCCAGCTGTCCCACGGGCCCGCAGAATACGTTTAACCCCAGTGAGCCTTCTAAGAGGTGACGGAGACTCAGTGAAGTTCAGTGAACTTGTCACACTCAAGTGCTGAGCAGAAATGCTCCTGTCGCTCAGTGAGGTTCTTCGTACTCAAGTGTTGAGCAGAAATGCTCCTGAAGCTCTGTGAGTTTATCACACTCAGGTGTTGAGCAGGAATGCTCCTGAAGCTCAGTGAACTTGTCACACCCAGGTTCTGAGCAGAAAATGCTCCTGAAGCCCAGTGATCTTCACATGTTGTGTTGAGCAATGCTCCTGTCTTTTGCGCCCGTCACTTGCACCTACGTGCCAAGTCAGGAGAGGAACAGGTCTTCATAGTTGCCCCTTATTGGCCCAACTAGACCTGGCTCCCATCAACAGCCTTCCTGACTTCCCTGGAAAACTCTTCGGGGGCGGGGCACAATGGCACACGCGTTCTTCCCCCGGGGATTCCGGGCGGTCTTACATCTGAACGCGGAGGTTCAGGTGGCTATCACAAGAATGTGTGATAGTTGCCATCACTTCTGCGAGCACCCCCTAGAATGGGGTAGCGTGCTTACGCCTTTAGAAGTGGAACCTAGTCGTTGAGTGCGTCTTCTCTCCAGAGGAGATCCTGAAAGCTTTCGATCACTTCAGTGCTCTCTTTCCTGCAAAATGGGTTGCAGTAGGCTGTTTTCCTAAATCACCCTCAAATTGATGTTGCCTCGGTGTTTAAACGACGCTCATCGTGTTGCAGAAGTATGCAGAAGCACGTTCTGATCGTCAGGTTCCTGAGGAGCAAGGTCTTGTAAATCCTTGTGTCCCTCTTTATCCTCTTGGGCCTTGTCCCTGGTGCGACTGCACTGCAGGGACCGCCCCTGAGCCACTCCAGGCAGTGAGTTAAAAATTCTGTTATATCAGTTCTCCTGCTCGCGTGGTCTCTACTAGAGGGTAGGGACTTGCTCGCTTTCGGTCAACGTATTGTGCCTGGAGTCTGGGCCGGCTAACTCTCACAAGCTGAGACCCCGGCTCGGATTGTGCCCAAGGTTCCTACCTCTCCCGTAATAGGAGCAGGTGGTGAGCCTGCAAGCGCTGCCCTGGAGGAGGCAGATCCAGCCCTGGCTTCTCTGTCCGTTCGCTTGGACGTGTACAGAATGCAAGTCATAGACCTCAGACCAGCTCTTCAAATATCTGTTGGAATTCAGCAGAGAGGGAAGGCTGTTTCCATGCAAAGTTGCACTTAGTGCTTGCCTTCATTTCGACAAAGATCCGAGATGCAACATGTCCACTTAGGTGTGGAGCTCCTCTATGATGAGTGTAAAGTGCTCCGCCTAGGCGTTGACGATATACTTTGCTAAACAGATTCTAGAGTTGGGGGCTGGACGACACCTAGTTGAACCGCTGCTTCCCGTGGGCTCCCTTCTCATGAAGCCAGTTTCACCGTGAGCCCGGTTCAAGTGTCGGCTTGCTGCGCCATTCCCCTCCTATGGACTGGATACGTGCGCCTTTCTACTCCAGTTGAGTTCCCTTAAAATTGAATCCTGTTGAGTTCCTCCACACCCCTCCGACGTCGGACGTGCGGAACGTCTGGTGTTAGGCCTACCACTCGTAAGCAGTGTGGAACCTGTGTTAGGCTGGGTCCATATGTTGCGGTCCCTTCGGTGACCCCATATGTGTATTCTTCCACGATACGGCTCCCTGCGGTGAGCCCGTGTCTTCCCTCGGCAGAGTCTCTCTGCCGTCACTGTCCGGTGTGTCTCCCCCCGTCTTAGGCTGGAGCCACCCCAGTGACATTCCATATGTTAGACTGCCCGGTTTCCGCCCAGTTCATATGTGTATTCTCCACGTTACCTCCCTCGGGTTGGATGTGGCTTCCGCAGCGTCCCTTCCTTCCAACGTACGGGGAACGCTTTCCCAGTGGTCCTGTAGGAACAGCAGTGACTTCCCTGGCCTAAGCCCTGTCCTTCCCCGCCTTAAGTTTGCGGGGGCATCAGGAGGCTTTGGTTTAGGCACTGGAAGGTGGCAGCGTTAGTGGCGTGTTCAATGGTTGATCCCATTTCAGTCGCGTCGACTACGTCCGACGTTATCGACTGAAAGGGAACGTCCTGGTTGCGTATGCAACCCACCGTTCCCTGAAGGAGGGAACGGAGGACGTAGTCCCCTTGCCACTACCGCTGGACCACCGCTGACCCCGGGTTACTCTCGGCTCCTCAGCGAAAAGCAACTAGTGCGTGCATCCACTTCCGTATTTATACCCGCGCCGCGGGGGCGGAGTGTGTGATGCAAATCACGCACGCCAAATTCCATTGGCTCGTTCAATAGTAATCGAAGATGATAGGCTCCCTAGCGTGATCCCATTTCAGTCGCGTCGACTACGTCCTCCGTTCCCTCCTTCAGGGAACGGTGGGTTGCATACGCAACCAGGACGTTCAATAACGTACCTTTCTGTCAGTTTTCACCTTATAATACAACAGTGATTGAGAATTAAACTTGTGTATTGACTTTTTGTCGGGTGCTGTTGCCATGGTGAATCATAATTTTGGAGCTCCATTGATCATAGCTTTTCATGGTCATGGTGTATGCGCTTAACTCAGAGTCAACCTACTCAGAGTAGATTAAACTAACTCAATTCAGCTATTCAGAAAAATAGAACTCAGAGTTCCCCATCTGAGGGTAAATCAACTCAAGAGTTCAAGTTTTAACTCAGAGTTGGTTGAACCTCCTTATTGAAACAGGCCCCTGGAGACTGCTGTTGCATCAGCTGCTCTTCAGTGTAAAGATGTGGATCATACACAGTGGTGGAAGGAGTGCATAAAAAGGCTTCAGGAACTAGGGATGCACCGATACCATTTTTTTCAGAATCGATCTGATCCGATACCAAACATTCTGAGTATCGACCGATACCGATCCGATACAAGCGCAGTTTTTTTTAAATCAAGTAGAATTTATATAACTCTCTGGGTGTTGAACTGATAATCACTCTTTTGTATGTTAAACACAATCTACTTAATACAGACAGCTTCATTATAAAGAAAAACAACAAATCAAAAAAATATATGATCATAATCTATGACTAAAATGCTGTTATAAACTAGATTAGTGGATAGTTCAGCAGTAAAATTTAGTCTAGAAAAAATCCTGAGTGCACAATAATTGTATAAAATCTGAACATTTAGTGAAAAAAAACATTTAGTGGGGAACAAATAAGAGACAATAAGTGTAACACTAAATCTGGTAAAACCTTACACATTGCTCTTTGTATTGTTGTAAAATACATCCATGTAAAACAAGATAACAAAATAAAAAAGATAAATTATATAGCTATAGGCTACTATAAAATTGAGACATGTTTTAAATGTATAGCAAAGCTGTTTAATGAGGCAGCAACATATGATAGATGGGAAAGAACACAGAAAGGCTATTAATAATCTGTCATTGCGTCACTGTATTATGATATGAAAGGCTGCAATACAGTGCTGATAAAAGAGGTTATGCTCATCCCGAGCGCAGAATGATGCGCTCGAAGCAACATGAATCACAGCGTGCAGCTCGTCGAGTCCGCATTGTTCAAAGCACAAAGGAAAGACATGTTGATGCGTAGTGTATTATACAGTATCTATCTATGCAATAGTTTATTGAGCCTTTTCTTTTAACAGTTTTAAATTTCAGTTACTGTGCGCGTCAAGAACAGTTATAGTGCTCTGACTCTACTCTAGTGTTGTGATCTAACAGACACCAGGTAGAAAGTAACATGATTAAGTTACAGCAATAAAGTCCAACAAGATAAAGTTGTTTTATGCGAAAAGTCATCGGGTTACGACTGTAACCCTTGTTCCCTGAGAAAGGGAACTCGGACTGCGTCGTTTGACACTTTGGGGGAACGCCCCTCAGCGTAGCGCCTCTGAAGTATGAATGAAACTAAGCCAATCTCTGATTGGTGTTGCGTCATGACGTAATGTGTGACGGCATACAAGCGGAAGCTATAAAGGACGCCGGCACACATGAGATGTCAGCTTCTGTGATGAAGCAAGCCCTCCCAGGCAGTGGAAGGTGTGGCGAAGGGACGCAGTCCTCGTTCCCTTTCTCAGGGAACAAGGGTTACAGTCGTAACCTGAGGACGTTCCCTTTCGAGGGAACTTGGACTGCGTCGATTGACACTTTGGGGGAACGAGTACCCACTATGCCACAACGCGCCCTGCACGAGAGTGCCAGGTGTTGACGGAATGTCCAGGCTATAGAACCTAATAAAGGTATGAGGGGTGGCCCATCCAGCTGCATCGCAGACTTCCTGGATTGGGGCCCCCGCGAGAAGGGCTCTAGAGGATGTCATGCCTCTGGTTGAATGAGCCCTCACGGCCAAAGGTGAAGGCAAACTGCGCACCTGGTAGGCCAAAGAAATAGCATGGACAATCCAGTTGCTGAGGGTCTGTTTGGAGGCGGGCAGACCCTTCTTGGGCGACCCGAAACACACCAGCAACTGGTCCGACTTCCGCCATGAAGAGGACCTCTGAATATAGACTTTTAGAGCTCTGACAGGACAGAGCAGATGAAGTCTCTCCTCATGCGCCGTCACGTGAGGTGGAGGATGAAAGGCCTGCGGGTCCGTAGGCCGTGCCGAATTGATTGGCACCTTAGGAAAATAGCCCGGCCTGGGATGTAGAATGGCTTTAATGTCGCCTTGAGCAAACTCCAGGCACCCGTTAGATATAGAGAGTGCCTGGAGATCTCCTACCCTCCTCAGAGAAGTAATGGCCAACAGAAAAAACACCTTCAGGGAAAGGTTCTTGGCCTCAGCCGACTCCAATGGTTAGAAGGGGGCCTCGGCCAGCCCTTCGAGAACCACTGCCAGGTACCATGTGGGAACCCTGGAACGAGCCGCAGGTCTCATCCTCCAGGCCCCACGGAGGAAAAGTACGACCAACTGCTGTCTCCCAAGAGGTCCATCACCCAGTGGAGCGTGGAAAGCCGCAATGGCAGCCACGTACACCATGAGTGTGGACGGGGTAAGACCAGCTGAAAAACGATCCTGGAGGAACTCCAGAACTGAAGCCACTGGGCAGTTAACTGGATCCATCCTCACGCTCTCTACACCAGTTGGTAAAGACATTCCACTTTAAGCCGTACAATTTCCTCGTGGAGGGAGCTCTGGAGCTGAGTATGGTCTCCACTACTCCAGCTGATAGGCTGGCCTCTAGGTACTGTGCCCCCTCAGGGGCCAGACCCACAGTTTCCATAACTCGGGCCGAGGGTGAAACATTGAGCCCTCTGCCTGTGACAGCAGGTCCCTCCTGAGGGGAATCTCCCACGGAGGGCCGTTTAGGAGCGATACAATGTCTGAGAACCATACTCGGGCCGGCCACAACGGGGCTACCAGCAGTAGACTGATCCCGTCGCGACGGACCCTCTCTAGAACTCCCGGGAGCAGAGCGTTCGGGGGAAATGCATACAGACGCAGCCTCGGCCACGTCTGCACCATGGCATCCAACCCCAGCGGGGCTGGATGAGTGAGGGAAAACCACAGTGGACAGTGGGTCGTCTCTCGAGACGCGAATAGGTCCACTTCCACTGGGCCGAACCTCTGAGAAATTGACTCCACCACCTCGGGGTGGAGTCTCCATTCCCCTGGCCTCAGCCCCTGTCTCGACAGGATGTCTGCTCCCTGATTTTGACTCCCTGGGATGTATGTTGCTCTTAGAGATAACAGCTTCCCCTGGGACCACAGGAGGATCTGATGCGCCAGTCTGCATAGAGGGCGAGACCTCAGACCCCCCTGATGGTTTATATAGGCCACAACCGACATATTGTCTGACCTCACAAGGACATGATGACCTTTGAGGTCCAGCAGGAAGCTCGTCAGAGCTCGGAGCACCGCCAAAATCTCCAGGGAGTTTATGCGCCAGGAGGAATGATGGTCTTGCCATAGGCCTGTCGTAAACCGGCCGTCCATGACCGCGCCCCAGCCCGTGAGGGAGGCATCTGTCGAAACGGTTTTCCGGCGACATGATGCTCCCAACACTGGACCTTGGGACAGAAACCAAGCTTTTTTCCACATAGATAGGGAACGAAGGCATCTGCGCGTAACCCTGATCATGCGGAACGGGTTCCCCCTCGGGGAGAACCCCTTGGTTTTCAACCACCACTGGAGGGCCCTCATGTGCAGCAGGCCAAATGGAATAATGTTGGACACTGCTGCCATGTGCCCCAACACTCTTTGAAAATGTTTCACAGTAATGGCTTGGCCTAACTTTATCCTGGACACTGTGGCCAGAATGGACTCGATTCGTGCAGGAGACAATCGTGCCCGCATCGTGACCGAGTCCCACGCTCTTTTTCGTGTTGAATCTCAACCCCAGGCTTTGAATGTGGACGAGGACGACATCTTGATGCCGAACCGCCAGCTCTTGTGACTGGGCCAGAATCAGCCAGTCATCGATATAATTGAGCACCCTGATGCCATGGAGCCTCAGCGGTGCTAGAGCTGCATCCAAACATTTGGTAAATGTGCGTGGGGAGAGAGCTAGGCCGAACGGAAGAACCGATATTGGTACGCTTTGCCCCCGAAAGCGAACCTCAGGAACTTCCTGTGAGATGGAAGGATGGATATGTGGAAGTATGCGTCCTTTAGATCTATCGTGACAAACCAATCCTCGGATTGAATTTGACTCACGATGATGGGAATAGTGAGCATCTTGAACCTGAATCTCCTCAGAGAACGATTCAAGTGTCTGAGATCTATTATTGGACGCAACCCCCCATCCTTTTTGGGAACTATAAAGTAGCGGCTGTAAAACCCGGACTACCTGTCCGGTGGAGGAATATGTTCTATAGCCTCCTTTACCAGCAGGGAGTTTACTTCCTGTTCCAATACCCGACCCTGCACTGGGTCGACTGCAGTCCAGACCACCCCGTTGAACCTTGGTGGGCATAAACCGAACTGCAGCCTGTACCCCTTTTGAATGGTGCGCAGGGCCCAAGGCGAAATATTCGCTGAGATTTTTCGCATGAGATTTTTCCATGCATCGAAATATTTTACCAAAGGAACCAGGCTCTCAAGGTACCAATAGGGATTCGTTCTCGGCCCCCTGAAGCGTATCTCCGGCAGGGTTTGACCGAAAACGATTCTCGATGGGCGGACGCGATTGCTGACCGGCCGCAAGCCTGTGGGGCAGACAGAGCAGCGTGCGTTCGCTGGAAACCGATGTGTCCTGAAGCGCACTTAACCCTCTGAGGTCGACTATCGCGCGGGCGCGATAGTCTCGCTTTTTTTCTTATCAGTGCAAAAGAAACTAGAAAATTAGAAAATACTCTGAAAAAAACTAGAAAATACTCTGTTGATTTTGATCTTACATATTAAGTGTTGTACATCATTAGATCCTGATAAGTGTCTATTTTTTTGTGGATACTCACAATAAAAACAAAGTGTTGTGCTTTTCACCAAATAAAGAAAAACAAACATGATGCGCGTTCTGCCTTCTCTCTGTCAGTTAAGTCCATTCTGAAACGCGTCCGAAAATTAACTGTAATTCCGCGAATACTTGTCATACAGGCACGAGTGTTTTTCCATAATGAAGCTTGAACTCTCTTCTTTTAAATGAGTTAATTTATATAAAAAACAAATATTCTCAGTTTATGTAATCTGTATGAAAAGAGAGAGATGTCAGTCTTTTTCTTTCCAGCTCATTATACCTCATTACGCGTTAATGTGCCACGCCCACGGAGAGCGCGCCGTATTCAAACGCAAATGATCTAAGGCAAGCCATTCAAACATGTCAACGCCCACCAGCTGGATTATAAAACACATCGGCTGCGTTCCAAACCGCATAGTCAATGAGTAGGTACTTAATTTCAATGAGTACTTACTTAACGAGCGCTAAAAGAGTAGGTACTTTATAGCCAAATCTCGTTGAGTATGAATGCGATCCGGACATCATCCGCCATGTTGACGTTATCATGTGACCTACGACACGTTATCACAAGCGCAACAACTTAAAAGATGAACGACACGTTTAATTCATCTATCTGTAAATATCTTGATATTGATGAAACTTGCTCATTTTTTGGTATTGTTGAAGAAACAGCTGCCAATTTATTTTGTGAATACATTTAGGGTTGATTTAAGTTGTTATATTTTAAACCCTTCTAATGTGACCCACAGTTCCTTATAACGATTTTTTAAGAAACCCCAAAATCGTTATCTCTTGAATATGTTGTTAATTTCTTTATTTTATACCCAAAAAGTTTCTCCTTCAAGTTTTCCTCTTTTCTTGATGAATTTACCTCTCGTTTCATCCCTCAGACAATAACAACAAAACTATTTTTTAATGTATTATGAAGAACTATTTATATTTAAAGATATTTAGCCTTGTTATTGTTCTTTTTTCCTGTGTATAAATATCATATTATGATGTACACAAACCAATGATCTTTATGTTTTCTGTTTTGTCATTATGATTGTTCATTGTTAGATACAACTAGTATCTTTCCATGATATTTATGTAATAAGTTTATAAGTTTAAATTATATGAGCGACAGGTGCACTAACACTTCATTACATCAGTAACTCGACAGCACAACCTAGAACAGTTTTCCTCTGCGTTTACTGTCTGCAGTGCACAAGGAGACGGGCCGCTGCTCGAAGATCTCCTTTGGAGAAACTGTTGACTTTATACTCGAAAAATGCAAGTATCGCTCATAAAAAATTAATATTACCTCAGAAGGAATTGCATTGTTAGCCCACCCCAAAACTTAAACAAAATAATATTAAATGCTGACCAATACTTAATTATATTACTTTTTTTACATACTAAAAATGATATAATTTAATAAAACAAGCAAAATGTAATTTGTTTTGTCATATGAGTTATGCATGAATACACGTGAACATCTCAATTGTCAGTCAAGCAATGAATTAATGCATACATTAAATAATTATATTTTATATACTGACAACAATAAGAAACATGAATAAATGAGTAAAAGAACAAATAAAAGTAACCATCACACAATAAACAAATGCATGCACATGAAACAAATCTTTATTCAAACTACAAGCATGTATTTGGGCGCTGAAGCCCACATCCTACTGCCATCTCAACACAGCGGTTCCCATTCTGCGGCTTTATTCTGATGAATTCACCAGAGGTGACCGTGCCTTCGTGCCGGAGCTTGTTGCTGCGCTGCGCTTCACAATCTGAGGCGATAAGGGCAGATGGAGAGATCTTATGACAGTCTCATCCATGGCACCGTTTCCAGGATTCAGCTCTGGGCTCCTCATCCTCAGTGCTCACACCAGTCTGAATAAAAACATGTTTAGTTACTTTATAGATTTGTTTATTTACCTTATTTACAGCACATTAGTCTAATGTCAACAGTGTTGACAACAGTGAATTAACGTTATCCTATCCAATGATAATGCCACACATACATCACTCAGATGTCTTTTTCATGTTGTGATGTGCTCATCTGCAATATGTCAATACTTACAATATTTTCCTTTATGATGTAAATATACATTTTAAATAAGCGTGTTTAAGATGTATATGGTTATGTAACGTTAAATCCACTTTAGAGACGTTACGTGTGCTTAGAGCTCCCCTGTTTGCTAGCTATACCTCTATATCTCTTAGCACTGTTGACGATTGCTCGATTGCTTTTGTCCGCCTCGCTGCCTGCTGTGAGCTGTGAGTTTGTTTGCGTCGTGGCTGTCTAAGCCTCGTATTAGCTTCGTATTTTCTTCTGTTTTTCCGTATTTCTCTCTTTATTCTGTTCTGAACTATCATTTAACTCATAATTACAACTCGGACTGTTGGCCATTATACGGTTGGAACCACAAATACGGTTTGAACATTGATTGTTGGTCGTAGAGCGAGACACTGCTTCACTGCTGCTCGCCCTGCGATCGACTGCTTTTGTCAGCCTCGTTGCCTGCTGTGAGTTTGTTTGTTTTCCCGTCTATCGTGCGTCACTGTTACAACTCGGACTGTTGGCCATTATACGGCTGGAACCGCAAATACGGTTTGAACATTGATTGTTGGTCGTAGAGCGAGACACTGCTTCACTGCTGCTCGCCCTGCGATCGACTGCTTTTGTCAGCCTCGTTGCCTGCTGTGAGTTTGTTTGTTTTCCCGTCTATCGTGCGTCACTGTTACAACTCGGACTGTTGGCCATTTATACGGCTGGAACCGCAAATACGGTTTGAACACTGGTTGTTGGTCGTAGAGCAAGACACTGCTTCACTGCTGCTCGCCCTGCGATCGACTGCTTTTGTCAGCCTCGTTGCCTGCTGTGAGTTTGTTTGTTTTCCCGTCTATCGTGCGTCTACATTACACCCATACCACTAAAAAGACGGGTTTTACCCAAGACTTGAGTCATAAATTAGTATAAATATTAATAGCATCACTGGTTGCATCATTGCTAACTTACTGTCCATCTGTTAAAATGGCGAACATATCAGGTGTATGTTATTTACCTTTTGGTGCAGATTGGAATAAATCTGAATTGCTCGCAGTGCAGTCTGAATTAGAAGCTGTAGAAAAGCAGATCCGTGACCTTCTAGAGAGACAAGCTGAGCTGAGAGACCGGCGTTTAGCTCTTGAAACATCACGCGCTGATGCACACGGATCAGTGATTAACGTTAGTAACCCGCTGACGCTGACCTCGTCTACTCCGTGCGTTTCTCAGCATTGGTCCCGAGCGTCCAGGTCACGATCAGCCATGGTTTCATTCACTCCGGCTCCAACACACCACCACGAAGCCTGGGTGGTTCCGCGGAAGCCGCGAGCCAGGGCAAGAATCTTTTCGCCCCTCCCGGTTTTCGAGATCTCCACTCAGAACCGATTCTCCCCTCTTCGTGAAACGGAACGCGATGCTGTGATCATCGGCGATTCCACCGTCCGACACGTCCACGCTACGTTAGGTAAAAGTAAGGTGCACAGTCACTGCTTTCCTGGTGCTCGTGTTCTCGATATCACTGCGCGGGTAACTGAGATCTTGAACGGTGACGGGCGCGTCGGAGCTGTTGTGCTGCACGTGGGAGCTAACGACATTAGGCTGCGACAGACGGAGGTTCTGAAGAAAGACTTCAGGAGCCTTATCGATACGGTACGCAGCACATCGCCTGAAACATCGATTATTGTGTCTGGACCGCTTCCTACTGTACCGATGGTGGCCCATCAATAAACACTTATTTCTACCTTTCTTTATTTTGATTTGTTCGGGCGCCAGCCAGGCATTTAATCCTGGCAGTAAGTAAACTCCGGATAGATTATTTAAAAACCACCAGCTACATATGAAGGACTTGAAATATAAATAATCAATTCAAACCTGTAGGAAACCAATCAATTAATTCGCAGATTTATTTTAAACAGTTAGCACAAGTAACACTCAACACAGTGAAACACAACACACTTGTGTTTGGACATCACAGAATAAGATACTATATCGTATCCACCATGAAAACAAAGAAAACAAATGAAAAACAAAATAAAACAAAAATCAAATTTAGATAAGGCAGCAACAATGGCGATTCGTCAATGGCAAGCATTACTCAATTTATGAACTCACAGACCGTCACAAACAATCTTATTCACTCTTCAAAACAATAGTAGGTACAGTGAAAAAACAGTGCTGTGATCAAACCTATCAATGAAGGCAATTTACCACTCAGGTTCGCTTTCACACAGTTTATATGCTCTCAACCAACCGAGAAAAAGTCCGATTGCTTTCGTGGGTGCGTGTGTGTGTGTGTGTCGACTTGCTGGTCGTGTGCATGAACTGCGAGTGCATCAAGTCCGTACCCGGTACCGTTGTCTTCGTTTGAAGTAGCAGTTAAGTAACAGGAGCTTCGTTTGCAACAAGTTTCCAGGAAAACAGTTATCAGTCGATAAGGAATTATCTCAATTCACTGCACCTTTGCCGTCAGCCACGATAGAGAGCCTCCGCCACTGCTTCACAGCTGCACCCTCATTCACTCCGTCACGTCATGCAAGGTAAGCATAAACCACACCTCCGGCCACTGCACGCTTCCTTCACTCTTCTCTCCGAAGCAATTCATTCCTCGTACCGAAACACGGAACATCTCACGCTGTCTCGTGACAGTCAGCACATATCTTCGAAGCAACAAGACCTCTCACATCACAGTTCACTTCCGCCACCTGCGCCACACCATTTCCCTCCTTAAATAGTTCGTCACAATTGATTAGCCTCTTCTAATTGGTCAACATTGAGAAAAAATAAATAAATAATTAAGTGGCTACGGAATTCCGTTCTGCCACACTACGTACCGACGAGGGCATGAAAAGTTCAGTAGATTATTCGCGCTAAATGAATGGTTATTGTCATGGTGCAATGAGCAGAAACTAATTTTTGTAAATAATTGGAATCTGTTTTGGGAGCGACCAAGGCTCTTCCGCGCTGATGGCTTACACCCAAGTAGAATCGGGGCAGATCTTCTGTCGGATAACATCTCCAAGATGTTAAATACCGTTTGACTAGTAACCAAAAATCCAAATCACAGTCTCTACTGCACCAATTTAATTGATATTAATACTAGTGTAGAACATTGCATAGAAACTATTCCTCGTTTACTAAGATCAAATAATAAATCTACTGCGGGATCTAGAAAAAATCTAATTGTTATTAAAACAAAAAATCTCGCTAGTAGTGAACAAAAACAATTTCTAAAGCTAGGTCTCCTAAACATTAGATCGCTCACACCTAAGGCGGTTATTGTAAATGAAATGGTCACAGATAATAATTTCGATGTTCTGTGCCTTACTGAAACCTGGCTAAAACCAAATGATTATTTCGGTCTAAATGAGTCTACTCCGCCAGGATACTGTTATAAGCATGAGCCCCGACTGATCGGTCGTGGCGGCGGTGTTGCAACAATTTACAGAGATACCCTTAATGTTACTCAGAAAACTCGTGATAGGTTTAATTCGTTTGAAGTGCTTGTGCTAAATGTTACGCTCTTAGATGTAAGAAAAAAACCACATTATCTCTAGCATTGGCTACCGTATATAGACCTCCAGGGCCTTACGCCAATTTCCTAAAAGAGTTTGCTGACTTTCTATCAGATCTTTTGGTCAACGTCGATAAAGCATTAATTGTTGGAGATTTTAACATACACGTAGATAATTTAAATGATGCGTTAGGGGTTGCGTTTACAGATTTATTAAACTCCTTCGGGGTCAAGCAAAACGTCACCGGACCAACTCATCGTCTTAATCATACACTCGATTTAATTATATCATATGGAACCGATCCAACCGATATAGATATTGTACTGCAAAGTGATGATGTCACTGACCACTACTTGGTAACTTGCATATTACGCACTGCTATAATATGTCATGCTGCGCCATGTTATCGACCAGGTAGAACAATTCGTCCATCCACCATAGATCATTTCTCAAATAGCTTATCTGATCTGTCCCAGCTGCTGCCTGAACCCAAACAAACAGATGAACTAGACGAACTAACTAGCACTATGAGCTCCATTCTCTCTAGAACATTGGATATTGTTGCACCCATTAGATTAAAAAAGGTCAGAGAAAAAAGTATAGCACCATGGTACAATAATACTATGTATGTTTTAAAGAGAGAAACCCGTAATTTAGAGCGTAAATGGAAAAAAACTAATTTAGAGGTCTTTAGAATCGCGTGGAAAGACAGTATGTCACGTTATAAAAAGGCCCTTAAACCGGCCAGGGCGGAGCACCTCAGCAAATTAATAGAAAACAACCGAAATAATCCAAGGTTTTTATTTAATACCGTGGCTAGACTAACAAATAAACAGACGTCGTCTGAACAAAATACCTCGTTACAGTTTAGTAGTAATGATTTCATGAACTTCTTCACCGAGAAAATTGAAAGCATCAGAATCAAAATCGTAAACGTTCGATCTCTGCTCGCGCCTTATAATTCAGCCGCAATTATCACCCCGCAAGAACAATTACAATGCTTTACAACCATAGAACAAAAAGAGTTAAATAAACTTATCACTTCATCTAAAACAACAACATGTTTATTAGATCCTATACCAACTGAACTACTGAAAGAAGTGTTACCTATAGTGGAAGAGCCTCTTCTCAATATTATTAACTCATCTTTATCTTTAGGTCATGTTCCAAGAACGTTCAAGCTGGCAGTTATAAAACCTCTTATTAAGAAACCACAATTAGATCCAAATAACCTAGCAAATTACAGACCCATTTCGAATCTTCCATTTATGTCAAAAATATTAGAAAAAGTTGTGGCTGCTCAACTCGGCTCTTTCTTGCAAGAAAACGACATCTATGAAAAGTTTCAGTCTGGATTCAGGCCACATCATAGCACTGAAACTGCCCTTGTTAGAATCACAAATGATTTACTTTTAGCTTCGGACCAAGGCTGTATCTCAGTACTAGTTTTACTTGATCTTAGTGCTGCGTTCGATACTATAGATCACACAATACTCTTAGATCGACTACAAAATTACACTGGTGTTCAAGGACAAGCATTAAGCTGGTTCAGGTCATACTTATCTGACCGCTACCATTTCGTCTACTTAAATGGAGAAAAATCGATTATAACTTCGGCAAACTATGGAGTGCCGCAGGGATCTGTGTTAGGCCCTTTATTATTCTCAATATATATGCTGCCACTTGGTAATATTCTAAGGAAACATGGAATTAGTTTCCATTGTTATGCTGATGACACTCAAATATATATTTCATCACGGCCAGATGAATACGCTAAATTATCCAAATTGACAGATTGTGTTAATGATATAAAAGATTGGATGACGCGTAATTTTCTTTTATTAAATCCAGACAAGACAGAGGTAATACTTATCGGTTCTAAAAACCGTCCACAAAACCCTTCACAGCACGACTTTAACATAGTAGGATGCAGGGACGTGCACAGGAATTTTGAGGGGCAGTTGCTCTGACCTGAAAAAAGGTGATTTGACCAGCTTCAACTTTGAAAAGGAACGTTCTACTGTTGCAGTGGACACGGGTAGAGTGGCATATATTTTGATTAGTTTGAATAGTGTGGGGAATATGACGTTAGCATTGTTTTCCTTGAATACTTCAAGCATAGACTTGACTGTCCTCTTGGGACACTTGTAAGATGCATGGAAGACTCTCAGCTCTGTTTGAAGGCTACAATCTACTCTATTGTAGTTTAACACATAAGGAACCGTGTTTACTCACATTTGAAAACCCCCGGCGTCGCTGATCTCCGTGATGTTTGATAATGACGTATGCTCTCGCGTGGCCTCCTGGGATAGAAGAGTATCCTTCGGTTGAGCACTCAAAAATCGGGCCGGAAGCAGTAAGCCATTCGGGAACTTCTCCCCTACTCTTTTATGAATACTGATGTTTCGAACGTACTGCTTCCTTCACGTACTGTTTTCGCCTACTATATAGTAGGAAAGTAGGCACATTCTAACGCACTTAAGTCCAAATCTCGCAATAATTGGTACGTCACCCAGGTAATTCTCGCCTACTCTTTTGGATGAATATATACTTTTTCGCTCGCCTACTCTTTTCCCATACTAAATAGTAGGGAAGTATGCGGTTTGGAACCCAGCAATCGTGTTTAGTAAGTATCTTGTACAGCTGTGTACACAGTGTATCCTTTCGGTGTGAGCAATAATACTATCTAATAACCCTGGAAAATGTACCAGAAGTGGTAGTTTCATTTCGAGGAGCAACGGATCCAGCTGATGTAGTAAGTCATTTATTCTTAAGTGCTTTGTTCTAATCGCGGTATTGAATAGTGTCTGTAAACCGCAAAAAGACTGTTTAAATATGAATTGCGTGTCTGTGTGTAGGCTAAATGATGAATGAACGGCACAGGCGCACGCGCTTTGTTTACTACAGTTATAGAGCGCGTGCCTGTGCCGTTCATTCACTCTCGCACCTACATTAGTAAACGTTATGTTTACATCAACACATCCAAACTATATTGCTATAGCCTACTAAGATGAGTAAAAATATACTGAAATATGTTGAAGTAAAATGTCTATATAAGCAACAAACTGCAAATTAACATGTATATGCTAATATATCATACACAATATGTTACAGACTAAATATGAATGTTTAGACAAGATTTTGTGATTAGTTTTGGATAGATTATAAAGTTTTGACTGTAAAAAAAGACTACTGTCACATTAAATAGGTAAGCTTTTGTTCACCAATCTCTGCTCATAGTTAAATATACTATAGTATGATGTTTTGTCAAAAATAAAGTAGGTATATTGAATTATCAACTAAGATGTTATTATAGTGTTTGTTCCAATATTCAAACTAATGAATCCTTACCTTTTTTAATACGCATGATAAAATGTATACTTTTTACAAAGCAATACACTTGAAATATTGTTAAAATTGTAATTGTTGTTGTAATTGTAACCTATTTGTAATTGGTTACAATTTCTAATTGTAAAATATGTATATATAGATCATTTCTTTTGTCCTTGCATTCTTTGGGACCATGTGACACACCATGTGTGAAAGGGCTAATTAATATGCAGCTCATTATGCGGCACATTATCCGGCCTTTGTCTTCTCAGGTGTGAACACGCCTCCACGCATATTGCCTTTCCAAACAAAAGGTGTCTTATAAAATTTAAATCAATGTATTGTTTTGTGTAAATGATTAGGCAGGATGATTTTCAGATCATTTTGAAGCAAAAATTCTAGGCAACAACACTCATTAGTCAAAAGTCTTGTGGACACATATTTAGTATGTCTTTTGTGGCCTTATTTCAGACACTTTAAGTTTTAGTTTTTTCAATATCCATGCATAAGCAATATTCTCTCAAAAATACAAACATGTACATACATGTTGCTCACATATTACGGTAGCCCCGTTTGTGCTATATAGAGTGAATTTACACCTTTGCCATTAACATGTTTATAAATAACTGAAAAAAGCACAAATGTCAGAGCATGTCAGAACACCTCAAGGACCCCAAAAAACCCTTAGACCTGAGAGGGTTAACGGCGGGATACAGACATCGACTTCCTGAGGGTTCCCCTGAGGGGATGCTCTTTTGGTTTCGTTCTCGACACCCTGAAGCGGAGGACCGGCAGGGAATAATCGAAAACCGTTTCCGATGGTCGAACATGAGCACTGCCTGGCCGCAAGCCATTGGGACGAACACTGCAGCGCGCATTTGCTGAAAACCGATGTGTCCCGAAGCGCACTTGACGCGGGATACAAACATCGATTTTCTGAGGGCTCCGCGGAAGAGCAATACTCGCTCGTCCCTCCACGGGGGGATAGCCCTGTTATTTTTGTCTCGTTTTCGATACCCTGAAGCGGAGGACCGGCAGGGAAGAATCGAAAAACGATTTTTGATGTGCAGAAGGAACACTGCATGGCCGCAAGCCTGCTTTCGCTGCTTATCATTTTAATTCCTCAGAAATAAATGTAGCCATAAACACTGTATAAGTGAAACACGGTCTGAATGGTAGGCTGAATTAAAATATCTAACTTCCGATATTCAAAAGTCCGAAATATTTCATCATTTTAATTTCTTAAAATTAAATGCAGCCATAATTACCAGACAATACTGTTTTGTGTTAGGCTATCTCGTAGTCCACACGCTGCCTCGGCAACGCGAGATTCGAGTCGTTCACAATATATTTGGCTTCCAACCCAAGAAGAAAGTCAACAGGTGCGAGGCTGAAACATCCGACAGCGCACGGATATACGCGTCGAGATATTTCTCAATGAACACAGCCAGCACCCTCGGGAGCGACTGTTCATCCCTTGCACACACACAGAATCTTTATTGCAAAGTAGACACGTAATCTACGCGTTGCCTCGGCAAACGCGAGATCCGAGCAACTAGATTCTGTATTGCAATGTAGACCTTTGATGTACGCGCTGCCTCGACAAACGCGAGATCCAAGCCTGACCATCCTAATCCTTTTTTTTTTTTTTTTTAAATGGCCAGGCGGGAGCGCAGCACATGGATTGGAAGTGTTTCACAATCCTCGCAAGCAGCCCCCTCGAGAGCTGCCAGCGCGTGCTGCACTCCCAAACAATGTGTAGGCCTACACAAACGATGTGTGTCCCCACCCGTGATATAACAAGGGCAGGGATGCACACACCGAGTGAAACTTGGGCTCGCCATAATATATATATATATTGAAGGGGGTGGATTGGAATCCACTGCTGCTTCAATGTATATGTAATGATTGATTATAATTAAGGTATTAATCAATATTTTTCCTTCTAAATATCAAATGAATTGAATGACTTCTCTGGAGATTTTACTTTATTTATATAAGTTACCAGTGTGATTACTGAAATGTTCTTTTCATGTATTTTTTAATGTCTGTATTTGATATCTGAATGCAGTGCTTGCTTATTTAACACAGCTTCCAGAAATGAAATAGGGACTTGTTTTGTGTTTGAGAAAGGTCTTCAATGTGTTTAAACATATAGGGGTCATTGAAGCCAATCGTTTAAGGGGCCATTTCTTTGTTAAAGCCTTTCTTTCCAGTTAGACTAAAGTTTAGCTATCCTTGAGAGAAAAAACGCATTATCTTGATGTTTTGAGAGGACTCTCCTGTTTATAGTGAGAGCCTGGCCAAATCCAACCTTGGAAAAGCTGTGTGTCGGTGTGTGTGTTAGTCTTCTTGGTTACAGGTTAAGGAACCACTGGCATTATTGGAGATTGACTGAGTTGTTGTTCTGGACATGCTGGCGCCCAGCAACCCAAATCTGCGACCTGGAAGGTCATGACGTGCCTAACTTCAGCTGCATAATCGATGGAGATATGCTTCAGTCTATCTGTATATGTGTGGAAAATTACTGTGTTTATCTATTTCATAGCCAATGAGAATCATTCATCCTGTAAGCAATGACGTAGCTTAGACCTTGGAAATCGTATAACTGCTGTGATCTTTGTAACTGTAAGCGGGGCGGCCTACGAACTCCTGTGCGAGTATTGAAGCTGACTTCTGCTGATGAAACTGCAAACTATCTTCAGTAAATATTTTCTCTAATTTTTTATAATTCTGACTCTGGGTCTTCATTCTTCATATCTGGTTCTGGGTCTTTAACTGTATACCCCTTACAATATATACATATAGTTGTAATGCTTTGTGACAGACAACACCAAATAAGACAGACAAGTCAAACAGAGAGCGCTTTGCTGAAGAACAAAAAGCTGACATCTCATGTGTGCCGGCGTCCTTTATAGCTTCCGCTTGTATGTCGTCACACAATACGTCATGACGCAACACCAATCAGAAATTGGCTTAGTTTCATTCATACTTCAGAGGCGCTACGCTGAGGGGCGTTCCCCCAAAGTGTCAATCGACGCAGTCCGAGTTCCCTCGAAAGGGAACCATTGACCTTTATCTACAGATCAAGTATAATAATAGTAACATTGAATCATCTTGGAGTGAGAATCATCAGAATGATGACAGCCGCAGCGGAGGGAAAAGTTTACGTGATCTTGAATTTAATGACTTAACGTTAAAAGTTAATTTCTATCTCACATTATACTATATAAGGGCTTCAGAACACTTGTAATATAGTGCACAAAAACTTTATGGTGCTTTATAATGTTTTTGTGCATTTTGCTTAACAATAACACAGAATAGTATACGCACAATATCGGATTTGGATCGGCCTTGTCTGACCGATACCTGATCCGGCAAAAATGCCAGTATCGTAGCCGATACCGATACAGAGTATCGGATCAGTGCATCCCTATCAGGAACTGAGGACAGAAAGCGAATTCAAGATTGTGTTTTAAAAAAAAGGAGAGGGCTGAGGTTGCTGGAATTGAGTTTGCAGAAAAAATACCTGCAAGGTATAAGTACAGTTCTAAGTCAACAGAAGAAGACCGTCACCCTGAGAATTTGTGTGGTATACTACATGGTATACTACACATTTTTTGATACCATTACTCAATAGATGGTCAGATGATTCAAAGGAAAGGATAATAGTTCAACTAATATTATCCTCGAATGCTTACACAGTCTATGTAACGTTTTGGTCATGTTATATGTCTTTGTCATGTTTCATGTCTATCATGTGATTCCCTGTCATAGTCATGTGATCCTGCCATGTGTTCCCTTGTCTGATGTGTCATGTTGTCATTGGTTCATTGTTTCATTGGTTCACAGGTCTTTGTTTTGTTTTGTTTGTGTAACCATTGATGGTAAAGCTCCATGTTCACGTTCACGTTTATGTTTATGTTTTGTTCTAAGTTCATGCTACGCCATGCTTTTGTTTTATGTTTGTTCACGTTTATCTAAATAAACTACACTTGGGTTCTCTTAAGACTTACCTTCAGTGGAATCATCAGAGTCTGACAGTAGCATCCAAATGGTCAAAAGGAATAGAACCTGGAGATGTTGAACTTGTCGGAACCATAGACTGTAAAAAAAGATGGACGATGCCCCTTCGTTCTCTTCCATTTGCGAAAAGTGAAGCCGCCATTGTCCCGATATGGCGCTGAACATCAGTCTGCGCAGTTGCGATTTCGGGACCAGACATGCGCAGTAGTGAGCAGGAAGTAAAGCCGCGAAATCAACGTCCCGCTCTGGTCCCGCCCTCAGTCTGGCTGAATCAATCGTAAGCACGCACCTCTGCTGCAGAATAACCCATTATGTTGGTGTGAAATAATTAATTATAGAAATTTAGATATTAAATTTAAAGCTACAATCTCCTCAGTCCTCCAAAGATCCCAAATAAAAGGCCGTTGTTGCTTCAGTGACTACTTTGCTCAGATAACCTGTTAATCACAGCTGTCAATCATGTATGCCACAGCGCCGTTTTTATAGCATCAAATAACTGACTAAAAACAAACGTATTTTAAAAACAAACACTTGAAATTACATCAGCGTGATGAAAACTACAGTAAATGACAGAAACTATCTTTGGAAAAAAGATTTGTGAAGTGTAATTTAATTGTTTAGTTGGTCTCACGTCCCATTGAATAACATGGGGAGGCGGGGTTAATGAGCTATATTAGGACCGGTCACTGGGGGCGATCAAGACACTTTGGATTCACTTTTCAGGGCTTGTGCGGCACGCTTGGTCAGAACAGTTAGCAAGTTATCTGGGATTGAGGAAGAAAAGACCTTCACAGAACTTAAAGTGTTTCATGCATCTTACTCCTTCTCCAAAAGTAATGTGCAGGAAATGCTAAAGTGCCTAAAAGACAATGAGACTGAGTCTGTTTTCCCCTCTCTTTCCCTACTCCTTAAAATATATGCTACATTGCTTTGCTCTACATCTACAGTTGAACGGTCATTTTCAAAGTTAAAGCTTGAATCCAATCTTCGAAGTCTTTGTAATAAAGATAGGCTCTCTGACCTACTACTGCTCTCCATCGAGCGATATATTCCAATTAATTGTGAGGAAGACATTAAAATGTTTTAAAACACACCAGACAGACAGGTACTGCTTTAAATACAGGTGATTTTATTTAATAAATAATTATGTTTAAATTCTGTAAAAAAATATGTTTGATTGTTATTTGAAGAAATATATATACATTTTTTTTGTTGCCTTTTTGGTCCCTCTGCCCCTGTCCCTAAAGAGGTCTGTGCACGCAACTGACACTCTAATCTCAACTTAGAATAATGGACATCTTTCCACATGCTCCATGTATTATTTCCGTAAGATTTTGAGTGTGACAAGATGATGAACTGTATATCTCCTGTAACACATCTGCGTAATATATTTACTGTTTTCCCCAAGGTTTGCTACAAGCTGGTTTGCCCGTAACAGTATAGGCTACTCCACTCACTGAGTAGATCAATCATGTCGGACAGCAGCAGCTAAGGGAATATATTAAGACAAAAAAAAACAACAGCCATGTCTAAGGTGGTTAATACATTGTAAAGACTGTTTGGTTGTAGTCCAGGTGTAATGACATGTTAAGAGCCAAATAAGATATTGTTGTTGATAGATATGGATGATGGCTGGAGTGAATCTAGGGGGTTTTGTTAATGGAAAACATAGAAGATTGAGTACTGCAGAGCAGAGATAAACTCAGTATTGTCAGTTAGCTCATTGTTGAGCCAGTGAGAAAGCTGACTTGGGATCAGTTCCCTTTCAGTTGCTCACGTTCGACGTAGTCGACTTGTCGACTGATTGGGATCACGCTTAGGGAGCCTGTCATCTTTGAATATTGTAAAAACGAGCCAATGCACATTGGCGTGCAAGAATTTCATCACATGCTCCGCCCCGCAGCGTGGGTATAAATACGGATTTGGATGCACGCACCAGTTGTCTTTCATTTCAGAGCCGATCGGTGACGATGTCTCTGAAGAGTGTTGTGCTATTCAACGAGCAAGTGTGTCAGTGTTCTTCTGGAAGACTCTCCCAGTGCTGGTGTTTCTACAGTGCAAGTGCAGCGGTGATCGCGAGCTTCTGAGCTCTCAACTGCTGTTTTAACAGCATAAAATTTCTGTGTTTGTGTTTGTTGATGGTGGTTAGAGGGCGAAGAAGGGAGTGCTTCACTGTTTCAGTTCACTGTTACTGTGTTGCCGCGGTTATTCCCCTGTGTGCTCCGGCACTGGTGACGGGTCCCAATTTCTGAAAGAGCAACACGGGTGCGTTTGCGTCTCTCAACATAGCATTCCATCCGTGCGTTTCTGGGTGCGGTAGGGCTCTGTCCCCCTCTGACGGTCACAATAGCTGCATTACGTGTTTGGGCTTACAGCACGCTGAAGCAGCTCTTGTGGATGACTCATGTTCTCACTGCGGGAATATGACCATCTCTGTGTTGAGATCGAGACTCGCCTCCGTTCGCAAAGGTGGAGTCCCCACTCCCATGCCCCGCTCTAGTGCTTCTTCTGGGCCAACTTCCCAGAAGAAGGCTAAACTGCCGTGTGGGGTGGGTCACAGTGAGGGGTGCCAGCAAAGCCCTGTGGATCCCTCACTCTTCTTTCACACCGCAGCCGGTGGAGCTCCCTTATGATCACGCTGGTACCTCTATAGTGGACCGATCAGCCGTTTCGTTCGGGGCCCCTGCAGAGGACAGGATGTCCATCACACCATCGGAGGGTGAGCTGGGTTCTGGAGATGATGACTTGGCTGCACTACCTCCCTCTGGGAAAGTATGGTTGCCCGAGCCAGATCCAGAGATGGCAGAAATGCCTGAAAGGGCCCCCGAGGCGGTTCGGCTCGAGTGGAACCCTCCACCATGTTCCCTCCACCCTGCACCATCTCGGTTGGATGATTGGTTTCTCGGGGCGGGCCGGGCCTCAGTGCCATTCTTCCCTGAAGTGCATACGGAGCTGAAAGGGGTGTGGATGGCACCTTTCTCTGCCAGAAACCGCCTAAGTAGCTCCTCCCCCCTCACTACCCTTGACAGGGCACTGCAACCGACCTCTACAGTGGTGGTTGACAGCAGAGGGGTTTTCCCCGTGGGGAAATCCGTTCCGTATGATCAGGGTAACGCGCAGATGCCTTCGTTCTCTTGTCATGTGGAGGAAACCTTGGTTCCTGTCCCAGGGACCGGTGCTGGGAGCATCATGTTGCCGGAAAACCGTTTCAACAGATGCCTCCCTCACTGGTTGGGGCGCGGTCATGGACGGACGCTTTTCGAGAGGCCTGCGGGAGACCCGGCATTCTTCCTGGCACATCAACTGCCTGGAAATGCTGGCGGTCTACAAAGCTATGAGGAGTTTTTTACTGGACCTCCGCGACCACCATATCCTGATACGCTCGGACAACACTTCCGTAGTCGCGTATCTGAATCATCAGGGGGGTCTGAGGTCGCGCCCTCTATGCAGACTGGTACACCAGATCCTTCTGTGGTCCCAGGGGAAACTGTCATCTCTCAGAGGGATGTATGTCCCCGGGGACCAAAATCAGGGAGCAGACGTCCTGTCGAGGCAGGGGCTGAGGCCCGGGGAGTGGCAACTCCACCCCCAGGTGGTGGAGGCCATGTGCATGAGATTCAGCCCAGTTGAAGTGGATCTGTTTGCGTCATAAGAGACGTCCCACTGTCCAATGTGGTTCTCTCTCAGGTATCCAACTTTGCGGCTTTCCACTCGCCTATAGGTGCTGGGCCTTTGGGAAAGCACCATATGGTTGTACGTTTCCTCCGTGGGGCTTGGAGGATGAGGCCTGAGGCTCACTCCAGAGTCCCAACTTGGGACCTGGCGGTGGTTCTTGAAGGGTAGGCTGAGGCCCCCTTTGAATCACTGGAGTCGGCTGAGGCAAAGAACCTGACCTTCAAGGTGGCCTTTCTCCTTGCCATCACCTCTCTGAGGAGAGTGGGGGCTCTCCAGGCCTTGGCTATAATGCCAACTTGCCTGGAGTTTGCCCTTGGCGGTGTAAAGGCCATCTTGCATCCTAGACCGGGCTATGTGCCCAAGGTGTCGTCTAGTGCGGCACGGTCAGTGATTCTTCAGGCCTTCCATCCTCCACCTCATGGGACGGCAGAAGAGGGGAGACTTCACTTGCTCTGCCCAGTCAGAGCTCTTAGGGTTTATTTGGAGAAGTCTTCTCAGTGGAGGAATTCAGACCAGTTGTTGGTGTACTTTGGTTCACCCAAGAAAGGGCTGCCTGCATCTAAACAGACAATCAGCAATTGGATTGTCCAGGCTATACCCATGGCTTATCAGGTGCGCAATTTGCCTTCACCTATGGCCGTGAGGGCCCATTCCACCAGGAGCATGGCCTCCTCAGTGGCCCTGCTTTCTGGCGTCTTGCTTCAGGAGATCTGCGAGTTGGCCGGGTGGGCCGCTCCGCACACCTTCATACGTTTCTACAGTCTGCAACTCCCCGTGACGCCTGGCGCCAGAGTGCTCGCGTCCTAAAGTGTGCCTGGTCTTCCAGCTTCACACTAGGGCGAGTGTGATTACGGTGTGGCATAGTGGGCATTACGTTCCCCATAGTGTCGTCACGACGACGACGCAGTGCGAGTTCCCTCGAAGGGGAACGTCTCGGGTTACGACTGTAACCCTTGTTCCCCAAGAAGGGAACAAGACACTGCGTCTCATCGACACACCTATCATTGTCAGAGCGCTTGCTTCATCGCAAAAGAGCTAATGTGTGTGTGTGCTGGGCATTCCTTTGTATCTTCCGGTTATGCCATCATCTACTACGTCATGACGCAGCACCAATCAGGATTGGACAGATTTCATTCATGCTTCAGACGCGCTACGCTGGGGGGTCCCCATAGTGTCGTCACGACGACGACGCAGTGTCTTGTTCCCTTCTCGGGGAACAAGGGTTACAGTCGTAACCCGAGACGTTTTATTACTTGTCAGAAACAACAGGCTCACAGCAACAGATTAAGAGGTAGAATCCTACATCACAAGATGGATTCACCTTGCATGCGAGATGGAGGGAAAATACAATTTCAAACAATTTTGTTTAGAAATCAATTTTAATAATTACGTTATATTGGGTTTAATTAGTCTTTTAATGAGTGAGTGTACCTTGTGTACCTTAGTGGTCTTGTGGTTAACCCCCTGGGGTCGGCTATCGCGCAGGCGCGATAGTCTCACTTTTTTTCTTATCAGTGCAAAGTTAAAGCTTGTATCAGTGCGCTGCATTTGAGACGCGGTGGGAACGCTCTGCGTGATTACGTCGTGAAGCACGTGTAAAATCAGTCCAATGGAGGCCCGCTACAACATAGGTGACGTCATAGACAAGGAAACTATAAAGCAACCCTGAATTCAGACCGCGATAGCTTCTGAAACACCTGAATCAAGTCGATCAGGGCATGCAGGAAGTATGGCAGGCAAACGCAGCGTCTCGTTCCCTATCAGGGAACCAGGGTTACATACGTAACCTGAGACGTTCCCTTTCAAGGGAACTCGAGCTGCGTTTGAGACGCGGTGGGAACCCTATACCCACTACGCCATAATGACAAATGCCCGTTCTGTGTGAGGTCCTGCGCACACTAAGAAGCAAGCAACCTCGCCCCAGGAGTGGAGAGGTCAAGGTCATAAAACCTGACAAATGTATGCGGAGAGGACCATCCTGCCGCATTACATACGTCAAGAAGGGAAACTCCCGAAATTAAGGCCATAGAGGCCGCCATACTCCGAGTAGAATGGGCCCGCACAGCCATAGGTGAAGGCTGTCCGGCCGCTTCATAAGCCAATGAAATAGCCTCGACTATCCATTTACTCATAACCTGCTTAGATGCAGGGCATCCTCTCTTGAGTGACCCAAAACAGACAAATAGTTGCTCAGATTTACGCCACAGGGCAGCTCTGTGAACGTAGGCATCTAAAGCCCAGACTGGACATAACAGGTTAAGCTGTTCTTGGCCACCCTCGCCTCTGGATTTGATTGAACAATCATTTCGGCGCCCTGAAGCGGCGAACCGGCAGGGAACAACCGAACTGACCGTTCTACAACCCTCCTCAGAGGATTGCACTGGGACGCTGACACCTCGGCACCCTGAAGCGGCAAACCGGCAGGGAACAACCGAAGTGGCAACGCTGCGGCTCTCCTCGGAGAGTCGCCCCCCGGAGGGTGCCAAGGAGGGACGGTTCCTCGGAATCATTCCTCCCTGGAGGGGACCACCCTCAGAAGCCTGATAGCCTTTTTGGCGTCAGGACTTCTTCTTAGACCAAGCTCTCCTAGAGATAACAGTCCACAGATCTTGTCTACCCCTAACAGGCTTGGGCTGTGACCGCCACTCAGGAACCGTAGATTGAGGAGGTGCCCGAGCGGCGACGCTCTGTTTTTGCTGAACTCTGTGAGCGGAGCTCGTAGACGGATGAGGCTGCTCAGCCTTTATATCACGAGCAGCCTCGGGGACACTAGACCGGCGAGGAAGAAACCTCTGAAACGCAGCCGCTTGTTTCTTATTTTCTTGAAACCTATCGACGACACAATTTATAGCGTCGCCGAACAGACTTGTAGGTGACAGCGGTGCGTCCAGAAGAACAGATCTATCTTTGTTCTTTATTTCAGATAAATTTAACCTTAAATGTTGTTCCGTGGACACCAAGGCTGCCATAGAGCGGCCCACAGACTTGGCCATCTCCTTGGTGGCCCGGAGAGATAAATCTGTCGTGCGCTAACTTCCTCACAATCGTCTATGTCCCTCAGCAGGTCAGCCTGGTACGCTTGGAGAATCGACATAGTGTGCAAACATGCCGCGGCCTGACCTGCTGCCGAATACGCTTTACCCACCAACAAAGAAGTATTTTTTAAAGGATTGGTGGGTGACGTCGGGGCTTTCAGAGGAGAAGATGACTCGGGGGGAAAGATAACTCGCTAGTGTGTCTTCCGCGCGAAGCATAGAAAGATAAACAAAAAGCTCAATACCTTGAATTTTGCTATAATTACTGGTCTGAGGGTTATGTACTCTGAAAGATGCCGGTTTGATCCACGATCTCGACACCTCAGTGTGGAGATCGTGAAAGAACGGGAGTTCCCGACGAGGAGGTTTTGATCTAGATGGTAGAAAATGCTCATCTAACAGACTTTTTCTAGATACCACATCAACAACATTGGCTGGCCAGTCTATATTTAATTTAGCTACAGCACGAGATACAACCTCCATAAGCTCCTCATCAGCAGGGGTATGAGCTGGCGAACAATCAAAATCCCCCACACTCGCGACATCCAGATCCTCAGAACCGGATAGCCGCCAAAGAACGATTGGCGGGAGCGGAGCGTCTTTATAGATAGACTCATACAATGCTCACAATCAGCCCCCTCGAGGACTGACTGGGAATGCTCCACTCCCAAACAAGCAACACAAAGCTGATGCGTGTCCCCACCCGTGATATAGCGAGGGCAGGGAACAACACACCGGCTATAATCTTGCTTGCTTGCCATTTTATGATAGATATATGAATATATATTGGGCTTGACAGACAACAATAAATAGACAAGGACAGATATACAGAGAGCGCTTGCTGAAGGTACAGAAGCTATCGCGGTCTGATTTTAGGGTTGCTTTATAGTTTCCTGGTCTATGACGTCACCTATGTCGTAGCGGGCTTCCATTGGACTGATTTTACACGTGCTTCACGATGTAATCACGCAGAGCGCTCCAACCGCGTCTCAAACGCAGCTCGAGTTCCCTTGAAAGATAATTTTTGTCATACAGGCAAGTGTTATACATCATTAAAAACTGTTAAATGTCTTCTTTTATTTGTGTACACTAATAATAAAAACAAAAAGTTGTGTTTTTCGTAAAATAAAGAAAAAAAACCATGATGCACGTTCTGTCTTCTCAATGTGAAGTTCATTCTGAAACGTTACAGAAAATGATCTGTAACTCAGGCAGTACTTGCCACCCACACATGAAATTAATGTCTTTACAAAGCTTGAAGTCTCCTTTTTTAAATGAAGTAAATCATATGAAAAACAAATATTCTCGGTTTAAAAAATCCGTTATTTAAGCAACGACGTGTACAGTTTATCCAGCCCGAGCTTATTAACTCTAATGTGACCACACCACCACGCGCTTATTTGACCTTATTTCAGTGACATTTGTTTTTTTGTTTTTTCAAAAAACTATGCATGAACATTATTATCTTAAAACTACAAACTTTTACATACATGCTGCTGACATATTACTGTAGCAGAGTTTGTGCTGAATACAATGTAATAAGACTTTAGCCATGAAAATGTCACAAGTAACAGAAATAAGCACAAATGTCAGAGCATGTCAGAACACCACCAGGGCCCAGAAACACCTCAGACGTTTGTGTGCATTTTGTTTTGTGATTTCACCGGAATTAATAGAGTCTCCACAATGGCAATAGATTGAAGCGCGTGTCCTAGTGAAGACTGTGTGAGCCACAGAGAACACTGTATCCATGCAACCGATCGCTGCAGCAACGAGCACTCAGCTTGAGTTAAAAAACAACAAATTTTTGCGCTAGATTGTCTCTTACGGAAAAATTCGCTCTCGCCGCCCTGCCAGTGACACCGTGGAAAGATTTGTGGACACTTTGATCCTCTGACGTAGATCGAATGCTTGATCTTTTTTTAAATTTTATTTAAAGGGGCCGCAAAGCAAACAAGCATGTCGATCGTTATTTTTGTAAAATTGATTGATGGAAAGAACTAGGGATGCACCGATACCACTTTTTTTAGAATTGATCCGATACCAAAAATTCTGAATATCGACCGATACCGATGCCGATCCGATACCAACACATTTTTAAATAAGTAGAATTTATATAACTCTCTGTGTGTTGAACTGATAATCACTATTTTGTGTTCAACACAATCTACTTAATACAGACAACTTCATTATAAAGAAAAACAAATCCAAAAAATATATGATCATAATATATGACAAAATTGCTATTATAAACTAGATTAGTAATAATTCAGCAGTAACATTTAGTCTAGGAAAATCATGAGTCGACAATAATTGTGTAAAATCTGAATATTTAGTGAAAAAAACAAATAAGAGACAATAAGTGTAACACTAAATCTGGTAAAACGTTTCACATTGCTCTCTGTATTGTTGTAAAATACATTCATGAAAAACAATATCAAAAAGATAAATTATTTTATATATAGCTATAGGCTACTATACAATTGAGACATGTTTTAAATGTATAGCACAGCTGTTTAACGAGGCTGCAACATATGATAGATAGAACAGAACAAGAAAATATTTCATTGCGTCACTGTATTATGATATGAAAGGCTGCAATACTGTGCGGAACAAAGCACGTATGCGCATCCTGAGCGCAGAATGATGCGCTTGAAGCAACATGGAGTCACAGCGCGCAGAGTTCGCATTCAAAAGTTCAAAGATTAAGTTAACCTAGATTAATGTGAGCTAGCCTATTATTAGGCACATATCCAAGTGTTTGTGTGAAGTGTGGAAGCTATTAGCATGCTTTACTGCATGACGTGTAGGTGGCGACGTGATCACTTGCATTTAACTTAAAATACTCCGTAATTTTTAGTCTTGCATCAAGAGTAGCCTAATACGTCATTTGAAACTGACAAAAATTCTTTTTGTGCACTCACAATAATTAAACGTTGTGTTTTTGTAAAATAAAGGAAACAATCAGTATGCTCTTTGTAACGTCTCAGTCTCTGTGAACTTGATCGCGTCAAAAAATAAAACAAAATTCAGCGAGAACTTTCCTCCCAGACATGAGAAAAATAATCTATCGAAAGCTTAAAATGTTAAAGTAATGGAATGCAGTATGTGACCGCAGTAAATGTGGCCCAGATAAGGTACAGTAATAGTTTATTTCTTCGCTAACAATTTGTCTGTTTCATTATCCCGAGGTTACCATAGGCAGCCGGATCTGGTCCAAATCCAGATCAGATGGTGGACCTGCCCTAGGAATGACCACAACGCAGCCCTAAATATCAGCTGAGACCATGTCAACTAGACAAGCCCTAGAGACGGATCCACTGTGATGACCTTGTTAACCGCTGTAGGAACAGATCCACAGCAAAGGCCACAAGAACCAGACAAGTCCTCTTCACAGACCCCTACGGTCACCCCTTTAACTCCAAGCCGGCGTGTTGTATCCTGATCTTCAAGTTGATGGAACTAGAATAAATATTTTGAATTATACCAATCCACAATCTGATTTGTGATGCATCCTCAGTCATAATCACACCATGTCCGTTCGTTGGCCAAAGGAGAACTGGCCCCCTGACTGAGTCTGGTTTCTCCCAAAGCTTTTTTCTTCTCCAATTCTGTCACCTGATGGATTTTGAGTTTCTTGCCTTGTTTTTTTTATGCATTTGATTGCTTTATACAGTTTATGTAGAATTTCAGGTAGTTCTATTTTAGTTGTGTCTTTGTTCTATTGTAGTTTTTTTTTGTCCAATTGGTTGTAATTAGTTTATTTGTTCTTATTTTATCACTGATATTTACATGTAAGACACTTTTTAGAGCTGCTTTTCTGCAGAATTGAACTGTTTGAATAATTTAATTATTCATAATTATTCATAAGCTTGAACTCTCTTCTTTTAAATGAATTAATTTATATTTAAAAAACAAATATTCTCAGTTTATGTAATCTGTATGAAAAGAGAGAGATGTCAGTCTTTTTCTTTCCAGCTCATTATGCCTAATTACGCATTAATGTACCACACCCACGGAGAGCGCGCGGTATTCAAATGCAAATGATCTAAGGCAAGCCATTCAAACATGCCAACGCCCACCAGCTGGGTTATAAAACACATTGTGTTTAGTAAGTATCTTACTACAGCTGTGTACACAACGTATCCATACGCTGTGAGGAATAATACTATCTAATAACCCTGGAAAATGTACCAGAAGTGCTGGTAGTTTCATTTCGAGGAGCATTTACTCATCCTAGCCTACTAAGATGAGTAAAAATAGACTGAATGATGTTGAAATAAAATGTTTATAATAAAATGAAATAAATATACTATAGTATGATGTTTTGTCAAAAATAAAGTAGGTATATTGAATTATCAACTAAGATGTTATTATAGTGTTTGTTCCAATATTCAAACTAATGAATCCTTACCTTTTTTAATACGTATGATTCAATGTATACTTTTTGCAAAGAAATACACTTGAAATATTGTTAAAATTGTAATTGTTGTTGTAATTGTAACCTATTTGTAATTGGTTACAATTTCTAATTGTAAAATATGTATATATAGATAATTTCTTTTGTCCTTGCATTCTTTGGGATCCTGTGACACACCTGTGTGAAAGGCTAATTAATATGCAGCTCATTATTTATGTGGCACAATATCCGGCCTTTGTCTTCTCAGGTGTGAACACGCCTCCACGCATATTGCCTTTCCAAACAAAAGGTGTCTTATAAAATTTAAATCAATGTATTGTTTTGTGTAAATGATTAGGCAGGATGATTTTCAGATCATTCTGAAGCAAAAATTCTAGGCAACAACACCCATTAGTCAAAAGTCTTGTGGACACATATTTAGTATGTGTTTTGTGGCCTTATTTCAGACACTTTGTACAATCTTTTATGGTGTCTTATGATTCAGCCTCAATTATCGCCCCTCAAGAACAACTACACCGCTTTACAAATATAGGACAGGAAGAGCTAAATAAACTTATCATTGCATCTAAACCAACAACATGTTTATTAGATCCAATAACCACTAAACTACTGAAAGAAGTGTTACCTGTAGTGGAAGAGCCTCTTCTCAATATTATGAACTCGTCTTTATCTTTAGGTCATGTTCCAAAAATATTCAAACTGGCAGTAATAAAACCTCTCATTAAGAAACTGCAATTAGATCCAAATAACCTAGCAAATTACAGACCCATTTCAAATCTTCCATTTATGTCTAAAATACTAGAAAAAGTTGTGTCCGCTCAATTGTGCTCTTTCTTGCAAGGAAATGATATCTATGAAAAATTTCAGTCAGGATTCAGACCGCATCATAGCACAGAAACTGCGCTAGTTAAAATTACAAATGATTTACTTTTAGCTTCTGACCAAGGCTGTATCTCAATACTAGTTCTACTTGATCTTAGCGCTGCGTTCGACACTATAGATCATAAAATACTCTTGGATCGACTACAAAACTACACTGGAGTTCAGGGACAGGCATTAAGCTGGTTTAGATCGTACTTATCAGACCGTTATCATTTTGTCTGTTTAAATGGGGAAAAATCGAAGATAACGTCAGTAGACTATGGAGTGCCGCAAGGATCGGTGTTAGGCCCTCTGCTATTCTCAATATATATGCTACCACTTGGTAATATTATAAGAAAACATGGAATTAATTTCCACTGTTATGCTGATGACACTCAATTATATATTTCATCACGACCAGATGAAAACACTAACTCATCTAAATTGACAGAGTGTCTCAAAGATATAAAATGCTGGATGACGTGTAATTTCCTGCTATTAAATTCAGATAAAACGGAGGTATTACTTATTGGTCCAAAAAACTACCCACAAAACCTTGTACAATACAACTTTAATTTAGAAGGATGTCCTGTTACTTTATCCACTACAGTAAAAGACCTGGGTGTTATACTAGACCGCAACTTGTCTTTCGAAAATCATATTTCATATGTTACAAGAACAGCCTTTTTGGACCCTCTATGGTGGACGGCACTGATCCTCAACAACTTGTCTCAACACCGGAGTGATTACTTGGACTTCTAAAAGATGGAAATGGATAAATATTCTAAATGTTCCGATCCAATCTGCCTTGTAATGCTGCCCGAATCATAAATCATGCACTGTTCCTTCGTTGGCCAGAGGAGAACTGGCCCTCCGACTGAGTCTGGTTTCTCCCAAGGTTTTTTGCTCCATTCTGTCACCTGATGGAGTTTTGGTTCCTTGCCACTGTTGCCTTGGCTTTTGGCTTGCTTAGTTGGGGACATTTAATATTCAATAATATTATTGATCTGCCTTACTTAAGGTGGACGTTGACTCAATTTTCTTTTAGAAACAAACTCTGTTATATTATTTTCATGTTATCACTGTGAAGCTGCTTTGATACAATCTGTATTGTAAAAAGCGTTATATAAATAAAGGTGACTTGACTTGACTTGACTTTTTCCACCTTAGAAACATTGCTAAGCTACGTAACATGCTATCTGTTTCTGATGCAGAAAAGTTAGTTCATGCATTCATAACCTCGAGACTAGATTACTGTAATGCTTTATTAGCTGGCTGTCCTGCATCCTCAATAAACAAGCTACAGTTAGTGCAAAATGCAGCTTCTAGAGTTCTTACTAGGTCAAGAAAATATGATCATATAAGACCTATTTTATCATCACTACACTGGTTACCTATTAAGTTCCGTATCAATTACAAAGTACTATTACTGACCTATAAAGCCCTAAATGCTTTAGCTCCTGTGTATTTAATGGACCTTCTATCGCCCTACAATCCATCGCGTTCTTTAAGATCACTAAATTCGAGGCTTCTGGTCATTCCTAGGTTATCTAAGTCCACTAGAGGAGGGAGGGCGTTCTCGCATTTAGCTCCTAAACTCTGGAATAGCCTTCCTGATATTGTTCGAGGCTCAGACTCACTGTCCCAGTTTAAAACTAGATTAAAGACGCATCTCTTTAGCCAAGCATTCACATAATGCTTACCTTTCATACCACTGTTGATTCAGATCGAATGCATTAATATTATGAACAGCAGCTATGCTAATTATCTCCCATCTGCTTTTCTGCTGTTATCTCGAGACGCTAGTCCCGAGGTAAATAGCGTTCGTCAGCTCCGGTTTGTATCCAGCCTCTCACGGAGACCTCAGATGCCCCAGCACCTGCGATAAGATGACTAAACGCCTGTGAAGAGACGACTCAACGCCTGTGAAGAGACGACTCAACGCCGGCGATATGTTATGCCCTAAATTACTACATGATTAACTAACTGTATTTTTTCTATGTACATTTCTGAAATGCACATTCTGTAAAGCTGCTTTGAAACAATAAGTATTGTGAAAAGCACTATACAAATAAATTTGAATTGAATTGAACTTTAAGTTTTAGTTATTTCAATAACCACGCATAAACGTTATTCTCTAAAAAATACAAACATGTACATACATGTTGCTCACATATTATGGTAGCCCCATTTGTGCTATATAGAGTGAATTTACACCTTTGTCATTAACATGTTTATAAATAACTGAAAAAAGCACAAATGTCAGAGCATGTTAGAACACCTCAAGGACCCCGAAAAACCCTTAGACCTCAGAGGGTTAAACTAACCTGTTGACCAGATGTGGGCCAGTTCTGCTTCATTTGTTTTGTTGATGGCTGACATGCGGCATTGCTATGGCTTGATTGTGGCCCAAATCTGGCAAACAGGAGCGGACCGCCCATGTGCCTTCATTCCACGCGGTATGTGGGCCAGAGCATGGTATTACAGTAAATCTGGGCCGGATCTGGGCCAGAATTAAATTAACCTGTTGCCCAGATGTGGGCCAGTTCTGCTTCATGTGTTTTGTTAATGGCTGACATGCGGCATTGCTATAGCTTGATTGTGACCCAAATCTGGCAAACAGGAGCGGACCGCCCAAGTGTCATCATTCCACGCGGTATGTGGGCCAGATGAAACTGTCAAGTGTGGGCCGGATCTGGGCCACAACAATTTTGCTATCTGGGAGGTAAGTGTTGTACACCACATCAGACCCTGCTTCGGGCCCCCTTCGGGCGTTCCGATCCAGGTCCCAGTCCTCCACCTCGCTGCCCCACCTCGGGTATGCTCTGGCCCCTGGCCCGGTTTGTGGAAGCCAAAAAAGCTTCCAAACCGCTCCAGATTACTTTTCGCTTGGCTTTTGGCCAAGCTCAGTAATATTCATCACACCTAGGTGTTGAGCAAATATGCTCCTAAAATTAGTGACTTTAGTCACACCTAAGTGCTGAGCAGTGCTCCTGTCTTGTGTGCGCACTTCGCAGATTTAAAGGCCAGCTTCTATAAGCCTGTACTTCATTGTACCCTAGACAGGTGGGTCACGACCATCTTAGTCCTGTGTTACACAGAAATACATTTCCAAATGCTCCGTCCCCAAGGTTGGTCTGCAGCGTTCAACCTGAAAGACATGTACTTCAGATCTCTATCCTTCTGCACCAGAGGCAATCCTGTTTTTGTGCGTTTGAAAAGTGTGAAGTATCAGTATAAAGTCCTACCCTTCAAGTGCTCATAGCCAGTTCCTCAGGAGAACTGGGAAAGAGTAAACTCGTCCACAGGCTGAGGATATCTTTTCTAGTTTGGAGATGGATTCGGTCCATCACTTCTCTGAGAAAGAGTGTGTGGTTGGTTAGTGCTGTATAGAAGTGAGAAAGGGTCTCACTGAAACTCTTCAGAGGCTCCTGGGGCATATGGTTGACACAGCCGCATGGCTTCCTCCATATGAAGTCCACTTCAGCACTGACTTCACAGCAGAGCTCCGAGGTGGCCGTGGTAGAGCGGCACGCTCCATGTGAAAGCACCCTGGCCTGCTGCCAAACCCTCTGTTCGTAACAGACTTTTTGTTTCTCCGGGCCAACGCTCCCTAGAACGGGTGTCCATCAATACCGGCTGAGGGTCCACGTACAAAGGGCATGCAGTAACGGAGGTCTGGGCGGCCACCCGACTGCATTGGCATCCATTGCCTCGAGTTGCTTGCAGTTCATCTTGCTCTGAGACACCACTACTCAGCGAATTTGTACTGGTCTGAAAAGACAACATTGCAACCGTTGCGCTACGCTTCTCTCGCATGTCACAACTCGCCCGCCACCTCCTCCTCGGAGACAGAAGCTTTTGAGGTCGCTTAATTCCACTTATTACTTCTGGCCTGCTCAATCATGCCGCTGACGAGCCTCACAACAGCCAATGGCCCAGGGAGAGTGGAGTCTCCGTCCCCAGGCGCTCCAGCTGTTTGGGACCACTTCGGGGTCGCACTGTTACATCTGTCGCCCCTCCGGACTCGTCCATCTGCCAGTTGTTTTTTCTCCTGTGGATTGAACACTTCAATTGATTTTTTATGAAAAACTTTACTATTGTAGCTAATATTGCATTAGCTACAATATTTATAATTTAAATAAGATATGGCCTATTTGGACACATCGAGAGATTTGTTCTGAAAGTAATTTTGTCTTTGCCTGTTCTGTATCATCAGGCTGGCTATCCGACACTCTCCATATGAAAGACGGGACATTAACACCTTGTCCTGCACCCCACGATAAAGCCACTGAACTGCTCCTCCAAACCTCCCATAGGCGATCTGAGAGGACTCTGAGACAAAGAGAAGTCACAATTCACACTTAGACATTAGCATTATTAAAGTGTTGATAATGAAGGAATTAAATCATTCAGGCTACATGTAGTTATATTTATGTCATAAAAAAGTTTATCAACTAAAAATTTCATTATTTCAATACGCTAATTGAAGATTTTAAACGCTACTTTAGTTTTTAAGGCCAGAACGAAATACAAACTTCAAACTCACATTCATTTGTTGTCATGAAAAAAATGTTCAACTCAATATTAAATTCCACAGGGATCTTTGGATCCTTAAAACCAGGGTGCAATTTGTGAATTAAGCAGAGGGCGGTTATTTTTATTTATTCAAATAAATCTCGAACCACAGTGGGTAGGCCTATTTTGTGCTGCTGATATAAATAACATTTATAGACTAATTATGAACTTAAACGAAACAATATCGCAACATTTCGACAAAGAAATTATTTGATCTGTTTTTACATTTTAATTCAGGGCGATTTACATTTAATTAGAGCAAGATTTTCACTCTTGCCTTGTCCTTTCCTCATTGGGAAAGGACAATGAGGACTCATACACATGATAGCTAAACATGTTATAGATCAAGTATAAATCCTCTGTGCCTCTCGGTTTCATATGGATTACATAATTAGATAGCATTTATTAAATATTTAGACATTTAAAGCTTTAAAGCTTTATACATATTTCTTAATGTGCCTGAGCTGAGGCAAGTGGCTTATGGTTCATTATTGTGACGTGCAGTTCCCAGAGACCACAGTTTGTTCATGTTTGTTATAGGCTTATTTGGAAATTACCATAGTTGTAGTTTTTCGTCCTTACTGTTAATTGACATTAGCCCCACTTAGCCTACGTTTCAAAATGCGGCAATTGCAACTGTTTTACAAAATGTCCCTTTGCGCCACTTGGTGGTCATTTTGCGAACGACTTTGAAATGGGACTGGTTTATTTTTGCCGCGGTGACTTTGCCGCGGCAGCTAGTGCGAAGGTAATAGGCATTCTGGTTGACCACCTACTGTATCTCTGTCCTTTTGCACATGAATCATCACTTTAAGCTTAATTTCACCATAATGCTAGAAGGCTTCTTTTTTGAAAGCACTTGGTTCTTCCTTTTTTGGGAAACTGGGAGTTGTCACTGTACTGAATAATTATGATGTTGTAGCCTTGTATCCATTATTATTATTTAATGGAAAAGCTTATCTAACTTCTTAATTTTATAGACATTTAGGGCAGCTATATTATATGTGCATTGTAACAGTGATAAGTGTTATAATAAGGCCGATGGAAGATTCAAGTGAATTTCTTATTAAATGGAAAGTAATAAACAATATAGTCAGGTCAGATCTTTGCTGCTATTGCTTTGCTGCTATTTAATTAGAGGGAGATTTTCACTCTTGCCTTGTCCTTTCCTCATTGGGAAAGGACAATGAGGACTCATACACATGATAGCTAAACATGTTATAGATCAAGTATAGATCCTCTGTGCCTCTCGGTTTCATATGGATTACATAATCAGATAGCATTTATTAAATATTTAGACATTTAAAGCTTTAAAGCTTTATACATATTTCTTATGTGACTGAGCTGAGGCAAGTGACTTACGGTTCATTATTGTGACGCGCAGTTCCCAGAGACAGAGACCACAGTTTGTTCATGTTTGTTATAGGCTTATTTGGAAATTACCATAGTTGTAGTTTTTTATCCTTACTGTTAATTGACATTAGCCCCACTTAGCCTACGTTTCAAAATATGGCAATTGCAACTTTTTTACAAAATGTCCCTTTGCACCACCTGGTGGTCATTTCGCGAACGACTTTGAAATGGGACCGGTTTATTTTTGCCGCGGTGACTTTGCCGCGGCAGCTAGTGCGACAAGTAGGCATTCTGGTTGACTACCTACTGTATCTCTGTCCTTTTGCACATGAATCATCACTTTAAGCTTAATTTCACCATAATGCTAGAAGGCTTCTTTTTTGAAAGCACTTGGTTCTTCCTTTTTTGGGAAACTGGGAGTTGTCACTGTACTGAATAATTATGATGTTGTAGTCTTGTATCCATTATTATTATTTAATGGAAAAGCTTATCTAACTTCTTAATTTTATAGACATTTAGGGCAGCTATATTATATGTGCGTTGTAACAGTGATAAGAGTTATAATAAGGCCGATGGAAGATTCAAGTGAATTTCTTATTAAATGGAAAGTAATAAACAATATAGGTCAGATCTTTGCTGCTATTGCTAAGCATGCTAGGCCAGTGGTACATGTGGGCATACTCGACCAGCATGCAAAGTCTACAACGGCGGAACAGGCAAATGAAACCAACCAAGGTTCAACGGTCAGGAAGGCGGTGCAGCAACACATTGTGGAGTGCATAGGGCAGGCTGGAGTACTGAGGAAAGCCTGGCCATCCACTGCAGCCAGTCAAGACATTACCAGTTATAACGCTTGTCGTGCCATTGGACTCCAAAGGACACCAATTTTGTGTAGGTGCAACAGGGAAAAATGACTCACCGTGGGACAACATATTGAGTTTCGTGGTATAGCAATCATTTTTGGGACAAGAGGGTCACTGTGGCACCACATATAACAATACTTATTTATTGAGCCCTGGCATTGTAGCCACATCCACCCCAACCCCCACCCCCTTTTGAAGGCCAAAAAAATTGAAAATAAATAGCTTTAAAACCATGTCAGTGTGAATTAGATTATTTGTCAATACCTTCTCTCTCATCTTAATCTTTCTTTTTCTCTCAGTCTCCTTATCCTGCCATATTTCTTCCCCTCCAAAAGCTGAACTTTGACTGATAGTCTTTTCAGTTTCGTCTGTGTCAGTGAAGAAAGTAATCATAGGCTCAACTGATGAGTTTTATGAATCATTTTCTTAGATAAGTTAATTTACTCAAGGCTTCCAGATCAGCATTGCCAATAGGAACCTTCTACAAGCTTTGGAATTTGAAAAGTAATTTTAAATAATGCAAATTATAGGCTACGTTTAACGCAGTTAGTGGCATTGGCAGACGTTCCCTCGGGCGTGGGTTGTGAAAAGGCGTCAAAGCATTCTCAGGTATAAATATGCAGCATTAAAGGAGAACTCCGGCGCAAAATGAACCTGGGGTGTAATACCACATTGGTACCGAGTCAACTGTTTTCTGGGATTTTTTGTTCATGATAATCGAGTGTAAAGAGTTTTATCTCTAAAAGCTGTTTCGCTTATAACGCTAGTATATGGGGCATATAATAAGTAAAAATAGATCGCTAGTTAATAGCCTACCACTTACAAGGCTCAAAATAGCCCCACACTAACACGGTAGCTTAATGAGGGTCTCTACATACAAACCGAAGCACTCAGAACTTTGTAAGTGTACAGACAGTTTAATAATAATATACTTTATAAAGACAGTCCCATCGCGTATTCAGGCAGGAGCCATCTTTGGGAAACAGCCTCGACCAGTCGAACCACTAACGCCGTGCTAAGTGAGCTGAACTGTGAGATTCCATGTCACAGTTCAGCTCGTAGCACGGCGTTCGTGGTTCGACTGGTCGAGACTGTTCTCCAAAGATGGCTCCGCGATGGTACTGTCTTTATAAAGAGTATTATTATTAAACTGTCTGTACACTTACAAAGTTCTCAGTGCTTCGGTTTGTATGTAGAGACCCTCATTAAGCTAGCGTGTTATTGTGGGGCTATTTTGAGCCGTTAGTGGTATTAACTAGCGATCGCGATTTTACTTATTATATGCCGCATATACTAGCGTTATAAGCTAAACAAATTTTAGAGATAAAACTCTTTACACTCGATTATCTTGAAAAACAAATCCCAGAGAACAGTCGACTCATTACCAATGTGATATTACACCCCAGGTTCATTTTGCGACGGAGTTCGCCTTTAATGCACGGTGATTTTGAACGAATAGCCTATTTAATGTCGATAATGGTTCCATAATGTTAAAACTAATCCTGCTATTGATATCTTTGTAAGACTGCCGACCCAATAGAACCGTGGCAAGGGAAAACAATGTCCGGCGAAATATCGAACATTACTAACTTTACTGCGCTCAACCACCGTGAGTGCATTTCACGCATTTATAATCACTCGCGTTCAGCGGGGAGGAAGGGAGGTTGGTCGGTCAGTCGGTCCATCTCGGGACCAGCGAGATTCGTTGAGATTAATGAATCTATTTATTTAATAATTTATCTGAGGTGCCGGAACACAGTTCCGGACCGTTCCGGCCCACTTTAACCCCTGTCTGTAGCCTCCTTTACCAGCAGGGAGTTTACTTCCTGTTCCAATACCCGACCCTGCTCTGTTTCGACTGCAGTCCACACAACCCTGCTGAATTTCAGTGGGCGGAAATCGAACTGCAGCCTGTAACCTTTCTCTATTGTAAGAAGGACCCAAGGAGAAATATTCGGCAGGTTTGAGGTAAAATTTGATTAATTTGTTGCTACAGGAGAGGAAGAATTTTGCAAACTCGTTAATACATCTAAATCAACAACATGTATGTCAGACCCTATACCGACTAAGCTACTGAAAGAGATGCTTCCAGATGTCATAGATCCTCTTCTTAATATCATTAATTCGTCTTTGTCTCTAAGATACGTACCAAAAACCTTTAAGCTGGCTATGAGTAAACCGCTTGTTAAAAAAACGCAACTTGATCCTACAGAATTAGTCAATTACAGGCAGATCTCAAATCTACCTTTTCTGTCAAAGATATTAGAAAAAGCAGTATCCTTACAACTGTGTTCCTTTCTTGAAAGAATTGGTATCTGCGAGGATTTTCTGTCTGGATTTAGACCGTATCATAGTACTGAGACTGCTCTCATTAGAGTCACAAATGATTTGCTCTTATCATCCGATCGTGGTTTTATCTCTCTAGTAGTGTTACTTGATCTTAGTGCTGCATTTGACACCATTGACCACAACATTATTTTAAATAGACTAGAAAACTATGTTGGCATTAGTGGAATTGCATTAGCATGGTTTAAATCATATTTATCTGACTGCTATCAGTTTGTAGCAGTCAATGAAGAGATGTCTTATCGATCACAAGTTCAGTATGGCGTACCACAAGGGTCAGTACTAGGACTGCTGCTGTTCACTCTGTACATGCTACCTTTAGGATATATCATTAGGAAACATGGAAATAGCTTTCACTGTTATGCTGATGATACTCAGCTGTATATTTCTTCAAAACCTAACGAAACTTACCAATTCACAAAATTAACGGAATGCATAGTTGATATAAAAAAAATTGGATGACTAGTAATTTCCTACTAATAAATTCAGAAAAAACAGAGATTCTAATTATTGGACAAAAAACTTCCACACGTAATAACCTAGAACAGTGGTTCTCAACTACAGTCCTCGGGACCCACTGCTCTGCAAATTTTTTATGTCTCCTTATTTAACTCACCTGATTCAGATCACCAGCTCGTTAGGAGAGACTCCTTGATCTGAACTGAGTGTGTCAGATAAGAGAGACATACAAAATGTGCAGAGCAGTGGGTCCCGAGGACTGGAGTTGAGAACCACTGACCTAGAATACTGTCTAACACTTGATGGCTGCTCTGTTAAGTCTTCCTCGTCAGTTAGGAACCTGGGTGTGCTCTTTGATACCAATCCTTCATTTGAAAGTCACGTGTCTAGTATCTGTAAAACCGCATTTTTCCATCTTAAAAATATATCTAAATTACGTCATATACTCTCATTGACAAATGCGGAACAACTAGTTCATGCGTTCATGACCTCACGCTAGATTATTGTAATGCTCTACTGGGTGGTTGCCCTGCACGCTTAATAAACAAACTATAACTAGTTCAAAATGCAGCCGCTAGAGTTCTTACCAGAACCAGGAAGTATGACCATATTAGCCCGGTTCTGTCAACACTGCATTGGCTGCCTATGAAACATCGTATACATTTTAAAATATTGCTGATTACTTACAAAGCACTAAATGTTTTAGCTCCGCAGTACTTGAGGGAGCTCTTAACGCATTATAGTCCTTCACGTCTATTGCGATCTCAAAGTTCTGGCCAGTTGATAATACCTAGAATATCAAAATTGACTGCTGGCGGTAGATCCTTTTCCTATTTAGCACCAAAACTTTGGAACAGTCTTCCTAACATTGTCCGGGAAGGAGACACAGTCTGTCATTTCAAAGCTAGACTAAAAACACATCTCTTAGACCTAGCATTCACATAATACATTATCGACTTCTATAATTCAATATTAGGCTGATTAGGTCAGCCGGAACTGGGAACACTTCCCTTAAATCCTGATGTACTCGTTACATCATAAGAAGAATGGCATCTATGCTAATTTTAGTGTCTTTGTTTATCCCGAGGTTTTCCCGCAGCCTGCCGGATCCAGGCTGTTTCCAGATCTGACGAAGGACCTTCGACTGGACCCGATGACAATGCAGTGCTGAAGTGCCAACTAGCCTCTCTCTATACCACTCTACAGATAAAGCTTTGTGGAATTTTTCGGTTCGCGTACCTACCCGAAGTGATAAAATAAAATAAAATTCTGCATCAAAATTTATAGACTAGACAAGTAGTTTGTTTAGGCATGGTTTGTAAGGAATTACAAACCTGCGCACATATATTCAAATGCACATAACTATATAATCAATTCTTAATGTGCATGTGAACGCCATCAGCGTCTATCACAGGTTCGCGTTTAAAGTCTGTTTAGAGTGAACGGTGTTGTCTTAGCGACCCCTAATTTAATAACAAATGATCATTTAGACGGAAGTGAATCAATCAAAACTAACTTTAGCTGCAAAAAAACATTATTCAAGAACCACTATAAACCAAACCAATCTCTGTTACCTTAAATTATATGTTTATCTCTGTAAAACTGCTTTGAAACAATCTCCATTGTTAAAAGTGCTATATAAATGAGGATGACTTGACTTGACTTGACTCTGACGTGTTATTATTATTATTATTATTAGGCCTAGTATTATTATTATTATTATTATTATTATTATTATTATTATTTCACTTTATTTGCTCCGGCAACCACACCAAGTCACTTATTATAGTATAGGTCTCTAAATGAATGTATTAATCATAGCCTACTTGGCCAAACTAATAATTATGATGATTCATACATGCGTCTCAATCCCAACATGGAAGGTGATGGACGAGATGTGCTGCGCTGGTGGAAACAACACGAAACCCTGCTACTGCAACTGTCAAGACTGGCTCGCTCTGTGTTTAGTGTCCCCGCCAGCAGCAGTAGTAGCGAATGTGTCTTCGCCGCAGCTGGAAGAGTTATAGAAGAAAGGAGGACTGGATTAAAACCTTCCACTGTGGATGCTGTGCTTTTTCTCCACCATGGTCTGTAAGACTGTTCTTTGGAGGCTGCCTTGTTTTTCGTTTGATTGGACTTTATTTCCATTAGTCTAACTGTTGGAATATGGCAGCTAGGACCTCTTTCCCGAAGACTTCTTAGTCTACAGGACGGTCCTCAGATCAACCTGCTTCTGAGAAGACTTCTGTTAAGACGCTCTCTTTTTGTGCCTGCCTGGAGCTGATGGATGGCTGCGGCTGCCCGCTGGGCCAGACTTCTTTGATTTTGAGCGGCAAACGAGATACTGCTTGAAGGCTGCAGACTGTTCTTTGCCTCCTGAAACCTGTCGATGACCATATTAACACCGTCGCCAAACAGGCCAGAAGGCGAAATCGGGGCATCAAGGAGGAAAGCCCTGTCTTTCTCGACGATCCACACTGGAGGATTAACTTTGAAGCAAGACCTGCTTTGAATTGACCCTCGTTCACAAAACAGTCAGCCAGAAAATGATTCGCGCAAACATAAACGTATTTTGGAAGTTTAAGTGGCGCCTTTCCTTCATAAATAAAATCCATCCACTGCGTTTTCAGTGGCTATGATGTCGGAAGTAAGTGAAAACTACTATGTACATTATTACATCCCATAACAGAGCACTTATGTTTCTTAGGAAACATTTTCGACAAGGCAGCACAAATCGTCAGAACACCGGCTGTCGTTGAAACAATGGAGGATGGTGTACAGATCACAGAGGGTCTATGCCAAAACCACAGTGTCAATCAAACCACGTCGGTGGGGCTTGCTCAATTCTACGTCACATTGCACCCAATCTTAGAACAGCTCGTTCTGAGACAGTGCTTATGATTTATTGAGATTGTAAAAAAACCACTGGGTGGATTTTTATCATTCTAGGGTGGTTTTGCTCACACACTGCCAACACACATTTATGTTCAAACGCCATGTAAAAGTGAATTTTGCATAATAGGTGCCCTTTAACTACTGGTGTCTCTCCGTGACAACCATAGCTGCCATGGAATGGCCGATGAGGTTACGTAGCTCTGCAGCCCTACATAGCTCTGCAATATCTTCAGGTGTTGGTCCCTCGCCCTCATAAATATCTTTAAGAAGGTCGCCCTGGTATTCCCGCAGCCTCGATGTTTCTATAATCTAACAACACACTCAGACCCCAAAGAAGGATAGCACTTATAGCCAGATAACATTCTCTATATAACATCAACATCACTGCTCTCAGTGAAACTCGTCTTGCAAAGGAAAGATCCATCTGCGAACCTGAGGGAGGCTACACATTCTTCTAGAAGGTGAACAACGAGGGTAGAATCCATGAGGTTGGCTTTTGCCATTCGGTCCAAGCTCCTACACCAGCTGCCTGATTTGCTTACTTGCATCAATGAGCAGCTTATGAAGCTTTGCTTCCAATTAACCAACACTAGTCACATAACAGTCATCAGTGCTTATGGCCCTTGTAGTAGAAATTTTAATAGTCATTGATCCCAAACAGGTATCATAAGAGAAAGAACCTATTCAATGTATAAAAGTATATGTGTGTACGTGCTTGTGCGTGACGTTTCAGGAACATATGGGACAGGACCTCTGACCTTAGGGACGGTCAGTTTTGTCCAGCTTATTTCAGTACCAGTTTGTGTCTTTAAGTAGAAACTGAACAGCAGTAAGGACCTTATCTGGGTGGGTGAAAGGTACAGCGGGTGAGGAGGAACCTTGAAAAGAGTATAAAGGCTGTCTCATATCTTCCTGTTGGGTGTCACTCTCTTGCACAGCGTAACTTCTGTGTACTAGACTGAACCTATTCTTGCAAGAATACATACTTTCTTTTTATTAATTTGACTCTGAGTGTCTCTTACGCAGTGATGATGTTTAACAGAATTTTTGCCACAACAATTTGGTGTCAGAACAGTGGGATTCCTTGGAATTGCCTTCTGGACCTGAGAGCGAACGGTGATTGATCATCCTGGACTGAGCAGTTCCAGCTCTACCTCGTAAGCTTTAGAGAGAGGGGCCGACCGCTATCAGGGCCAGGAGAAACTCCACAGGAATTGAATGAAAGCGAACCCGTGGCAACCCAAAACATCTCTGGTAAGAGACGGCTAAAATATTTTCTTTTGGGCTAAAATATTTTCCTTTTGGTATAAGAGTGAGTAAACTATACTGGCTGAGACTGTTTTCTATGGTGCGAGATCAAGAGATTTAAGGCATAGACTGAGGCAAGAGGTCCTCGACCAAGAAATTGAGACCCTTAAACAGGTCAAGAGATTTTCTAAACTGAGGCTGAGTCAAGAAGTTTTGACCGAGGATTGAGCTCTCGCAAAAGTGGGAAATTGAGACCTTTAAACAGGTCAAGAGGTTTTGCCACACCAAAAGTGGGAAATTGAGACCTACGAACAGGTCAAGAGATTTTGCCACACCAAAAGTTAATTAAGGCTAACTGAAATACTGATTTTGGGTGAACCATAATTAATGACCCCTGTCTGATTTTAGGTTACAAATCGGATCTGTCGGAGACGTCTGACAGATTACTAGACGAGTGTCGAACAAAATCCACGGAGAACAGAAAACAGCCAGTATGGGGAAATCTCAAAATAAGCTTGCCAAAATTTGATATACCGGTTTTCTGTCAAATGCTGAAAGAATTACGGGGAGAAAATGCATGCAGGGTATTGAAAAGTTTAACCTAATATCATGATTTTCCAAGGTGAGGGAACATTGAGCGCTACAAGATTAAAAGTAGTGCGGGAATCAGTTGAATAGGGCAGTGAGAAACAAAAAGGTTGTTATGGCTGCGTTCAACATGTGTGAATAGGCAGATAAAAAAGTCGAACTGCCAGGAGAAATAAAGTTTTCACTTCTACATCCAGTAAATGGATGCATGACATTAGATGTCTGAGAACTTAAATTTACATGATAAGGATTGAAGTAGCAAGCAGCAATAAGGCTGTCTGTGTGAAATAGAGGGAACGTCCTGGTTGCGTATGCAACCCACCGTTCCCTGAAGGAGGGAACGGAGGACGTAGTCGACGCGACTGAAATGGGATCACGCTAGGGAGCCTATCATCTTCGAGTACTATTGAACGAGCCAATGTAATTGGCGTGCGTGATTCGCATCACACACTCCGCCCCCGCGGCGCGGGTATAAATACGGAAGTGGATGCACGCACTAGTTGCTTTTCGCTGAGGAGCCGAGAGTAACCCGGGGTCAGCGGTGGTCCAGCGGTAGTGGCAAGGGGACTACGTCCTCCGTTCCCTCCTTCAGGGAACGGTGGGTTGCATACGCAACAAGGACGTTCCCTTTCAGTCGATAACGTCGGACGTAGTCGACGCGACTGAAATGGGATCAACCATTGAACACGCCACTAACGCTGCCACCTTCCAGTGCCTAAACCAAAGCCTCCTGATGCCCCCGCAAACTTAAGGCGGGGAAGGACAGGGCTTAGGCCAGGGAAGTCACTGCTGTTCCTACAGGACCACTGGGAAAGCGTTCCCCGTACGTTGGAAGGAAGGGACGCTGCGGAAGCCACATCCAACCCGAGGGAGGAAATGTGGAGAATACACATATGAACTGGGCGGAAACCGGGCAGTCTAACATATGGAATGTCACTGGGGTGGCTCCAGCCTAAGACGGGGGGAGACACACCGGACAGTGACGGCAGAGAGACTCTGCCGAGGGAAGACACGGGCTCACCGCAGGGAGCCGTATCGTGGAAGAATACACATATGGGGTCACCGAAGGGACCGCAACATATGGACCCAGCCTAACACAGGTTCCACACTGCTTACGAGTGGTAGGCCTAACACCAGACGTTCCGCACGTCCGACGTCGGAGGGGTGTGGAGGAACTCAACAGGGTTCCATTTTAAGGGAACTCAACTGGAGTAGAAAGGCGCACGTATCCAGTCCATAGGAGGGGAATGGCGCCGCAAGCCGACACTTGAACCGGGCTCACGGTGAAACTGGCTTCATGAGAAGGGAGCCCACGGGAAGCAGCGGTTCAACTAGGTGTCGTCCAGCCCCCAACTCTAGAATCTGTTTAGCAAAGTATATCGTCAACGCCCAGGCGGAGCACTTTACACTCATCATAGAGGAGCTCAACACCTAAGTGGACATGTTGCATCTCGGATCTTTGCCGAAATGAAGGCAAGCACTAAGTGCAACTTTGCATGGAAACAGCCTTCCCTCTCTGCTGAATTCCAACAGATATTTGAAGAGCTGGTCTGAGGTCTATGACTTGCATTCTGTACACGTCCAAGCGAATCGGACAGAGAAGCCAGGGCTGGATCTGCCTCCTCCAGGGCAGCGCTTGCAGGCTCACCACCTGCTCCTATTACGGGAGAGGTAGGAACCTTGGGCACAATCCGAGCCGGGGTCTCAGCTTGTGAGAGTTAGCCGGCCCAGACTCCAGGCACAATACGTTGACCGAAAGCGAGCAAGTCCCTACCCTCTAGTAGAGACCACGCGAGCAGGAGAACTGATATAACAGAATTTTTAACTCACTACCTGCAGTGGCTCAGGGGCGGTCTCTGCAGTGCAGTCGCACCAGGGACAAGGCCCAAGAGGATAAAGAGGGACACAAGGATTTACAAGACCTTGCTCCTCAGGAACCTGACGATCAGAACGTGCTTCTGCATACTTCTGCAACACGATGAGCGTCGTTTAAACACCGAGGCAACATCATTTTGAGGGTGATTTAAGAAAACAGCCTACTGCAACCCATTTTGCAGGAAAGAGAGCACTGAAGTGATCGAAAGCTTTCAGGATCTCCTCAGGGGAGAAGACGCACTCAACGACTAGGTTCCACTTCTAAAGGCGTAAGCACGCTACCCAATTCTAGGGGGTGCTCGCAGAAGTGATGGTAACTAACACATGTTCTTGTGATAGCCACCTGAACCTCCGCGTTCAGATGTAAGACCGCCCGGAATCTCCGGGGGAAGAACGCGTGTGCCATCGTGCCCCGTCCCCGAAAGAGTTTCCAGGGGAAGTCAGGAAGGCTGTTGAAGGGAACCAGGTCTAGTTGGGCCAATGAGGGGCAACTATGAAGACCTGTTCCTCTCCTGACATGGCACGTAGGTGCAAGTGACGGGCGCAAAAGACAGGAGCATTGCTCAACACAACATGTGAAGATCACTGGGCTTCAGGAGCATTTTCTGCTCAGCACTTGGGTGTGACAAGTTCACTGAGCTTCAGGAGCATTCCTGCTCAACACCTGAGTGTGATAAACTCACCGAGCTTCAGGAGCATTTCTGCTCAACACTTGAGTACGAAGAACCTCACTGAGCGACAGGAGCATTTCTGCTCAGCACTTGAGTGTGACAAGTTCACTGAGCTTCAGGAGCATTACTGCTCAACACCTGAGTGTGATAAACTCACTGAGCTTCAGGAGCATTTCCGCTCAACACTTGAGTGCGAGGAACTTCACTGAGCACCAGGAGCATTTCTGCTCAGCACTGCGTGTGATGAATTCACTGAGATACCTGTGATGGACTCACTGAGCTACAGGAGCATTGCTGCTCAACACCAGAGTGCGATGAACTTCACTGAGTTTCAGGAGCAAATCTGCTCAACATGAAGAGTGATGATTTCACTGACTTGCAGGTGCAAGGCGACCATGAGTCGCAGTCACTTTTAGAAGGCTCACTGGGGTTAAACGCATTTCTGCGGGCCCCTGGGGCCGCTGAGTCCCAGTGTTTGTCCAAGGGTAGTCCACTCGGTTTACCCAAACACTGGCGGAAAAATAAAACCGGGGGGGCAACTGAGCGGCCCCGGAATGGTCATGACCCAGCCGGACCCAGGGGATGGAGTCTCCACTTGCCCTGGCTATAACTGTCGTGAGGCTCGATGGCGGCACGATTGAGTAAGCGGGAGGAGTGGAATAAGGCGCCCTCAGAAGCGTCTGACTCCAAGGAGGAGGTGACGGGTGAGTTTGTGACATGCAGGGGAAGCTTGCGCAACGGTCGCAATGTCTAACAACTCGAGGCACGAATGCCCGTGTAGTCGGGGGTCGCCCAGGCCCCCGTTAAAACACGCCCTTTGTACATGGCCGCTCTGTTGAAGAGGGTTTGGCAGCAGACCGGGATGAACTATAGTCACACAGGGTGAGCTGCTCTGCCACGGTCACCTCGGGACTCGATCGTGAAGCTAGCGCTGAAGCGGTCACATATGGAGGGAGCCAAAGGCTGCGACTACCATATACCCCAGGAGCCTCTGAAAGTTCTTTCAGTGGGACCCTTTCTCACTTCAACACCAGCTGAACACATTCTCATTGGAGAGACATGTTGGACCGAGTACCTCTCCAAAACTAGAAAAGAGATACTCAGCCCGTGGGCGAGATTACTCTCTTCCAGTTGACCTGAAGACCCAACGGGCTCTGGAGCACTCGAGGGGAAGGACACTGTACTGATACTCCACCCTTAGACGCAACACACAGGATGGCCTGCGGTGCGGGAGGTAGAGATCTGAAGCACATGTCTTTCAGGTCAAAGCTGCAGACCAATCTTGGGCCAAGATGGTCACGACCCACCACCTAGTAGCACGAAGAACGAGTTTACAACTGGCCTTCGTACCGGCTGGAGGAGCGGCTATATCAAATCCTTCGCCAGCAGGATAAGATAAGCACGCACAAGTCAGGAGCACTGCTCAACACTCGGTGTGATGAATATCACTGAATTTTCAGGAGCACGTCTGCTCAACACCTAATGTGATGACTATCACTGACTTGAGCGGGGTAGCCGAGCCTGAGGTGGGGCAGCAAAGTAGAGAGAGTGGTGTTAGTGTGCTGTGCAACACTTACCTGTCTCCACAAGCGGCAGGGGGCGCGTGAGAAGGCGGATGACCGGGTCCTCGAACGCACCAAGCTGCCTGCTGGCGACCAAGGGGGAGCTGAGGGGTGTAAGGCTATACAGGGTCACACCCGCCAGACTGGCCCTCTTGGGACCCAGGAACAGATGAAATTGCTCTCTCTTTGAAGTGTGGGTACCGCTTGCTCCGCTTTTTTTTTTTTTTTTTTTAGGGAGCCAGCGGCGGAACAGACACACACACAAACAAAGGCTCCACCCGGCCCTCACCCGGGGGGAGGGAGTGATCGTGCCACTCCAAGAGCATCTCATCCATTCCTGGGCGGCCCGCTCCGGAATGCTTTCGCTGTCGCTTGCCACCTGGCTTGGCAGCGCCTGGAGCGGGCTGGGCGTCTCTACTGCGGCCGGCTCCCTGCTGAGGCCTGGGTGGAGGCTGCTGCGGAGGGCCAGCAGGAGCGGCGGCCGGAGAACGCCCACGGCGACGAGCAGGCGGAGGAGCTGCCACCGGCGGCGGGTGGAGGCAGCAGCTGGCCACCGGGGCAGGATGTGCCGGATGACCTCCGTCTGCGCTTGAGCGGCAGAGAACTGTTTGATGCAGTTCTCCACCGCGTCGCCGACCAGCCCAACCTGGGAAATTGGGGAGACCAGGAACCGAACCTTGTCCGCATCCGCCATACCAACCAGGCTGAGCCAACGAAGGCGCTACTGGACCACCAAGGTGGACATCGCCAGACCGATCACGCACGCTACGACACCCGTACCCCGGAGGGTGAGGTCGGATGCAGTGCGGTGCTCACCTATGAGCGCACGGTCTGGATTACCCTCGTGCATGCCATGGGTGCCCTAGCCTGCAGCAACGCCATGGCACGCAAGAGGAAGGGGCTTGCCCACAGGCTTTGTAAGCTCTGCCCGTCGGAACGGACGAAACTCACAGGCCTTAGGGGGGAGACGAGGATCCCCCCAAAAGGCAGCGGCCGCCGGACACAGGTGCACCTGTGTCGACAGACCGCTCCAATGGAGGGACACCTCGCAACCCTTCACCGTTCCTCCATCAAGGGTAATGAGGGGGAAAAGCTATTCAGGCAGTTTCTGGCAGAGAAAGATGCTGTTCACCACCTGATAAGCTCTCCATGCATTTCGGGAAAGAAAGGCACTGGGGCGGCGAGCTGAGAACCAGCGCGGCCCGCCCCAAGATACCAAACTCCAGATTCCAACCGAGACTGAACGGGACACGGTGGAGGTTCCACTCGAGCCCGGCAGCCTCGGCGGCCCGTTTCAGCATAGCTGATTATTCTGGATCCGGCTCGGGCAACATTGAACTCCCGGAGGGAGACAATGCAGCCGAGTCATCATCTCCAGAAGTCAGCTCACCCTCTGATGCTGCAATCGGCGTCCTGTCCTCCCGGGGAGCCCCGAGTGAAACCGCTGGCCCACCCATTACAGATGGACCAGCAGACAACACAGGAGGCTCCAGTGGTTGCAGTGGAAGGGAGGAGTGAGGAGCCCACAGGGAATGGTTACCGGGCGGGACATCCAACACTATCCTCCGGTCACCCATCCCACACAGCACCCGAGGGTGGGGCATGGTAATGGGGACTCGCCCTCCGCGAACGAAGGCGAGTCTCGCCCTCAACACTGCGACAGTCATGTTCCCACAGTGAAAACATGAGCTGTCCACAAAAGCTGTCTCAGCGTGCTGTAAGCCAAACACGTGACACAACAGTTGTGACCATCAGAGAGAGACAGGGAACGACCGCACCCAGAAACGCACGGGCGGAATGACATCTTGAAAAAGACGCAAACGCACCCGTGTTGCTCTTTCAGAAAATAGGACCGTCACCAGTGCCGGAGCACACAGGGAAATGACCGCGGCAACACTGAACAGAGAACTGAAACAGTGAAGCACTCACTTTTCCGCCCTCTAACCAGCCATCAACACACACAAACATTTAGAAATTTGTTGCTGTTAAAACAGCAGTTGAGAGCTCAAAGCTCGCGATCACCGCTGCACTCGCGCTGTAGAACACCAGCACTGGGAGAGTCTTCCTGAAGAACACCGACACACTCGCTCGTTGTAGACAACAGCACTCTCAGAGACATCAAACGATCGGCTCCGAAGCGAAAGGCAACTAGTGCGTGCATCCACTTCCGTATTTATACCCGCGCCGCGGGGGCGGAGTGTGTGATGCGAATCACGCACGCCAATTACATTGGCTCGTTCAATAGTACTCGAAGATGATAGGCTCCCTAGCGTGATCCCATTTCAGTCGCGTCGACTACGTCCGACGTTATCGACTGAAAGGGAACTGTAAGTGAGAGACTTGATGGAAGAGGGAAGTGAAAAACAAAAAGGTTGGTGTGTGAGATATGTGTGTGGGGATTGTAAGCAAACAATCATGTACTAGTTAGATAATGAAGGAACTGGAATGTAGAGAAAATAAAGAATTAGCATGTAGAACAGAGGATAGAGAAGGAACTGGCATGTAGGGAAAGATGGAAGAAATATAGTAGAAAACTATATGTGATGAAAATAAAATGTCTGACAGAATTTATGGAAGTCAAATTAACTGTTTAAATGGTATGAAAAATGAGTTTCAGAATAAAAATAATGCATTGAGTATGATTAACGGGGATTAATGTGATATAAAGATAAGGAATTTTTCATTAAGCAAAATGGGGAACAATTCTATATTTTAATGGTAAAATAATGATTGAAATTATGTTTAGTTTTAGTTTGACAACCATTGTGTTTTGAACCTAAAGGGTCCAGCTATGCTGGGGGTACAGGAAACAGGGTTTGCTTATTCAGCCCGGTTTCCGGATGTTAGATATGTACTTTTTCTGTAATTAGGGTTGTTCATTCAGAGGGCAATTTGTATTTAAATGTTAAAAGTAAAACTGAATGACTTTAAAGAAGTCTTTAAAATAATGCAGACCTTACACGATAGAAGTTACATTTTTGATTAATTTATTTTAGGACCAGTAACTTCTTTGTCTCATTTTAGTCTCCACCATACAGGGCCGATGGCTCCGGCTACAGATGTAGATGTACACCAAATAGACGGTTATGATGACTAAATTCACTGAGTATAATCTAAGCAGTGCTTGGTCGCTGCTTTAAGATGTTAAATGTATTTTAGTGATGAAATGCTGCTGTTATTAACCTGTCTCCCTGTGATAACAATATTATGCAGTCCAAAATGGCTCTGGTGACTCTTGAATGTGCCTTTCCTAAGCTCCAGAAAACAACTGATATGTTGGAGAAAATTGATTTGATAATGGGAAGAGCGGTTACCAGTGTGCACGAAGGTGATTTCTCAATGACGGGTAAGATCTTCTTTGGCCAGACAGAAGGCAACCTAAGGCAGGGGGTCACCGCAGACACTGGGCATCTCCTGATGGGGGGTGTTTATGTGAGATGGGTATGAGAGTCGAGCAGATTCTGTGAGGCCAGCAGATTCATTACACCATAAAGGGGAGATGCGCTGTGAGAAGTTACGGCAGTCTGACCCAGAAATGTGAGTTCCTCTATACCACTCACCAGAAACCGTGTTCATTGTATGACTTGTTTTTCATTGTGACAAGTGTCTGTAACTGTGCCAGGGGACGACACCCTGATGAGAAGAAAATTAAAGATAAAGAGATAACAGGCGTGGGCTTTCAGGAGCCAGCTGAGACCATGAGGTGATTGTCATTATTTGCTGCGGAGACATGATGAGGGACATGATGTTGGTTGCCATATGGGCAAGAAAAATGTATAGAAGAGTTAATTTTGAGCTAATATGTCTATAACATAGTTTTAACTCCTGAAGGTCGTTAGGCATGGTGGTGGCGAAAGATGAAGACAGCTTTGTAGATTTGAGAAAAGGCTGGATAACAAAGCTGAATGGTAAAAGGTTATTGTAATGAATTTAATATTACATTTTGTCTAAATTACAATCTTAGGAGGCTGTTGAAAATAGTATTTGTTTATAGTGAGAGAGACTGCTTGAGTGGAGGAAGGGATGGTAACTGTGTCTGTCTTTTTGTTATCGGCCTGCCAGAGCAAGCTGAAGCAAAATAGTGATAATGAACCAAAACAACCCAGCTGACTTTTCTAAAATCAAATGAATAATGAACAGACATGAGTTGAAACTGGTTAAGACCATGTAAAATTAGGTAAAAGCTACAGTAAAATGTGAAGTTTAAAATCTTACTTAAATTTAAATCTTTTTAGAGATGATATAATGAAAAGCGAACATTGAAGATGAACAGTTAAAATATGTGTCTAATATGAGTGTGTGTGATGGTGACTGCACTCTGTCTTGTATGTGTTAGTTTGGGGTACTAATACTCCGTCTGAATAGTGTGTAAATTGTGTCATTAGCCACTAAAATGTGGTAAGGCAAATGACAAATTTTAAAGAAGCTGTTAATTCTGTTGAGTCCATGTGATGAAACGATGATTTAGAACATGGGACGAGCTTTAAATGGATTAGTTTTCCAGCTCTGTCTGCTACTGGTAATTATGAATCAATCTATGGATTAAAAGCATTTATGTAAATTGGATTTGTGAAGTGGTAGATCGTCGTCCATAATGGGTTGTGATAAACTAAAATGTTATAGATTTGAAGGCAACAACAAAAGTGACATATTGGCTAAGTCAATATCAAATTATCTAGAGAGTCCTTCACATTTATGAATATTGTGAACAAAGGGGGAAAATGTTGTTTGACTGACATTGACCAGGTCTGTACAGTACGACCTGACCTGACAGAAACAATTGATGATTTTGAAAATGTTTGTAGATGACTGGATTAAGAGACCAAACAACAGGCCTGAAAAGCAGGATACACTGTAAGACTGAGGGCCGTTGCCCTCCAAATACTCTGATGAGAAGATGTGATTGTGGCTTTGAGTAATATTTTTGTTTCAAGAGGCAGAGAAAGATGTCTGAAGGAAATTTGGCTGAAGGACAACGTTTGGGTTAGTGATGATGGCAAACTTTATCCAAACACCATGTTTATGTTAGATTGATGCAAGAGTTGAATCATTGCAATAAAAGGGGGATGGTAACAATTGCCAAATATGGCCAAAATATGGTTTACTAGGGGACAATATATGTTGGGAAGACACTGAGCTTGACTGGATAAAAGCCTGGCAAGAAGCCATTCTTCTCCCTAACAAAATTGCTGTCTGTAAGTGTATTTGCAGGACTGTTTCAACAGGAAACGCCTGGGCAGTTGCTGCAGCGAAGGCCGCGGCAGCACAGTAGACAAAAGAAACTATGTGTATTTTGCTATCTGAAAATAACCTCGACATTTGTTTTTCTTTACAGAGCATGCAGACTTTGATACAGGGCAGAGTGTGTCCAATAAGATAATGGCTGTGGATGAATTTGACTAACTATCCTGGCCTGGGTTATTAGTGTGGCAGAGAGAAACAGGGCCACACCTGGACAGCGCATATCTTAAAATTTTCCTTTTGCAGGATGTCAGGATGGATTGAATCAAACAGAACTGATTCTGTTCCAAATGTATAAATGTTTTGTTGTTGACATGAGCAAAGTGGGTTGAAGGTTTTTCAGAGGAAAATAACTCTGAGTGCTATTAAGTGAGCAAGAAATTATTTAGTGATAAGATGATTTGTAAAAAGAGAAGAAACAGAGTTGAATTGGACAAGTGTTGAGAATAAACTTGAAATTCTTTATGCATATCATCAGCAAGGTGAACAAATGGTGAAAATTCCACAGGTCACACCAAAAGGGACGACCAGCTAGACAAGTGGTCACTAACAAAACCTTAAGGTCTCCATTCACAGGTCAAAGCAGGAGATGGTTCACTCCAGTGGGGCTGCGTCGTGATCTAAGGAGCAAATCGGGTAATGATCAGAAAATGGTTGGAGAGTGGGACACCTGGGTCAAAGCCTCTCACCTTAGACACCGACAGGCCTCAACCATCATATAGAGCGCAAAGTGAGGGGTCAAAGGTTCGTGCTAGTAACAGCCTCCCTCACCGACGAGGGAAAGACTACGGTAACGACTCGCAAAGAGTCACCCTGGTGAAGACGGAATGTCCATGGGGCAAACGAGATGACCAACACACCTGGAGGATATTGCACCAACTAATGGTTTGAGTTTAGCAAAATAATATGTTTTTGTGATGATTTTGATGATTTTATTTGATTGAATCAAAATAGGGCTTAGATCAAATGATTTGATTGGTTAAGGATTCATTAGAAAATATTTCAGGTAAATTATAGGGATTATTATTGAAGAAACTTGATGATTAGGCTTTCCATTAAGGGTAAGAAAGGCCGATCATGGGAAAATCTGTATGGTAATAAGCTAAAAGATGGTCCGTAATATTTTATTTTATTTTAATAGTTAATTTTGAACAATTACATTGGTTAAAAGAATGGATAAAAAATATAAAACCTTTTCTGGATATATTTTATTAAATATGGTGTTAAATAGAGCTTACTAAGTAAAACCATTGGCTGAATCGAATTAAAAGTTAGGAAATCATGGTTAGGAAAATGGAGGGGATATATGGAAATGGGCGTGGATTGATGGTAAATGGATAAGATTGGTTAATCTTTGGGGGGTACTGGTTGCAAAACTGTACTACCAATTTCAGCGATAGGGTTATCAATATTGTTATGTTTACCATGCATTATAATGTGTGTTTCCAGCTCAGTACAGACTGGTTAAAGCTGGGAGTCTGTTCAATTGGATGAACAAAATATGATGATACAAGTAGTGGGAGCTACTGTAACATGTTAAATTGCATGGTTTTCTTTTATTTTTCTTTCTTTCTATGAATGTTTTTGATATGAACAGAAGGTTAAAAGCTGTGGTTATCCGCTATGTGATGACGTACAAGGAGAGGGGTCGAAATGAGGGATTTTATTCTACTTTTATTTCTTTGTATTTCTTAGCCTGTTGAAATGCCATGTGGGTTTCAAGATGTGTAATGGTAACCAGAGATGAAGAGTATAAGTGTGATGATATGACTTAAAATTTGTTCTATTATTTTTATTATTATGATTGGGTAATCTGAATGATAAAAAGGGGGGAATTGTAGTAGAAATTTTAATAGTCATTGATCCCAAACAGGTATCATAAGAGAAAGAACCTATTCAATGTATAAAAGTATATGTGTGTACGTGCTTGTGCGTGACGTTTCAGGAACATATGGGACAGGACCTCTGACCTTAGGGACGGTCAGTTTTGTCCAGTTTATTTCAGTACCAGTTTGTGTCTTTAAGTAGAAACTGAACAGCAGTAAGGACCTTATCTGGGTGGGTGAAAGGTACAGCGGGTGAGGAGGAACCTTGAAAAGAGTATAAAGGCTGTCTCATATCTTCCTGTTGGGTGTCACTCTCTTGCACAGCGTAACTTCTGTGTACTAGACTGAACCTATTCTTTCAAGAATAAATACTTTTCTTTTTATTAATTTGACTCTGAGTGTCTCTTACGCAGTGATGATGTTTAACAGAATTTTTGCCACAACACCCTATACTGACCAGCAGCAAAGATGGGATGATTCTGGGATGAGGAAATCATCAACTTCACAAAGTTCACAAATCTGATCCGCATTTTCCATGATATGATGACAAATGGCTGCATTTCACTTCTGTTTGACATTTCATGCTTGCTCCCATCCTCTTCAACTTGATCTTCACTTGTGTCTTGGCACACGCTCTACAAGGACTCGAGAGAGAAGTGTACCTGAAATACAGACTGGATGGCCCCCTCTTCGATCTTCGTAGTCTAAATGCCAAATCCAAGACAAATAAATGGACTGAACATGTTGCACTGTTTGCTGATTGTGGACTCAGTTATGGGCATCAAATCGCAGGACAGAGTGACAAATCTAGAGGTTCTGGACAGAGCGAGCCTGGTCAGTATCAGACCATGACCATGAAGGCACCAATTAACTGGAAAGGCCATGTTATAAGCATGGGCAGTTCCCGCATCCTGTCTCAAGGCCATAGGAGTCATTGTCATCCTTTTTAGGATGATATGCGTTACATAGCATATCATAAATAGTCAGAAGTATTTTTACTTCCCTGGGGCAGAACTGGAATCCAGAGCCAAGGCATGCAGTAACCAACCGGCCTACAGAACCCAGCCGGCATGCAGTAACCAACCAGGCCTACAGAAAGTTTGAACACTGGCAATGAGAAAAAGCAATTGCTGCCAGACAACTGATAAAATCCTACAATGTTCCACTGACAGCATAATTTCTCTGGCCTTACTGTCCCAGAGTGTGAACATCCAGAATAGGCCTTCTTAGTCACACACGTTCGCACCAGAGGAAGACTGCACAAAAAGTGATATCATAATCAATGGTCAACCAAAGAGGAATAAACAAACCACACTATAATTGCAAAATATTTGTTTGATGAAGTCTACAAAGTAATTTTAAAAGATCTCAATATGAAAGTGCAAGAAAAAAATGTTTGGGAATTTCCTGTCTTCTATTGTCCCCGTATGCTTCCAGTATTATAAATTTTACAATGTTACATCTTATACTGATAGAGCTCTCAGGAGACGCCTCTTTGTGTTTCATCACATTTGATGGAATTGTCACATGCATTGTACACCCATACATATATTATTATTGCTGCTCTTACTTTTTTTTTTTTTTTTTTTTTTTTTTTTTTACAGAGCCCCTGTTGTGCGTGCCAGCATGCTTGTAGCTATTCTGCTTAGTCTGCTTTACAGTCAGCATTCATGCTGGCTTAAAACTCTCCAAGAGTTCCAAGATGTACCATGTATCTTATTAAAATAATTTACTCACTGTGGACACTTTTGTATTTTGGCTTTGAGGGAACTAAATGAATAATCTGCTCTCCTAAGCCAAAACAAACCTCTCAGTCAGTTATAGTATTTCCTGGAGGGCTTTCTTTATTACTTCAAAGTAAATTGGAAACAAAACAGCAGCTGTTTGGCAGCTCTTTGTAATTCACTGAAAATCAAAATGAGATAAGGGTGTTAAACAATCCTGACAAAATTGCAATACAATATGTTCCAATAAGCTTTCCCTATGCAGCTCTCGTTGATTCATCTATCCTTTGCATGCAGACAATGGTTGTCTGGAGTCCGAATGGTAGTGAGTCTGAGCTCTGAGGCATTTTAAAATGTGTGCTCCCCTTTCACTGCTTGGTGCCTGTCCTTGTATATTGACTCATCACTTTGATGACAATGATTAAAGTATTTTGATAAAGTTATGTTCACACTTTGCTGTGTGAGTTGGAAGTCAACCATCTGCTTATAACATGACCTTTGGACTGAGCACTGATGGTGTCTCCACAATTCTCCCCTCTGTACCTACTCCTGTTGTGTTCTTGTGAATTTGAATGGGGAACACATGCTGTGTAAGGTGAACTATAGGAAAGGTAATGCTGAGTCATAACCTCACATTCCAGCTGACTTCATCACAGTAATTTGCCAGAGTGGAAGGTTACTGATAATAATGAGTGTTTAAATTGTTAATGTCACAAAGCCATGCTCAGCATTGTCCATGAAATAAGAAACATCACATTTTGTATTATTCAGATGCTAAAAACTGTCCAATAGTTGTTTTTTTTAAATGTTTTTATTATACGTTTTTGCTTATTTGTAATGCAAATGCTTAAAAAAAACTTTCAGGCAACATTTCACCGCAAAATAAGTATACAGTACAACAGAAAAAATAAAAGAAATTATATTTTGTAAAAAAAATCTAGTTTTAGGGATTATTTGGGGTAATGTTAAAGATTAAAAAGTTAAAACAGTTAAAAATACAAATAAAATTGTTTTCCATGAATTAAAGGCAAATAACAAATATACAAATAATGCTATAATGCTATAATAAATACGCTGAAAAAAATAGTAACATCTTAATTAACTATTTCTTCTCATATCTGCTTTCTTTGTTTTATTGTTTGTTTTTTCGGGGGGAGGGGGGAAGAGGTGCTCAAGTTGAATGGAAATAATGGTAATTACAACAGTTCCTAAAAGTCCTATTATCATTTTCATTTTGTTTAAGCATTTTGTTTTCTTTAATGACAGGTTTCATCTGTTTAATCATGTAAGCAGAATTATAATAAAGGTAACATGATTGTGGCCCAGTCAGGGTAAAACCGGTTCGGAAAATTGCATTTGTTCTTCTCCAGTTATCAAACACTTGGAGTAAAAGGGGTCATAGTGGGAAGAAAATGCTAAACCATTACATTTGAGATTTAATAACAAAAGCATCATGCTTCTGAATGCCTTTAAATACACTGTAAATACAAAGTCTATACATTGTAAATGCTGACATTAAGAAGCCTATAAGAGAATTAAGAACAACCTTAAAAATCGTAAAATTGTTTCAAATGTTTACACATTCTGGTTGTCAAGCTGTGCAGCTGAGTTTGACAAGACTAATGACGCTGCCTTTTCTAAAACTATGTCATGTGACTTGGATGCAATCCCAGTTGCTAAGACACCCTGAGAGATGGGGTATGTGTAGGTTCTGTCCCTCCATCCAGAACATGTTGTGATCAACTGATAATGCCTTTCATTATAGAGGGCTCGGTGAGTATCTGATAATGTTCACCAGACCAGATGTTCCAGCCACGGCCTGTGTGGAGAATTCAAAAGAGCTTTTTTACACAATATTACAACTGTGCAGCAATCTATTTTATGCAAGCATTAAGAGAAGAGCCGTTTTATTATATTAGATTTAGCCACTATATTTGAGAGCCTACATAAAATGTAGTAGAATTTGCTGGTTATACATTTTACCAACTTTCTTTATTTCACAATCAGTGCTGTTTTAAAAAAAAAAAAAACATGCAGGCTCACATTTATTCACTCATTTCTACATTTGTTGACCATGTCTTTGACATAGTACTAGAGCTTTAGACTGTGTCACGGGTTATTTCAGTCCCACTTTATATTAGGTGTCCTTAACTACTATGTACTAAAATTTTAATTAATAATGTAATGCCGTATGTAAGATTGTGGCCAAAACTGGTACTGCAATCACTTTCAAATTACTGTAGAGCGGTGTATCCCCTCCCCCTCCTCACTGACTCGAAGTTGCCAGATAGGCTGCAGGATCCAGCAGGAACGTAGGCTGCTACAAGAAGCTTCCAATGGGAAGTGACGAGTCCTACACAGTACGTTCCCTTTCGAAGGGAACTCAACAATACGTCAACGACGCTATGGGGGAACGCCTCAGGCGTGACAGGTGTCTGAAATCACTATCAAATCACGTCAATCATATTGACCGGCGACAGCCCGTGAATCATTAGCGTGAATGATTAACGTGCGACCTGGAAGTATAAAAGGGCGCCTTGCAAACATGACAAATCATCTCATCGTCTTCAGGGACTGTCTGTTTGAAAACGCTATTCAATGAAACGGTAAGAAAATTAAATGTACAGCACACGAGTGTGCTTTTCTTGCCTGGGAGAAGAGCGCGCACGGGAGATTCTCGAGGGAATCCTCTGTGTGAACTGTGAGCGTTTTTCTCTTAAAACGCACGCTCTCGTCTGGCCCTCTTCTCGAGTGAAGGGGGTTCAACGTCTGGTTCTCATGGTCCCGCTCGTGCCGAGGCAGAGCGGCGACTTGCATCATGGGCTTCCAGATAGAGCTCGTCGATCATCTTGAGAGTGCCGTAAACCTCTCAGATGATTCGACGGCTGACGAGGGCGAACTGCAGGTCGATGACGAGGATTTTTCACCGACGGTTTCCTGCAGTTGCTGCTCTTCAGGACGAGCAGGAGATGGCTGAGGAGGTTTATAATCAGGTAGATCCTGAACCCTCTCAGCCACCCTGCCCCGTGTATGCAGGTCTGGTGGATGTTGTGGAGCGCGCCGCCAACAGGCTGTAGCTGCCATGGCAACGCGCTAGAGGAGAGACCGCTCGCGGTAGGCTCGGCGATCGGTTTCTCCCCGGCCATACACCACCAGCTCAGGTGAGCCTTCCATTCCTTCCTGATCTTCACACGGAGATCGAGAGGGCATGGAAGAGCCCATGCTCTGCCCGTATTCACTGACATCAGCGGGTTAATTTCGCTGATGTTGATGGGATCGCAGAGCATGGGTATGTGTCGATGCCGCCCATTTGACGAGTCGTTTGCAAACTATCTCGTGTCTGGGCAGGCGTCGACACTGAGAGCTCCAACTCTGCCATCCAAACCGCTAAAGACAACAGCGCGTTTGAATGGCAGAGCATACACGGCAGCAGTTCAGGCTGGTGCTTCCCTGCACACCATGGCGGTGCTGCAGGCATACCGGGCCGACCTGCTGCAGGATCTCGACCAGGGGGCAGGGTTGTCCCCTAAGGCAGTTACTGAGCCGCGCCGAACCACGGCTCTTGCGCTCCGGGCCACCAAACAAACTGCTGCCACGATCAGTCGGTCGATGGCGGCGAGGTGGCCACGGAGAGACAGCTTTGGTTAAACCTGGCCGACGTTGAGGAGAAAGAGAAGGCCTTTCTCCTCGATTCGTCGGTTTCGCCCTCTGAACTCTTTGGCCCCGCCGTGGAGGCGGGGCTTGGGAAGTTCAGGGAGGCGAAGGCGCGCTCAGCTGCTTTTAGGAAAAAAACCTACATACCGCTGAGATCCGGTTCCACGCCCAGGCAGGCGGGAGGGCCTGGCCCTTCACGATCTGAGGACCGTAGACAGGGCCAGAGAGCCAGTGTCGCCTCTCGTGCGCCCCCTCTGTGGAGGAACAGGGCGCAGGAAAGGCGTGACTCCCGCTAGAAGAGGGATCTGAGGGAGGTTATCCAGCACAAGCGCATACAGCGTCGCTGATGGATAATCTCCCCGGAGGGCTTCATTAAAAAGAGAATCCAGCCCTCTCCCCTCTTCTGACTCCCCAGACGTTCATTACATCAGGCCTGGCGCTGGGCCTATGATAAGAACGATGTTCCAATGGCCCGCCTAGGCTTGGTTAGTAGAAACGCCTCTTTCAGGCATGTAAAGTGGTGGACCCCAGGTTCATAAAGAACTATCTGGCGAGTCTTCACTCCGCACGCCGCAGGTGAGCTGTCTGGTCTTTTCAAGAGTAAATTTTTGTGAATTAAAATTCCGAAATGTATCTCTCTACAGACCTCGTTCCCTGTATAGAGTCATGGGGTCATGTCAAGGTAATAAGGTAAGAGAACTTTATTGGATTATCAGGGCCCTGAAGTTCCCCGTTAGGTGGCCAGAACGGTAACTGTGTTAGCCTTCGGGCTGCTAGCCACCTCAGGGTAGAGTGGTTGGTCTCTCTCTTTAAATTGTTTTACTTAGAGTGTTGACTGACGCTAGAGCTTCAGATAGATCTTATATCCGGCCCACAGGTCCGTTTGACTTCTTCCTGAGTATGTCGCCCCTTGAGCTCTGTTTGGGTTTTCATTAGGCTGAGCGATTCTGCAGCCCTTTGTATGGAATAATACAGACTATATTCTTTAGTAAGGCTGTGGCTCCTCCGAGCCCTCAGATAGATCTATGCTTGCAGGCTGGCCCTTACCAGGGCCGCCTCTGTAGCTGGCCTAGGCTGTGCCAGGGATAATAGAGGCGCTCTCCTAAAAATTTTAGCATTTCTTCCTCTGACCCTTCACTGTGTGAATGTTGGTTTCTAGCATCCCTGTATAAACAGCCTCCTCCCGTGGGAGTCGTTAGGCCAAGGCCCGCCCCCTTCTCTGCATTCTGGGGTGACTAGAGTAATGCAGCGTGGTGCTGAGGATGGTTTGTAAGGACATGGTTTTCCCTCTTGGCTCTCAACGAAGGCGGTCGCATTTTCTCTCCCTCTCCCTCCCCTCACCTCTCCTGCTTTGCTTCTCTCGTCACGTCTACTGTCTTGTACTTTGAGAGACTCTCGCTACACTGCTCTCCAAAACCAAGAAATTATGGATTTGATCAACTGGTCTCTCAACGCAATTGACACCATCTTCTCGACGAGAAGCTTGGGTTCGGGGGAACCTGACTGCCCTGCCGGGACGTTCGCAGTTGGCTACACGATGGACGCGTGGGAGAGGTGGCGGGTCGTGTGTCTGGCGGCTCTTTCCGTGGAGGACGTTGAAGATATCTACCTATTCGGCACCATGATAACAGGTCTTCTGCCGATTGGATTAGGCATTGCCCTGGTTTATCGAGGAACTAAGCAGACGGTGACAGCTGTCAAAAGCCCCGCAAGGCTGCCCGTGATGATTGAAGCGGTGGGCAGAGCTGTCAGCACTCAGACTGGGTCTATGAACCACAATATGGATAACATCATGGAGAAGCTCACAGCTTTGCAAAGGCAAATGGATCGTTTCAGAGACCAAAACGGACCAGGAGAATAGCCTGTATAAATTGGATGCGGCTACTCGCCCGAAGACCAAACAATCCCAATCTTATCTGTTTCGGCACCCCCCTACCAGCACTGGCCTTGGCCAAGGCCGCTGCTGGAACAACAACTCTCCCGGAAGAGCACTGCAGTGAGCCACTCTTGCGTTCCTTCCCCGACTCCTCAGACACCTGCTGATTGTTGACTCTGCCTGGGACATGATCAAGGTTGTCTCCATGGCAACTTGCTGTGTATCGCTATGACAATCCTGCGGACTGAGGCTCCTAGATTATGGTGCTGGCTTAGCGACTCTCTCCAGGCCTACACACACATGAACTTACACATACACAGATATGCACCTAACCCACACCCCATCCCACGCCTTCGCCGCTTCGTACCCCCAGTCTGACAGGCGGGTCTGTGACCAGCGCCATAATGGCTGCAGGACCGGATGCTGCTTGCCTGGGCTGGACTACCTCCATCCCCCACTCCCCACCATGTTGCAATGTCTTGTTTGTAGAGTGTACTGTTTATGTGCTAATGTTGCTGAGGTGTTTTTTCCTGTTCCCAGACTGTTCTCCTTACAGGAGCATAGTCTGGGGGTCGCCTTTTTTTCTCCTCACCTCTCCTCATGTCATGCTGTATTTTTTTCTCAAGTTGGCGCTGATATAGCAGCCTCGGTAACATCTTATTACCAAAGCAAATTCCTTGTATGTGCACAACACTACTTGGCAATAAAATTGATTCTGATTCTGATTCTGATTCTGATTCTGGTAGGCCTCAAACAGGCCTCCGTGGTATATATGTCTTTATTGAGCAGGGTTAGGCCGTCTTTCGCTTCACGAAGAAGACTGGGTTTCCTGCCCGACCCTGCCATGCAGAACTGGCCTACGGATTTAGGCCGCCAGTTTAGGCTTCACTCACCTCGCTGAGCTACTGCTCGAGCGCTAGGTTGTAGGTGGTTGGCTTTCATTCAAGCCCCACTCCCCTAGGTTGGGCACAGATACATTTCTGTCACCCCTAGAGCCGCTGGCAGGCCCGCACCCTGGTAACCTCAGGGTGAGGTGTGAGTATTCCCCTGTGATACAGGGTAGGTCTGAGCACTTCACTCCCAGTTCTGTTTTATCCCACCTCGCACCACTATGGCTCGGGTCGAGTATGAAGTAAGCTTCACTTCTTCTTTGGTCGAAGTACGCTCCCCTGAAGCCAGAGCATTGCCCTGAGCTGACGCCCATGCATAGATGGTAGGCCCCTGGCTAACTGGGGCCTCCGTTGAGGCAGAGTGGCGTATGTTGTACTCCCCTTGTTTTAAGGGTGCTAGCTTTCTTGCGGAGTACACTGCCATGGGCAATGTGATTAGGCACCAGGATGCTGTAGGCGCTGTGTAAACAGTTTTTCTGCCAACGAAGGCTGCGCCATTAGGTAGTAGGCCTCAGCAGGCCTCCTTGATTGGACAGCCCCCCAGAGGGCACTGTAGGCCAGCTTACTTTACGTGGTTGGCCTTGGTGGTTCGGGCAGTTGACTCACTGATGGGTAGTAGGCCTTAAACAGGCCTCCTCGGAGGTGAGTCCCAACATTGTGGGACATACCTTATAGCGCTACTGGAAGCCCATTAGTGAATTATGCTGTGTAGTATGGTTTCCAACAGTGTACTTTATGGCAGAATATGAATTGCTATTAGCTAGTAGGCCCGACCAGGCCTCCCTGATAGGCGAGTCCCCAGCTGGCTGGCCTTAGCAGGCCACCTTATACTTTCACCCGGACTCAGGGCTCAAAGCTACCAGTGGTTATCAGGTAGTAGGCCACTCAGGCCTCCCTGAAGGTGAATTCCCACTTAAGATGGTTATCAGGTAGTAGGCCTCACCCGGCCGCCCTGAAGGCGAATTCCCACTTACGTTGGCTATCAGGTAGTAGGCCTCTCTGGGCCTCCCTGAATGTGAGCTCCCAAATATTGTGGCTGTCAGGTAGTAGGCCGCTCTGGGCCTCCCTGGATGTGGGCTCCGAAATATTTTGGCTGTCAGGTAGTAGGCCTCACCAGGCCTCCCTGAAGGTGAGTTCCCACATGCTGTGATTATCAGGTAGTAGGCTCCTCCAGGCCTCCTTGAATGAGAACGGTCAGGTAGTAGGCCTCACCAGGCCTCCCTGAAGGTGAGTTCTCACAGATAGTGGTGACCAGGTAGTAGGCCTCACCAGGCCTCCCTGAAGGTGAGCTCCCCACATACTGTGGTTGTAAGGTAGCAGGCCTCACCGGGCCTCCCTGAAGGAGGAGTTCCCACGTACTGTGGTTATCAGGTAGTAGGCCTCTCTTGGCCTCTCTGAAGGTGAGCATCTCACATACTGGGGTTATCAGGTAGTAGGCTCCTCCAGGCCTCCTTGATTGAGAATGGTCAGGTAGTAGGCCTCACCAGGCCTCCCTGAAGGTGAGTTCCCACAGTTTGTGGTTACCAGGTAGTAGGCCTCTCCAGGCCTCCCTGAAGGTGAGCTCCCCACATACTGTGGTCGTAGGGTAGCAGGCCTCACCGGGCCTCCCTGAAGGTGAGTTCCCACGTACTGTGGTTATCAGGTAGTAGGCCTCACGTGCCTCCCTAAAGGATCAGGTAGTAGGCCTCTCCGGGCCTCCCTGTAACGCTCCCTAGTGGTGCTGGGTTTATGAAGCTAGTGGTCTCTTGCTATCAGTTTCAGCTAGCCTTAATAGGCAGCTGCTGAAGGCGAGCTTGCGCCCTGGCTCGCTAAAGTGTTCATTCTCTGCTAAAGGTTCCCTCCCGGAACCTTTTCTGCCTACAGCCTGGTTTGCCTACCAGGCAGACCTTGTGCTCCCCTCACGAGGGTCTCTATGAGCATGCGGCTTCCTGAGTCTGGTCAGACGGTCGTAGGCCTCTCGTGAGGCCTCCCAGTTAGATCAGCCCTTAGGCCTTCACAGGCCTCCTCAGTGTTTTGAAACACAGACACTGGGTTGATCCGTGGATCGAGTAGAGAAACTCCCCTCGCTAGCAAGGGTCGGAAAGCACTATGCTGAGTCATACTCTCCGGGATATCCCGTCTCTAAGATCCGGGCCGAGTGGTTCACTGCCAGCTTCGCAGTCCCTCGGGTTGGATGCCTTACTTAAGGCATTTGTCCAGAGGCTCTGTCTTCAGACAGATAGGATTTGGCCTGACTAAGTGTCTATGTACTGGCGCCAGGTCAGGCCGTCCTGGTGGCATTTCGGGGTGAGTACGTTCCCCTGAATAGTGACTGGCTGGGGTTCCCTTGGGTTCCCTAGCCACATTCCCTAGAAGGGACCCCTTCTAATTGGAAGCTGAGGTTCCAGGCCCGGAGCCGGCCCAGGTAGACCTTTCATTTAACCATATTTATGAAGGTTTTTCTGTGAGGCTGTAGCTTGGGCTATGACCGTAGGGAATGCTGTCACTGACAGCCCAGTGTGACCTGAGGGTGAGTGGTTCTAGCGTTTCATTTGAAGTTGCTGGTTCTGACAGTTGTCACTGCCACTTGGCATGCACTCCCCTTAGCATGGCGGCGTTGGTATATCGTTCCCCATAGCGTCGTTGACGTATTGTTGAGTTCCCTTCGAAAGGGAACGTCTCAGGTTACGACTGTAACCTATGTTCCCTGAGAACAGGGAACGAGACAATACGTCTCCCTGCCATGCCGCAGTGCTTGCCTACCGTACAGTCCCTTCAGACGATAAGGTGATTTGTCATGTTTCCAAGGCGCCCTTTTATACTTCCAGGTCGCACGTTAATCATTCACGCTAATGATTCACGGGCTGTCGCCGGTCAATATGATTGACGTGATTTGATAGTGATTTCAGACACCTGTCACGCCTGAGGCGTTCCCCCATAGCGTCGTTGACGTATTGTCTCGTTCCCTGTTCTCAGGGAACATAGGTTACAGTCGTAACCTGAGACGTTTTTTTTCCTGTTAATTATGTTTATGCTTCAAATGAGAGATGTTTTGCAAAGTAATTATATATCGCAAAAATTTACGGTTTCACTTTAATTTGATGGTCCCTTTAACACATTCTGTTGTCTATAAGTAACATTGCACCTTCATGTCTACTAACTCTCTTTAGATTATTAGTAGAGTATTAGTAGACTGGTAGGGTTAGGGTTAGAATAAGTTGACATGTCGTTGCAAAGTTACTTATATAGCCAGTAGAGTGTCTGTTGGAGGACCATCACAATAAAGTGTTTGCAGATATGAAGCAGATAGTCCACTAATACTCTAATGAGAGTTAGTTGACATGTAGTTGCAAAGTTACTTATAGTTAACAGAATGTTCAAAAGGGACCATCAAAATAAAGTGTTACCAAATTTACTAATGGCGATTATCCAAATATAATCGTAAAGATGTACGCTCGTATGTGACATTACATTGTTAGAACAGTAGGTGTTAGTCTAACTTGTAATGGTAGGTATCTGTCATTAACGTAAGTACAAGCACAAGCCTCTGTCACTGTGTGTAACCGATATCAAAGATACAGCTATTAATTTAGCTGACGCTAAGTGAAAGCGACCAGCTGTATTTTTTAACTTACCCTACAGTAACTTACATGTCTATAACGCTAAAATATGTGATGTGAAAGATTACATGTCATTCTATTATTTTTGGCTGTATAACTTGAATGATAAACAATAATGGGGGCGCTAATGTTGTTTTCCTCAGCGTCTCAGCATAATGACAGAGAAACGGGCTCTGATAATGCATTGCTAATGTTAGCAATGACAACTCGCCGTTTTGATTACCCAAACAATTCCTTACCTTTTCAATTCGATAACCCACCTCCTCCATATGAGCTAACGTAACGTTACTTTGCACGAACATGCATAACTTTGTTCGACTGCCATGAATATTTGAAATGTCCATTTACATCAAGTGCAAGTTAGCCAAACATAGATGAATCTTACCTGTCCAGGAGAAAATTAGCAACATTGGCGTCTGTCCTCAAATTATTCTCTGTTTTCAGCCGCCTCCATCTTTCAAAGGCATATCCTATACAGATCCTTGTTTCATTTCGGACTTTGTCACAAAGTATTTCGGATTCATAACAAGTTTTTTTTGGTTTCGCCACGTTAGACATTTTTTATCCGATTCCGACACGTTTGTAGCTGCAGCTGTGGTAACTAGAGCAGAGCTGGCAACCTGGATGCCGCAACACTACTGACTTCATATTGGTAGATAGGTGGAGGGTGGCGCATCAGACCAAAACACAACATGACAACATCAACATAAGTTGAGGGCTGCAACTTCTCTTTTTAAATGACAATATCCTGGCCAGAGTACTGTTGTCAGTGATATAAGTATTTGAAATTAACATGATTTCTTAATGTCTAGTGACATATCAGGGCCATTTTATGATTAATTGAAATAAATTTCTTACATATGTAACCTTGGTCAGGCGGTGACGGGACTGAGACCAAAACTGGCTTTTCTCACATTTATTCCTTTGGAAAATCAGAACACAAAACATGCCTTCAGGCACTGGCGTACATAAAACAGCATCCAATGTAAAGCATACCACTTCTGATCTTCTGTCGTTAATTATTACAAAAAGAAACGATCATACAGAAGGATACACCTTTAGCATACTAGACGGGAATAAAATAAACTTAAAAAATAAAAATACACAGGAAAATATTTCCTCATTCTGTAACTAATGCACATTTAACATATGGAGCAACATACCTTTGGAAAATCAGAACACAAAACATGCCTTCAGGCACTGGCGTACATAAAATAGCATCTGCACATACAAAATAAAAGAAATACACTGAATACATGGAAAATTGCTAGCGGAGTTTACAGCTGGTCACGTAAGACTCAGTGTGTATGAACTCGTGTTCATAATGAAAGCATTAATAAACTTTCTCTAATGGCGCTTTTCCACTGCATGGTACGGTACGGTTCGGTTCGGTACGGCACGCTTTGGCGCTTTTCCACTGCATGGTACGGTACGGTTCGGTTCGGTACGGCTCACTTGTGGTGCTTTTCCACTGCATGGTACGGTACGGTACGGCTCGCTTCGGCTCGCTTTAAATGGTACCTGGTCTGTTGAGGTTCCAAGCGTACCGTACCGGTACTAAAATGTGACGTAAAAACACTGCAGATCACTGATTGGTCAGATAGAATCGTCACTACCAGCGTCATTGGATTTGCTACACGAGACACTAAACCCGCTAGATTTAAATAACCAGTAGACAACAGCCAACGCGTTAGCATCTGTTTTTTACTTTCTTGAAAAAAAAGAGATCAAAACTTTAAAAAAGAAATGGCTGAATCGTGGTCAGTGGACGAGGTGCAGACGTTCCTCTCGTTGGTTGCCGAGGAGCGGATCCAGCGAGAGCTGGATGGGGCAAAACGGAATGATAAAGTGTTCCAAGACGTAGCTCAGCTCTTAGCCGCACACGGCTATTACCGGACCTACAAACAGTGTAGGGACAAATTAAAAAAACTTAAGAGTGACTATAGAACCATAAAGGATCACAACGGCCGGAGTGGTGCGAACAGGAGAACGTGGAAGTGGTTCGACCAAATGGACGCTATCTACGGAAGACGACCTGCGAGCAATGGGAGAGAGGGTGCCCTGGACTCGGCCACCTCGTTGTTAGACAACACATTCGATGATGGTACGTTGTGTTAAGTTAACAATATATTAAGTTTGAAAGCTTCACTTTATTGACCATCTACTGTAAAGCTTTATTTTGATTTTTTTATACATCTATGACTATTTAATTATTTAAATGTTCTGGACTTGTTATTGTTGCTAGTTTGATTTGTGTTGCAATAATTTGTGTAACTTTTTGTTTCAGATGCATTGTCTACGATTGACTCGTTAGCACTTTCTCCGTGCAGTGATGCCTCAACGTCCCAAATGGTGATAGCAGCTTCGCCACCAGCACGACCGCCTACACCAGCAACCTCCAGCACCAGCAGGACACCAGAGCGTGTGGTACCAGGTATGAAATACGACTAAAACACTTTCTGTTACAAATCATATATCTAGACTAAGCTTACCTAAGCCTTTTCTTATGTCGATTTGAATGCCTGCAATAAAATTGGATATATCATGAAATCCTGTTGCTCACCATAAATACATTATTGCTAGCTACGGTAACTTTGTGATTAGTTCACACTGTAGATCATGTAAGGGTTGTTAATGAACAGTTATTTCATAAATTAATTGATATGTGATTCTGTTAGCTTTATTTTTACTCTCCTTTTTTTTTTTACCTTTAGAAAAAAAATCACAATTATAACTGTTCTTCCTTTGTATCTAGGCAAGAGGAAAAGGAGCATGCACCATCAGGAGCATCTAGCTGTTTTAAGAGAGATGCAGGTGGCTGATATTCAACAGCAGGAACTGAACCGGGCACAGAGGGAGCTCCATTTGCAGATGGCAATCGATGAGGCCCGGCAAGCGAGGGAGCAGGAAGCGACCTTAAGGACGGAGGAAAATGCACAAACAGCTGCATTCAATCAAGCCTTCCTCAACGTCATGGGGATGCTTGTACAGGCGATGAGTGGCCGGCAACAACAGACCTCTCTGCCCGACTAAAACCTCTCTAGTCCATCATTCATAGAAATAGTTATTTTTTAACTTGTTTTCTCTGAATTTTTTTGTATAATACGTTTGCGCACGACGCTTAAAGTTTGCTTAGTGTACATTTTTTTCTTTTAAATTTGTGTTTATATATGTCGTCTTTATATTTTTTATATATATATTTATTTTTTTGCACTACATACATTTGCACAAAATGTCAAGTTCGCTTGGTGTACATTTTTTACTTTTAAATTTTTGTTTATATATGTCTTTATATATTTTATTTTTTCAGTAAATATATTTGCACTTTGTTTGAAGTTTGATCTGTTTACATTTTTCTTCAATAAAATTTACTTGTTAAACGTGTACTTTCCTTTTTAATGCTTTAATATTTCATTAGCATGTAATATAGCTAATTATACCTTTGAAATTCAAAATAGACTATATTCAAGTGGGGCATACATGACACCCAAAATAAAAAGGGGTTGCTGTGATTTATGAGTAGCAACCTTTTTATGCTGGGTGTGATGTATGCCCCACTTGAATATAATCTATTCTGAATGGAGACATAACCAACATATATTAAGAAAGCCAAGTCTAGAAGTAAGAGTTTACAGTTCAAGACTCAGAATTAATCAGACTGTTATTAATATTGAGATATATAAGCTCAAGGAAGCATGATCTGAATTTTAAATCTGATTTAAAAAAGATTTTAAATCTGAAGATTTCTTAAAAATATCCATGCTGTGGAGTATATATGGGGAGTTTTTTTTAAGAGAAGGCTGATTAGATTATTATCAAATATTTTATTGCCCTGTAGACACCCATTTACAGTCTATTGACTAATGTCGGGTGAGGAGAACTGTCCCATTCATGCTTTATTGTAGTCAATAGACATACCTTTCACACCTCTGCCGGTATGAGACTTAATCTTCATTATTCTTTTATCGTTATTCTTTTGTTTGAATTCAGCCATTATAGCCTTTATTCTGGCATTATGCTTAGCCATCGACACCCATGTCATCCTACTATACATGCAAAATCCACCTATTATTTTAAGTCTTGTTTAAAAACAAAATATATACATATTTTTGGGACCTTATACATATTTTTGGGACCTTACGTGAATTCTTTTAACAAATTGAATTATGTAATAGAATAGCTTTTCCAGCAGGTGGATTAAAGCAACAGGTATCAGCAAGCTACATTTAGACAAAATATAAAATATTGATAATACACTTTTACTTAAAACTCACTTTAAACCACCATCGAGTATTTGTATCAGATTCCGGTCAAGGTTTAAAATAGTGTTATGACATAAAATTAATAGAAATATTATTCTGTATGATAAATATTTAAAAAACATGTGATAATTATTTCTCCAGATGCTGTATATTGCATGTAAGTGAACACAGATAAACCTGAGAAAACATGATTGACTGCATTATGAGAGATGATTCCTATTCAAAATATCAAATGTTACAAATTAATAATTTCACACTCCTGGAATAGATTAAGAATTTAATGTCACTGCAAAGCAGATTTATCATAAAAGTGGTCAAATATCAAAGCTGGAGTCTTAAATCTTTATAATGAGGGAAAGTTTTTCCAGATCAAGTAAGAGTGTGATGTTTTAACGAGTGGTGAAATGTTTTACTAAAATAATCTGTGATCTTTTCCGTGAAAGGGGTTAAGAAATATGCAAGGGGAACATTTTAAAATACTGCACAAAAATTTATTGACCACACACTTTACAGAACAGACATAGTCAACTGTTCAAGTAACGCATCAGAGCCTCACGGACATCCCTGCCCCCCTCCTCTACAGGCTGTGGCAGTGCCAGCACAGGTTCTGCTGCTGAAGGTGGATCCCATGCACTCTCATAGGCCTCTCCATGACTCTCACAAAGGTTATGTAGAGCACAGCATGTCAGCACCATAGATTTCACAAGGTCGACCGAACAGTCATTTCTTTTCAAAAGGCAACGCCATCTTCCTTTTAATCTTCCATAAGCATTTTCAACCACTACACGTGCTCTGGATATTTTCGTGTTGTAGACCCGCTGTTCCGCTGTCAGCCGTCCAGTGTCAATTAATGGTTTTAAGAGCCAGTTCTGCAAGGGATAGGCAGAGTCTCCAAGGATGTAGTAGCCAACATTCACCCCATCAATGTTTTTGGTTCTAGCTGGTATGTGGTTTCCACGGCTTGCCACCTCCCACAGCGTGGACAGTCTCATAACCCGAGCATCATGCAGGCTTCCAGGCAGTCCTGTGAAAACATTCCAGAAAAGTCCCTTCCCATCCACAACACCTTGAAGGATGATGGAGTGCCAGCCTTTACGGTTGAAATATTCACAGTGATAGTGTTGTGGTGCTATTATGGGTATGTGTGATCCATCAATAGCACCAATACACTGTGGGAGTCCCCATCTGTTCTCAACGTAGGCAGCCATTTCTTTAAACCTCTCCTGATCTGGAAAACGAATTTTTTCAGGTACCAACAACGTCTCTGCTGCAGCACAGAACTCCTGAACACACCGACACGCAGTTGAAATGCTTGCTCCAAAAAGATGTCCAACACTTCTGTACTCAGAGCCGGTTGCAAGCTTCCACAGTGCAATGGCTACTCTCTTCTTTAGAGGTACACACACGCGGAAGTTTGTGTCCCGTCGCTCCATCGCAGGACGCAGTTTGTTGCACAAATGGATAAACGTTTCTTTCGACATTCTAAAGTTCTCCAACCACTGAAAACCAGGAACAATCACATCCCACCACTCAGAAGCTCTGTTAAACGTCCAAACAGATGGTCTGTGGCGGCGACTTTGCGAAATATGATACATCTGAAATACACAGATTACACTTCTTAATACATAATATTGCCAGCTAAATTCATTATATGCTTTGTGACTATATCAGGATTGAGACCCTAAACAAGATTAGCTTACCCTAGTGCGCCGTCGGGCAAACAGAGTGATGTTGTCATCTGCGCTTCGTTGTAAGAGTTCCCAGACTCTTTTGTTTTTTTTAGCAGTATTTTGTTTTGCTGCCATCAGCCTCATTTTAAACACATTTCTCCGTCTTGCAGTTAAAAACATCCACATGCCGAGAATCAGGAACACCATCCCCTCGATAGGCCCCATTTTTCCTGTGTTTTGCAATTGAAATTTGGCGCGTTTACGATGATGTCATGGCAATAGAGGCGGCGCAAATAACGATCAGTCCCACCCACTTTGAAGGGGTACTAACTGCGGTGGAAAAGCAACCGAGCTAAAGCGAACCGAACCGTGCCGTACCGAGTCGAGTCGTACCACGCAGTGGAAAAGCGAAGCGAGCCGAACCGTTCCGCGCCGAGTCGAACCGTACCGAACCGAACCGTACCGTACCATGCAGTGGAAAAGCGCCATAAGTTGCTAGAATTGCACCCAAATCTTAACAATAAATGTAAAGTAATATAACACAGGTGATATGTCGAAGTTTTCAACTTAAACAACATTTTACAGTTACATCATTAAAACAAAGTGGGAAGAGCTTTATACAGTCAACCTACCCAATGTAAAGCATACCACTTCTGATCGGGTACGGCAACAACACAAGGACAAAACGCAGCAGAGCTGCTCTACACCATTTCTCCAAAGGGGGGCTCCAAAACACCAAACTCAATACAGCTGCTTAATTACGGTGAAAATCACATACAAAAACTAACTTACATTTCTAACTCTGTTACACATACGGCTCCTTTAAGTACAAAAAATGTTTTACACTAACATCAAAAAAATACTTGCATATAATTCCATATGCAATTTATTTCTGTAATTCCATCTTTAATTACACGGTTGACCCTTCCCTTACTGTTGTTCAGCTGAAGTCAGTTTCGAGTTGATTCAGTTCTTTGGTAAAGATCATCAATTATTAAATTAGTTAATTTATTTAAAAAAAAGTTAAAATCTATAAAGCAGTTCTGCAAAAAAATAAAATGAAATAATAATTAATGTCATCGTCCAGCTCTCATACAACAGCTTCAGTGCATTCAGATCAATACTATTGTTGAATATTAAGTGGCGACAGTAGCAAGGAACCCAAACTCCATCAGGTGACAGAATGGAGAAAAAACCTTGGGAGAAACCAGGCTCAGTCAGTGGGCCAGTTCTCCTCTGGCCAAAGAACAAACACTGTGTGATTCAGGCTGCAAGTCAGAATTCAGATCGGGGTTGGTAGCATTCAGATATTTATCCAGTTCCTTTTGCTTGAAGATCAATTCATCACGTCACTATGGCGCCGAAGCTGACCATATGGGTCTCAGCCGTATCCAACCCCAGTAGAAGTGTTTTACAATACAACATAATCACAATAAGAACATTTGAAATTATTTCTTTGATGCAAGTACTTAGTAGTTAAAGCCCCCTAATATAAAGTGTGACATTTGTTTTATTCCACATAGGAGAAAACAAAATAGTACTAAGCAGTCCATATTCTCATGGCAGTTTAGAAGTCAATATTTATTTATGCAACTTCCCCTCTGATAAAGTTCATATCTAGCCTGTGTTTGTGTCCAGATGCAAACATGAAGCCAGCATCAACACAAAAATGACACTGGCTCTCACATAGTAACCAGACACATGCACCATTTTTAAATGATGTATGCAAATACTGTATGGGCTAGAAGCTAATGTGGTACACTCTAAAAACCTTTTTTCTAAAAAACAAATTTCTCCGTTCTCAAAAATGTAATTTGTTTGTCAAATACTAATTTCTTTTTGTGAAAAAAATCTTAGGCATTTATTTTGGTGTCCAACTCAAACATCCACTTTGATATTCAGAGAATTTATTAAGGTAACTATTTATTGTTGTTATATTTACAAAGCCACAAAATTATTATTTAATATTTTAACATTATATATATATATATATATATATATATATATATATATATATATATATATATATATATATATATATATATATATATATATATATATATATATATGTATATATATATCTGTATATATTTTAAATATATTAAATAAATATATTTTATATTTTTTAGAATGTGTCACAGTCATGTTAAGTTTGTCTTAGTTATCATGGACTTTAAGTTTCTTTTCATTCATCTCATGCGTTCCTTTGTTTGATTTTCCCGCCACTCCTTTGTTTCTGTTCTTACTGTTATTAGTTAATTCTGTTCAGGTGTATGGCAAGCCGTTTTAGCTTAAATTGTACCCAGCCTTACTCATTGTAACTGCATTTTTACTGGTAAGAATTCAAATAGAGAGCTTTACAATTCAATTCTTACTAGTAGCAATTACAATTAGAGAGCTCTTTAATGCAATTATTACTAGTAAAAACGTCTCAGGTTACGACTGTAACCTATGTTCCCTGAGAACAGGGAACGAGACAATACGTCAACGACGTTATGGGGAACGCCTCAGGCGTGACAGGTGTCTGAAATCACTATCAAATCACGTCAATCATATTGACCGGCGACAGCCCGTGAATCATTAGCGTGAATGATTAACGTGCGACCTGGAAGTATAAAAGGGCGCCTTGCAAACATGACAAATCACCTTATCGTCTGAAGGGACTGTACGGTAGGCAAGCCCCAAGGCATGGCAGGGAGACGTATTGTCTCGTTCCCTGTTCTCAGGGAACATAGGTTACAGTCGTAACCTGAGACGTTCCCTTTCGAAGGGAACTCAACAATACGTCAACGACGTTATGGGGAACGATATACCAACGCCGCCATGCTAAGGGGAGTGCATGCCAAGTGGCAGTGACAACTGTCAGAACCAGCAACTTCAAATGAAACGCTAGAACCACTCACCCTCAGGTCACACTGGGCTGTCAGTGACAGCATTCCCTACGTTCATAGCCCAAGCTACAGCCTCACAGAAAAACCTTCATAAACATGGTTAAATGAAAGGTCTACCAGGGCCGGCTCCGGGCCTGAAACCTCAGCTTCCAATTAGAAGGGGTCCCTTCTAGGGAATGTGGCTAGGGAACCCAAGGGAACCCCAGCCAGTCACTATTCAGGGGAACGTACTCACCCCGAAATGCCACCAGGACGGCCTGACCTGGCGCCAGTACATAGACACTTAGTCTGGCCAAATCCTGTCTGTCTGAAGACAGAGCCTCTGGACAAATGCCTTAAGTAAGGCATCCAACCCGAGGGACTGCGAAGCTGGCAGAGAACCACTCGGCCCGGATCTCAGAGACGGGATATCCCGGAGAGTATGACTCAGCATAGTGCTTTTCAACCCATGCTAGCGAGGGGAGTTCTCTACTCGATCCATGGATCAACCCAGTGTCTGTGTTTCAAAACACTGAGGAGGCCTGTGAAGGCCTAAGGGCTGATCTAACTGGGAGGCCTCACGAGAGGCCTACGACCGTCTGACCAGACTCAGGAAGCCGCATGCTCATAGAGACCCTCGGTGAGGGGAGCACAAGGTCTGCCTGGTAGGCAAACCAGGCTGTAGGCAGAAAAGGTTCCAGGGAGGGAACCAATAGCAGAGAATGAACACTTTAGCGAGCCAGGGCGCAAGCTCGCCTTCAGCAGCTGCCTATTAAGGCTAGCTGAAACTGATAGCAAGTGACCACTAGCTTCATAAACCCAGCACCACTAGGGAACGTTACAGGGAGGCCCGGAGAGGCCTACTACCTGATAGCCAACGTAAGTGGGAATTCACCTTCAGGGAGGCCCGTGAGGCCTACTACCTGATAACCACAGTATGTGGGGTGCTCACCTTCAGGGAGGCCCAGAGAGGCCTACTACCTGATAACCACAGTATGTGAGATGCTCACCTTCAGAGAGGCCAAGAGAGGCCTACTACCTGATAACCACAGTACGTGGGAACTCACCTTCAGGGAGGCCCGGTGAGGCCTGCTACCTTACAACCACAGTATGTGGGGAGCTCACCTTCAGGGAGGCCTGGTGAGGCCTACTACCTGGTAACCACTATCTGTGGGAACTCACCTTCAGGGAGGCCTGGTGAGGCCTACTACCTGACCGTTCTCATTCAAGGAGGCCTGGAGGAGCCTACTACCTGATAATCACAGCATGTGGGAACTCACCTTCAGGGAGGCCTGGTAAGGCCTACTACCTGACAGCCACAATATTTGGGAGCTCACATTCAGGGAGGCCCAGAGAGGCCTACTACCTGATAACCACAGTATGTGAGATGCTCACCTTCAGAGAGGCCAAGAGAGGCCTACTACCTGATAACCACAGTACGTGGGAACTCACCTTAAGGGAGGCCCGGTGAGGCCTGCTACCTTACAACCACAGTATGTGGGGAGCTCACCTTCAGGGAGGCCTGGTGAGGCCTACTACCTGGTAACCACTATCTGTGGGAACTCGCCTTCAGGGAGGCCTGGTGAGGTCTACTACCTGACCGTTCTCATTCAAGGAGGCCTGGAGGAGCCTACTACCTGATAATCACAGCATGTGGGAACTCACCTTCAGGGAGGCCTGGTGAGGCCTACTACCTGACAGCCACAATATTTGGGAGCTCACATTCAGGGAGGCCCAGAGAGGCCTACTACCTGATAGCCAACGTAAGTGGGAATTCGCCTTCAGGGTGGCCGGGTGAGGCCTACTAACTGATAACCATCTTAAGTGGGAATTCACCTTCAGGGAGGCCTGAGTGGCCTACTACCTGATAACCACTGGTAGCTTTGAGCCCTGAGCCAGGGTGATAGTATAAGGTGGCCTGCTAAGGCCAGTCAGCTGGGGACTCGCCTATCAGGGAGGCCTGGTCGGGCCTACTAGCTAATAGCAAGTCATATTCTGCCATAAAGTACACTGTTGGAAACCATACTACACAGCATAATTTACTAATGGGCTTCCAGTAGCGCTATAAGGTATGTCCCACAATGTTGGGACTCACCTCCGAGGAGGCCTGTTTAAGGCCTACTACCCATCAGTGAGTCAACTGCCCGAACCACCAAGGCCAACCACGTAAAGTGAGCTGGCCTACAGTGCCCTCTGGGGGGGCTGTCCAATCAAGGAGGCCTGCTGAGGCCTACTACCTAATGGCCAGCCTTCGTTGGCAGAAAAACTGTTTACACAGCGCCTACAGCATCCTGGTGCCTAATCACATTGCCCATGGCAGTGTACTCCACAAGAAAGCTAGCACCCTTAAAACAAGGGGAGTACAACATACGCCACTCTGCCTCAACGGAGGCCCCAGTTAGTCAGGGGCCTACCATCTATGCATGGGCGTCAGCTCAGGGCAATGCTCTGGCTTCAGGGGAGCGTACTTCGACCAAAGAAGAAGTGAAGCTTACTTCATACTCGACCCGAGCCATAGTGGTGCGAGGTAGGATAAAACAGAACTGGGAGTGAAGTGCTCAGACCTACCCTGTATCACAGGGGAATACTCACACCTCACCCTGAGGTTACCAGGGTGCGGGCCTGCCAGCGGCTCTAGGGGTGACAGAAATGTATCTGTGCCCAACCTAGGGGAGTGGGGCTTGAATGAAAGCCAACCACCTACAACCTAGCGCTCGAGCAGTAGCTCAGCGAGGTGAGTGAAGCCTAAACTGGCGGCCTAAATCCGTAGGCCAGTTCTGCATGGCAGGGTCGGGCAGGAAACCCAGTCTTCCTCGTGAAGCGAAAGACGGCCTAACCCTGCTCAATAAAGACATATATACCACGGAGGCCTGTTTGAGGCCTACCATGTCCTTACAAACCATCCTCTGCACCACGCTGCATTACTCTAGTCACCCCAGAATGCAGAGAAGGGGGCGGGCCTTGGCCTAACGACTCCCACGGGAGGAGGCTGTTTATACAGGGATGCTAGAAACCAACATTCACAAAGGGAAGGGTCAGAGGAAGAAATGCTAAATTTTTTAGCGGAGCGCCTCTATTATCCCTGGCTCAGCCTAGGCCAGCTACAGAGGTGGCCCTGGTGAGGGCCAGCCTGCAAGCATAGATCAATCTGAGGGCTCGGAGGAGCCACAGCCTTACTAAAGAATATAGTCTGTATTATTCCATACAAAGGGCTGCAGAATCGCTCAGCCTAATGAAACCCAAACAGAGCTCAAGGGGCGAAATACTCAGGAAGAAGTCAACGGACCCGTGGGCCGGACATAAGATCTATCTGAAGCTCTAGCGTCAGTCAACACTCTAAGTAAAAAATTCTAAGAGAGAGACCAACTACTCTACCCTGAGGTGGCTAACAGCCCGGAGGCTAACATAGTTATCGTTCTGGCCACCTAACGGGGAACTTCAGGGCCCTAATGATCCAGGAAACTTCTCTTACCTTATTACCTTGACATGACCCCATAGCTCTATACAGGGAACGAGGTCTGTAGAGAGATACATCTCGGAATTTTAATTCACAAAAAAATTACTCTTAAAAGACCAGTCAGCTCACCTGCGGCGTGCGGAGTGAAGACTCGCCAGATAGTTCTTTTTGACCCTGGGGTCCACCACTTTACATGCCTGAAAGAGGCGTTTCTACTAGCCAAGCCTAGGCGGGCCATTGGAACATCGTTCTTATCATAGGCCCAGCCCCAGGCCTGATGTAATGAACGTCTGGGGATTCAGAAGAGAGGAGAGGGCTGGATTTCTTTTTAATGAAGCCCTCCGGGGAGATTATCCATCAGCGACACTGTGTGCGCTTGTGCTGGATAACCTCCCTCAGATCCCTCTTCTTGCGGGAGTCACGCCTCTTCGGCGCCCTGTTCCTCCACGGAGGGGGCGCACGAGAGGCGACACTGGCTCTCTGGCCCTGTCTACGGTCCTCGGACCGTGAAGTGCCAGGCCCTCCCGCCTGCCTGGGTGTGGAACCGGATCTCAGCGGTATGCAGGATCCTGCAGCAGGTCGGCCTGGTATGCCTGCAGCACCGCCATAGTGTGCAGGGAAGCACCAGCCTGAACCGCTGTCGTGTATGCTCTGCCATTCAAACGTGCTGTTGACTTTAGCGGTTTGGATGGCAGGGTTGGAGCTCTCAGTGTCGACGCCTGCCCAGACACGAGATAGTTCGTAAACGACTCGTCAAATGGGCGGCATCGACACATACCCATGCTCTGCGATCCCCTCAACATCAGCGAAATTAACCCGCTGATGTCGGTGAATACGGGCAGAATATGGGCTCTTCCATGCCCTCTCGATCTCCGTGTGAAGATCAGGAAGGAATGGAAGGCTCACCTGAGCTGGTGGTGTATGGCAGGGGAGAAACCGATCGCCAAGCCTACCGCGAGCGGTCTCTCCTCTAGCGCGTCGCCATGGCAGCTACAGCCTGTTGGCGGCGCGCTCCACAACATCCACCAGGTCTGCATACACGGGGCAGGGTGGCTGAGAGGGTTCAGGATCTACCTGATTATAAACCTCCTCAGCCATCTCCTGCTCGTCCTGAAGAGCAGCAACTGCAGGAAACCATTGGTGCCTGCAGTTCGCCCTCGTCAGCCGTCGAATCATTTGAGAGGTTTACAGGACTCTCAAGATGATCGATGATCTCTATCTGGAAGCCCATGATGCAAGTCGCCGCTCTGCCTCGGCACGAGCGGGACCACGCGGACCAGACGTTGAACCCCCTTCACTCGAGAAGAGGGCCAGACGAGAGCGGAGCGTTTTAAGAGAAAAACGCTCACAGTTCACACAGAGGATTCCCTCGAGAACCTCTCGTGCGCGCTCTTCTCCCAGGCAGGAAAAAACACACTTGTGTGCTGTACATTTCATTTTCTTACCGTTTCATTGAGTAGCGTTTTCAAACAGACAGTCCCTGAAGACGATGAGATTTGTCATGTTTGCAAGGCGCCCTTTTATACTTCCAGGTCGCACGTTAATCATTCACGCTAATGATTCACGGGCTGTCGCCGGTCAATATGATTGACGTGATTTGATAGTGATTTCAGACACCTGTCACGCCTGAGGCGTTCCCCATAACGTCGTTGACGTATTGTTGAGTTCCCTTCGAAAGGGAACTGATTTAGAGAGCTCTCTAATTCAGTTCCTACTAGTAAGAATCCAATTGCAGAGCTCTTTAATTCAATTAGAGAGCTCTTTAATGCAATTCTTACTAGTAGGAATTCAATTAGAGAACTCTACAATTCAATTAGTAGCAATTACAATTAGAGAGCTCTCTAATTCAATTCTTGCTAGTAAAAATACAATTAGAGAGCTCTCTAATTAAATTATTACTGGTAAGAATTACAATTGCAGAGGTCTCTAATTAAATTCTTACTAGTAACAATTCTAATTAGAGAGCTCTACAATTTAATTTTTACTAGTCATATATCTCCATTGACTTCCATTCATTTTTAATTACGGAGCTCTCTAATTTAATTCTTACTAGTAACAATTCAATTAGAGAGCTCTCTAATTCAATTCTTACTAGTAACAATTACAATTAGAGAGCTCTCGAAAAGAATTAAAGAGCTCTGCAATTGCATTCTTACTAGTAAGAATTGAATTAGAGAGCTCTCTAATGCAATTGTTACTAGTAAGAATTCCAATTAGAGAGCTCTCTAATTCAGTTGTTACTAGTAAGAATGTAATTGCAGAGCTCTCTAATTCAATTATAGAGTTCTGCAATTATACATATCTTTAATTCGTTTTTTTACTGGTAAGAATTGAATTAGAGAGCTCTGTAATTGCATTCTTACTAGTAAGAATTTAATTAGAGAGCTCTCTAATTGTATTTGTTACTAGTAAGAATTGGGTTAGAGAGCTGTCTAATTGAATTGTTACTAGTAAGAATGCAATTAGAGAGCTCTCTAATTGTAATTCTTACTAGTAATAATTCAATTGTAGAGCTCTCTAATTGTTATTCTTACTAGTAACAATTCAATTAGAGAGCTCTGTAATAAAAAATGAATGGAAGTCAATTGAGACATAATGACTAGTAAAAATTCATTTGTAGAGCTCTCTAATTGGAATTGTCACTAGTAAGAATTGAATTAGAGAGCTCTGCAATTGTAATTCTTACTAGAAATAATTGAATTAGAGAGCTCTCCAATTGTAATTGTACCAGTAAGAATTGAATTAGAGAGCTCTCTAATTGTAATTGTCACTAGTAAGAATTGAATTGTAGAGCTCTCCAATTGAATTCTTACTAGTAAAAATGCAATTACGACGAGTAGGGCTGGGTACAATTTAAGCTAAAATGGCTTGCCATACTGGTGCACGTCATTAATTATCTTGTTTGAGTCACTACTTAAGTTCTTCCTTCACAGTCTTTCAGTGTTCAGACACGATTATATTTAGTGTGTTGCTCTGCCTTTTGTCATTAAACTTTATGTTGGAACTTGATTTACTCTTCATTTGTTTACATGCAACCACCCGTGACAGTATATAAGATGATACTCTAGGTCTAGTGTAATACAACTAAATAAACAAAACAAATATGTCAGTTTAATGCTCTTCAATCTTTATTCTGGTGGGGTCTGGTGTGATGTGGTGTGGTGGTGTTTTATGTTAACGTTAATACACTTAAATAAGACCTATCCTGTCACGGGCACACCAGGCTCCACCACTCCATCCATACAACCATCAAACTCTCTAGTCTATACCACATCTGTCAGTCATTATCACTCCAATTCACTCCACTATAAAAAGAAGATTCAACTTTCAGTCTGCGTCTGGCCTCATTTTTGGAATTTAAGACTCACAAACCCGCTTTCATGTTTCTCCAGCTTTTACTCCTTCGATTCTCCAGTGATCTTCTGTATCTACTCCTTACCTGTGTATCCTCTGCCATCTCATCTTCTGTTTTTATTCTCTTAGACACCTGCAGCTGGTGAAAGATTCAAATATTCAAGTTTATTCTCAGTTGTGCAATTAAACTGTTTGTGGTTCACTTTCATCCATGAGTCTGTACTATCCTTACACAGCCGCTATGAACTGATGTATGGAAAAGTGAAACTTGAAGATTCTTAAAAAAAATGCTACTTTCATTTAAAAGAGAGTTTGGGATGACCTATCCATTTAAATTAATTTAAATAACATTTTCTCTGATCTAAATTCATGTCTATGAAAGTCTCAGTTACGTATGTAACCCTTGTTCCCTTAACTTAAGGGAACGGAGATGTAGTCTACTGACTGGGATCACGGTTAGGGAGCCTGTCATCTTCGACTATTGTAAAAACGAGCCAATGCACATTGGCTTGCAAGAATTGCATCACACGCTCCGCCCCACAGCGCGGGTATAAATACGGAAGTGGATGTACGCACCAGTTGTTTTTCGCTGAGGAGCTGAGCAGAGCCCGGAGTCAGCGGTGGTCCAGCAATAGTGGCGACGGGACTAAATCTCCGTTCCCTCTTTCAGGGAACGAGGGTTACATACATAACCAAGACGTTCACTTTCAGTCGCTCACGTTCGACGTAGTCGACGTGTCGACTGATTGGGATCCCAATTAAAACGCCACTAGTGCTGCCACCTTCCAGTGCCTAGACAAAAGCCTTCTGATCCCCCCGTATTATTTGAGCCGGAGATGGGACAGGGCTTATGCCAGGGAAGTCACTGCTGTTCCACAAGACCACTGGAAAATCGTTCTCTTTCGTTGGAAAGAAATACGCTGCGGAAGCCACATCCTGCCCGAAGGGAGGTAACATGTGGACGATACAATTATGGACTGGGCGGATGACCGGGGTGGCTCCAGCCTATGTCAGGGGGGAGACTCAACCAGACAGAGGGAAGGCACAGGCTCACCGCAGGGTGCCGTACCATGGAAGAATACACATATGGGATCGCTGTAGGGATCACAACATATGGACCCAGCCTAACACAGGTTCCACCAGTGCATACGAGTGATAGGCCTGGCTTTGGACGTTCCGCCATGTCCATTGCCAAAGGGTATGGAGGAACTCAACAGGGTTCGGCTGATAAGGGGAACTCTACTGGAGCAAGAATTGCACACGTATCCAGTCCATAGGAGGGGAATGGCGCAGCAAGCTGACATTTCGAACCGGGCTTACAGTGAAAGTGGCTTCATGTGAAGGGAGCCCACGGGAAGCAGCGGTTCGACACATAGGCTAGTTCTCTTGCGAACGTGATAGGTGTCGCCCAGCCCCCAACTCTTTTTAAAATCTGTTCAGCGAGGCACTCTGTGGCAATGTCTAGGAGGGAGCAATACTCTCACTTAGGATGGGCTCACCACCCAGGTGGGCACATGCATCTTGGGAAAACTTTCTCACTAAAATGAAGGCAACCACATGTAGTGGGCCAACCTCAGCTTGGAAATAGCCTTCCCTTCTGCTGGTCTCCGTAACAGACAAGAGCTGGTCTGAGGTCCAGGCTTTGTATTCTGAGCACGTATAACTGCAATGAAGTGGACCGACAGAGAAAAGCCAGGACTGGGTCTGCCTCTTCCGGGGCAGCGCTTGCAGGCTCACCACCTAGTCCCGTAGGAGAGGTAGGAACCTTGGGCACATATACAGGCCGGGGTCTCAGATTTCATGAGACTTAGCCGGCCCAAGTTCCAGGCACGATCCGTTGTCCGAAAATGCGTGCAAGTCCCTACCCACTAGATAGTGACCAAGCAAGCAGGAGAACTGTTTCTATAAAAACAGGATTTTTATCTCACTGCCTGTGGGGCTCAAGGGAGGTCTCTGCAGTACAGTAGCAGCAGAGATTAGTCCCAAGAGGGCAGATTCAGTCTCCTTGCTCCCCTCAGGAACCTGACTATCAAGTCGTGCTTCCCACGGATTTGTATCAACTGCATCATGATGTGCGTCAACAACATTTTGGGGTGGAGGAGACAGCCCTCACTCCAACCCATTAGCAGGAAAGAAGCACTGAAGTGATTGAACACCTCACGGAGAGAAGACTATTTTAAACGAATAGGTTACACTTCTAAGGGGGGCATGCCTCATTTTGAGAGGGTGCTCTCACAGAAGAGATAGTCTCAACGGCATAACAATTCTTGGGGTAGTAACCAGAACCTCCGCGTCACATTCATTTTAGAACCAGACCTGGAACTCTCCAAGGTCTAAACGCGGGTGCCCTGAGAATGTACTCAGAGGAAGGAGTCAGGAAGGGCTGTCGAGAGGAGACGGTCTGATTGGGCCAATAAGCGGCAACTAGCAAGACCTGCTCCATATCTCCTACCTGACTTTAGCACAGTTGTGTGCAAGAAGGCTCACTGGGGAATGCATTTCTATGGGGGCCCCGGGGCCAGCTGTGGCCAGCGTTTTTTATGTGTCGAGGGATGTTGTTTCAACTGGTTTTGTAGACTTTTAGAATGTTTGAGCAGTGTGTATGATTGTCAACAATCTGGCATTATCTAAACATGAACTGTTGACGAAATGGGTTGACTAAACGATACAGAGCGCTTTAATTCGAGATCAACCTCATTTTATTGTTGCCTAAGGTGAATTCAACAAGGCATTATTTTTCTTTGAAACAACAAATGCTAAATAATTTGTTACAGTTGTTTTTTGTAATTGGTGTGGATTTCATGCATGTACCCTGAAACATTTAATTTCAATAGAGACCCGGCGAGTGCAGTGAGGGAGACAAAAGAAACTTGCTAAAAGAAATCCTCAGCGAGAGAGAGGCAAAGAAAAAAAAAACTATCTTAAATTAACGTTATTTTGCACTGTTTTAATTGTACACAGCAAAGCTGCAATTTCTCTGGCAATACAAATTAAAAATGTCGCAAGAATAAGATTCTGTGTCTCTCATTTTGCATCGCAAATGGAAACACTAAACTCAACTTGTTTTAAATAAAAAAACTTTCCTGACTCTTTATTTAAACGTTGAAATTGTTATGGTCAGTAAGACAATGGATTCAATAGCAAGTAAAAAAAGCAGTTTATAGAAGATAAAGTCAGCAGATGGTAATGAGTAGTAAGATTGTGCAAGTGCACAGGAACAATCGCTCTTGGTAGCGAAGAGATGCTGATGAACAACTGGTCTCTCGAGATGGTGAAGGGATGAGTGATGACCAATGTGAACGTCGCAAAGACTCAGGAACCAGAAGATCAGAACCTCCGTAGAAGAAGGCAGAGTGAAGAGAACTGGAATACAAGATACAGGTGCAACACTGGAATACCAGATACAGGTGCAAAACAGGAAACTCAATGACAGGCAGGAGACCAGAACACAACGGGAAACATCCACAACAATCTGACAACACAAGACGAAAACTGTGAGTTTGAATAGGAGCCGCCGACCAGATGCAGCTGGCGCCACTGATCAGATGCAGGTGGCGCTGTTAATCAACGGTAGTGATTAGTGACCACGCCCACATACACACACAACAACACAAGACAAGAAAGAGTAAGTGAATTCATGAACCATGACAGAAATGTGCGATGGGGTTTTAAACTGAATTAATTTTTGTGTTCTTTTATACTTTCATTGGTTTTTTTTATCGAAAGCAATACCATTTAGTTAGTCTGTTATTTTTTGTAGAAGTCAACACATTTTTTTCTGATTTGTTCAATATGGATCTGTTTTGAAAATTTTATTTTGTTGCTATGGCTGGGTATCACTGACAGTCATCTCAATTTCGTAAATGATTCACAAAACAATAATTTAGCAGATTAAAGACGAGCTTCATCATCTTCATTTTCTGGTGGGATTGGCTAGTAATTGCCTAATAAATTAATGATATATTATTATAAATAATAATAATTGATAATCTGCCTTCAACAGCACCTTCGGGTTTTGTCGTCTGTGCAGTGCAGCAGAGGCTCTAATGGAATGTAGCAAATTTATTTTGTAATGTGCCATTATTAATTAAACAAAAAGCTTTACTTTAATACTCTATTACCCATTTAAGCATCAAGAATGGTAAAACATTAAACGCTGTCGGCCAAAATCGGTTAACAGCATAGGCTTCAATGTTATCATCTAAACGCCTATTAATAAAAATGACAATGAATAACAAAGCTCCGAAAAGTGTTTTGAATCAATAAATGAACATTTCAGAAGTTTTATTTTTGACAAATAGCCTATCAAACTACAAACAAAATTATAAGGATAGAAGAGCTGAGATTTGAACTCAGACCGCTTGAAGCACATGCTGAAGCGTTGACCACACAGCTATTGCCTGAACTCTGTTTTATGAGCATGTGCTTGACGTCTTATCCTTACGCAAAACCTCATTGATTTGACATTTTTCTATTACAATGTTTTATGGTGAAAATTCTGCTAATCATAACAACCTATAATGTACGCCTATTTAATTCCTAATTAATGCTAATGTCACCTTTATTTATATAGAGTTTTTTTACAATACAGATTGTTTGTAAAGCACAAATGCTGCCGACTAATATTGGTTATCAATAGCCTACTTTGCTTAAATTTGAAAGACAAAGACCGCTTAATGTTTCGCATAATGAGCTGCATAATTAGGATTCACACAGGTGTGTCACTGGGTACCAAAGAATGCAAGGACACAAAAAACAAATTATATATATATATATATATATATATATATATATATATATATATTACAATTAGAAATTGTAACCAATTACAAATAGGTTACAATTACAACAACAATTACAATATTAACAATATTCCAAGTGTATTCTTTCTTTGTAAGTATACATTTTATCATACGCATTTCAATGGTAAGGATTCACTAGTTTGAATATGGGAACAAACACTATAATAACATCTTAGTTGATAATTCAAATTACCTACTTTATTTTTGACAAAACATCCCATACTATATATTTAACATATGAGCAGAAATTGGCGAACAAAAGCTTATTTAATGTGGCGGTAGTCTTTTTTTACAGTAGCCTAAAAACTTTATAATCTATCCAAAACTAATCAACGAAATCTTGTCTAAACATTTACATTTACTCTGTAACATATCATGTTTATGATATATTAACATATAAATGTTAATTTGCAGTTTGTTGCTTATACAGACATTTTATTTCAACATATTTCAGTCTATTTTTACTCATCTCAGTAGGCTATAGAAATATAGTTTGGATGTGTTCATGTAAAAATAACATGTTTACTAATATAGGTGCGAGAGTGAATGAACGGCACAGACACACGCCCTATAACTGTAGTAAACAACAGCGCGCGCGCCTGTGTGGTTCATTCATCATTCACACACAGACACGCAATTCATATTTAAACAGTCTTTTTGCGGTTTCCAGACACTATTCAATATCGCGATTAGAACAAAGCACTTAAGAATAAATAACTTACTAGATCAGCTGGATCCGTTGCTCCTTGAAATGAAACTACCAGCACTTCTGGTACATTTTCCAGGGTTATTAGATAGTATTATTCCTCACAGCGTATGGATACGCTGTGTACACAGCTGTAGTAAGATACTTACTAAACACAATGTATTTTATAATCCAGCTGGTGGGCGTTGGCATTTTTGAATGGCTTGCCTTAGATCATTTGCGTTACAATAAAATGTCTGTATAAGCAACAAACTGCAAATTCACATGTATATGCTAATATATCACACAATATGTTACAGACTAAATATAAATGTTCAGACAAGATTTTGTGATTAGTTTTGGATAGATTGTAAAGTTTTGACTGTAAAAAAAGACTACTATCATATTAAATATGTACGTTTTTGTTCACCAATTTCTGCTCATAGTTAAATATTCTATAGTATGATGTTTTGTATTGTTGTTGTAATTGTAACCTATTTGTAATGGGTTACAATTTCTAATTGTAAAATATGTATATATAGATAATTTCTTTTGTCCTTGCATTCTTTGGGATCCTGTGACACACATGAAAGGCTAATTAATATGCAGATCATTATGTATGTGGCACATTATCCTACCTTTGTCTTCTCAGGTGTGAACACGCCTCCACGCATATTGCCTTTCCAAACAAAAGGTGTCTTATAAAATTTAAATCAATGTATTGTTTTGTGTAAATGATTAGGCAGGATGATTTTCAGATCATATTGAAGCAAAAATTCTAGGCAACAACACTCATTAGTCAAAAGTCTTGTGGACACATATTTAGTATGTGTTTTGTGGCCTTTTTTCAGACACTTTAAGTTTTAGTTTTTTCAATAACCACGCATAAAAATTATTCTCTAAAAAAAAACAACATTTACATACATGTTGCTCACATATTAAGGTAGCCCCGTTTGTGCTATATAGAGTGAATTTACACCTTTGCCATTAACATGTTTATAAATAACTGAAAAAAGCACAAATGTCAGAGCCCAAAAACCCCTTAGACCTCAGAGGGTTAAATGCCACGGCCTACCTGAGCATTGTTTCTGACCATGTCCATCCCTTTATGGCCACCATGTACCCATCCTCTGATGGCTACTTCCAGCAGGATAATGCACCATGTCACAAAGCTCGAATCATTTCAAATTGGTTTCTTGAACATGACAATGAGTTCACTGTACTAAAATGGCCCCCACAGTCACCAGATCTCAACCCAATAGAGCATCTTTGGGATGTGGTGGAATGGGAGCTTCGTGCCCTGGATGTGCATCCCACAAATCTCCACCAACTGCAAGTTGCTATCCTATAAATATGGGCCAACATTTCTAAAGAATGCTTTCAGCACCTTGTTGAATCAATGCCACGTAGAATTAAGGCAGTTCTGAAGGCGAAAGGGGGTCAAACACAGTATTAGTATGGTGTTCCTAATAATCCTTTAGGTGAGTGTATATGTAAAATCAAAATCAACAGAGTATTTTGAGTCTCTTTTGCACTGATAAGAAAAATAGTGAGCTGGTCACGCCGGCTTGACTACCGACCCCATAGGGTTAATGGCCAACTTGTCATTACACTCTATTTAGCACAAACAGGGCTACCATAATATGTGAGCAACGTGTATGTACATGTTTGTATTTTTGAGAGAATATTGTTTATGCATGGTTATTGAAAAAACTAAAACTTAAAGACCCTGTAAAGTCAGTTTGTCAAACAACAGAAAAATGTGTCATTAGCCACCCAGCCAAATTTGAATGATAAGCCGGCAAGTACATACAATAAGCTATCAAAATTTTGAGAAAAATAGCAGTAGTCTCTGCTCTCAAACGCTGGGGGCGTGTCCGCTGTCTGCGCTGAAACCACTGCCACTCGCGGGACTGCTACTGTCACCACACTCAACTGTCACCACTACAGCCGGAATGGATGTTCGCACGTTGGGCACGCACTGTCGATGATGGCACCAGTTGTCGGCGCGATGGGAGGATGAAGGCGGAGGCGGGAGATAGTCGGTTCGGCCCCATTCACCAGTAACAGCGGATTATCAGTGAATCCCAGTTGTCTCCGACGAAAGTTTCTAAAACTATCTCGTGTAAAATTATCCTCAGCTCTCCATCAAGATGGCTCTTCACAAAATTGATCCACCTCTTCTTGATGTGATCGTTTTTCAGAAATTTAAATAAGGTTTTGTACGTGATCGCATCCAGGTAGTATGCATTTCCAAGACGAAGGCATAGCTAGCTAGCAAACTGTAGACTGTAGTAACTAACTAATAGTACTGGCAGTAACTCGCGTTTAGGAGAGGGGCCAGCCTCAGTGGCTCCAGTGCGTCATCAAGTAGGGGCGTGTCCAGGAGCTCAGGCACTCCAGTGCGTCATCAAGACCCCGTTTTAGCCCTGTAAAAAAATCTGGAACAATGGTGAAAAACTGTTTAAAGGTCTAAATCCACAATTCAGTACTTCACAGTTCACAGTCTTTGTAATATGATTTAGCAATACATTTCTAACATTTATAATGTGTTTGGAATTTTTTTTTTAGAATTGCCTTTACAGGGACTTTAAAGTTTCTGAAATAAGGCCACAAAACACATACTAAATATGTGTCCAAGAGACTTTTGACTAATGGATGTTCTCGCCTAGAGTTTTTGCTTCAAAATTATCTGAAAATCATCCTGCCTAATCATTTTGTTTGGAAAGGCAATATGCGGAGGGGCGTGATTCACACTTAGAAGACAATGACCGCATAATGAGCTGCTTAATGAGCCTTTCACACAGGTGTCTCACTGGGTACCAAAGAATGCGAATACAAAAGAAATTATATATATATATATATATATATTACAATTAGAAATTGTAACCAATTACAAATAGGATTATTTATATAGGAAGGAAAATGACATTAACGTGAAACTTTGTGCCTTGCGTTTATATAGGCTCTTGTCTGTAGGCTATATTTTCCTCCTATAGAGCCTATTATTATAAAGAAAAAGCTTAACGTCAATGCAGTAAGATGGTGATATTAAAACTCAGGATCCTACACCTTATTGAACATGCAACGCGCTATTGCACGTTAAGCGTTTTATAATGGTTTTCTATGGGTGTTGTTCATAATCTGATTTAATCTGTTTGCCTACGCAAAGTATGCTTTATAAATAAGGTAGGCCTATATTGTGTACTAAATTTGGTGCTTCAATATCACTCACATTCACCGTCTTAATGGGGAAGCGCGCTCGATTACGGTGCCTTTGTCTGTTTTAGCAGCTACTGCCATCTAGTGGTAGCAGGTTTTCTCAGACAGTGTGTGTGGATCGTGCAAAGCTAAACCGGCCAAATGAAAGTCTCAAAATCCAAATGAATCCAATAGGATCAACTCAGAAACGAGTCAATGAATGCACACGTGTCACCTGATCCACAAATGCACATCTTACTTGTTGCATTGACAAATTCTGAGCTACATTAATACAAAATCAAGGTTTTGTATTAACAACTATGTCTCTGTTTGTACAAAATGCTACACATTCACGTGATTCTGGATTTTGTACACACAAGTTGTATTGTATTAGTTTAAATGTAGTGACGAACATTTGTGAATTTGTCAAATAGATGTGTAGTTGTGCACACATTAATAATTAGCACCAGGCCTATTCATTTGTAGTTGTTTGTGTGTTGGTTGTGAAATGCTTAAAAACAACGAAAAGAAAGTCTAAAATCCAAATGAATCAAATGAGATTGACTCAGAAAAGACGTCAATGAATGCACGCGCGTCACCTGATCCAAACATGCACATCTTCTTTGTTGCATGCGCAAATTATGATACACTAATACAAAAGAAAGCATTCACAAAAAATGTCTCTATTTGTACATATTGTTACACATTCATTCAATTTTGAATTTTGCACACGCAAGCTGAAAGGCATTTAGTTGTGGATAGTTAAACATAGCTGCAACATTAATCAAGTTCATTGATAATTGTGCGTGCATGTGTTAATCATTTTGATACTATTCATCCCATAAAAAAGTGCATGTCCATCAACAAATGATTATTTTACTTGAATGTAACCCTCTTTCTCTCTCTCCGCGCGCTTACTGGTCTCTAGCACCGCCGCTGCTACTCTTCATTGTGTTGTGTATGATCGTGGGTTGACTAAGACCCTATCCCCTGAACTAAAGTCGGTAACACTTTATTGTGATGGTCCTCCAACAGACATTATACTGACTATAAGTAACTTGGCAACTACATGTCAACTTATTCTAACCCTAACCCTACCAGTCTACTAATACTCTACTAGTACTCTAATGAGAGTTAGTAGACATGAAGGTGCAATGTTACTTATAGACAACAGATTGTGTTGCAGTGGTCTCAAACTCAATTCCTGGAGGGCCACAGCTCTGCACAGTTTAGCTCCAACCAGCTCAAACTCACACCTGCAAGGAAGTTTCTAGCAATCCTGAAGACCTTGATTAGCTGGATCAGGTGTGTTTGATTAGGGTTAGAGCAAAACTGTCCAGAGCTCTGGCCCTCCAGGAATTGAGTTTGAGACCACTGTGTTAAAGGGACCATCAAAATAAAGTGAAACCCTAAAGTCTTCACCCTTAGCTTTTTTGTCATAATACTTTTCTGCTGTCCTTTCGCCAGCTGAGATGTCTGATTAGCCAGAGCATATGCCTGCGACAGGGAGTCATGTAGGGTCTGGACATGCTCGCTGTATTCACATGGCTGGTTTGTTCTTTCTCCACGTCTGAACCTTCTTAGTTTCTCTAGTTAGACTTCGGAGTCTGCCTGCAGCTCTCAGAAGCTCAAGAGCCTGGGCGCCATTGGTGCGATTCTGGTGTACACCTCCTCGTCGGAAAGGCCTCTAATGAACTGCCATGTTAGTTTGCTATCTCAATCCAGGAAGGGCTGACCTCCTCTTTACTTCTCCTCTATTGTTCTCAACTTTGCCTCTAGTGCTATAGCATAAGAACAGGCAGACTCCCCTGAATTCTGGCTCCGCTCATAGAGGTCAGCCAGTGGGTCTAGGGAACCTCGCGTGTCGCTGTATTCGGCCCTTAGTTGCTCCAATGCTTTCTCAGGGGTCTGATCATGTGGAGGTAGGTTAAGGATGAGATTTCAGGCTTAACACCTCAGGTGTCGCACAACAGTGGAGAAGCGAAGGTGCATTGGGAGCTCTATGGCCTCCAAGAGATATTGCATGTTGCGAATCCAGTCTTCCTCCAGTATCTTACACTCTGGATTTCCCTTGAAGCCTTGAACATTTTTCACCTGATGAGTTTGCATAAAACCTCCATAGGCTTCCATAGGAAGAAACTGGTTGGCAACTGCTCGAGCAGGAGGCCTGAATTGTGTCACGTGTGGGTGGGCAGACTGGCTGGCAGATGCAGGCGGAGGGGGGACTGGAGAGCGAGCGTCAACATGCACGTTGAGGTTTGAGGTGGGAAGCTGGAATCTGTGTCTGTTGAGGAGACAGCTCAGTAGGAGCATCAGCAGCTGCCTGGTCTAACGCTACCTGAGGGCTGTGTACAGTTCATAGGGCGAGTTCGCAGGGGCTGGTGGGCCAATGGTGACATGCTCCACTGGCGTTTGGAGACTAGATTCCCCAGTGGAGGAGCACAGTATGTCTTGTGGGGAGTTTGCATAGGTCTGCGACATCTTAAAATCCAAATGTGACCAGTCACAGAAACCAGGGACACAAGTCGGCAGCACAACTTTCGAGCAAAATGAGAAAGAAGAGTTTTTTTTCAAAATTGGTGATTTTCAATTTTTTGGAGAATCTGTTAATTGAAATCACGAAGAAGCCTCTCCATGTTTGAGATAGCAGTATTGGTATATTTAAAAGCTTACATTTTGAGGTTGAAATCGGCTTGTTTTCGGATATTCTAGCATGCAGTAGGGGCGTGGCGTGTCATTGTCTGTGTGTATTTCCATACTGAATAACCCGACGCTTTTGCCCCCGCCCTCCAAGTCAACCACATGGCTACTTATTATGCTGTGCTCTGGCCGGCTCTCTCTGATATCAAAATTCAATGAAGATGGATGCCGCAAAGATTGTCGCAGACGAGATGAACCGTCTGGCAGTTACACCGAAAATGTTTTCGCCGCACTTCGTGGGCTCGGGAAACTGAACCGGAGGTATGGGCGCAGCGCGCGCGCCCTCAGTGCTTCAATACGGCGGCTCGGCTCGCTGACAGCGGTTGCTGGCTGTTTCATATGTGACGGACAATCGAAATAGAGGATGCAGTTAAGACCTTTGCTGCGATGAAGGCCTGCCGTGCGTGTTTCTGAAATGTAAGTTAAGCTTCATTTGCTCTTTAGTCGTTATTTAAGATGCTGAACCTGCTGATGATATAATGTGCTTGCGGACATTTCATTTGTGTGTGTATACGCACATAAGAAAGTGGTGTAAAGAGATTTGCAACAGTAATTTGAGGAGGTGAAATGTGATTATTTGGAAAATTGCAGAAATGACTGCTTAAAGAAAAATGCCAGCAGGCATTTGCCTCCTACATAAACTTTAATATTGTTGACATTTTGGGCACACGAGCGTTGCGCACTATTTGCGCTATATGTAGGCCTATGGCTTATTGGTCTTTGTTTGTTGTTGCTGGTTTTGCGTTATATGTATATGGCATATTGGTCTTTGTGTGTTGTTGCTGGTTTTGCTTTATACTGTATGTATATTGCATATTGGCCTTTGTGTGTTGTTGCTGGTTTTGCGTTATATGCAGGCTATATGGCATATTGGTCTTTGTGTGTTGTTGCTGGTTTTGCGTTATATGTATATGGCATATTGGTCTTTATGTGTTGTTGCTGGTTTCGTGTTATATGCAGGCTATATGGCATTATTGGTCTTTGTGTGTTGTTTCTGGTACGTTGCAAATAGAGGGGCAGCACAATTGTTTTTCGCCTAGTGCGGCAGAAGTGCACTCATTCGAAGTGTAAAAAAAGCTGTAAAGCACATGGAGGAGCTTTACAGGGGGTATGGCTTATCTAAATGAGATGTAAATGAGCCCTATTGTCACCCCCAGCAGCAGAGACAGGTGAGAACTGCACAATCTTTAGAGCTCGCTTTCTCCTCTTTGAGCTTTTTTAAGTGCCTACTTTAAAATGGCCACAACTTCTCCAAATATTATCAGATTTCCACATGTTACACATCGTTGGAAAGCTTGGATATTACACTCTCAGAATCTATGAATAACTCAAAATGCCCCAGAACCGACTTGTGTCCCTAGTTTCCGTGACTGGTCACAAATGTGTTTACTATGTGCAAGCAGGTTAAATGGCAGTGTAATTAGATTCTATGGAGGTGCTGAATCTATGTAAAATGATACAATCCCGTAGAAATAAAAATGTTTTAAAGTAAGCTATATGTTTCAGTGAGATCAGCCCAATGAAAAATTTAACCAGCTTATCCTAAAATGGTTTGTCAGTTTAAATTTAAAGTTTAGACTTAAGTCTCACTGAACATCGCACAGTAATCTTAGATAAATTTCATAAATTTCAATAGGCAAAAATCTTCTCTCTGGTCCATAAAACTATCAGATATGTTTTACATCACAGCAAATTACTGAAATTGAAACAGTTCAATAGTAGTTCAGATTCCCAGCAGATTTTAAAGGATACAGCTGTGATGGAAGATATGTATCCCAAAATCACCAGTTCGGTCAAGAATTCCAGTTTGTTCATTATATATAGTTCAGCATTCAAACCACTGGCTGTAGAATTCTCTTCCTCTTCGATCTAGCATTGCCACGATCCGGTTCACGGCACCAAAGATGTAACCCTCTTTCTTTCTTTACGCACGTTTACTGGTCTCTAGCACCGCCGCTGCTACTCTGCGTTGTGTTGTGTATGTTCGTGGGTGATGGTAGAGAGCAGGGCTTCACTGTTTATTCCACAGCATGACATCTATAAAGTTGATACCATAAACTCAACTTAAGTTTTAAACTATCAAAGTACATTTCAATGCACATGCAATTCCACAGCAAGCTTGTGCTGCTTATATTATCATACATAGGTTTGCATTAGCCACCATGCATTAATCACATTTAAAAGGAAAAACAAAACATTTTAACTCTCTACATTACTCTGCATTTAGGTCTTTAGCAGTTTAAAACACAAAATATCTCAATAAACTGAACTTTAGTGCTGTCACGGTGGGTTGCAGGCATAAGAAGACGAGGGAGAATCAGAAGTTCCAATGCAAACTTTTACTAACAGTAACTCAAACAGGTACAGACAGACAGAAGGTTCACACACACTTAGTAGGGCTGAGATCGGACTATGAACAAGGCGACACACAGGGCTTAAATACATTTGGAAACAGATCAGGGAAACGAGGCACAGCTGACAAGACTAACGAGGTAACAAGTGAGACAGGTGAACTAATGAGGGTTGCCATGGAAACAAATAAGTAGCGGGAAAGCAGAACAAAGGAAGACATGAGACTAATGAACATACAAACAAACACTGAGACGTGACAGTACTCCTGTGGCGAGCAGGACGAGGGCCGTGAGAGAGCGGCACGACGCCGGTGGCGTTATTACTGATGAGCGCCACCTATCTCGTCGCACCAGTCTCGTAAATCTCAAGGAGGAGCGGAATCATAAAAGGAGGAGCGACGACAGTGGAAATAGAGGCCAGGCCTGGATTTTATTTGATGTTTTGTTTTATTATGTGTCACGGCAGTCGACCGTGAGGGACTGCTGTCTTTACTTTCATTTTGTATTGTTTATTTTATTATTAAATAGTTTGAATGTCCGCTGGTTTCCACCTCGTTACACTGGTGCCGAAACCCGTGAAGAAGGAGGAACGTGCTGTCAGAGAGCCTTCGCCGCTGTGGGAAATCCACGGTGCCATCGGACATGGTGAGCAGAGAAGGTGTGCTGGTGTGAATTACTGGGGGGGGGGGGGGGGCGGTCGAGCTCGCTGCCGCCCGCCTGGGTGCTGGAGTGGCGGCTGCCGTCCGTGAGGGTGCGGAGGAGTCGGCGCCGTTCGCCGTTGGCCGGAGCCTGCTGCCATCCACCTTGATGGGGAAGAGCAGGGAACGGGGGATTCCTACCATCTGCAGGAACCCGGAGTAGCCGTCGCCGTCCACCAGGCGGCAGAGGAGTGTTGAGCCATCCACCGAGGGCTATCCAGCGCCACCGCCAGGCACCACGGAGAAGATCGCCCAGCTGGTGGAGGACTAGATTGCAGCGCGTTGTGGGAACCGGACCAAAAATTTTTTTTCCCTCTCTCCCCTCTCTTGTCTCTGTCGCTCCTCATGCTTCCGTCTCCTTTTCTCTCTCTCTTCTCAACCCCCAGGACGCAGGACGAGGCAGAGGGCTGTGAGAGAGCGGCACAAGGCCGGTGGCATGATTACTGATAGGCGCCACCTGCGCGACGCATCAGTCTCGTATCTCTTACGGAGGAGTGGAAGTGTAAAAGGAGGACCGACGACAGTGGAGATAGAGAGAGCCCAGGCCTGGATTTTATTTGATGTTTTGTTTTATTTTGTGTGGCGGCAGTCGACCGTGAGGGACTGCCGTCTTTACTTTCATTTTGTATTTGTTTATTTTATTATTAAATTGTTTGAATGTCTGCCGGTTCCCGCTTCCTTCTTCCCATAACATCTAACCTTGTTACAACTCCCCCCTCCCGGTAGGCGCATCCTCACGGCGTAGATAGGCCAACTGTGTAGGGAGGGAGGGAGGGAGGGAGGGGAGGACAAAGAGCAAGTGAAGGGCAGACAGAAGGCAGGCGGTCAGGGTGGAGCAGGCTGTGCAGGCGGCCAGGGTGGAGGCGACGGAGGGAGGAGCCATGGAGGAGGCAGGGCTGACAACTCCAGGGGGTCGACTGACAGGGCGGAGCAGGTGGGAGAGGAGACCAGGGTGGAGCCGGAAAGCCGACGAGCCCAGGCAACGCCGAGGATCCGGTGGGACATGGCGAAGCCACCGACTCTGGCGACTGAGGTGCAGGCGGGGACACAGAAGGGCGCGTGGAGACAGAGGGAGTGAGGACCAAGGAGGAACAGAAGGGAGTGAGGAGTCCAATGGAGCCAGGGGGACAAAGGGACAAGATGTAGCCAGAGGAGTGCAGTCCAGAGGCGAGGGTAGGTCGACGAGTGACCAAGGTGGATCTGGGGGGACGAGGGAGCCTGGCGAAACTGGTGAACTGATGGGCCACGGTGGAGCTGAGGGAGGTAGGAGCCAAGGTCTAGCTGATGGATAGACGGGCCGAGGTAGAGTCCAGGTCGCGTAGGTTGGAAGCAGAGACCGGGATCCACTGACCAGGCTGGAGCTGCAGGCTGGCAGACCCACGGCAACCCCACCTCTTCGAAGGTGGTTTGAGGATCTGAGGGGCTGACATGCAGTGGGGGAAAAAGGGTTGAGAGGTGGTAGATGGTAGATGGGAGAGGGAGGCTGGGTGGGAGTTCAGGAACCGTCTCAGACTCAGGTTCTGGAATAGATTCTGGCTTGGGAACAGACTCAGGAACAGATTCAGGTTCATGAACAGACTCAGGCCCAGGCTCAGGAAAAAATTCAGGCTCAGGAACAGATTCAGGCCCATGCTCAGGAACAGACTCAGGAACAGATTCAGGCGCAGGAACAGATTTAGGCTCAGGAACAAATTCAGATACCGACCCGGGGACAGAAGACTCCGGCTCGGCAGGACTGCCGTGAACAACCATCTTGGCTGAGGGCTCAGGTGGCGAGGCGTCGGCCATCTTGGCTGAGGGCTCAAGTGGTGTGGCGGTGGCCATCTTGGCTGAGGGCTCAGGCTTGTTAGGCATGACGTGAAAGCCTTGGATCTGGCTGTGTTCAGGATCAAGGCACGACGCTCTCCAGACAGCGGATGATGGACTCCCTCCAGTCCAGTCCGGTGGTGTCTGGGAGGTCGATTTGATGGTTGAATGTGGCACCGATCCGGAACAAAGGTGCTTAGGCTCACGTCATCAAGGGTGCTGGTGACGGCAAGGCGGCAAAAGTCATTGACAAATAAAAATAAGTTTTGGCTCTCCTGAGCCATGACGATCATTCTCACCCTATCGTCCATTTCGGGCGGTCCGTTCTTTTGTCACAGTGTGGTGCAGGCAGAAGAAGACGAGGGACAATCAGAAGTTCCAATGCAAACTTTTACTAACTGTATAACTCAAACAGTTACTAATGTACATACAGACAAACACTGAGACGTGACAAGTGCAATAACAACAAATATATTTTACATTGTTTTTTCTCACTACCACTAACATGGTTTACCTATAGAGTTGATAACATGAACTGAAGAAAAGATGACGCACTACTCACGTATCAACACTACGGTACATCAAAGTGGCTCGAACAGCGATAAAGGCACTTGAATCTGTCCTAATATAACAGTGTTATAGGGATATCTTGTGGACAACACAATATACTGCCTGACATGTACTTATTTATTTTATTTACTTATACGTTTTTCAAATTTATTGCGGTGAACATGTAGAAACTGTATCAATAACAGTGCATACATCAGCCGAGCTCTAGAGTGAATGAGTGATGAAACATAAACGTTGGTAAAACAAATTTTGCTCCATGCTTAATCTTTCCTCAAAGTAATGAGAACGACAGACTCTGCATTAATAGACCCAGTTTTAGGTAACAGTGGCCCACAACCAGAGTGTCATGGGTCACCATCTATTTCTGCACTACAGTCCCCAGAATCCTCTTTGGCGCACCTGCAATCACTTTCCCCTGAATTATCACCTGCACCTGGTTACAATCAATTACCTCATCACCCAGCTCTATAAAACTCTCACGGATACCTCAGTCATGGTCAAGCCTCCAACAGGAACAGACCCAAACCCAGTCACTAAGAAACTCTCCGTGTCATTCAGCAGCAAGTAATGTAACGTATACTTACCTTTAGTATACTAACCTGTCTATCCATGTTCTGATGTCCTCAGGATCCACGCTACAGTCCCTGCCCGGTCCTGAATCCATGTATCCTTCCTGAATATCGTTCGCCTATGGATAACCTGAAAGAAAGAAAGCAAGTATCACAGAACTGAGTTAGTTTGATGTAAAGCACACTGAAGAGGACCTGCTCACCTGAAAGTCTACACGTCAGAGTATCCTCCTTCTATTCACCTTTGAGCACGCACCTTGTATATGACGAAATAAAGTTTATGTTCATTCACTTACCTCTGTCTCTGAGCCTGTATCCTGACACAGAGGTGGAAAGAGTAATAAAATATTCTACTCAAGTAAAAGTACTACTACTTCAATGAAATTTTACTTAAGTACAAGTAAAATGACCGGGTCTAAAAATCTACTCAAGTAAAAGTTACTGAGTAACTTTTTTTACAGCGGGGTGGGGGGCTCTCCCGTGTAGGGTTGTAATGGTATGAGATTTTCACAGTATGATAACGTCTCAGAAAATATCACGGTTTACAGTATCAATCAATTATTAAATAAATAAACAGTATTATTAAATTTTGGTTATTATCATCATTTAAAAATACAATTAAATTAAAGAAAACAGTTTTTTTGGGGGGTTGAATGAATGCTTTTATTATTACAACCTGAAACCATTTGTTTGTTTTGTTTATTAAAATTTCAATAAAACGAATCAATTAAATTCAATAATTGATATTGAATTAGATTAACAACTTATGTTTAACATTAATAATTTATTACAATGTTTAAGAGTAATATAGTCCTATGAAATGTATTTTATTCAGAAAATGTATGTTTCTTTTTATGATTTAATCCAAATATATTATCAAAAACGGTGGTAATCAAATGAAAATTTAAACTTGTGTCCTTTTATTTTTTGGGGAAGAGCTGCAAAAACAGATTTACTAAATTAAACAATGGACAAAAAAATATATTCCTTAAATAATGTTTAAATAAATTGTATTATTATTGTTGTTATTATTATTATTATTTTGAGCAGTATGTTGTATGCCTACAATAGTAATACATTTGTGTCATAATTTCTCCTAGTCAAACCAAACTTTTATTTTGACGGGTTTTAGTGAAGACCTGTTTCAAAGTGTATTTGACAATGGTTTTTCTCAAATAAAATGGTGAAAATGCTCAATAGGCGTTCTCTTAGAGCAGTTCTGGAAATGTTCATGTATTCATGTCCTCAAATTGTTTGTGAGACGTTGAAAACAGCATGTACTTGAGTAGCCTATGTAGTAACTTAGACCAAGCGGAGCAGCTCATTCACACCGATTCACACAGAAACGCAGAACAAGCAGGTTATATATTTACATAGCAGTATTTTTGCGCTTAAATATTCACAGACAATATCGCGATTGGAATTATTGCACAGTTCTACTTTCCATGTATTCATCCATCCATCATTTTGCATGTTTTAGCCTACGTGACATCTGCGTTATGTAAATTCCATTTTCATGACTGGATTCCGGGATTCCCTCTGGATCACGTAAATCATTCGCCTTAGGTTATAATCGGGACATTCCTTTATCTGCAGGGGGATCCTTTTGCAACCACTTTGTGTCCACATTTTTTGCAAATTGGATATCTCCTGGAGGACAACCACACTTTTTTCTACATCCAAAGTATTGCCATACTTGCCATAATTCGCTTCATAAGAATTCAAGGGCGCTTCGCTTTCAGCTTCACCTGGGTTTGCGTCACCTTTTTTGCGCGTTTGTTCTCCCGCCCGTCAATCAATGCAGTAGTTTCCGGAGTGTGATTTTTTTTCTCCCTTGTATTATTTTTTACTCAGTAACGGGTATGATTTCAAATGTAGCGAAGTACAATACTTCAAACAAAACGAACTTAAGTAAAAGTAAAATTACAGATTTTAAAAACTACTTAAAAAAGTAGAAGTACACAAAAAAACGACTCAATTACGTAACGCGAGTAAATGTAATTCGTTACTTTCCACCTCTGCCCACAACTGATTAGAAGAAAGTATTTACCTTTCAGGGAACTCAAGCTGCGTGAAACACTGTGGGAATGCCCCTGCGTGAGTGCGTCATTAAGCACATATGAAATCAGTCCAATGGCGAGACGGAACGTCATAGGCGGGTGACGTCATCGGCCAGGAAACTATATAAGCACCCCCAAAACACAAGCGCATCAGCTTCTGAGTTTTCAGCAAGCGCTCTGTGTATGAAAAAGTCTGTGTCTCAAGTGTTTTTGTCTGTCCTTAGAAATTGCTAGGCAGGAGTTCCCTTTCAAGGGAACTCGAGCTGCGTTGAGACGCGGTGGGAACGCTCTGCGTGATTGCGTCGTGAAGCACGTGTATAATCAGTCCAATGGAAGAGCGAGACGTCATAGGCGGGTGACGTCATAGACCAGGAAGCTATAAAGCACACCAGAAAACAGACCGTGACACCTTCTGTTGCCTTCAGCAAGCGCTCTCTGTATACTGTTCCTGTCTATTTACTGTTGTCTGTCACAAGCACATTATCTATCTATATATATATATATATTATGGCGAAACAAGAATTCAAGCGTTGTGTTGTCCCTTGCCCTCGTTTCATCACGGGTGGGGACACACATCAGCTTTGTGTTGCTTGTCTGGGAGTGGAGCATGCCCAGTCAGTTCTCGAGGGAGCTGACTGTGAGCATTGCGAGAAGCTGTCCGTGAGGACGCTCCGCTCTCGCCGGGCGTTCTTTGAGGAGGATGGTTCGGTTCGCGCTCCCCGAGGTGCGGGTCCCGCTGCTGCCGAGGCACAGCGAAGGCTTTCATCTTGGGGTTCGCATATGGATCTAGTAGCGGGGCTTGAGACGGGCCCAGCCCTTTCTCAACCCTTACCTGCTGGATCCGGTGCCTCTGCCCAGGAAGGAGCCCGCGCTGCGGCTTCTCCTTCCCAGGTTGGGGCACCATTGCTGAGGCTATCCTGTTCTGAGGATCTGGATGTCGTCAGTGTTGATATGGGGGATTTTGAGTCTTCGCCAGCTCATGCCTCCGGTAATGATGAGGAGCTTATGGAGGTTTTATCTCGTGCTGTAGCTAGATTAAATATTGAATGGCCAGCCGATGATTCTCAGAGTGTTACTAAGAAAAGTTTATTAGATGAAATATTTCTACCATATAAAACACAGCCTCCACGTCGGGGACTCCCGTTTTTTCCCGATCTCCACAATGAGGTTTCGAGATCGTGGAATAAACCGGCGTCATTCAGAGTATTTAACCCACAAACTTCCAACTACAGTAATGTTTTGGGTGCATCTGATTATGGTTATTTGATGGTGCCTCGGGCTGAAGAGACGCTCGCGAGCTATCTCTCTCCCGAGTCATCGTCATCATTAAAAGCCCCGACGTTACCCACCAAGCCATTAAAATCTACATCTTCGCTGGTGGGTAAAGCTTATTCGGCAGCAGGTCAGGCTGCGTCATGTCTGCACACTATGTCTATACTGCAGGCATACCAGGCTGATCTGCTGAAGGATATCGATGAACGTGAGGAAGTCAGCGCTGACGCAATTCGAGAATTGCGTCGCGCAACAGACCTGTCTCTCCGGGCCACCAAGGAGATGGCCAAATCAGTGGGCCGTTCTATGGCAGCCCTGGTGGCCACGGAGCGGCATCTTTGGTTAAATCTGTCTGATATTAAAGATAAAGATAGGTCTGTTCTTCTGGACGCACCACTGTCACCTTCAAATTTGTTCGGCGACGCTATCAATTGTGTCGTCGATAGGTTTCAAGAAACGAAAAAACAATCGGCTGAGTTCCAGAGGTTTCTTTCTCGACGTTTCGATGTCCCCGAGACTGCTGGGCGGAAAATTATTATTAAATCCGAGCAGTCTCGTCCGAGTACAAGCTCCTCACAGCACAGAGTGCATCAAAAACAGAGCGTCGCCACTCGGGCTCCTCCACAATCTGGGGAACCTGGGTGGCGGTCGCAGTCCAGGCCAGCTAGGGGTAGGCAAGATCTGAGGACTGTCATCTCTAAGAAGGCTTGGGCTAAGAAGAAGTCCTGACGCCCAAGGTGTCAGGCTTCTGAGGGTGGTCCCCTCCGAGGAGGGACGATTTCGAGAAATCGTTCATTCCCGGCACCCTCTGGGGGGCGATTCTCTGAGGAGAGTCGCAGCGCTGCCACATCGGTTGTTCCCTGCCGGTTCGCCGCTTCAGGGCACCGAGGTGTCAGCGTCCCCATACGATTCTCCGAGGAGGATCGTAGAACGGTCAGTTCGGTTGTTCCCTGCCGGTTCGCCGCTTCAGGGCACCGAAATGTCCTTACAACCGAATCCCGAGGCCAGTCTCGAGAGACTGGTCCCCTTAGTAGAATTTCTGGCAGCGTGGAAACTACTGCCAAACATTTCTCAGTGGGTCCTGCATATAATAGAAAAGGGTTACAGAATTCAGTTCGGTTCTCGTCCGCCCAGATTTCAAGGGGTCCTTCCCACAGTGGTGGACCCAAGGCAGGCTCGGGTCATGGAGCTAGAAGTACTGACGCTTCTGCGAAAAAGGGCTATAGAAAGGGTTTCTCCTCCCAGCAGAGAGTCAGGGTTTTACAGCCGTTACTTCATCGTTCCCAAGAAGGATGGGGGGTTGCGTCCTATTCTAGATCTGCGTCAGTAGAGTTCAGAAACTCAAGTTCAAGATGCTTACACTCAAACAGATTGTATCACAGATTCAGTCTGAGGACTGGTTTGTCACAATAGACTTGAAGGACGCTTACTTTCATGTATCCATTCATCCTCATCACAGGAAGTTCCTGAGGTTTGCTTTCGGGGGTGAAGCATACCAATATCGGGTCCTTCCATTCGGCCTAGGTTTATCACCCCGCACCTTTACGAAATGCGTGGATGCAGCGCTGGCTTCTCTGAGACTCCAGGGCATTCGCGTATTAAACTATATCGACGACTGGTTGATCCTGGCTCGTTCCGAGCAGTTGGCAGTTCGGCATCGAGATGTCGTTCTGTCTCACATAAAGAGGTTGGGGTTGCGGCTAAACACCAAGAAGAGTGTGCTCCTCCCAGCCCAGAGGACCACTTTTTTAGGGGTGATGTGGGATTCGACAACTATGCAAGCACGATTGTCTCCAGCACGTATTTCTGCGATTCTCACAGCCGTAAAGATGGTAAAACTAGGCCAGTCACTCACTGTGAAACAGTTCCAGAGACTGGTGGGTCTCATGGCAGCTGCGTCCAACGTAATTACTTTTGGCCTTCTGCACATGAGACCCCTGCAGTGGTGGCTCAGGACCAAGGGGTTTTCTCCGAGGGGAAATCCGTTTCGCACGATCAAGGTCACGCGGTTATGCCTACGTGCCTTGGTCATGTGGAAGAAACCTTGGTTCCTCGCCCAAGGCCCAGTATTGGGGGCTTCTTGTTGACGCGTAACGCTATCGACGGATGCTTCCCTCACAGGCTGGGGGGCGGTCATGAGTGGCCGCTCGGCGACAGGTGTCTGGCAGGACCATCAGCTTTCGTGGCATATAAGTGGTCTAGAAATGCTGGCAGTATTTCAGGCTCTGAAACACTTCCTCCCAGACCTTGGAAGGAAGGTCCTTGGTTCCTGTCCCAAGGGCCTGTGTTGGGGGCAGCGTGTCGTCGTGTAACACTAACGACGGATGCCTCTCTCACAGGCTGGGGGGCGATCATGAGTGGTCACCCAGCTCAGGGTCTGTGGCAGGACCATCATCTTCAATGGCATATAAGTTGTCTAGAAATGCTGGCAGTGTTTCAGGCTCTGAAACACTTTCTCCCAGACCTCAGAGGTCATCATGTTCTTGTCCGGTCAGACAACACATCGGTGGTCTCTTACATAAACCATCAGGGGGTCTGCGTTTGCGCCCATTATACAAGCTGGCTCACCAGATCCTTCTATGGTCCCAGGGGAAGCTTATTTCATTAACCTGTTAACCGTTTCCAGAGCGTCGGCGCACTGAAGCGGTTTTTTTTTATTTAGTTCCAATTTACTATCAGATTTAATGTTATACCTTGACAAACTATACATCATTAAAAAGATATAATACTCAAGATTCAGTATTTGACCACTATTGTATTCTGAGAAACTTATAGTGACAGTTATGTCTTAATTTGTGTCAGGAGTTATGAAATGGAAAAATGAGTCGATACCTTTAATATGAATTATGAGCGTCAGCTGGTCCATTCATAAAAAACACTCCAAGCTGTCGTCATGACAGCGATTCGCAAAACATCGTCCCTCAGGGCTTTAGCTCAAAAATGTGCAGACTTGGAGAAATATTGATATATTCTCATAGATTCACATCATATTTCTATAGACAGGAATAATATTTGTTGAATTTATACCCAAATGCGTCGATGTAATCATTATGATCGCTTCTTACTGAGATGTGCTGTGTTTTCAATTCATACCAATAGCCTGAGGGCGCTATATGCACAATAACAGTCCATATATGGATCACGAAGAAGACCCATAGTCATGTGACATTCCAGGACGTCACTGATACAGAAAGTAGCTGACAGAGATCGCTGTAACATGCAGATAAAGATGTTTTGAAGACAATAAACATGATTGCAATGATTTTGAGTTACCTGTGTTCTTCAAGCCATGCCAGGTATTTCATAATAATAGATTATATTTATAATGCAATGCTAATCGATATAGATTTCATCATCGTGCAGAACACTATAAATAATAAATTTTCTGTCGGATTTTTTTTTATCTGAAGCCAAATTAGATCACAGAAGATTATTTAAAACACTCGACTTGCGTTATAAAGTAAGTTTGGAGCACAAACATGGTTTCAATCTCATAAATGGTCGTGTATTGATGGTGTGCTAAGCTAACATGCTAGCTAGCCCAGGTGCACCTGCCACCAGCAGTTATTGTTTTATGATTTTTTTCTAAATAGGAATGCTTACTGAAATGTTTCAGTGCATTTGATACCAGTTTCAAATATTTAGTGAGAACTTTGATAAAAGAAATTAGGGTTTGAAACCCTATGAATAGCCTGTGAATAGCCAGTTGTTAGTAGCTATAATGCAGACAAAAGAAATGCATATTTAGAGCCATAACCAGTCTGGAGAGGTGTAAATGTGTGCAAGGAGAGACTGACTCTGAATGGGGCTCGTTTGCACCACAAAATAATAGAGACAATAGACTGATTAGATGACTCAGAAGATGACTAAACATCAGTTTGCATTTTAGAGTCTAATCAAAATAAAGTAATTTGACATGATCTTGAAAAACATTTAACTAAATACAGAGTTTTAGACTTATCATTTTCAGATTTTAAATATAAAATGGTCACACATATGGCTTTAGCTGCAGTGCATTTCTAGATTGCTCCAGGGCCAACTTCAATTTTATTTTTATGAAGATGTTTCATGAAAGTAAATTTCTAATAACTTTACAAAACTTTGAAGCTATTTAAACATTTTTTTTTCATTATGACAATAATTATTTCTACATTTACAATAAACTACTAGGTGTCAGCTTTCAAATGAGATCATACTTGTGCTTTTAGTGCAAAGGGTTCATGAACTGTATCTGTTTAAGTTTGGGTATGCCATTTCTGGGGATTTTTCAAAAGTGGCCTTGAAGGTTAACAGGTTAAGGGCGATTTATATCCCGGGGTATTTAAATCAGGGGGCAGACATCCTGTCGAGGCAGGGGCCGAGAAATGTTTCCACAGGAGCTCCACCACCCCGGGGAGTCCTCACTCCCCGGGGTGGTGGAGCTCCTGTGTAAACATTTCGGTCGTGCCGAGGTAGACCTATTTGCATCCAGGGAAACATCACACTGCCCACTGTGGTTTTCCCTAAGTCATCCAGCCCCTCTGGGGTTGGACGCGATGGTACAGGAGTGGCCGAGGTCACGCCTGTACGCATTTCCCCCAATTGGTCTGCTACCAGGAGATCTGGAAAGAGTTCGCCGGGACGGGGTCAGTCTACTGTTGGTAGCCCCGTACTGGCCGGCCTGAGTTTGGTTTGTGGACCTAATTTCTCTACTCGACGGCTCTCCTCTAAGGATTCCGATCAGGAGGGACCTTCTCTCTCAGGCGAGTGGGTTGATTCTTCTAAACTGAACTATGTTTAATTAAAACTAAACTGATTCGAGTGGGTTGATTCTTGGCCTCTTAGGGGGCCCAGCTCATAGAATCTGGTCTCTCGACTGAGGTCGTGGAGACCATCCTCCACTCCAGAGCTCCGGCCACTAGGAAATTATATGCCTTGAGATGGAAGATGTTCACCTCTTGGTGTGGGGAACACCAGTTGGACCCAGTTAACTGCCCGGTGGGTGCAGTGCTGGAATTCCTTCAGGAGCGTTTCTCCACAGGGTTATCCCACTCCACACTGAAGGTGTACGTGGCGGCCTTATCTGCTTACCACGTCCCTTTAAGTGGAGCATCTCTCGGGTGACACCCACTTATAACTCGTTTCCTTCGTGGCACTTTGAGGCTGAGGCCAGCAGTTCGCACGAGGGTGCCGACCTGGGACCTTGCGGTTGTTCTAGAAGGTCTCTCTCTAGCACCGTTCGAGCCCATTGAAGAAGTTTCTGAGAAATTCATTACTCTAAAAACTATCTTTCTTCTTGCTATCTCTTCATTAAAGAGAATAGGAGATATTCAAGCTCTATCGGTCTCTCCCTCGTGCTTGGAAGTTTCACCCGGCTTGGTTAAGGCTTTCCTCCTCCCTAGACCGGGTTATGTTCCTAAGGTTCCAACTAATGTTGTCAGGCCTATTGTACTGCAGGCTTTCTGTCCTCCTCCCTTTTTGACGTCGGACCAAGAGAAACTAAATCTGCTCTGCCCAGTTAGGGCTCTAGATGCTTACGTCCACAGAGTGGAGAAAATGTGAACAATTGTTTGTTTGTTTTGGAAGGGCTGTCCTGCATCTAAGCAGAGGTTGAGCAAGTGGGTGGTCGAGGCCATCTCACTTACCTACGAGTCTGCCGGTCAGCCTTCTCCTTTGGCTGTCCGGGCTCATTCAACCAGGAGTATGGCTGCCTATAAGGCTATTTTGTCAGGATTATCAATTCAGGACGTTTGCGATGCGGCAGGCTGGTCCTCACCGCACACATTTGTAAAGTTTTACCATCTTGACTTCAGCTCGACTCCAGGGGCGAGGTGCTTTCGTCCGAATGTGCGCCTAGACTACACACGACGGACACTTGCTCGTATGGCAACGATGGTATTAGCATTCCCACAACGTTTCACGCAGCTCGAGTTCCCTGAAAGGGAACGTCTCTGGTTACGTATGTAACCTTAGTTCCCTGAAGGGAACGAGACGCTGCGTGTCTGTGCCATACTCCCAGTATGCCCGTGAGCACTTGCTTCAGTCTTATCAGAAGCTGATGCGCTTGTGTTTTGGGGGTGCTTATATAGTTTCCTGGTCGATGACGTCACCCGCCTATGACGTTCCGTCTCGCCATTGGACTGATTTCATAAGTGGTTCATGACGCACTCACGCAGGGGCGTTCACGCAGCGTCTCGTTCCCTTCAGGGAACTAAGGTTACATACGTAACCAGAGACGTTCAGTTAAGACAGTATGGGAGTTAACCATTTAGCAGGAGACCAACACAATGTAGAACTCAAAACTAAGCATTTTCAGAATCAGAATCAGAATCAGAAAGAGCTTTATTGCCAAGTGTGCTTGCACACACAAGGAATTTGTTTTGGTGCTGAGGCTTCCAGTGGACTAAACAAATACAACAAGAAACATGAAACATAATACTACAAATTATAAGAATAAAGAATAAAAATATAAATATATGAGAATAAAAGTATCACAGTTGGGTTTAGTCAGAATAGACATTTCCAGATTTACAGATTATGAACATATTTACAGTGTTTTGAATATTATAATAAAATAAATCTAAATAAAATTATAAGTATAACCTGAGTTGTAGGATATTGCACTAAATAGTGGGAGTATTGCACTTAAAGGCATATGCCTTGGGAGGTGTGTTAACTGTTCAGAAGGGAAATGGCCTGTTGGAAGAAACTGTTCCTGTGCCGAGATGTTCTTGTGGCCAGTGATCTAAGTCTCCGTCTTGACGGTAACAGTTCAAACAGGTGGTGTCCAGGGTGAGTGGAGTCTGTGATGATTTTACCTGTTCTCTTCTTCACTCTAGAAGAGTACAGGTCCTGGAGGGATGGCAGGGGGGCACCAATGATCCTCTCCGCAGTCCGGACTGTCCGTTGTAGTCTCCTGATGTCTGATTTGGTAGCTGAACCAAACCAGACAGTGATGGATGTGCATAAGACAGACTCAATGACGGCTGAGTAGAACTGAATCAGCAGCTCCTGTGGCAAGTTGAACTTCCTCAGCTGGCGAAGGAAGTACAGTCTCTGCTGGGCTTTTTTTACAATGGAGTCAATGTGATTGTCCCACTTCAGATCCTGAGAGATGGTAGTGCCCAGGAACCTGAATGACTCCACTGCTTCCACAGTGCTGTTCATGATGGTGAGTGGGGGGAGTGCTGAGCTGTTCCTCCTGAAGTCCACGATCATCTCCACTGTTTTGAGCGTGTTCAGCTCAAGGTTGTTGTAACTGCACCAGACAGCCAGCTGTTCAACCTCCAGTCTGTAAGCAGACTCGTCACCGTCAGTGGTGTCGTCGGCAAATTTCAGGAGCTTCATTTTGAACACCATCTTTCATGAGCAAGCGGTTTGCGAATCCTACATTGAACTCAAAGATTTGAGAAGCAGTTGTCAGTAAAATAAAGAGAACACAGCAAAGGTTTAGGATTATACTGCTGTGGTATTGTGGTAAAGATTAATTTTAACCACTGATTCTTCACATGCTCGTCTTAGGACAGTGAAAAAAAAAGTCTTTACCTTCACATTTTAGAACACAGCGTCTTCTGGGCATGATGCTGTCCAGTATCCACAGGAATCAGCTGCAGTGTTTGAGGTTCAAGTTTTCCCTGGTGTCTGCGTGTGCAATAAGTGGGCGGGCAATATGCTAATGTTTCGTCTCTTGACGTCACAACAAAACGGCTTATGACTCGTTTGAAAAAACTATTAATATCATTGATTCAGAGTTGACTCTTACATTTGAAAGACAATAACTAAATATACAGTGCACTTTCAGATTTAAAACTTTGCATGATGTTTTCATTCACTTAGAGCTATATTACATGTTTTTTTCAGCTATGTTTTTTTTTATTGTTGGGAAATGAACTGAGTTTGACTGAATCCAAGACTCTGTTATTTTTTTTTATTATTATTGTTGGGAAATGAACTGAGTTTGACTAAATCTAATACTTTTTTTTTTTTTTTTTGATTGTTGGGAAATGAACTGAGTTTGAGCAGAAATTTACTTGGTGGTTATTTCCATTCTGCTGTCCTGTGTCATGTGAAGCAGGTGAAAAAAATGTTTTTCTTTAATTTAAACTCTTTTCACAAATATTTTTTTTGACAAACCCTTCAATCTGTGAATGAGTCATTTAATTTATAAATTTCTCCGTTATTGTGTGTAACAGTGGTTTGAGTTATTTCTGGCGGAAACTGAAATTAATTCATATCTAAATATATATATTTTTTTTTTTTTTTGACAAGTTTTGACTTGTCAGTCGCCCGAACAATTTAAATTTACATTTATTGAAAACGTCTCGGGTTATGACTATAACCCTTGTTCCCTGAGAAGGGAACGAGACACTGCGTCGATAAATCGACACTTTGGGGACGCTCCCTTAGCGTGCGCCTCTAAAGTAACAATGAAACTATTCCAATCCTGATTGGTGTTGCGTCCTGACGTAACATGTGACGGCATGACCGGAAGTATAAAGGTGACGCTGACACACACACATACCAGCCTCGCGATGAAGCAAGACGCTCTAAGGCCTCGAGGGGCGTGGCAGAACGACGCAGTGTCTCGTTCCCTTCTCAGGGAACAAGGGTTATAGTCATAACCCGAGACGTTCCCTTTCGAGGGAACTCAACACTGCGTCGAGAAATCGACACTTTGGGGATAGAATGCCCACTAGGCCACGCACCGAAAAAAGGCCAACCCCGGAGTGAAACTGATTCAGGCACTCAACTAGGACAAAAGCACGTGTGCGCCAGGTGTACTAGGGAGAGGTAAACTGTAAAACCTAATAAAAGTGTGCGGGGTAGCCCAGCCGGCTGCCTCACAGATCTCCTGGAGGGGCACTCCTGAAAGGAGGGCCCTAGATGAGGCCATGCCTCTAGTCGAATGAGCCCGAACGGCTAAAGGTGAAGGCAAGTCGCGCACCTTGTAAGCCGAGGTAATAGCCTGAACAATCCAATTACTAATGGTTTGCTTGGATGCCGGGAGCCCCTTCTTAGGTGACCCAAAACACACCAATAATTGGTCCGACCTCCTCCAAGAAGAGGACCTCTCGAGGTACGCGCTCAAAGCTCTGACGGGGCAGAGCAAATGAAGCTTCTCTTCTTCTGCCGACACATGAGGTGGAGGATGGAATGCCTGAAGGACCGGGGACCGAGCCGTACTCGTAGAAACCTTAGGCACGTAGCCCGGACTCGGGTGCAGAAAGGCCTTAACTCTGCCAGGGGCAAACTCCAAGCAAGCTGGAACCACTGCCAGGGCTTGGAGATCCCCCACCCTCTTAAGAGAGGTAATAGCGAAGAGAAATGCCAATTTCAGCGTAAGATCCCTAGGCGAAGCCGACTGAAGGGGTTCGAAGGGGGCCAGGGATAACCCTTCGAGAACCACCGCCAGGTCCCAGGCGGGAACCCTGTACCTGGTGGTCGGTCTCATCCTCCAAGTACCACGGAGAAAACGTATGACCAACTGGTGCCTCCCCAGAGGCCCATCACTTAATGGTGCGTGGAAAGTCGCAATAGCAGCCACGTACACTTTAAGCGTGGAAGGGGAGAGACCCGTAGAGAAACGATCTTGCAAAAACTCCAGAACTGAAGCCACCGGGCAGTTTACTGGATCTAACTCCTGTTCTCTACACCAAGTGACAAACACATTCCACTTGAGGCCATATAATCTCCTAGTAGACGGAGCGCTAGAGCTAAGTAAGGTTTCAACCACCCCAGCTGATAGACCAGCATTTATGTACTGAGCCCCATCAGAGGCCAGACCCACAGTTTCCACAGCTCCGGGTGAGGGTGGAAGACTGCGCCCTCCGCCTGAGACAACAGATCCCTCCTCAGAGGAATCTGCCATGGCGGAGCCATCAGGAGTGATATCATGTCTGAAAACCACACTCGGGTCGGCCACATTGGGGCAACCTGAAGTAGACTGATGCCCTCTTGACGGACCCTCTCCAGGACTTCGGGAAGCAGAGCGATCGGGGGAAATGCGTACAGGCGAAGCCTCGGCCAGGCCTGTACCATGGCATCCAACCCCAGTGGGGCTGGATGTGAGAGGGAGAACCAAAGTGGGCAGTGGGACGTCTCTCGAGACGCAAATAGATCCACTTCCATTGGTCCAAACCTCACCCATATCAACTTCACCACATCTACCACAATATACATTGCTCTGATAGACAGTATTTTCCCTTGGGACCAAAGGATAATCTGATGCGCCAGTCTGCACAGAGGGCGCGATCTGAGTCCCCCTTGTCGGTTCAGATAAGCCACCACTGATGTATTGTCTGATCGTACTAAGACGTGGTAACCTCTGATGTCTGGAAGGAAGCTCCTCAGAGCCCTGAACACAGCCATCATCTCTAGACAGTTTATGTGCCAAGAATGATGATGGTCCTCACCACAGACCCCTGGCAAAGCGGCCGTCCATGACCGCGCCCCAGCCAGTGAGGGAGGCGTCTAACGAAACAGATTTCCGGCGACATGACGCTCCCACCTTGGCCCTTGGGACAGGAACCAAGGTTTCTTCCAAATTTGTAGAGAACGAAGGCATCTGCGCGTTACTCTGATCATACGAAACGGATTCCCCTTGGGAGAAAACCCCTTGGTTTTTAGCCACCACTGAAGGGGCCTTATATGTAGAAGGCCCAAAGGTAAAATATTGGATGCCGCTGCCATGAGGCCCAGCAATCTTTGAATTTGCTTCACAGTAGTGGCCTGACCTAGCTTTACTCCTGAAACCATATTTAGGATGGACTGGACACGTGCAGGAGATATGTGTCCGCATCGTAATCGAATTCCATACCACACCCAGAAACGTTGTTTCCTGGGCTGGTTCCAACACGCTCTTTTTCGTGTTGAGTCTCAACCCCAAATTCTGAATGTGGCCAAGGACGACATCTCGATGCCGAACTGCCATTTTCTGAGACTGAGCCAATATAAGCCAGTCGTCGATATAATTTAGTATACGAATGCCCTGGAGTCTGAGAGGAGCCAGAGCTGCATCCATACACTTCGTGAACGTGCGGGGAGAGAGTGCTAGGCCGAACGGAAGAACCCGATATTGATATGCTTCGCCCCCGAAAGCAAACCTTAGGTACCTCCTGTGACATGGAAGGATGGAGACATGAAAATAGGCGTCCTTTAGGTCTATTGTGACAAACCAGTCCTCGGACCTGATTTGGTTCACAATGATGGATATACTTAGCATCTTGAACCTGAACCTCCTCAGAGACTGATTCAAGTACCTCAAGTCCAAAATCGGCCTGAGCCCGCCATCCTTCTTTGGAACTATAAAGTATCGGCTGTAAAACCCTGACTCTCTGTCTGGTAGGGGAACACATTCTATGGCCCCTTTGACCAGTAGAGCCTGTACTTCTTGTTCCATAACCCGAGCCTGTTCTGGAACCACTGTAGTTGGAAACACCCCTGCAAACCTGGGAGGTTGGTGACCGAACTGCAGTCTGTACCCTTTTTCTATTATATTCAGGACCCATATAGAAATATTTGAAAGAAGTCGCCACTGCTCCAAAAAATTTACTAAGGGAACCAGCCTCTCGAGGCTGGCCTCGGGTGTTTCTCGAGCACTGTTCTCGACCTTTTGAAGCAGCGAACTGGCAGGAAGTGGACGAGAATGATTTTTTGACCATAAGTGGTGCTCTTTTGCAAGCTTCTGGGGCGAGCGCCACGGTGTGCGTTCGCTGGAATATGATGCGACCCTAAGCGTTAGTGACGGCGGGACAGCATCTTTTTCCGAAGGGCTCCGCTGGGAAAACAACCTCGGTTGCCTCACTGCGGGGGGGGACAGCCCTTAGAGGTCCTATCACTGTGGCTAGGACCTCTTTCCTGAAGCTCTCTTAGCCTGAATGACGGCCCTCAAGTCGCCCTTCTGGCCAGCGGATTTAGAATGAGAGCGTTTTCTCTGTTACCAAGCTCCCGTAGGAGGGGCTCGAGAGGAAACGCTCTCCTTTTGCTCCAGGCGATGGGAGGAACTGGCTGACGGCTGAGGCTGGCCACTTGGACCAGCCTTCCCAGATCTAGAACGGCGGGGGAGGTACTGCTGAAAAGCAGCCGACTGTTTTTTCGCCTCCTGAAACCTGTCGACGACAGTGGAAACTGCGTTGCCGAACAGGCCAGAAGGTGATATCGGAGCATCCAATAAAAAGGAACGATCCTTATCCTTCATGCCCGACAGATTTAACCACAAATGCCTCTCCGTGGCCACCAAAGCTGACATGGAGCGGCCAATGGCACGGGCCGTCTCCTTAGTGGCACGGAGAGACAAATCTGCACCATGAGGCAAATTCTGCACCATGAACGAGCGTTATAGAATCTGCAGATGACGAACGAGATTGTGCCTCAGCAGGTCTCATTCTCATCTGCTAGATCCTACTGCGATCCCCACGATCTAAGCATCCGCGCCGCCTCAACAGACGCGGGACCTGAACTGCAAGGATCGCGAGCCTGGCCATCTTTAGAAAAAACAGGCAAGCGGGAGCACAGCACTCTTAATGGGAGTGCTTCACAGTGTTCACAGGGCTCACAAGCAGCTCCCTCGAGAGCTGCCTGTGCGTGCTGCACTCCCAAACAATTTACACATAACAGATGCTTGTCTCTGCCCGCAGTAAATCTAGGACAGGGGTACACACATAAGTAAATCGTTCACTCGCCATAACTTCAAGGACAGACAACAATAAATAGTGACAGACAGTTTCAACATAGAGCGCTTGCTGAAGAGCGATAGCTGGTATGTGTGTGTGTCAGTGTCACCTTTATACTTCCGGTCATGCCGTCACATGTTACGTCAGGACGCAACACCAATCAGGATTGGAATAGTTTCATTCTTACTTCAGAGGCGCACGCTAAGGGAGCATCCCCAAAGTATCGATTTCTCGACGCAGTGTTGAGTTCCCTGGAAAGGGAACCCATATTTAATTTGGGGCAGCAACCGTTACAACGAGGCACTTTAAATTTTGTTTAAAATACTAAGTTTAATTACACTAAACTATTTTATATCTATACTTTTTAGCATTAAATGAAACATTTATAATCAACATTGCTCTCGCTTCTGCAACGCGTGTGTGCAAGCAGACAGACAAAGAATAAAGTTCCAACATGAAGATTACTGATAACAATCCAAATGGGTGGCGATCCAAACAGGCAGAGGTGTTCACACATATATGCATCACTGAGACTGGACATAGACCAGGAAACTATATAGCAGCCCTGAAATCAGACCGCGACAGCTTCTGAAAAACCTGAAGCAAGTCGATCAGGGCATGCAGGAAGTATGGCAGGCAAACGCAGCGTCTCGTTCCCTATCAGGGAACCAGGGTTACATACGTAACCTGAGACGTTCCCTTTCAAGGGAACTCGAGCTGCGTTTGAGACGCGATGGGAACCCCATACCCACTACGCCATAGTGACAAATGCCCGTTCTGTGTGAAGTCCTGCGCAAACTAAGAAGCACGCAACCTCGCCCCAGGAGTGGAGAGGTCAAGGTCATAAAACCTGACAAATGTATGCGGAGAGGACCATCCTGCCGCATTACACACGTCAAGAAGGGAAACTCCCGAAATTAAGGCCATAGAGGCCGCCATACTCCAGTAGAATGGGCACTATTGGGCCCCCAACATTTAGTGGGACCTTAAGAATATAACCCGGTCTAGGGTAGAGGAATGCTTTCACCATACTAGTTGCAAATTCCAGACATGAAGGAGCAACCGACAGAGCATGTAAATCACCAATTCTCTTGATAGACGAAATAGCAAGGAGAAATATAATCTTTAGAGTGAGGAATTTTTCTGAAACCTCCTCGATGGGCTCGAAGGGAGCCAAGGCCAGACCCTCAAGTACAATGGCCAAATCCCAAGCCGGTGCTCTAGATTGCAGTGCAGGCCTGAGCCTCAATGTACCACGGAGAAAACAAATAATAAGAGGATCTCTCCCACGAACACCTTTAAGGTGGAGGGAGATAATCCAGCAGAGAAACGGTCTTGAGGAAATCGAGAACTGTACCAACCGGGCAGTTAACAAGATTTAAAAAAGATTTACCCTCCTCAGAGAGTCGCAGCGCTGCCAGTTCGGTTGTTCCCTGCCGGTTCGCCGTTCAGGGCACCGAGGTGTCAGCTGCGACCCTCCTCAGAGAGTCGCACCCCGGAGGGCGCCGAGGAGAAACGATTTCTCAAAACCGTCCCTACCCCGGAGGGGACCACCCTTAGAAGCCTGATAGCCTCAGCATCAGGTCTTCTTCTTTGCACTCTATGCCAGTTTAAGGAACATAGATTGGTGAGGAAGAAACCTCTGGAACGCCGCTGAAAGGTTTTGTTTTCTTGAAAGCGGAGCGTCCAGAAGAACAGACTAGGGCTGAAACGATTAGTCGACATTGTCGACAACGTCGACAATAAAAAATTGTCGACAAATATCTTTGTTGTCGAGTAGTCGTCTGATCTCACGTGACCTAATATAAGGGCCTGCAATATCGCGATTTGACCGCTACGACGCTGTAGCGCTAGAGTGTAATGCAGCCCTTACAAATACTATTGCGGTAGAAGAAAACACAGCGCGAATTATGACGGGGTGCAAACGAATCCGAACTAGCAAGGTGTGGGAAAGTTTCACAAAACTTCAAACCAAAAATGCTGTTGTGTGCAATACATGCAAGGCGGAACTTGCCTTTCACCGGAGCACAACATGCATGTTGGAACACTTAAAGAGGAAACATCCCGCCACAAGAGGAGCCGGTGAGAGGTGAGTGTTCTTCAGCTGGAGCTAACTAACTAACTTTATTAGAGAATGCAATACTACTAGTTATAATATTAACAATTATAATATATTTACAGTAATGTGATGATTTATTTTGCAGAGTCAGGGTTGTTTTTATTATTGTAACAGATTAGAAAAGGAGATGTTAGGAAGAATATCATGTCAGTTACGTTTTCATACTGTTAGCTAAATGGTGAATGAAAATGTCTGTCAGCTCAAATGTCATGTAAAAAAATATTGTAATTTTATACTTATAATAATTGTTTGCAGATTCATATTTTACCATTCTTTGTGAATTGTGTCCTGAACTAAATGTCCCTTTTTCTGTTTTAGTTCTAAGAAAAGCAGTGGGCCTATTGATGACTTTTTTCTGAGGAGGAATTCTTGTACTCCTCAGCAAGCCGCTGCTCTCACAGAGTCAATTCTAAAAATGATAGTTAAAGACATGAGACCTCTTTCCCTGGTGGATGGAGAAGGCTTTCGTGAAATGGTTTCTACATTCAATCCTGGATATATCCTTCCATCAAGAACCTACTTTACAAGATTAATGGAGCAAAAATATGAAAAAACCTGTCAAAAAGTAAATATACACCTAATGCAAAATTGCAAATACATGTTTCAGGAACAATCTATGATAACACTTTACAATAAGGTTCAATAGTTAATGTTGGTTAACTACATTAGTGAACATGAACTAATAATGAACTGTACTTCTACAGCATTTAGGCATTTAATCTTTGTTAATGTTAACTTCAACGTTTACTAATACATTTATTAACATAAATACACTGAACTAACATGAACAAAAATGAACAGCTGTATTTTCATTTACGTTAACAAAAATGAATAAATACAAATGTAGTGCTCATATTAGTTAGTAACATTCATGTTTACAGATGAAACAGTTTCCTTAGTGTGAAGTGCTTCTAGATTTCAAACTAAACACTCAGTAAAGATGATGACTAAACATCACAGAGTTAAAAATAAAATGTTCAACTAAAATAATCTGATCTTTTTTTTTAAAGGTTAAGGAAACTATTCAGGAAGGAAGAAGCTTCATTGCACTGACCACTGACATCTGGACTAGCCTCGCAACAGAAGCATACCTAGGTGTCACATGCCACTTTTTAACTGAAGATTGGAAAATGAAGAGTCTCACTCTTGCAACCATGCCTCTTGATGAACGACATACTGGTGTCAACATAGCCACATGGCTTGAAGAGGTTGTCACAAAATTCAACATTTCCGTAGACAACATTAAAGCAGTTGTTCATGACAATGGATCAAATGTTGTGGCTGCACTGAAATTGCTGGCAGAGAAACATCATTGGGTCTCCGTCCGTTGTACTGGACACACACTTCAGCTTGTTGTGAACAATTCCCTTAAAGAGACCAGCATCAGCAAAGCTTTGGGAGCTGCAAGATCCTTGGTTGAACATTTTAGGAGAAGTGAACTGGCCAATACTAAGCTGAAAGAAAAGCAGCAACAGATGAACACACCAGAGCATAAGCTGATACAAGACGTCACAACCCGATGGAATAGCACCTACTTTATGGTGGAGAGACTGCTAGAGCAGCGCTTGCCCGTTACTGCCACGCTTTCTGATCCTGAAGTGACACCTAGGGGCAAACATTACTTTGATTTGAAGCCTGATCAGTGGTCATTGCTTGAGGAACTGACCCAGGGCCTACAGCCTTTTCAATGTGCCACTGAGTTTCTTAGTGGCCAAGAGTACACAACATTGTCATGCCTTCCTCAGCTTGCAAAAGGCCTACAGAGGTCTGTGCAACAATCCCTGATCTTTGAAACTACTCCTGGAAAAGCTTTTTTAGCGAAAGCTTCTAAAGAGTTAACAGAGAGGTGGGGGGATATCAGCACTTTCTCCAAGGAGAAAGATAACACCATTCTTCTGTCAGCAGCCCTAGATCCAAGATTTAGAAAACTCAAGTTTATGCAAGCTGAACAGAGGATAGAGGTTAAAAGCAATGTTGAAGTCCTTGCTATTAAAGCAGGAAAAGAGTTCTGGAAATCTACAGAAGAAGGGCAGCTTCAGAGTCACAGTGTCTCTGCTCCTAGGAGAGATGAAGAGTCAGTGCTAGAAAACCTCCTCCAGTCTGACAACGACAGCCTCAGTGAAGAGGAGGAGTCGCATGAGGAACAAAAGATTCAAATGGTGAGAAAGGAAGTACAAATGTACTTCTCAGAATCGCAAATAGCCAAACAAGAAGATCCTTTAGGTTGGTGGAAGGAAAATGAGGGACGTTTCCCTAACCTATCAAAGCTGGCAAGATCTTTTCTTTGCATTCCTGCCACATCCACTCCATCAGAACGGATCTTCTCTGCTGCAGGAAACATTTGCTCACAAAAAAGAGCAAGTTTGTCACGTGAACATGTTGATATGCTGACCTTTCTTCATTTTAATTCAGCACTTATTTGAAAATCCAAAAAAAAGGCCAGTGCGGAAAGGACACCGTTACTTACTGCTTTTCATTAAACTGAATACTTGTTTTAGAAATGAAGCTCTTAATACTGTTGCCAAGAGATGTTTACATTCAAACATATATATGTTTTTGTTTGTAATGCAGCTGATTCATTTGTTTGTTTGTTTTTCTATTGAAAGAGAATAGAATATTTAAACAATGCTTACAGAGCATTTGTGTGTGATTTGAGTTGGACAGAAATCTGAAAAATTTAGGAGAATGACCTGTTTAGTTGGCTCAAAGTTTTTTATATCAGAAAAACATATACATATAAACATATATATATACATATTCTCGAGTATATTCTCGAATAGAGTCAATGCTGACATCCTCACATTCATCTATGTCCTTAAATACTTTACCCACCAGTACTGCCTCATAAAATTTATTTATTATTAAAGATCGCTGGTGGGTAACGTCGGGGTTAAAAATGATGACGCCGACTCGGGAGAGAGAAAGCTCGCAAGCGTCTCTATAATCCAAGGCACTGTCATACCATGATACTTAATACCCATAACATTACTCTAGTTAAGACGTTTGGGTATTAAACACATAAAATAGAAACCGGTTTATTCCACGATCTCGACACCTCAGTGTGGAGATAGGGAAAAACCAGTAGTCCCCGACGAGGAGGCTGAGATACAGAGTTTTCCTGTTTTTTTTTAGATACATTTCATCTAATAAACTCTTTTTATTTTCACTCTCATAATGTTCAGCTGTCCAGTAAATATTTAACTGCCAACAGCATTAGAAAAACCTCCTTTAAACAGCTCATCTTTACTCAACAGAGTTATGAGCTGCCCATTTATTGAAAAATCAAACATCTGCCTTTTTCTTAATACTTTTATTTGTTTTGTTCACTTTTTCTTAACAAAACACTAACGATACCAATTCCTCGGAACTGGAAATCGCAGCACAATGGATCTGCAGGTGAAAGCTAAGATAGGGCGGAGCCCGTAACAACCCACGCTGTCAGATCCGTTTGCGAACCCCAAAATGCGAGTCACAGCCGTGTCTAGGCAACAGCGGGACCCGCGCGGGTAGCGCGAACCGAACCATTCTCCTCAAAGAACGATCGGCGAGAGCGGAGCGTCTTCATAGATAGACTCATACAATGCACACAATCAGCCCCCTCGAGGACTGACTGGGCTTGCTTGCTCGCCATAATAATGATAGATTGGGCTTGACAGACAACAATAAATAGACAAGGACAGATATACAGAGAGCGCTTGCTGAAGGTACAGAAGCTGTCGCGGTCTGATTTCAGGGCTGCTATATAGTTTCCTGGTCTATGACGTCACCTATGTCGTAGTGGGCTTCCATTGGACTGATTTTACACGTGCTTCACGACGTAATCACGCAGAGCGTTCCCATCGCGTCTCAAATGCAGCTCGAGTTCCCTTGAAAGGGAACTAGAAACAGCTGACATGGATGAACTAATAATGATGGTAACTGAGTAACGTTAATCAGAACAAAGACACACACATGAACACAAACTGAAAGTCCATGAAAACTAAACTGAACAGAATGGTGACAGCTTCAGCCACCATCTTGGATTTATTTTGACACTAGAAATTTTTAGTTATATATTTTATCATCATAATTTAGTTGCATACCTCTTGCAATGGACTTCAAGTTGGGGGAGCATAATACCCTAAAATGCTCTTTAGAGCAGAGCAATGATGCCGTGTTATGGCAGTCATGTTTGTGACAGGCAGCAGTTAATTTCAGTCATACTTAATTTCCTATTACAGTACTTTGAATGAATAAAGAGAAGACTAAAATAACAACAACAACAACAAAAATAGTTGTCATTTTTTTTGAGATTCTACAAAACATTTTTTACACCTCGAGTGACACAATTTTAATCCTTACATATTTGAGAAAAAAAATGCTGCCATCTTTATGAAAATAATCAGTCTATGTGTAAGTGAGATGACATGCTGGATGTGTAGAAGCAGTGACAAGTCACAATTAGTTTCAGTCACGCCTCAAGACCACTGACAGCAGTGTTCCTCTTGGCCACCTGCACTGAAAAGAGAAGGAAGGCAAAAGTGACGATGATTTGAAAGAAGGAAGATTCTTTATTACAATCCCTATAGGACAGGAACTGTTGGATTCTACTCATTATATACACCCTCATTTTTTTAACCTGAGAGAATAATCTTAAAAAAGAAAGAAAAGAAAAAATCTCAAATCACTTTAAACTATTTGCCTAATCCAAAATAAATTTGTTTAGCCACTGCACAGCACTTTCAAGAATATGAGAGCTGAGAGTGGAAAATGAAGGCTGTCTGACCTTTTGTTATATGCTGTTTTTCATTCTTTTCAAAGATCTTTTCTCTCTCATGACTAAGGCTGAGGGGACGAAGACATTACAGGATTACAATGAAGGTCAAGGAATATTTCGTTTGCTCAGCTCAGTCTATTGTTCTATATCTCTGTGCCAATCCGCCATGAAGATGTATTTAATACAGTAGAGTGACTTGTGGTGGACTTCAGAAATGAGGGGGCAAAATCTCCTCTCTGCATTTTTTTTCAATCCAATTTAAATTCATGGTCCATTTCCATGTGATGTTCCATTTCCAGATCCATGTTAAATGCATATCGAATCCAATTTACCTTTCTTTATCAACAAGCAACCAACTCAATCAAGTTAGAAGAATAAGTGTTTTACACACAATTGGAGTAATATAATATAATATAATATATTATATAATATAATATAATTAAAGCTACACTGTGTAAAATTTTATCCCATTGAGGTAAAATTGTATATGACTACCAACTGAATATTACTTTCTAGCCCCTCCCATTCCGAGGGCGTTTTAACTCCTACGGTGGCCGTATTATTATATAAAATATGGTGGCCGCGGTATGCACACCCATGCTATAGTTGGCCAAGCAACTATAAAACTTAGAATTTACACATGTAAGGAACCTAGCTATATGAAATATTAATAATCAATAATAACTTGTTATGATTAATTATGAATATTTGGGTCAGTTCATTGGATTAACTTGACATGGCTAAATTAATATTACAATCAATTAATCAGTTCGTCCAACAAACTATTTTGATTATTAATTTATTCTAAGAAAAGGGTATCTTCCCTGGCCACAGAAGAATAATTATTTCTTAGTATGTACAGCATTTTGAGCCTGTAGCAAGAACAAAAACCGTAAAGGGACTTCATTTTCACATTTCATTGAATTGAATACTTGCATTTGTAGTGGGAACCATTCTTGAAGTTGTTGAAAAATTAAGTCGATGATGGTTCCGGCAGTGTCAAGTGGAAGTTGGTTGAGAGTTCTCTTTCTCCAGGAACGCATGGATGGTTTGTTCAAGGCCTGAGGCCCTGTTGAGGCCACGCCGAGCACCCAGGAGAAGTGAGGAAGTCGGAAGAGTGGGTGATTGGAGTCGTTGTTGGTTGGAGTCTTTGTTCCAAAACTCCTGAGATTGTCCTTGGTTCTTTGTGAGAGAGTCTTCTCTCTCCTGCCTAAGCCCATATCTGGTTGGATTGAGGCCTGCTGGGCCCTGGGGCCTCCGTGGAGGGGGAGGGGGTTCCCCAGTATCACCAGAACAGTGTTGCGGCTGGAAAGGATCCACCCCCAAGGGTTGAACTTGACCAATAAGAATGCTGACATGTCTGAGAGGGAAAATGGCCCTTAGTTGATTTACGAGTCTTTGTCCGAAGTGTGGTTATACATAACACATCCACACTGCATTCTAGAAGAAGGTGATGTAGATCAAAGTGGGAGTCATTAAATGAGGATTAATTAGGTAGGAGGCATGATCCAGGTGAGGTTACATTGATCGTTAGTTGGCAGTATATCAGGGTACATACCATACATAATAGTTACACAGTCCCATAATAGTCACAATAGTCATCACAGTTTTATGCTTGTTCATTTATAGATCAGTTAGTCTATGATTAATGCAGCAAAGTCTGTTTTAAAGAGGGTTTCTGTGTTCCCATTGTATCTCTCTCTTGTGCATGTGGCCACATTCCTCGGAGGTCGTAAAATCTCCTTATCATGCCCTGTAACATGACACTGTTTCTGCCCTTGTGTTCGTTCATTTGGGCTGTTAGTTTTGGAGTTTCATAAACCTTTGTATATAATGAATAATTAGTGTGTGTCTGAGTGGTCCATACCCTACAGATCCCCCCTTTCGATTGTTGTTGTCCCATCTCAAGGACAACCATGAGCGAAGTTGGAAGTGCAGAGAGATCAGACACACACTTGTCATAGAAGGCCGAAAGGCCATGGTGGCCTCTGGTGGCTCGTGTCTTCTGGAGCGGTGGTCGTTCCACTGCTGGTGATGTGGAAAGTAGCCAAGTCCAGGTCTCTGCAGCAGGTGTTGAGGCAGCAGGTGTTGAGGCAGCAGGTGTTGGGGCATTCTGAAGTTCATTAGTTTTGGGGCAGGTGTTTCCTTGTGGTTGCAGGAAGTGGTTAGGGCTCTATGTAGCATAGAAAGGTTTTCAAGCTGACCTGGTGCTGGTGGCAGGAGGTCAGAAGGTGGTTGTAAGCCTCTCAATCACGAGAAGTCTGAAGGATTAAAGTGTTGTTCTGTCATTATGGTGGTGCCGACGCAAGCTTGCCTAAGCTAGGGTGGGCAAGGAGTCGGAAGCTGTACTTTACAGGACTCCTCGGGTGAGTCATGTGCCGGGAGCTATTTTGCGTGTGTCAGCAGCTCCTGTAACTCTGAGGCAGGTGCGTCCAGCTGTCCTTGTGGAGCCTCAGATTGACACCTGTGTGAAGGGTGTGGAAGAGGATGCTGTTGTTGACAGCCGTTGGTCCTCCTGTGGTATTTGTAGGTTAAGGGTGCTGTCATCCATGGCTTCTCAAAGGGGCTTGGCTGGTACCTGGGTTGTTGCCATGGTGACAGTTCTGTGCTGCTCCTGGGCATGCTCAGTCCAGCTGCATTGAATCTGGTTTGAACCACAGTCTCTAGCTGGTCTGTAAGGTTTTGGGCACAGGTCCGCTCCTTGTGGGACGCTGTGATCTGTTATGTGAGGTTGTTTACCTTCTCTTTCATACCCATAAGGTGGGGTAAGGAGGTGATAATCTTGATCAGCCATGTGTGGCTGTAACTCTGGCTTGGGTCATGGGTCGTTGGTCCTCTTCTCTCATGGTGCAATTACGTTTGTCTCTGGTGCTGTAGGATGTCAGCAGTCATGGTGGAACAGTGTTCCTCGCGATGGCTTGTCGGTCCTTTCGCTCTCCTGTCTGGTTATGGTCAGGTTAAACCGAATATCTCCGACAATTAGGCACACTTGTGGTGAGAGACTAATGCATGACCCTAAAGAATTCAGAGCTAAGGTTTAAAGGGTTAGCTAGGTACGTAGCGTAAAGCTAGGTGTTTTGTGTGTAGCTAGCTAGTGAAGTGTGTCTTGCATCCTTATTATCTTAGTTGTGGATGTTAGGAGGCTTAGACTTGTGTGGTTCCAAGAGTATTTCCTGGAAAGGGCATAGCCGAGATGAAATAAATGACTTAAGATGGTTCTTATAACTAAATTATTTATCTGGACTTAACTGGTGGTTCACGACGGCTTGACGAAGTGAAGGATAGGAGGAAAAAGGACAGCTTTCCTATTCAGATTATGCTTATTATCAATCCTCAGGACTATAGTTATGCCCTAGTAATCGTTGAGATTGCTTGTGTTGCGGGGTCATAAAAATTAGTGTACTTGTTGAAAATAAACAAAATCACAAATAAAGGTGTCTCTGGTTCCTTTCTAGGCCCTATGGGAAATGGAACCACATTAGAAAACAAAAGGGGAAATGTAAGTAACGAATATAGATGAAAGAATAGACAAATGAATAGCTGACTGCTATTATTATCAAAATAAAATAAAATAAAAAGGCTTAAATAAGTGATCAAAACAGCAGGAATGATCTGGAATTGGTAGTAATCAATAGCACTAGTGACTAACCTTTAGATTTGCTTGGAACAACACCCCATAGTGGTTCACAGCTGCTGCGTGTTTCAGACCACACCGTGTGTGTCCTTCCAAAGGTTTAGTCAACATGCTGATGAAAATTCTCATTACTACAACAATTATTCTCTAGCAACACTGTTACATGTAACTAATTTTAGGTTTAATTAGCAGGGTAACTGCAAATTTAGCCGCCTTGTGGGTTTTTGCTTTGTGTTTTGTTTTCTTTTGCTAATAAATCATCCGTTGCTGCACTTGAGTCCTCCTCTCCACTTTTTGTAACTGTAACGTGAAAGAACGATCCGACCATTTGAGGACTCAGCAGCATGGATGACGATGATTTTGACTGGATGGATGATGACGCTTGCATGGACGACGATGACTTGGATTGTGCAGACTCGACCCAGTTTTCCACTATCTTTCATGACGGAATGACTCCGTCCTATAACGAATCCGGCAGAATGAATATTTTTCAGGCCCTCGCTTTTATGGTTAATCAAAGGGAGGAGTCGGATGTCTGGCCGGGTTCTGGGGACCCGTGGATGTCGTAGAGGAGGAGGAGAGGGTCGAGAAGAGGCTCAACACCACTCTCCATCCTGGCCCCCCTTAGATCCTGGGCCAGTGAGGGACAACTTAGAGCCTACTTCTCGCCGTCACGGACGGAAAAGGAGGAGGAAACGCCCGTCTGCACAGCAAGAGACTGGTCACGTCACGTCGGTCCAGCGAGAGACTGTTCACTCCCGTCTGCCCAGCGAGAGACTTTTCACGTCCCGTTTGCCCAGCGAGAGACTGTTCACGTCTCGTCTACCCAGCGAGAGACTGTTCACGTCCCGTCTGCCCAGCGAGAGACTGTTCACGTCGGTCCAGCGAGAGATTGTTCACGTCCCGTCTGCCCAGCGAGAGACTGTTCACGTCCCGTCCACCCAGCGAGAGAGTGTTCACGTCACGTCCGCCCAGCGAGAGACGGGTCACGTCACGTCTGCCCAGCGAGAGACTGATCACGTTCCGTCTGTCCGGTCTGGGACAGACCCAGAGATCCCCTTTGGCGTGGCCGCCAAGGTTGTGACGGACTATCTGGAGCGTCTGGCTCGGATCTTGGAGATGCCAGTCTCTGCTGTTCCAGAACCGGAGGCAGAGCTAGTGTCCGCTGTTCCAGAGCCGGAGACAGAGCCAGTGTCCTCTGTTCCTGAGCCGGAGCCAGTGTCTGCTGTTCCTGAGCCGGAGCCAGTGTCTGCTGTTCCTGAGCCGGAGCCAATGTTTGTTTCTGTGTTTGTGTCTGTCCTAGTGGCCGTTGCTGTTCTTGTGGCTGTTCCTGAGCCAGAGCCTGTTCCTGAGCCGGTGCCAGTGCCAGTGTCTGTTCCAGAGCCGGAGCCAGTGCCAGTGTCTGCTCCAGAGCCGGAGCCAGTGCCAGTGTCTGCTCCAGAGCCGGAGCCAATGCCAGTGTCTGCTCCAGAGCCGGAGCCAGTGCCAGTGTCTGCTCCAGAGCCGGAGCCAGTGCCAATGTCTGTTCCTGAGCCGGTGTCTGTTCCTGAGCCGGTGTCTGTTCCTGAGCCTGTGTCTGTTCCTGAGCTCGTGTCTGTTCCTGAGCCGGTGTCTGTTCATGAGCCGGAGTCTGCTCCTGAGCCGGGGTCTGCTCCTGAGCCGGGGTCTGCTCCTGAGCCGGTGTCTGCTCCTGAGCCGGTTGCTGCTCCTGAGCCGGTTTCTGTTCCTGTGCCGTGGTCGCCCGAGTGGTCGTCTCCGCCCTGGCCGCCCGAGTGGTCGTCTCCGCCCTGGCCGCCCGACTGGTCGTCTCCGCCCTGGCCTCCCGAGTGGTCGTATCCGCCCTGGCCGCCCAAGTGGTCTTCACCGCCCTGGCCACCCGAGGGGTCTTCACCGCCCTGGCCGCCCGAGAGGTCTTCACCGCCCTGGCCACCCGAGGGGTCTTCACCGCCATGGCCGCCCGATGGGTGGTCTGCTTCGCCCTGGCCGCCCGATGGACTTTGTGTTTCGCCCGGGTCTCCCAGGACTAAACGCTTTGGCCCTCCCATCCCACCCTGGTCTGTCCCTCCCGTCCCACCCTGGTCTGTCCCTCCCGTCCCACCCTGGTCTGTCCCTCCCGTCCCACCCTGGTCTGTCCCTCCCATCCCACCCTGGTCTGTTTTGTTTGATCCCTCCCCCTTGTTACCTGATTAGTCTTTGAGTTCTTCCACCTGTTCCCTCTTGATTTGTTCCCTTTTTATGTCTCCTCTTGTTTGCAGTCTTTGTCGGATCGTTGTCATATGTTTTCCCAGTTTCCGTGTGATGGTCTTCGTGTTCAGAGTCAGTGTTTGTTCTTCAAGTTCAGTTTTGTTTAATATCTCATTTATTGTGTTTTCCCCCTTGTGGGTTTTTGCTTTGTGTTTTGTTTTAATTTTTAATAAATCATCCGTTGCTGCACTTGAGTCCTCCTCTCCACTTTTTGTAACTGTAACGTGACACTTTCAGGGTTACCCTGGTTGGTGTCTGGGACCTCGCCCAGTCTGCATTCAGACTCTTAGTCTGACAATCCTTTTATGATGGCTTGTTCCAGCTGCTGGTAGTTAGACTGGATATTTTGGGCTGGATGTGATCCAGATCAGATAGAGTCTATCTTGATGGTTCACACTCATCAAAGACTGCAGGTGAAAGTCAATGTCTCGCAGGTAAGCATGGACGTCGTGGTCTCCTGCAAGCTCTGGTGTAAATGCAGGGATATTTCTGGCCATTCGGTTGAGGTCTTTGAGTGTCCCTACACGCATCGTTTCAAGATTCGTCTGAATCAATCCTTTTCCTTCCACGGCTGCAGAAGCTTTAAGGAAATTGTCTGATGACATGTTAAGCAGAGGGGTTTGTCTCCTCCCCCCCTTTTGTTCAGGGCTGTGGAAGCCTACGCTGCTGATGTGAAGTTCAGCAGGGTACATCTTTCTTGTGGGGTCCATTTGCAGTTGGTTGGACTGTTGCAGTTCTCTTTGGACCACATGGAGTTCGTCCATAATGTTACAACATGTAGCTAAGTCAGTGTTCGGACTTCAGCTACATGTTGATGGCTTTAGAGTCTCTCTCTTTGAGTTCAACCAGTTCCTCTCTCGTCTGTTGACAGGTGTTCAGCAGCTGTCAGAGCCGCTTGAAAACTGGTGATCTCTTTCAGTTGCTCCACGCTGTCAGGGTCTTTGCATCTATCCTGTGCCTTCTCCCGTCGAGCAGGGTTCGTTCTCTGTGGAGTCCTGTGGCTGGCAGCGTTAGTTCATTTGCCTCCTGTTTGAGGCCTGCAGGAGCATGGCCAAAGAGAAGATGATGCTGGTCAGCTCTTGGTGACTCAGGCTGTCAGGCATGGTGGTGTCAGACGTCTGCTTTCGTTGTTGCCTAACTGTTCCTTCCTCTGCCGTGACAGGTCATTGCCTGCTTTAGGCTGGAGGATGTCCATGACACTGCTCTGCCGGGTCTTCAGGTGGTCCTGGTGGCAGGGCTGGGTGTCTGAGGCCTACTGGCACACTTGTGGGAACACGAGAGAGAAATGGCAAAGGCAGATGCAAGTTTCTACAGAGGTGGTGAGCTATCTGTGTGGGAGAACGGCTATGTGGAGCAGCTAAAATTTTGTGTTATTGAGCACACACAACAACAAAAAAAGTTTTGAGTATCTTAGTTGACGTGCTTTAAGCATCACCGACTGATGACTGGGCTCTTACATGGCATAACCTATTACACAAAAATGCTTATGGTTCTTCTCAAATGTTGTGCTACGAGAGTAACAGATAGAGCAAAACCAAAATAAAACAATAGGATGAAACCAGAAAAGAAGAGGAAGAAAGGATTTCTGCTCAGTTACTGGGATTTTCACGCACAACCTATTCTAGGGTTTATAAAGAATGGTGTGAAAAGGGAAAAACATCCAGTATGCGGCTGTCCTGTGGGCGAAAATATCTTGTTGATGCTAGAGGTCAGAGGAGAATGGGCCGACTGATTCAAGCTGATAGAAGAGCAACTTTGACTGAAATAAACACTCGTTGCAACCGAGGTATGCAGCAAAGCATTTGTGAAGCCACAACACGCACAACCTTGAGGCAGATGGGCTACAACAGCAGAAGACCCCACCGGGTACCACTCATATCCACTACAAATAGGAAAAAGAGGCTACAATTTGCAAGACCTCACCAAAATTGGACAGTTGAAGACTGGAAAAATGTTGCCTGGTCTGATGAGTCTCGATTTCTGTTGAGACATTCAGATGGTAGAGTCAGAATTTGGCGTAAACAGAATGAGAACATGGATCCATCATGCCCTGTTACCACTGTGGAGGCTGGTGGTGGTGGTGTAATGGTGTGGGGGATGTTTTATTAGCACTAAAGAATTAGCATTAGCATCACATAGCATCTAAAGAATGCTTTCAGCACCTTGTTGAATCAATGCCACGTAGAATTAACGCAGCTCTGAAGGCGAAAGGGGGTCAAACACAGTATTTGTATGGTGTTCCTAATAATCCTTTAGGTGAGTGTATATATATATATATATATATATATATATATATATATATATATATATATAACAGACAACACCAAATAACAAGGACAATTTCACATAGAGCGCTTGTGAAGACACAGAAGCTGGAGCGGCTGGGTTTGAACAGGCTTATATAGTTTCCTGGTTCATGACGTCACCCGCCTCTGACGTCCCGTCACACCATTGGACTGATTTTACATGTGCTTCATTACATCATCAGCGTTCCCTTAGCGTCAATCGACGCAACGCGATTTCCCTTGAAAGGGAACTGTACATTTAAACAAGTTTAATTATACATTAATAAATAATAATATAAATAGTAGCCTACCGTAATTATCACGTATTCACAACAGATAGGCTATATTTCCATATACATTCAACATAACTCAGAACAAGATAGTAACGACTAAAAGTATCTTATTTAAAGCTCCAGTAGGTAGCTTTTGTAAACAAATATTTGTTAAAACTGTCATTATGTCCTGACAGTAGAATATCAGACAGATAATCTGTGAAAAAATCAAGCTCCTCTGGCTCCTCCCTGTGATCCTATAGCCATTTGCAGAAATACACCGCTCCCGGTCAGAAACAACCAATCAGAGCCAGGAGGAATGTCTTAGCAGTGTCAATCACGCTCGTGTACGCGCTGATCACCCCTCTCTTGCACATCCGTTGTGACTCTTCTGTTCGAACTCGTTCATCCAAATGAACGAATCTTTTTTCGAGTCATTTCGTTCATTCAACAAACGAAATGACTCGAAAAAAGATTTGTTTATTTTGAACAAGTCTTTTTCGGAGTCATTTCGTTCATTCAACGAACGAAATGACTCGAAAAAAGATTTGTTCATTTTGATGATAGAGTTCGAACAGGATCACGAACGTGCATCACAGAACAGAGCAAGGCGAGCATTTGTGCTTATAAAACTTAAAGTTTTTTATTTATTTTTGAAATGACCGATCGTTTTGCTAGATAAGACCCTTATTCATCGTCTGGTATCGTTTAAAGCCCTTTGAAGCTGCACTGAAACTGTCATTTGGTCCTTGAAACGTTTGTGTCCTATTGAAGTCCATTATAAAGAGAAAAAGCCAGGAATGTTTTTTATCATAAACCTTAATTTCTTTTCGACTGAAGAAAGACATGGACATCTTGGGTGACATGGGGGTGAGTAAATTATCAGCAAAAGTTTTTTTCTTTCTCTAATCCTTTAACGTTAATCTTTAATCTTACTAGCTATTTATAACTTATAGAAAGAGGGCAACGTTAGAAAGTTAGCTGCTACATGTATGGCAAAATACATAATGATTTGAGGACCAAGTTTGTAGTCAAAGTCTGGGCAGGCCATAGTCAATGTAAAGCATATTGTTGATGTTTCGTCCCTATTAGTGAATGTTCCATAACTGTTTATAATCCGCCGTCATCGGTGGTCCTGCTTACTAGCCTGCGCGTTCACGGCAGGCTCCGCTGTGGGGGAGGAGCTGTGGAGGGGGTGTTGTAGCGCAGCAGAGAGCAAGGGGGTTGGACCCTAAGTTGTGCTTGTTCAAATTTTCAGGCTAAGTCAACATTTTCTCAAAACTCCCTACTGCTGCTTTAAAAGAGAAAGAGTTGTTTCGTCTTATGCCTGAACTTAATAACCAACGAACAGTAACTGCTCTGTTAATAGAAATATAAAGGTCTGTGAAGCAGCATGGGCTTGCAAATATGCTTAATCTTTTCAGTTATTTTATAGCCTGAAGGAAAAAAGATTCAGAACCTATTAATAAATAAGTGTGTGTGTGTGTGTGTGTGTGTGTGTGTGTGTGTGTGTGTGCCCGCGCGCGCGCGCACGTGCGTGTGTGTGTATATATATATATATGTTTCTAATTGTAGGGTATTTACTAAAAATGTTATTCATTTCATTATTATTATTATTATTACTATGCAAATTCAGTGCTCCAGAAATTTGCAACAGTGTGAACATGCCTTTAGTACAATACACTTACCAATCTTAAGTACAATGTACTAGATTTGTTTAGTTTAACTATTGCATCCACCTGAAAGTTCAGAGTACACAGTCTAATCAAGTTGAATCAACTAATTTTCCAAAGTAAGTTAAATTCACTAGTTTTTCTTAAGTAGAATCAGCAATTACTTTTTACAGTGCCAATGAAACCATTGTGGAGGTGGGGGGTGCTAACACAGAAACCTAAAATTCTCGGGACAGCAGCATTTGTCCGAATTTCAAACTTCTATTTCATCAGAAACGATCTTAAAACAGGGCTTTAAGTGTAAAATACCGAACTTGTCCTTTAACAAAATGGGAAAATCTCTAATTTAAGGTGGTAGTAAAAGTTTGTTTAAACAACTGTCCAGATGCTAGTCATTTATGAGAGCCATATGAATTACTGTTCTGTTGTAGTTTATGGCAGTGACATTGAATTTATGCTTTAATCTTCATCTTTACAACTGCTTTTGGAATAAAAGAAAGTTGAGTTATTCATCTTGTTTTTCCACTCAGTGCCCAATGTTGACAGTCAGATTGAACTGTACAACAACCTATTTACACTACAGATATTTTGGGGCTTAAATGAATTCCATGTTGAAAGGATCCCTTAAAGGAAATTACATAAAATAGCCCACTCCCCAAAAGGATACCTTTGAAAGCTTGTTTAGGGAATTATCATAAATTGTTTCATTAGATCATCTTCCACAGATATTTTATTGTAATTAATCAATGATATACATCAAAACCTGACCCTGAACAGCCAAGGAACAACCAACATGGGAATGTGACCTGAATGTGCCTGTACAGTTCCCTTTCGTGGGAACTCCTACGTCTCGTCGGAGGAGTTTCCAACGAATTGGGATCACGCTAGGGAGACCAACTGCCTTCGAGTGAACTAAAACGAGCCAATAAACATTGGCATGCAAGATTTGCATTCCGCACGCCGCCTACCAGTGCGGCTATAAGCGGAAGCAAGCGCATACACATTTGCTTTTTGCTTCGGAGCCGACCGGTTGTGTCCTCTGAGTGAATGAGTTTCAAAAAAGTGTTTTCTTTGTGCTCAACGAGTCTGCTCTTTGTTTGGATCTCTCTGTGTTGGTGTGACGGCGCTTCAGTGATCTTCGCGAGCTCCCAGCTACCGGTGGTGATTCACGCTATCTACATCTTTCAAAAGAGCTGTTTTCACAGCTGGTATTCGGTTGAGTGCACACAGCGGGCCTGCAGTTTCCCCGCTGTGTTGCTGCGTTGATCCCTGCGTGCTTCAGCACAATAAGAGAGCATTCTCTAAAAGAGTAACACGGGTGAAGATCGCATCCTTTCAAGGATGACGTTTCATCCGTGTGTTTCTGGATTCGGTTGATATCTGCCACAGGTTGATGGTCACGGTCGCCGTCTCTCGTGCTTGGGCCTCGCGCACGGTGAGGCAGCGTCCGTGAACGAGTCATGTTCTCACTGCGGGAACATGACCGTCGCGATGCTTAGATCGAGACTAAGATCCCTCAAACGAGGGGGAGTCCCTTTGGAGATTCCCCGATCTAGTTCTTCTTCTGGTTCACTTCAGAAGAAGGCTACTTCGGCTAATCCCATTGGTTGTCTGAGGGTTACAGTGAGGAATGTCCAGCCGGGTGAAAGACCCCCACAGGCTCCTCACTCCTCCGCATCGCTTCCATTGGAGCCTTCGGAGGAGCGCACTGGGCCATCTCGTGTGGTCCCAGTCGTTTCCTTCGGGGCTCCGCCGGAGGACCAGATGTCGATCGCTGCATCGGAGGGAGAGCGGTCATCTTCTGGAGATGACGACCCAACTGTGTTGCCCCCTTCTGGTGTGGTAGCATTAGCCGAGCCGTATCCGGAAATGGCCGCTATGCTTTCCCGGGCGGCTGCGAGTGTCGGGCTCGAGTGGAACCCTCCACCGCGTCCCGAACCCTCGCGGCTCGACGATTGATATCTCGGGGCAGCTCATGCTGGTTCTCAGCGCCCCGCCCCGGTTCCTTTCTTTCCGGAAGTGCATGACGAGGTGACGAGGTTGTGGATGGCCCCTCTGGCGGCCAGACACAGATCGACTCCCTCCTCCTCCCTCACCACTCTCGATGGCGGGGCAGTGAAGGGATACGTGGACATCCCCCCAGTGGAAGGGTCAGTAGCGATGCAGTTGTGCCCTAAGACTGCGTCCACCTGGCGGGGTACCCCCACACTCCCCTCCCGCGCCTGTAGGTTCTCTTCCAGTCTGACTGGAAAGGCCTACAGCGCGTGCGGAGAAGCTGCTTCTGCCCTGCATGCCATGGCGCTTCTCCAGGTCCACCAGGCCAAAGCGCTCTCTGACATGCAGGAGGGTGGTACCGACCCAGGGGTGCTCCAAGAGCTGCGTACGGCGACGGACCTCGCCCTCCGGGCGACGAAAGTCACCGCACGTTCCCTGGGTCGGGCGATGTCCATGCTGGTGGTCCAGTAGCGACACCTCTGGCTCACCCTGGCTGATATGCGTGAGTCGGAAAAGTCCAGGTTTCTGACCTCGCCCATATCCCAGGGTGGACTCTTCGGCGACGCGGTGGAGAGCTATGCCCAACAGTTCTCCGCCGCCCAGAAGCAGTCGGAGGTTATCAAGAACATCATGCCTCGGAGACGGCCTGCTGCTGCCCCGTCGCCTGCGCCTCCGGCTGCCCGTCGCCGAGGGCGCCCTCCTGCCGCCGCCTCCGGCCCTGCCCAGCCTAGGCAGCAGCCCCCTAGGCAGCAGGGTACCGGCCGCAATAGAGCTGCCCAGCCCGCTACGGAGTCGTCTAAACCTCCCGGGAAGAGGAGAGGCAAGCGACCCTGAGACGGGCGACCCAGAGGATGCAGTGGCTGCTCATTGGGAGGGAACCTCTGTTCCTCTCCTTTCCCCGGAGGAGGGCCGGGCGGAGAATCTTTTTTTTCCTTTTCTTTCTGTTCTGCTGCTGACCACGCGGTCAGCGGTAACCAAAGTTTCAATAAAAGAGCAGTTTCTACTTCCTCTGGGTCACTCACGGTCGAGTCTGGCAGCCGAGGTCGGCCAAGTGCCTCGCCGCTCCCAGTCTCCTCCGTCCAAGAGGGTCAGAATGACAGTGTGCGCCGCCACGTTGCCTCGCCGCTCTCATTCCCCTCACCCCAGCGCTCGGACGCCAGTGACGCTGCTACAGCCTCGTCGCTCTCGTCTCCCGCTGGGCAAGGAGGTGCGGAAATCGGGATACGACTCCTCCGGGCTTCCCCTCATTCCTTCGCCTCGGGACAGCCAGCAGCTGAACGCCTCCAGGCCTTCCCTGTTGCCTGCCCCCCGGTGGAAGCAGGTAGGTGTTGCCCCGCACACCCAGACCCCTCTCTCGGCCGCAGTAATGCCTCCGGAGTCCGGTCCCTGCCTTCCACCTCGCTGCCCCTCCGCGGGTACGCCGGTGGTTCGCGTGGGCTCGTTGGTACAGTCTCTCGAAGCCTGTCTAGCGCTTCCGAGACCGTCCCGATGGCTCATTCGTACCATTCGGCTCGGCTATGCAATTCAGTTTGCCCGCCGGCCTCCCAAGTTCAGGGGCATCCGCTTCACCAGTGTGCGGAGTGTCGATGCCCCTGTTTTGAGGAAGGAGATCGACGTCCTGCTGGCGAAGGACGCGATCGAGCCGGTCCCTCCAGCCGAGATGAGGTCTGGGCTCTACAGCCCCTACTTCATTGTACCCAAGAAAGGCAGTGGGTTACGGCCGATCCTGGACCTGCGAGTTTTGAATCGGGCCCTACACTAGCTCCCGTTCAAAATGCTCACGCAAAAACAAATTTTCGAAATCCATCTGTCCCCAGGATTGGTTTGCAGCGATCGACCTGAAGGACACGCACTTTCATGTCTCGATTCTTCCTCGTCACAGACCGTTTCTTCGGTTTGTGTTCGAGGGTCGAGCATATCAGTACAAGATCCTACCCTTCGGCTTGGCCCTGTCGCCCCGTGTCTTCACAAAAGTCGTGGCGGCGGCCATTGTTCCCATGAGAGAACATGGCGTTCGCGTTCTCAACTATCTCGATGACTGGCTTATAATTGCTCACTCGCGAGATCTGTTGTGCGAACACAGGGACTTTGTGCTCCAGCACCTCAGCCGATTGGGACTTCAGGTCAACTGGGACAAGAGCAAACTCTGCCCCACGCAGAAGATCTCTTATCTCGGTATGGAGTTGGACTCGGTCATTCAGACTGCGCACCTCACCGAGGAGCGCGTCCAGTCAGTGCTCAATTGCCTCAAGTCTTTTCAAGGCAAGTCTGCGGTCCCACTTAAACAGTTTCAGAGGCTCCTGGGGCATATGGCAGCCGCAGTAACGCCGCTCGGCCTGCTTCATATGAGACCGCTTCAGTGCTGGCTTCACGATCGAATCCCGAGATGGGCGTGGCAGAGCGGCACGTTCCGGGTCAACATTACCCCGCACTGTCGCCAAACCTTCATTTCTTTGGTCGGACCCTGTGTTTCTACGGGCCGGAGTTCCCTTAGTCCAGGTGTCCAGGCATGCTGTGGTTTTCACAGATGCCTCTGCCAACGGGTGGGGGGCCACGTACAACGGGCATGCAGTTTCAGGTCTGTGGACGGGGCCTGTCCTCACTATGTGTACCGATACATAGCTATGCAGCAAGCTTAACACTCCTCCAAAAAGTAACCAAGACAGAGTTGACTTGAAGTGCATTTAATGGAAGAGGTGTAAAAAGACAATGCCTTTTCAAGAGTAAAGTTTGAATGGAGATGGAAATCATCTGTGTGCTCTCTCAAATGCCCGACAACAAAATGGCTGAACAGCACATGCTCTACTTAAATAGTGTGGCATTACCTCTAGGGGGCGCTAAATTGCAAACTGCAGCAGAGAACAGCACACTCCCCACCAGGCATCTTTAAGATGTCAAACCCTACAAGCAAATAAACCTTTAGTGTCCATTCTATAGAACTAACCACAGAGTCCTTTACTGTCCTTACTCAAGAGAATAATGATTTCAGAGATTGGTTGCAAAAACAGCTTAGAGACACCTTCTCTGACAATTTTCACTTCAACCTTCCTTACTTTCCCATCATCACTTGGAAATGTTTTAGTGATTAAGCCAATAGGCCAGTCATGTCTTTTGGCTTGAACATCCCTTAGCAAGACCATATCTCCTTCTTGCACATCTGTTTTCTCATCTGTCCACTTTTGTCTCTTCTGGAGACCACGGATATACTCACTTCACCACCTTTTCCAGAATCCGTTGGCCAGATGCTGGACTTGTCTCCACTGCCGTTTATAGAGATTACTATCATCAAACTGCCCTGGAGGTACAGAATGTGCTCCAATCTTTTGCGTAAGGAGCATAGCAGGGTAAGAATAAGAGGTTGTTCTAGATCGGAAGACACAGAAGTTAATGGTCTTGAGTTTACTATGGCAGTAACTTCGGCCATAAAAGTTGTTAAAACTTCATGTGTAAGTTTGGCAGATCCGAGTTTGAGAAGCATGGCATCAAGAATTCGACGAGACACTCCAATCATTCTTTCCCAACTACCTCTCATGTGTGAGGAATGTGGCGGATTGAACAACCAAGTACAACCTTGCTCTGAGAGGTAGCTTTCTACAGGTTTGTTGGCATGCGTAGAACCAACCTGCAGATCTTTGCTAGCCCCTATGAAGTTTGTCCCACAATCAGACCTCAGTTGTTTCACAGGTCCTCTGATTGCAAAGAATCGTCTAAGGGCATTGATCAAACTAGATGTGTCAAGTGATTCAATAATTTCAATGTGAATAGCTCGTGTACTCATACACGTGAAGGTGACTGCCCAGCGCTTACTATTACTTTGTCCTCCATGTGTCCTTCTTGCAGTGACAGTGACAACTGGTAGGTCTGCCATTTTCTGCTCTTCAGACCTTCCCCGTAACTTACGACATGTTACACATCTGTGTATTAGACTGCTGATACGTCTCTTGCCGTAGTTTGACAAGGGGACTTCTTTTCTTAATAGGTTTCCCCTGTTTGATGCTCTGCATTTCCTCTGAATAGGTCTCAATTTGAAAGGTTTGTTACACAAGTCGTTACCTCAGGTCGCAATTCTGCATCAGATTCAGGATGGACGAGTTCAAAGGCCTCCACAACTGGTTGGCAGGTTTGGGTATGTGACAGGAATTTTGGACCAGTAAGCCACGCAGAGACAGTAAGCTGGTTTGCTGAAACGACTCTTGTCCCACAGTCAGCTGGGTTAAGATCAGTTTGAACATAGAACCACTGATGTTTCTGAGTTGAACGTCTAATTCGTTGTACTCGGTTATTAACATACACAAAGAAGCGTTTTGATTCATTGAATATATAACCAAGAACCACCTTGCTGTCGGTATAGAATTTCATGTTCTTCAGTTCCAGGTCTAGCTCTTCAGTGATCACTTCTGCTATTTCTACTGGTTGAACAGCAGCGCATAGTTCAAGCCTGGGAATGGTTAGGTCAGGTTTCGGCGCCAGTTTTGTTTTACCAAAGATGAACCCAATCTCAGTCCGTCCATGAGAGTCTGTAACCTTTACGTAGCCAACAGCGGCAATGGCTTTAGTTGATGCATCACAGAATATACAAACTTCTTTTTCCTGAGCTTGTGAATAAGGAATTGATGTGTATATTCTTGGGATCTTCACCTCTTTCAGATGTTGTAGAGAAGTACACCATTTCCGCCATTCCTCGAATTTGTGATCGGGGAGGGGTGCATCCCAAACGCAATTGTCACTGGTCAGATCTCTTAGAATTTTTCGACCTTGAACACTCACAGGAGCAGCAAACCCAAGCGGGTCGAACAGGCTATTTATAGTAGATAACACACCACGTCGAGTATATGGCTTTTCAACATCAACCACCTGGAATGTGAGTGTATCTGCAACAAGGTCCCATTTTAGGCCTGAGGCTTCTTTGCACAGCGTAAAGGTCTTGGCCAACATCAAGGTCCTGTAAGCCCATGGCAAGATCAGCTGCAGGAAAGGCTTTCATAACCTCTAGCTTGTTGGATGCAATTTTATGCAACTTAAGATTGGATTGGGCCAACATCTCTTGAGCTGCTTTCAGCACACTGACAGCTTCCTCTACTATGGGGAATGATTTGAGGCCATCGTCTACATAAAAGTGTCTTTCTACAAATTTTCTCACTTCTGTTCCAAACTCTCTTTCCCCCTCCATAGCTGTCCTTTTCAGACCATAAATGGCCACAGCAGGTGATGGGCAGTTACCAAACACATGAACTCTCATGCGATACTCCATGATCTCACCATCAAGTTGGTGGTTATAGAACCACAAGAAACGGAGGTAGTCGCGATGATCTTCTTTCACAAGGAAACTATGAAACATCTGCTTGATGTCTGTCATCACCGCAACTGGCTCAGTTCTGAAACGCATGAGTACTCCAAGCAAGCTATTATTAAGGTCTGGACCTCGAAGGAGAACATCATTCAACGACACGCCATTGAACCGTGCACTTGAATCGAACACAATTCTAATTTGTCCAGGTTTTTGAGGGTGGTAGATTCCAAAGCTTGGTAAGTACCAACATTCCTTATCTCAGTCTATGGGAGGTGCTACTTCAGCATGATTGTTTTCAAAAATCTTTTCCATGAAATCTATAAAATGATCATTCATCTCTGTGTTCTTTTTCAGAGTGCGACTGAGTGACATGAGTCGATTCAAAGCATGTTGTCTGTTGTTGGGTAAGCGTTGTCTTGGTGTGCGAAATGGCAGAGGAGCTACCCAACTGTTTGCACCCTCTTTACAGAATTCCTGATTCATGATCTCTAAGAAAAGTTCATCCTCAAATGAAGCAGCAAGCTTATAGTCATTGTCCGCCTGACTGAAAATCAATTTGCCCACATCGGTGCATGTTGATCTGACAGAAGACTTGTTTTGCACACCTGACAACCGTACTTTCATGTAGATGCTGTTCTCACATGGTGTCAGGTAACTGGGACGCCCGTTCCAGAGGAGGTTAGTTTTATAGGAACCAACAGTAGGTTTATGAACACCATTGAGACAGACATTACCAATTATAACCCATCCTAAGTCCAAACGTTGAGCAAAGGGTTCATTGGAATGACCATCGCACTGGCCTTGTACCTTATGCACACGAATGATATCTCTGCCAAGCAACAAGAGAATCTCGGCATCATGGTCAAGAGGCGAAATCTTGTCAACTACAGCTTGAAGATGGATATGACTGTGAAGTGCAGCTTCTGGAGTTGGGATTTCATCCCTATTGTTAGGAATTAAGTCACATTCGGTGAGGGTTGGAAGTGATAAACGAACTTCTCCATCTGCTGACTCCACAATGAAACCAATTGCTCTCCCCCCTGCAGCCTCTGCTGTTCCAAAGCACGTCTTAAGTGTGTATGGATAAGCAGCACCTTGGATTTTAAAAAAAACATCAAAGAAAGCTGATCTAGCCAGCGACACGTTACTCTGGTAATCCAATAGCACATACATTCTTACTTTCTTCTCGGGATGACCCTCTGGATAGACATTTACTAGGCAGATTTTAGAGCAGGATTTACCATTGAGTCCTCCTCCACACACTTCAGTACACATGGAGGTAGTCGCAGCTGATGCATTTTCTCTTTGCTCCCCACCATGCTCATCCACTGGTGAAGAAGAATCTGCCACAATCCACGGTGCTGGTCCTGCATGAAGAGCTGAAATGTGACGATCACTATTACATTCCTCACAATGCACTACAGCTCTGCAGTCCTTTGCTTGATGCGTTGTTGAAGAACAATATCTGTAACATATAAAATGCTGAGACAAAAAATGTTTTCGTTCTACCAGGGTTTTACTTCTGAAAGCTCTACACTTTTTTAGGGAATGAGGTCTTTTGTGAAGAGGGCATTGTTTATCTGGATCTTCATTTAAGTGCTCTGAAGAGAGTTTTCCAAAGTTTTCTACCTCTGTCCTGTTCACCGAGAAGGAGGCCTTCGGTTTCCATACCTTAGTTAGATGTTGCTTCTCAACTCTGAAAGGGACAGTGCTGGAAGTGTAGAGGAAAAAACTGGGATCGTTCCGCATCTCTGCCTGTTGAGAAATAAAGTCGACAAAAAATGAAAAAGGAGGGTATGGAACACAATGCTCTCTTTTGTAATGAGACCCCTTACTCATCCACTGTTCTTGAACGCCGTGAGGTAACTTCTCTAAAAATTGGGTTCATCCCTCTCGCTGTATCAAGGAAGTTGAGCCCTGGGAGATAACCTTCATTCTTTGCTGCTAATATTTCAAAAAGTAAGTCACTGAGCTCTTGCAGCTTCTTGTGATCTTTTATTGAAAGTTTGGGGAAATCGTGAAGTCTGGAGAACAAGAAAGCTTCAATAGCTTCAGGAGAACCATAACTTCTGTCAAGCCTCTGTCAGACCATATCCAGGCCCGCAGCTGGATTATTAACATAAACAGCTCGGAAACGTTTGACATGCTGTAGTGACTCCCCACCAATCCACTTGATTATGAGATCTAACTCTTCACTAGGTTTGAGATTCAACCCCTTTACTGCATTGTTGAAGCTGGATTTACATGACAGATAACTGGCAGGTTGATCATCAAACACTTTAAGTCCTGAAATAATAAGATCTCTACGCGTTAAATAAGCAGCCAAGTCCAAAACATCTGTAGGATAAACTTTTGCTGTGACTGGAGACTGACTGACAACGTCTGCATGGTGCTGTGAGTAATGGTTGGGGCTATACACACCTGCAGGTTGAGGATGACTCTGGTCTAAAGAATAAGACAAGTGATTTCTTACATATTCTCCTGTACGTTCGATGGACTGGTGGATTGATGAAGCATGACCTTCTCCCTTTTCAGATTCACTCTTTTCTCATTTAACAAACGCCTGAAACACCTCAGCTTCTGCTGAGGCAGCCTCAGCCTCACACTCTTCCTTTAGAGCATTTAACATAGCTTCAATGCGTGCTTTCTCAACTTGCATCTCGATCTCTCGTTTTGCAAAGGCTGCTCTTTTACGTGCTCCTTCTGCTTTAGCACGGGCTTGTGCAGCCGCTATGCTGCCTGTAGACTTGCTTGATCTTCGTGAAGAGGATGACGAAGATGATGCAGCACATACTGACCTAACCTCTAGGCCTTCTGGATTGACATTTATGGAGTTGGCATTTGACATTTTTGTTGAGGGAAGACAATGTATCTTCAGTTCACATTGAATCCTGAAGTATGGTGTCTTTTTACTTTACTGCCCTCACAATGTGTACCGATACATAGCTATGCAGCAAGCTTAACACTCCTCCAAAAAGTACCCAAGACAGAGTTGACTTGAAGTGCATTTAATGGAAGCGGTGTAAAAAGACAATGCCTTTTCAAAAGTAAAGTGTCAATGGAGATGGAAATCATCTGTGTGCTCTCTCAAATGCCCGAAAACAAAATGGCTGAACAGCACATGCTCTCCTTAAATAGTGTGACATTACCTCTAGGGGGCGCTAAATTGCAAACTGCAGCAGAGAACAGCACAACTGCATTGGTACATCAACTGCCTAGAGTTGCAAGCAGTACGCTTAGCCTTGTGCTGCCTCAAGGGGCTGCTTCTACACAAGCATGTACGGGTCCGTACGGACAGCCTGCGACCGTTGCGTACATCAACCTTCAAGGTGGTATAAGCTCCCGTCGTATTTCGCGACTCGCCCGCCATCTCCTCCTATGGAGTCAGAAGCATCTGAGGTCGCTTCGGGCCATTCACATCCCTGGTGCGCTCAACCGTGTAGCCGACGAGCTCTCACAGCAGCCGCCTCTTCCGGGAGAATGGCGACTCCATCCCCAGGTGGTCCAGCTGATTTGGGGAATCTTCGGAGCCGCTTAGATAGATCATTTTGCCTCTCTGGACACGACCCACTGCCGGCTGTTTTATTCCCTGACCGAAGGATCCCTCGGCACGGATGCACTGGCACACAGCTGGCCCCGGGGCCTCCGCAAATATGCGTTTCCCCCAGTGAGCCTTCTCGCACAGACTTTGTGCGAGGTCAGGGAGGACGAGGAGCAGGTCCTGCTTGTTGCGCCGTATTGGCCCAACCGGACTTGGTTCGTGGAACTCATGCTCCTCGCGACAGCCCCTCCTTGGCCCATTCCTCTGAGGAAGGATCTTCTTTCTCAGAGACGGGGCACCCTATGGCACCCGCGTCCAGACCTCTGGAATCTTCATGTCTGGTCCCTGGACGGGACGCGGAGGTTCTAGGTGGCCTACCACAGGCTGTGGTAGACACCATCACTTCCGCTAGAGCCCCCTCTACGAGGCGCCTCTATGCGTTGGAGTGGAACCTGTTCGTCCATTGGTGTTCTTCCCACCGGGAAGACCCACGAACTTGCCCGATCAGAGTCGTACTTTCCTTCCTGCAAGATGGGTTGGAGAGAAGGCTGTCTCCCTCCACCCTCAAAGTGTATGTTGCTGCAATAGCCGCCCATCACGATGCAGTAGAAGGTAAGTCATTAGGGAAGCACGACCTGGTCATCAGATTCCTTAGGGGTGCCAGAAGGCTAAATCCGCCTCGTAATCCACACCCTGTACCCTCTTGGGACTTAACCCTAGTGCTCAGAGCACTTCAGAAGCCCCCCTTTGAGCCATTGCAAACGGTTGAGTTTAATATCCTGTCTATAAAGACAGCTCTCCTGTTGGCTTTGGCCTCCTTTAAGAGTGTAGGGGATCTGCAGGCTTTTTCGATCGACGAATCGTGCCTTGAGTTCGGGCCGGGCCTTTCTCATGTTGTTCTGAGACCCCGGCTCGGATATGTGCCCAAGGTTCCTACCACTCCATTTGTAGATCAGGTAGTGAACCTGCAAGCGCTGCCCCCGGAGGAGGCAGACCCAGCCCTTGCTTTTCTCTGTCCCGTCCGCGCCCTGCATTGTTATGCGGACAGAACGCAAAGTTTCAGGACCTCAGATCAGCTCTTTGTCTGTTACGGAGGCCAGCACAAGGGAAAGGCTGTCTCCAAGCAGAGGTTAGCCCACTGGCTAGTGGATGCTATCGTCCGGGCTTATGCTTCCCAGGACGTGCCTTGCCCACCTAGGTTGAGGGCACACTCTACTAGGAGTGTTGCCTCCTCCTGGGCTTTGGCGCAAGGCGCCTCGCTGACAGACATCTGTAGAGCTGCGGGCTGGGCGACACCTAACACATTCACTAGATTCTATAGCCTACGTGTTGAACCTGTTTCCTCCCGTGTACTCGCTACGGCCAGTAACGCGACGAATAAGGTTATGTCGGCTTGCTACGCCATTCCTGCCTCTCGGCCGGATACGTGCGTCTTGTTACTCCGTTGGTTCCCCAACATACGGCTAATCTCGTGAGTTCCTCCATCACCCCTTCGGCACCAGGCGAGGTGGATCGCCCGGCGCTAGGTCTATTACCTCTCTTAGGAGTTGTGTGTATACTGGGTGGCCTACAGTGGTCCCTTCGGCGACCCATTTTCTCCACGATCCAGCTACCCTCCGGGCTAGCATCGTGTCTTTCCCTCGACAGACCATTCTGTCCTCCTTGCTGAGTACGCTCCCAACCCTTGGGCTGGGACTACCTCAAGGACTGCCATGTGTTTCACCACCCCACGGGTTAGTACACATGTGTTTTCCAGTGCCTCCCTTTGGGCGGGCTTGGGCTTCCGCAGCGTTCCCTCCCACAGGTTGGGCACGCTTTTCCAGTGTTATCCATATCCACTGAGAGGGTCTTGCAGAACAGCAGTGTGATTTCCTAGCTAGCTCCCGCCAAAGACGATAAGAAACTGACCCGCCGGGTAGCTAAGCTGGGCACTGGAATGGGCCAGCACCATGGCGTTTTGTTAGGGATCCCAATTCGTTGGAAACTCCTTGGAATGGTAGGAGTTCCCACGAAAGGGAACGTCTCGGTTACGTATGTAACCCTCGTTCCCTGAGTAGGGAACGGAGACGTCTCGTCCCGTCACCATGCTGCTGTAGCTTCGCGGAGGACTGGCGCTTGCGCTTGCTTCCGCTTATACCCGCACTGGTAGGCGGCGCGCGGAATGCAAATCTTGCATGCCAATGTTTATTGGCTCGTTTTAGTTCACTCGAAGGCAGTTGATCTCCCTAGCGTGATCCCAATTCGTTGGAAACTCCTCCGACGAGACGTCTCCGTTCCCTACTCAGGGAACGAGGGTTACATACGTAACCGAAACGTTTTATGTGATGTGTACTGTGACAGAACGAACCAGAGGAGAGACGTACAGATCCATTTGCAAGGCTTTATTCCAAAAACGTAGTCTTAGTACAGGCAAGGTCAATGAACAGCAGACAGGTATGGCAGAGGCATAGCACAGAGAAACCCTAAGGGCAAGCGTGGGTCGACGAGGTGCAAACAGAATCCGAAGGGCTAGGCTGAGGGAGAATCCAAGTGACACAGGCAGGAATCAAAACACGAAGGACAAGGCAAGACTAGAGTTCAATGGAAGGCTCAGTAAGTAGCTAACACTTGGGGAGTGTTATACGCTGACAATACAGTACAAAGAAACGATATCCGGCAACAGAGAGAGGAAGTCCAAGGGTTATAAAGGGTGTGAGAGGGTGTGTGATGGTTCTCAAGTGTGAGCGTGATTAGTGGAATCAGCTGTGTGAATCGTCAGTGCAATGAATGATGGGGATTGTTGTGAAGTGCAAGAGTCCATGCTGTGAGTGGGAGACCTCTGGTGGTGAGTGTCCGGAAGTGAATGGACCAGATACGTGACATGTACCAACTGCTGCAATTTTAATGTGAACTGTTTGTATATCACAAGGTCTGCGAGTGCAGCATCAGGAGAAACACTGGTAATGTTTGTCCTGTGTAAGTTATGCTTGCACTAGCAATAAACACACAGGAACACTGGGTTTTAATGTTTTATTCAGCGTTTGAGTTCAACAAAGGTTCAAGTGATAAGAGTTAGTAGAGATCTGGGGTGTGAGCACATCCGCACTTAAGATAAGCGCTCCAAGGTGATTGAGTTTTTACCTTCTGCAAAATCACACGATATAGAGGTTGTGTTAATAGTCTGTAGGCATGTATTGATATGGACAGTCAATCCGTAGGTCAGAATTAAGCAATATGTAAGGAATATAAAACCTCTAACATCTCCAGTGATGGCTACATTTTAAAACTATATTTTTGCTCTGGTTTACTCAGAGGTATATAATCCCTGCCTAGAGTTATGTTGCAAGTTCCAAGTAACTCATTAGCATTTGTAGACATTAATTCTTCTTCCCTAATGCCCTATACCGTTATTAGTAATACTTTTTCTCTTTTTTTCCAATTATGGGCACTTTTACAAAATAAAACAACAAATAGAATATTTAAATAATGTTAAGTATTTAAATATTACACATATCTGTGAACTTTGCCATGTTAATCAAACATTCATTTGTGATATTTCATGAAGAAATACATCTTATGGATGTATGTCCACTGCTGTAAATTTAAAGTAGCAAATGAAATAAACCAGTGGGAATGTCAAGTGTTTTAGAGAGATTATTTTCTAAAATCCACAGGGCCAGACTACCTAGAGTAGGCCTACCTAAACGTACTAGCTAATTTAACTGATGTAGTGAATCCTGAGAGGATCCACCTTGTAATGTCAACATTTTTGCAGCACCAGATTCCCCAAGCAATCTCAGCAAAATAAACATGCATCAGTGATTCTTTATATGCTAATTTGATCTGAAATTGAGTCTGGAGAAAATTAAATGTAGTCCCATTATGACATGGGAAGCTGTGAGAATTGCAATGCAAACAGATCAGATTCGATTTTCAGAGGACAGACACAGATACACAGATCAAATATGAATTTGTTTCCAAACACATTTCCCAAACACCTTAACCTCTCCCCTCATCCTCTCGACTCTCTATCTTCCATTGTTCACCAAACATATGGTATTACTCCAAACTCACCCTACTGAATGAACCATAGCATGACATTTCAAATGGTCAAATAAAAAAGAGAAAAGCTCTGGAAGTGCTACATTAAAGATAACCTATTATGCCTTTTTACAAAGTCTTGCAAAGATTTTGTTTTTGGGGTCAAATAGAACAGGTTTTCATGCTTGAATGTTCAAAAATAACTTATTTTCACATATTTTACATTAAGCACTCTTACCGAAATTTTACAATTTCTCTTACCGAAATTGCATGGATCTTAATTGTTGCCGTGCTGCCCTATCAGGCAATGCCTTTGTAGGAAGCGTTTGCGCATGAAGGCACCTCACTAAACTGATTTCGGACAGACTTCTGAGGCAGCATAGCACTTTAATGATCTACAACAAAATAGAGAGAGCTTTGGTGATGATAACTAAGCGAATATGTAATTACTACAATAATTATTGCTAGAAAAGACATCAAAAGTGAAAAAACTTGATAAAAAAAATATTACATTTACACAAACTGACCATCAACTCAACTTTCAGATGCCAGTTTTACAGAATGGAACACACAGGATTGTGGGATATCATTGGCAGCGAAGGATACACCTATAGACATTGGACAAATTCCATTCAGAAGGGAGCATCCCTGTGCCCTACACAGTCTGAAGGCTAGAACCCTTGAAACTTGGCACTTGAGTGTCATAATGAAGCCGTTTGGAATGCACTTAGAAGAAGGGAGCACTAAAAGCCAACGTGATTTCCTCATTAGCTTCACCTGGAACGTTACCATGACAACACTAGGCAGTGACAACAGGAATATCATATATAATTGCTTTTAATATTAGCAAATAAAAATGAATCGTACAATGAACTTAAATATGCTTATAATAATGAAATGAAATATGCTTTGTGTGTTCCTTCTCTGCTCTTAACTTTATAAAACAAATTGTCTCTTCTTTGAACCCTGCATATATAGTCACATTTACCTAAAATATCTACTATTAAACACATTTCTTACCTATACAACTTATTTAAACTTCATATGAAATGCATGATGAAATGTGTGTAAAGTCTCACAACAAAGCAGCTTGAATTATTTTGCCTTTCGAATGGAAACTCGCAAATTGTAAATACATTGTAAATGCAATGCAATTTTTTGTTCATTTACATTTATTCATTTTTAGCATTTAGTAATTTATTTGTAATAAACACTTTATGTGGGCTATTTAAAAAGTGTTATTTATATGTTAAACCATGTTTTTTAAAACATACGCACACCCCCCAAAAAATCCAGCACCCCCGACCTACGGTAAAACATCTTCCCGTGCGCCTGAGCCTTCGTTTCCAGTGAAAAGAAGGATGCAACAGGTGGACCATTCGCGGCCTTGCCTACCCCAGAATTCATTGCGCGCTGGTGACAACAAATTTTATTTAGAGAAATATCCAGATTACACTTTTAAATGTATTGGGTTTCAATTTACTCGAATAATCGAATGTCTCTAATGATACACCTGATAAAATACAATAAAGGTTCAAATGTTGACTTATACGTTACCAACATGCAATTGTGTATAGTTTTTCTCTATATTATGTACATAAATGTCCTACTGGCAGAGGCCTTACCAGGGTCTCTTTTGTGGCAGCCCATCCAGGTCCAGCAGCACCACCAAGGTCTCCCTGCTCAGCTGAATAAGTGTGAATACAAATATTTTGTTCCCTATCGGTCAGTCACTACAACGTAGGTCATGACTGACCAATAGGAATCTCGCTAGAGAGGCCAATCTACTTCGCGTGAAACTAAAACAAGCCAATACACAATCATTTGCAACAGCTGTGCAGCCTCGCAGCGCGGGTATTTAACAAGCAGCTGGTGCGATTGCACACTAGTTTTTTGCTGAGGAGCCAAGCCTGAGAAAGCTGGCCGCCCCGGCGGGCGGCAGCAAATGTGACGACGGGACCTACGTCTCCGTTCCCTCCCTCAGGGAACGAGGGTTACCATATGTAACCGAGACGTTCCCTATCGGTCAGTCACTACAACGTAGGTCATGACTGACCAATAGGAATCCCTACCAAAGTGCCACAGCTGCTGCACCCCATCCAGCGCCCCTGTGCAAGCCTCTACACCTTCTTGCCTGGAAGAGTGCACAGTAGGGTGCAGCAAGCCGACAGAGCCAGGCCCCTCAGTGCTTCTACCCGTCTAGGGTGAGAACACGGGAGGAGACCGGCTCTACACATAGGCTATAGTATCTAGCGATCGTGTTAGGTGTCGCCCAGCCCGCAGTCCTGCAGATATCTGTTAGCGAGGAGCTACGTGCCAGCGCCCAGGAGGATGCAAGCCTCTCGTGGAGTGTGCATGCAACCTGAGCGGGCAGGGCACGCCTTGTGCTTGGTAAGCCAAGGTGATGGCATCCACTATCCAGTGGGCCATCCTTTGCTTGGAGACAGCCTTTCCCTTCTGCTGGCCTCCGTAACAGACAAAGAGCTGGTCTGAGGTCCTGACGCTTTGAGTTCTGTCCACATACATACGCAGAGCGCAAACGGGACAGAGCAAAGCCAGGGCTGGGTCTGCCTCCTCCAAAGGCAGCGCTTGCAGGTTCACTACCTGGTCTTTGAAGGGAGTGGTAGGAACCTTGGGCACATAGCCAGGCCGGGGTCTTAGTACCACGTGGCTGTCACATGGCCCGAACTCTAGGCACGATTCGTCGACCGAAAATGCGTGCAGGTCTCCTACCCCTTGACAGAGGCCAGTGCAACCAGCAGCAAAGTCTTCATGGAAAGAAACTTTAAGTCTACTGACTGCAGAGGCTCAAAGGGAACATCCTGAAGTGCTCAAAGCACCAGGGAAAGATCCCAAGAGGGTATGGAGGGGGGTCGAGGAGGATTTAATCGTCTCGCCCCCCTAAGAAACCTGACGACCAGGTCGTGCTTTCCAACTGTTTTGCCATCTATGTGGTCGTGATAAGCTGAAATAGCGGCAGCATGTAGTTTGAGGGTGGAGGGAGACAGTCTACGCTCCAACCGCTGCTGCAAGAAGGAAAGCACAGACCCTTTCGAACATCTTCGGGGGTCTTCTCGGCGAGAAGAACACCACTCAACGAACAGGTTCCACTTCAGGGCGTAAACGCGTCTTGTGGACGGCGCCCGTGCTGAAGTGATGGTGTTAAGTACCTCAGGGGGTAAGTCACCTAAAACCTCCGCGTCCCGTCTAGGGACCAGACATGGAGTTTCCAGAGGTCTGGACGCGGGTGCCATAGGGTGCCCCGTCTCTGAGTCAGAAGATCCTTCATCAGAGGAATGGGCCAGGGAGGGACTGTCACGAGGAGTATGAGTTCTGGGAACCAAGTCCGGGTGGGCCAATAGGGAGCCACCAGAAGGACCTGATCCTCGTCCTCCCTGACTTTGCACAGTGTCTGCGCAAGTAGGCTCACTGGGGGAAACGCATATTTGCGAAGGCCCCGGGGCCAGCTATGAGCCTGTGCGTCCGTGCCGAGTGTTCCCTCGGTCAGCTGGCAGTGGGAGGTCTCTGAGGAGGCAAACAGGTCTACCTGAGCCTCCCCGAACTCTCTCCAGATCAGCTGAACCGCCTGGGGGTGGAGTCGCCATTCTCCTGGAAGCACAGCTCGTGATAGCTCGTCGGCCACACGGTTGAGCTAGCCGGGGACATGCATGGCTCGAAGCGACCTCAGATGCTTCTAACTCCAGAGGAGGAGATGGCGGGCGAGTTGCGACATGCGACGGGAGCGTAGACCACCTTGTCGGTTGATGTACGCAACGGTCGCAGTGTTGTCCGTACGGACCAGCACGTCCCTGCCCTGTAGCAGCCTTTTCAAGCGGCTCAGAGCGAGATGTACTGCTAGCAACTCGAGGCAATTGATGTGCCAATGCAGCTGGGGGTCCGTCCACACCCCTGACACTGCATGCCCGTTGTACGTGGCACCCCAGCCGGTGGCAGAGGCATCTGTGAATACCACAGCATGCCTGGACACCTGGTCCAAGGGGACTCCTGCCCGCAGGAACAAGGGTTCTGACCACGGGCTGAAGGTCTGGCGGCACGCCGGTGTGATAGCCACCCGGTGAGTGCCGTGATGCCACGGCCATCTCGGGGCTCGGCCGTGAAGCCAGTGCTGAAGTGATCTCATATGAAGCAGGCCGAGCGGGGTTACCGCTGCTGTTGCTGCCATAGGCCCCAGGAGCCTCTGAAAAAAATTCAGTGGGACCACTGGCCTGCCTTTGAACGTGTTCAAGAAGTTCAGCACCGACTGAGCACGCTGCTCTGTGAGGCGCGCTGTCTGGGCGACTGAATCCAACTCCATACCGAGATAAGAGATCCTCTGCACAGGGGAGAGTTTGCTCTTTTCCCAGTTGACCTGAAGACCCAACTGGCTGAGGTGCCTGAGCACTAGGTCCCTGTGTTCGCATAGCTGATCTCGAGAGTGTGCTAGTATGAGCCAGTCGTCGAGATAGTTGAGGATGCGAACGCCCTGTTCTCTCATGGGAACAAGGGCCCCCTCCGTGACTTTCGTGAAGACACAGGGGACAGGGACAGCCCGAAGGGTAGGACCTGGTACTGATATGCTCGACCCTCGAACGCAAAGCGCAGGAATGGCCTGTGTCGAGGAAGAATCGAGACATGAAAGTACGTGTCCTTCAGGTCGATCGCTGCAAACCAATCTTCGGGACGGATGCATTCGAAAATGCGTCTCTGCGTGAGCATTTTGAACGGTAGCTTGTAGAGGCTCCGATTCAAAACTCGCAGATCCAAGATCGGTCATAACCCACCACCCTTCTTGGGTACAATGAAGTAGGGACTGTAGTACCCTGACCTCATATCGGCTGGAGGGACCGGCTCTATCGCATCCTTCGCCAGTAGGACTGCGATCTCCGCATGCAAGACATGGGCATCGCCTGCTCTCACTGTAGTGGAGTGGATGGCCCGAAACTTTGGGGGACGCCGGGCGAGCTGAATCGCATAGCCGAGCCTGATGGTTCGAATGAGCCAGCGAGACGGACTGGGGAGCACTAACCAGGCTCGCAGAGACCGTACAAGCGCGACCAAAGGGACCTTAGGCGTACCCGGAGTGGGGCAGCGAGGTGGAACACAGGGACGCGGCTCGGGAGGCTCTCTCTGGGAGGCGGCCCCTAGCGGGGTCTGAGTGTGCTGTGCAGCACTTACCTGGTTCCAAGGGCCAGGAGGTGCGGGAGGTGGCTCGGTGGCGTTCTCGGACCGTACACAGCTGCCGGCTGGCGAAAGAAGAGGCGGATGAGAGTGTTGAGGATTCCAACCCCCCACTGCTCTCCGGGTCTTCTTCGGACCCAGAGATGATAGAAACTGCTCTTTTATTGAAAATTTGGGTACCGCTGGTTTTAAGGCCAGCGGCGGAACACAAACAAAATGAAACAAAAGATTTACCACCCGGCCCTCTTCCGGGGGAGGGAGCGATGCAGTTATCGTCTCCTGGAGAGCAGTCCCTTCCATCTCTGGGTCGCCCGTCCTAGGGCCGCTTACCCTTGGCTTTGCCGCCCCTCTTGGCGGGGGCGGGGCGGGGCGCCCTGCCTGCGACTGGCTCCACGGCGCCGTTTAGATGGAGGCTGCTGTTGCGGCGCGGGAGCAGGGGCAGACGCAGGAGGACGACGACGAGCATACCGCGGAGCCGCGGGCGGTGGGGTGGAGGCAGCAGCTGACCAACGCGGCAGGATGTGTCTGATGGCCTCAGTCTGCTTCTTTACAGCCGAGAACTGCTGGGCGAAGTTCTCGACCGCGTCACAGAAGAGGCCGGTTTAGGTTTTTCGCTTCTGAGTTTTTCTACACTGAAGAAGGAAGAATTTTACAACAGCTGGTGCCGTGAGCCAGATGGAGAAACTGAAACTCAACAAAGAATGAACTTTTCAAAGCTCAAAGATCTCAACAAAGCTAACTGAGTTCCAGAACTGAATCTCAACAAAGATCTCAACAAAGCTGACTGAGTTCCAGAACTGAATCTCAACAAGGATCTCAACAAAGTTGACTGAGTTCCAGAACCAAGCTCAACAAAGATCTCTGACTGAGTTTCCAGACGGAATTTTTACATACAACGAACGATTTGCTTCCTCCAGATTGAAAACTTCAAGCTGAACCAACATTTCCAGGCGGAATCTTTCTATACAACAAAAATTTGGTGAGTTTCACTCCATTCAAAGAACCGTTGAAAAACCAGTAAAAAAACAAAAATCTATTCCTCTGCGCCATCAGAGAAGAAGTTAACGGACAGCTGTAGGGTTTGTTAACTAAAGTTATCCTCTAAAGTTGCTTTTAGAGATGAAATGTACCCTCTGTTTTTCAGGCAGAGAAGATTAACGTACATGTTAATATTGTTTTACCCTCTGCCTTGCCAGGGAAGTGTTTTAACCTCTATAAAGTTAGGGAAGATTAGCATCAAGTGCTAATATATTGTACCCTCTGTTTTCAGGCAGGGAAGATTAATGTACATGTTAATATTGTTTTATCCTCCGCTTTGCCAGGGAAGTGGCAAAAGTTTTTTATGGTCTATTGAAGAATGCAAGAAGGTGTTGGGTGCATGTATCAGGAAGAGAAACATAAAAGGCATTATTTTCTGTCACATGGAATTTAGCTTTTACATTGCACAAGAACAATCTTGGTGTATAGCTAAATTAAAAGAACAGAAGAAACAATTGCACACTAAGGTGGGCCATAACAAGGCCTCAACCAAATGTGACTCAGAAGACCAACTGTCAGATGAAACTTATCCTGACTTACAAGCATTCTTTGAAACAGATGTAGACATCCCATCAGAAACTGATAAGTCTGTAGATTCAGTAAAGGTATGTGTCGCAAGAAGATCTCAGGGAATTGAGGGAACTGAAAGTGTTCCTCCCAACTCTTCTGCTGTCCAAAACCAAACTGTTGCCAAAGCACTCGGACCTAGAGACATAGAAAGACTATCCCAAAGCTTACCTTCAGTACGCACAGATTTTCTGAATTTAGAAGGGCATTGATCAGTAAAATGCATCTTTACGTCATGTCGTTGGCAGAAGTCACACAGCTGATGACACAAATTCTAACTGAATCTGAATTCAAGAGTTTTGAGTCTGCTGTTACTTCTGAACTACAACATGCCAGAAAAGATGAATTGAGAGAGGGAGTTCTGAAAGCGTTGAAAGACATTGTTGGACCAAACATGGACTGGTCAAAGATCACTAGTTGTGTACAGAAAAAATATGAGAATGTTAGTGAGTACACTCAAAGATTTTGTCAGTCAGCAGCAGCATACAGTGGTATAGCTGACACTTCAGAGAAGGTGCTAGAAGATAATGGTCCCCTAGTTCGCACATGGTTTGATGGTCTGTTGTCAGAACATAGAAAAGCATTTCCTTTCTTAAACTTAACATGGTCCACTAGAACCATACAAAACAACTTGGAGAGGTTAGCTGCATGGGAAAGAGACTCTGATGTCAAGGCAAGAGTAAAAATTGCAGCAGCATCCTTTAAGGTCCACACAGAGAATCAACAGAAACGCAAATGTCCTAAGAGAGAGGGAAGCATTTGTTATTACTGTGGTAAACATGGACATTGGGGAAAAGAGTGTATGAAAAACAAAAATAACTTTAAACAAGTTAACAATGTTACTCAGCTCCTACTCAGTCTGCTTGCTACTCTGAGGCAGCCCGTCCCCTCGTCATTAAACTCATTGGGCATCTTGTTGATGTGTTAACCATTTGGGCTGTGAGTGCTTAATTTCCCAAGTAACTTACAACAGAGATAAAATACTTATTTTTGTTTAATAGAACAAAAGGAAAGTGACGGTCTCACCCTTCCTTTGGGGGACACTAGTTAAGTAGACTCACAGCCTTAAATGTTATGCTACAGCACAGGCCCTTCATCAGTAATGGTGTTAGGTCAGACTGTAAATATAAAATGCCTTCATGCAGTGTCCACACTGATGAATGACAACGTGCACCTGTCACAAACCCATCCTCATGTATGATGTCTGCAATGACTGAATTTGTGTTAGGGGATGAAGGAGAAATGACTCATGATTGTGTTACGCTTACATACACACCTTCGAGGGAAGTAAAAGAAACTCCCATAGAGAATTCAGAATTTGAGTTGTTTGTTGACGCTTCGTCTCAAGTAATTGAAAGTAATTCCTATGTGGCATGGACCACATTAGGTGATGTTGATTGCAGCAGCTGCAGTATTGTGTCAGGGAAGGAGAAACCTGGACTAATGTACACACTGTAGAGTTGTTCCCCCACCTACAGGGATAGGTTAGGACACGGAACCAATGAGGAGCCCAGAGAAGAACCGATGTAAAACAGGCTTCGGGGGTCAAACTCTGCGGTGAAGACTCCCTCATAGGCCCTATCCTAGTCCATCCTTACCTCACTGTTCCTTAGGTGACAAAGGGTTTAAGAAATAGGGAAAAGAGGGAACAACAATAGCAGACTCAGAAAAGTTTACAACCCTAGTGTTTGAACAAATACTGCTCTACTGTCTAGCAGACTCTGAAAAAGTTTACAACCCTAGTGTGTGAACAAATACTGCTCTCCTGTCTTTTGTTTTCTTTCTTATTCTGTGCAGACACCACTTGATGACTGTCCGGGACCCATACGCACCGACCTCGTCATCTGCGTATGAAGCCACAAGAAAACCTCAAGAAAACGACTAGACCTACTGCCGAACCAACTATCACGAAAGAAAAAATACACAACGCAGAGACTCACATACGAAACCTTCAGTCATCCTTCAACATGATCAAGATTGTCGTACCAGTAACATGACAGACACTCTCGCTTCGCACAAGATAATGATCTTACAGAACAGAGTGGCCTTGGATTCAACACAAGGAGGAGCCTGCACCATCATCGGACCTGAGTGCTGCACCAGGTTAATGGATCCAACAGAGAACTTGAACAAAATTCAACAAGACATTCTTGATCTTTCAGCAAAATTACACCAGATGACTGAAGATAATTCTTCGTGGTTCGGAAACTTGTTAGGTAAACTGTGGACATGAATAAAGGAAATAGCAATTCTGCTGTTGTTTCTTCTACTAGCGTACTATCTATGCGTCCACAGTATAAAGTTTTTCATTCAACAAATGACTCACGCCCCTCACAAAGAAATGACAGTTCCAAACAGAAAAGACTATTACCCTTAAGAACTTCACGGACCCTAACATTGCATGTTTGTTTCTGTGTCAGCATGCAATTGCAGAAACAGCAACACAGAAACATGTACCTGTAACGATCACAAGTTACAAGAATTAACTTTTAAGTGTCTACATTTGTATTTTGTGAGAGTTATTTAGAACTCTCAAAGGGGGAAATGTAGGATTACAAATTTTATTGAATGTTTAATTTAGATTTCCAATACAATAGTATTTTATATTGAGAAGTTTATAAATGATGAGACCAGGAAATCTCTGCAAACGGTAGGGGTTCCCAGCGGGATATTCCTGACTGTCCCATCTCAGTACGAGAAGGATAGGCTTTTCCTGTTCTCATTGTTTTACCGGGTGAAGATTCATGCTGAGCAAGTTTGAACACCTGCTATTTTATTACTGAGACCGTTTGTCTTGGAGTTCTCGTCTCAGTGCGAGAAGTCCTGCACCGTTCTGTTCTCATGTCTCAGCTCATTTACATGCTTTGTTCATCACAATGTAATCCCTACCCCTTGAAATGTATATAAACTACAATGTAAAGTTCCCTTAGTTAGACTTGACTTGACTTGGGTATGAAGCAGACTACAGCAAATAAAGAATCCTGCTTAAATAAGTCTCCTGGTTTTCGCTTCTGAGTTTTTCTACACTGAAGAAGGAAGAAGTTTACAACAGCAGCCTACTGTCAAATGTCACAGTAAACATTATTGATGACAAGTACAGCAAGCTTCAGTTTCAATGTACTGTGTGGTTGGCTTAACTGTTTTCTCTATGAAATGTCCGAATTACTGACGCAACAGTATTTCTGCTGAGATTTGGTTGAACTCTTTGTCCAGCTTCCATCAGTGTCAGTCCATGGTTGATAACATGGTCAATAAGTGTTGCACGGATTTCTCGAGTCAAATTTGGTCCTCGTCTTCTTTCTTCAGGTTCTATCAACCCTTCAAGCCCATATCTACCTCTTCCTCTATCTCCTTATCTTCCTCTACCTCCTTCTCCTCTTCCTAGGCCTCTTCCTCTACCTACTTATCCTGTTCCTCTACCTCCTCCTTCTCTTCTTCTACCAAGGCCTCTTCCTCTATCTCCTTCTCTTCCTCTATCTCCTTCTCCTCTTCCTTCTTCTTCTCCTCTTCCTCTACCGCCTTCATCTCCTCTTTGAGCTCCCCCTCTCATTCTCACTCTTCTTCTTCTTCTAACTCCTTCCATTTTTGTTGAAGACAAGTGTACTCACCTGCTGCCTTTTATAGCACAACTGAGTGCTGCGTTTTCAAATTAGCACATGTGTGCTTCCACACCTGGTGGTTGTGATTATCCAATTCGTTCATTAGTGTGGTCATTGGTAGTGATGGCCAAATGAAGCGTTTCGAAGCATTATTGCTTATTGATACAATTGTGTCGAAAATGGTTCATTACTCGACGCTTCATTCAGCTAGAAATTGCAGCACCATCTCCTGGTGAATTAAATGTAATGCAACAAAGCTGACAACCATAAAATGCAAATAAGCTTATATGTTAACGCCCCGTTTATTACGTGATTACCGAGGCGATCAAAGCTGAAACAGTGTTATTGCTGTGAAACTCATTTATGTTGGTGAATTTTACAGATACTGATAAATTTCATGTGTTCACCTTGATAATAAAACATTAAGCACGATGTGTGTGTGTGTGTGTGTGTGTGTGTGTGTGTGTGTGTGTGTGTGTGTGTGTGTGTGTGTGTGTGTGTGTGTGTGTGTGTGTGTGTGTGTGTGTGTGTGTGTGTGTGTGTGTAATTATTTCTTTAGACAAGGACAGAAGATCAGACCAGCTTAAAAAAAGTTGGAAACCATCACAGAAATTCTAATGGTTTCTATTAAAATACCAATAGGAACCAGTGGCTTTTACCATTTAAACCACTACAGAATTCTTTTTTGTAGTGTGTTCGGGACATATTCCATTAGGATTTAATGGAAATACCAATAGAACCCAACACATATCAGTAGAGACACACAGAGACCGCTATAATTCCCATGAAAACCAATAAAATTCCCATGAAAACCATTAAATCCAATAGAATTTCTGTAATAGTTTCTATAGTTTTTTTTTAGCAGGGCAGTATCATGTGTGAAAGCTTTATCTTGTTTAGCTGTGGGAAGCCGAACTCTATAACTTGTTAACTGGTGGGACTAGTATTTTTTGTATGTTGAAAAGGATGTGCTTGTGTAACTGGTTGTACTTGTATAATGTAGCAGAGGGTTTTTGAAGTTTCTGTCTTTGATGCATGTTTTTATGTAACAATGTCCATATGTTCTCTAATTAATAATAATACAAAAAAAACATTTGGCAGAGGATGAGCTTTGGGTACATCATGCAGAAGGCTTAGACAAAGTGTTCATTAAATGGTATGGTTTTTATTCAGAAATATTATTTTCTCGGTGTTGCCATGGTTTGGCTTCACTTTTATAAATACAGCCGCCAGGTTTCAAACCTGTCAACACTTATTTTACAAAAGCACAATGTTTTATTTCGATTGTAAGTGGACACATACACAAATAGACATTCAACAGTTTATTTTTTTATAGTTCTTAAGTCTGAATGACCAAAAATGACAGAGTATTTTAAGTCTATTTTCCTGCTATGTGAAAAAAATCGAGCAAAACGCGCCGGCGCGTTTCTCGACCCCAGAGGGTTAAGAGGGTGGGAGATCTTCAAGCCCTGGCAGTAACGCCGGCCTGTTTGGAGTTTGCCCTCGGCGGAGTTAAGGCCATCCTGCACCCGAGACCTGGCTATGTGCCTATAGTGCCTTCTAACATAGCACGGTCCACGGTCCTGCAGGCATTTCATCCTCCACCTCATGTGTCGGCAGAAGAAGAAAGGCTCCATTTGCAATGCCCTGTCAGAGCTCTGAGCATTTACCTCGAGAGGTCCTCTTCTTGGAGGAGGTCGGACCAACTTTTAGTGTGTTTTGGGTCATCTAAGAAGGGGCTCCCTGCTTCCAAACAAACCATTAGTAATTGGATTGGATTGTTCATGCTATTTCCTAGGCCTACCAGGTGCGCAGTTTGCCTTCTTCTTTTGCCGTAAGGGCCCATTCTATTAGAGGCATGGCGTCCTCTAGTGCCCTCCACTCGGGAGTGCTCCTCCAGGAGATCTGTGAGGCAGCCGGTTGGGCTACCCCGCACACTTTTATCAGGTTTTATAGTCTGCACCTCCCTAGTACGCCTGGCGCACGTGTGCTCTCGTCCTAGCTGGGTGCCTGTGTTCAGTTTCACTCTAGCACACTCTAATGTTAACATTGTACATGTTGTCACTAAACTCTGTTTCTGACTCTAAATTCTGTTTAGTTACCAAATGTTTTGACAATCACAATACACTTATTGTGATGCAAGTTTTTTTTACATCCCCCCTTTCCATAATTCTCACTCCAAGCTAAACTTAAAGGTTGGCACCCCTGACGGAACATAGATGAGTGAACTGTGTGTATATATATATGAACTGTGTGTGAACTGTGTGTGTATATATATGCCTCCTCTTACGCTGATAGAAGTGTTAATCGCTGATGACACGTTGATTGGATAGATCTTGGATAGAACGTGCTCCTCCCGAAGTTTGTTAATGAAACATAATTAAATGTGATACAAGGAATGCAATGTAATTTTATAAAAATATACCCACAGGCATGGAATTTTATTACATGATATTTCATGCAACTGCAATGGGGAAAAAATATTGCACCTTTTGTGGATCAGTCACCTGAAAAGTGCAGCAAACTGTATGCAGCGCAACGTATTTCAGGTTTTGCAGAAATGTAGCCAGTCACATATTTCCAATGAGCCACAGTTATAATTCGATTTGGTTAAAATAATTTGGTCATGACAGCAAGTTGCTTCTTGTTCCTGTTTTTTTCTAGCCAATGCACCACTTTTACATTTGCAGGTCACCCGGCTCATCTGCCCCTGAGCACAATGTAATGAAGAAAGTGACCTAACAACCCCAATGCCTAAACATTTTGCAAAATACTATAGCCCACTGCACTCTTGCCACAGCGAGGGGAGGTTGTAACAAAGGCCAAATAACGTACCCGTGCAGTGTTCAGAAACTGTTTGTTCAACCAGAGTGGACTAGTTCTCATGTATTACTCTTGTATCACTCAATGACCCGGAGGTATGAAATTAGAAAAAAACAGACATATGGAGTGGAGCTGGTGAGAGAAAGGAGCTAGACAGGGACATAATTTGAGGTGAGAGCACTCTCTCTTTTCTGCAATTTCTCCCAAAGAAAACCGCCACAGGCACTACTCAATATGTCCTGGCACAGTGGAATAACTCTCACAGGCTTATTCTGGATTCCTGCTGCACCCTGGGACATGCCACTCCTTTATTTATCTCTGTCAGTCTGGGTTTGCTTGTAATAGGGGATTTGTGTCAACACAGAGAGCATTAAGAGGATAGTTGATATGAAAAAAATTTAGTCCAAGTGCATCCTGCAGGCCAATTTAAAAACAGAAACCAACCATTTTTTATTTTATTTTATTTATTTATTTTCCCCAAAGTTAAAAACAGTTGCCTCATTTCAGAGCTTTGGGAGAATGTAGACAAACTGAATTAATTAAAGTTGCATATTTTATATAATTATTATAAAACCTGTAATTAAATTAAGTTAAATGAAAAAACAAAACTCTTCAGTGTGTTTGAAAGACAAAAACAAAAAATGATTTTGTAATATTAAAGAGGACCTATTGTTTTTTAATATTCAACTTTCTTTGGTGTGTGAAGTTGCTGTTTGAGCATGAAAAAGATCTGCAAAATTACAAAGTACACTCCAAAGGGAATTAATTTCTATACATATCAGATTAATTATGTTACTAACCATAAAGATCTGAAGTATATTATAAACTTTAACACTTCCTTTCCTCCTATGTCTGAGGATGACTAAAACTCAACCCAGGCTCATGGGAAATACGTTACTCTGCCTACATTTTTGCAAAACCTGAAATACGTACTTCCAGGTACGTTTCCCTGCACTTTTCGGGTGAAAAGTCCACTAGAGGCGCTAAGTGGTATCATTTTTTCTCCGTTCCAGATGGTTAAATAAAGTTTATAAAAACAATAATATGAGTAATGTACAGACTTCTCAGTAGGCCTATACACTCATTTTAATATAAATTAGGATTTTTTCCCACGCTTCTGAGGTGCCACACAGCCCAGTCTCACGGCAGTTCGTGATATGGTCACGTCATTTAATCTATTGGTTCGTGATACGGACACGTTTATTTCGTTATTTTCGTGATATCAGCATTTTTATTTATTTATTTAATTTATTTATTTGTTTACTAATGTAATGCACGATTATTTCTGCCAGTCGGGCAGCTGTTTAATCGACATTTATTCACGATATCTTATCATGTTTATGTATTTATTTTAATGTTATTATTTCGGTCTTATTGCCAGGGAAGCTGGACTGCTTTGCTGTTGATTTAAAAAAAAAAAAAAAGTATAAACGACTACGCGAATTTTATCAGTAGGAAATCGCGTTGAAGAAGTCTCCTTCCGAACACATCGCGATATTTGGCATCAGTTCATGTGTGCCAGATGTTGGTAAGTAGTCGAAAATACACTGTCCTAATAATGCGTGATATAATGTATTTTCTGATGGTCGAAATGAATCCGATTAGCTCATGTTCAATCACTGCATTATCTGTCATCTCCACGGAGGCTTTGCGTTTCATTGCTTTCTAATTCAAAACAGGGTGATTAAACACTATCTGTCACGCGACGTGCTACAGGCCTAGACCTTCTATCAGTTAATCATATTCATATTAGGTTTAAAGTAAGTTAGTACAATTAGTTCCAAAGTGGTATTTGTATTAGAATCACAGTAAAAACAACACTTACCTTGCTTTTACCACAGTAGCCTTAGTTTTACTGTGATAGATGTGGTAAAAGGATAGTAACCACAAAACTTACCACACTTTTACCACATTATTTGTAGTTTTAATGTGATATTTTTTGTAAATGCATATTAACCACAACACTTACCATGCTTTTACCACATTATTTGTAGTTTTAATGTGATATTTGTTGTAAATGCACACAACACTTACCATGCTTTTACCACATTATTTGTAGTTTTAATGTGATATTTGTTGTAAATGCATATTAACCACAACACTTACCATGCTTTTACCACATTGTTTGTAGTTTTAATGTGATATTCGTTGTAAATTCACAGTAACCACAACACTTACCATGGTTTTACCACAGTAACCTTAGTTTTACTGTGATAGGTGTGGTAAAAGGACAGTAACCACAAAACTGTCCGTGCTTTTACCTCAGTATTGGTAGTTTTAAAGTGATAATTGTTGTAAATTCATATTAATCACAACACTTATCATGCTTTTAATGCCAAATAATGTAACAAGAAATATTTGTAAGGTAAATCAGTAATTTTTCCATTAAATAATCCAATATATTTTACATAATGATATTTTCTTTTCTCTTTTTTTTTTCAGCTGAAAAGACCAAAAGGGCCTTTCGGACTCAGTCAGCTCATTATTGTTTGAGGAGAAGTAAACGGGAGACGAAAAGCTACAAAGTCAAATATTCGCAATGGTATGTATGTGTTGGTTTTAACCCTAAATCAAACATTTTATCTATTATTTATTTTTATTTATTTTATTTATTATTTGTTGTTTCTTAAACCTTTTCTTACAAAATCCATAGCCCAATCAGTACAAACATAGTCTCAAAGTCTTAATAATTCACAAGATTTAACAAGCTGTCAAATTCGTACAATACTTGTACATAATCATGCAGCTTTTACTTCTTGTGCTGTCAATGGCTAGTGCCTCAATTCCTGTACATATTTATCTCCATATTTGTAAATCAGTTGCGCACCTTCTTGGAAAGTAGTCGGATGTCCCATACACTGTCAAAAAAGTTTATATTAATTGCATTGTATTCATTAAAATTATTACAAATTGGACCCTGTCTGTTGATGTTCCAATGATACATGATGTCTCTCCACAACTCATAACCTTCCTCTGTTTGCAAGAGTGCAAAAGCTAATCTGACTTGTCACATGACATCAGATACTCGATTATTTTGTCGTAATCAGATCAGTTACACTGCTGATAACTGTCCCGCTTGCATGTAAATCATGTTTTTTTTTTTTTTAAACAAGTTTATATGATTATTGCTTGCTATTAAAGACATGCTTGTTTTCATAGAAATGACCACATATCAGTGAGCTTATTACATAAATGCATTTAACATTTAATTATGCAATACTCCTTACAGAAAAATATCCCACAGTTATGGATAAACTCACAACATCATCATCAAGTCCTGTGCTGGGCACATTGGGCAACAAGTGTTCTCCAACTTATTCGATCCGTGGCCAAGTTCTCCACATCTTCCCATGGGACACTGACATTCTTCTGGTCTTCATGAAACATCTGTCTCCATGTCTTCCTTGGTCTTCGCTGTCTCCTGCATCCACCTAGTGGTGTCCACTTCATAACTGTCTTTGGGTGGTGTAGTTTGGGCATGTGTAGGATGTGTCCAGCGAGGTGCTTCCTTTTTTTCTGTCACAGTTTCTGAAAGTCTTTATGTGGAGTCCCACTCTTATGATCTCTGATATATGCAGAACCATTATTTAAGTTTTGGTAAAGGACATATTCATTGACATCCATTAGTTCTAGTCATGCAGCGACTTCATGACAATAGTCAAATGTATATTTCGGCAAGTGTATATAGCAGGTGTTTGTCCGAACAATTGAAGATAGTGAGAGAAGAAGAAGAAAGAAGAAGATTAGAGAAGAAAAAGAAGAAGATTAAACCTTCGATTACAGTGGTCACTATTTATCCACCATAACTACATCTATGTTATCATTATATGACTACCTGTTTAATGTAATTGTAATACAGGCCTACCTGTGAATGTATTTTATAGAAGCATTTTCTTGCTGACATTTATAATAATTAACTATTTTAGGTTTCCTTTCATTTAGTTACAATAAAAGTGACCAATAATTACAAGGATATAGAATTAAAGTTGAGAATGTAAAATGTTGTGCTTAAGTTTTCACCTATTTGTTCTTTAAAGGGAAGAAACAAATATATTTTCACATAACAAAGTTGAATCTCATCTTGTGGTTTGTAAAAATATAACTTCATCAGCGATTTTTTTTAAATAACTGTATGTGTCACTATAATAGATTGCCCCTGTATCTGGATTTTATGTTTTGTTTACAATTATCTGATTTTTATTCTGTTGTGCATTAGTTTTGGCACTACATTTGTCTTTAAACAGTTTGACATTAAATATTGGAATTTGCTTTAAAAATTGTGTGCATTCATTATGCTTTTGTTACATTTTGTTATATAATATACTGGATATACTATACATACATTGTAAATGTTAGTAGCACTTTAGTACATGCAATTATCTTTAATTAAAAAAACTGCAAACTACCCTGCCATTGTGCCATTGCTTAGAAAAAAGGTTTCTCTTTCAAATGTATGCATCAGTCTAATCAAATGAGCAAATTTGTGTCATGATCATATGAATACAACGTTTTTGGATGGTAACCACACAAAGGAGTCTTTTTTGTTTTTAAATGTGAGTTTTATAATTTAATTAGAAACAATACATATTTAACAGTCCAAATATTAAATATTTAAGGAATCTATCCCTGCAGCCGGAACTGGAAGAGATCTGTCATCATTTACCATAATTGGGCAAGTAAGTGTGACGCATCTGTTCAGCTGGGTTGTTATTGGCTGTGACTTTATCGCAGAACTCGCTGTGATTGGACTATCTTTTAACCCATATAAAACGGCGCTTCATGTTACAAAGTATGTTTTGGTGTTATTATTACGTTAGTTATACCTTAAGGTAACTAGAAAGTGTCTCTATGTTGTGAGAAAATCCTCTTTTACCGAGATCCCAACCCTAACCCTAAGCATGTCTGCACATTTCAATGAACTACAGCACAAGGCTTCCTGTTCCATTGATATAATGACAGAGATATGTGGGTAATGTAGTTTAAAACGTTTAGTAATGAAACAGTAAATGTTAAATAAATAATATCTTTAATGGGCAACTGGATATCTAAATTTGTTAATTGTGCAAACCTTTATGATATATATGAGGGATAGGTTGCAATTTGATATTTTACTGCGAGCACTTTTAAAATAACTTTTATGCCAGCTTGCCATATATGTCTGAAAACTGTGCCCAACATTATTTAGTAAACATAGCATAAGCAGTTGTCCTTCATATTGTCTCTTTGATACACTAACCGGACTTTGAGTTACAGCCATTTGAAATGTGCTTTCTTTTGCTCTTCTTGGGGCCATTGCTGGGCCCCTGGGGGTGGACGGGCAGTACAGTCTACACAGATTTTAGATTTTGAACTATTACTATATCACAAGGATAATGCACCGTTCAGTAAAACAACAAAACAGAGCCAAAATATCCTTTTCACCCCATCTGACTGCTGATTATTTGCCTGACATCAGTAATGTCTATGCTTTCATTTTAAATGCAGTAGTAGATGTACTAGAATGATCAACATGGATCATCTTCAATAATACTTAAAGTGTTTGTAGCAAGATAGCCCACTGCAGCCTCTTGTTATTCACACACCTTCTCTTTATTTCACTGAAAACTGGCATACATGCAAGTATGTGCAACTTTTGCTGCATTGTTGTCCCAAATATCATTAACCACAACAAAATGTTTATGTCCTAAGTAAAATAATTATGGTAATTAATTATATTTAGTTGTTTTTAAATTATGAAGTAAGCTAAATAGGAAATTCAAATTTCTCAAATAAAATTCTGTCCCAAACACCACTTTCAATACACAATATTCACCATACTTTATTACACAACACTTTATTTGAGGACACAACATAAAGTTGATAAAGTAGCATAAAGACAAATGAGATTCAAGATAAATAACAATGAGCCTTCAAAAATACATTAACATCAAATTAATCGATTCACAACTGCTGAAGCCACACAAATGAGTGCCAGAGAATCATATTAAGTCACCTATGATACAGAAAACAGATTTTATATTGTGTTGGAAAAAATTAATTCAATATCACAGCTAAACTGGTTTCTTGCTCTTCCCTGTACGTCTCTATCGTGTTCGTGTTCTTCAGTTTGTTCGTGAAAACAGTTTGTTCAGTTGTGCCCTACAGTACAACTGATGAGCAGAAGATGTGATTACTGATGTGGTGTAGCTTTTTCTCAGAGGAAGAAGTCTCAACATCCCATCATCAGGCGTTCTCCAGTCCTGCTCTGAAAGTTAAACAAAAAACACAAACAATTCAAATTAAACTGTTTAATGGACAGTCAGGTCAGCTTATGTTCTGTGTTATTTAAAGCTACATTGTGTAAGATTTTCTCCCATATAGCGGTGAAATTGTATAAGACTACCAACTGAATATTACTTTCTAGCCCCTCCCATTCCGAGGGCGTTTTAACTCCTACGGTGGCCGTATTATTATGAGTAATCTCCCCCTCGCATTCGTCACGTTGCCACTAAGTAAAGGCTCGAAAGGCGAAGCTTGAATTTCCAGGTATGTCCCTCTTTGGCTAATGTATTTTCAAGATGGAGGCGCAACATGGCTGCCGCCATTCGAGCGACTCGCTCATATGTATTCTGAATGGCAGTATACATATATACATATATAAAGTAATTACACATGAATGAGCACATATAATTTTGAAAGAACAAAGTGTTTTTTTTGCAAAGAATCAACATAAAAAATGACACAGTGTAGCTTTATTTAAAGCAGTGATGGGCTACTCTGGCCCTCAGCGTCCACTGTCCTGCAGATTTAGCTCCAACCTCAAACCCTCCTGCCTATTGTCTACAAGTAAACCTGAAGACTTTAGTTAAAATTTTCAGATGTGCTCAATTAGGGTTGGAGGTAAACTCTCCACCTCAAAAAGGAGAACGCAAAAGGGCCAGAGTTGCCTGTTCCTTATTTAAATTTACAAAGCAGCAGTCAGTACATTATATAATATACACATTGAAGTATTATATATATATAATATTGCAGCACATAATATAAGCTAAGTACTGAAGAAAAACAGTTTAACCCATATAAGAATCGAGTGATAATCTGTACAATGTAAAATTGTCAAGATCAAATTATGTAATACACAGCATTGTTTGAATACAAGACATACCAATGGACTTGCGCACCTTTCTGTCTTCTTTGGGCACCAGATGTTTCTTCCTCACCCGAAACAAAGGACTTATTCGATTAGCTTGCGTTGATATAAGGACTGGTCTTCCTTCTCTGCTGTAAAACAAGAAAGTCTCCACTTACTCTATGTGCAATTACTATTGTTCTTGAAACATACCAATTAACACAGTTATAATTAAGTTAATTTACCATACGATTCAGGGGAGAACATTTGATGAGTAAATACTGATTGAAATATTGTAGAAACTTTACCTGGGAAGGGCTGATCACGGCAAGATTTGCTGCGACTCACTAGTAGATCTTGTGAGGGTTGGTTCCTAAAAGAGCTGTTGAGTTTGATATTGTAGAGCTTTAAAAAGATAATCCTGCAAAACAGAAAGGAAGGTCATTTTAATACATTACTTGCAAGTAGTCAGTTTATATATAACTTTAGGATTTATTTATGTAAGGAGTGTTGCATAATTATATATTAAAAGCATTTTTATGTAATAAGTTCACTGATATGTGAGCATTTCTATGAATAAAAATATGTCTTTAATAGCATGCAATAATCATATGAACTTAAAAAAGTGATTATGATAACATGACATAATATGTTACATGATAACATGCAAAAAAACAACAACATGATTTACATGCAAGCGGGACAGTTATCAGCAGTGTAACTGATATGATTACGACAAAATAATCGAGTATCTGATGTCATGTGACAAGTCAGATTAGCTTTTGCACTCTTGCAAACAGAGGAAGGTTATGAGTTGTGGAGAGACATCATGTATCATTGGAACATCAACAGACAGGGTCCAATTTGTAATAATTATAATGAATACAATGCTATTAGTATAAACTTTTCTGACAGTGTATGGGACATCCGACTACTTTCCAAGAAGGTGCGCAACTGATTTACAAATATGGAGATAATATGTACAGGAATTGAGGCACTAGCCATTGACAGGACAAGAAGTAAAAGCTGCATGATTATGTACAAGTATTGTACGAATTTGACAACTTGTTAAATCTTGTGAATTATTAAGACTTTGAGACTATGTTTGTACTGATTGGGCTATGGATTTTGTAAGAAAAGGTTTAAGAAACAACAAATGATTGATAAAATGTTTGATTTAGGCTTAAAACCAACACATACATACCATTGCGAATATTTGCCTTTGTAGCTTTTCATCTCCCGTTTACTTCTCCTCAAACAATAATGAGCTGACTGAGTCCGAAAGGCCCTTTTGGTCTTTTCAGCTAAAAAGAGAGAAAAGAAAATATCATTATATATAATATATCGGATTATTTAATGGAAAAATTACTTATTTACCTTACAAATATTTGTTGTTTCATTATTAGAAATTAAAAGCATGATAAGTGTAGTGATTAATATGAATTTACAACAAATATCACTTTAAAACTACCAATACTGAGGTAAAAGCACGGACAGTTTTGTGGTTACTGTCCTTTTACCACACCTATCACAGTAAAACTAAGGTTACTGTGGTAAAAGCATGGTAAGTGTTGTGGTTACTGTGCATTTACAACAAATATCACATTAAAACTACAAATAATGTGGTAAAAGCATGGTAAGTGTTGTGGTTACTGTGCATTTACAACAAATATCACATTAAAACTACAAATAATGTGGTAAAAGCATGGTAAGTGTTGTGGTTAATATGCATTTACAACGAACATCACATTAAAACTACAAATAATGTGGTAAACGTGTGGTAAGTTTTGTGGTTACTGTCCTTTTACCACACATATCACAGTAAAACTAAGGCTACTGTGGTAAAAGCAAGGTTAGTGTTGTTTTTACTGTGATTCTACAACAAATACCACTTTGGAACTAATTGTACTAACTTACTTTAAACCTAATATGAATATGATTAACTGATAGAAGGTCTAGGCCTGTAGCACGTCGCGTGACAGATAGTGTTTAATCACCCTGTTTTGAATTAGAAAGCAATGAAACGCAAAGCCTCCGTGGAGATGACAGATAATGCAGTGATTGAACATGAGCTAATCGGATTCATTTCGACCATCAGAAAATACATTATATCACGCATTATTAGGACAGTGTATTTTCGACTACTTACCAACATCTGGCACACATGAACTGATGCCAAATATCGCGATGTGTTCGGAAGGAGACTTCTTCAACGCGATTTCCTACTGATAAAATTCGCGTAGTCGTTTATATATTTTTTTTTTTTTAAATCAACAGCAAAACAGTCCAGCTTCCCTGGCAATAAGACCGAAATAATAACATTAAAATAAACACAAATATAAACATGATCAGATATCGTGAATAAATGTCGATTAAACAGCTTTCTCTGCTGCAGCACGCCTGGCAGAAAGAATCGTGCATTACATTACTAAAAAATAAATAGGCTAAATAAAAATGCTGATATTACGAAAATAATGAAATAAACGTGTCAGTATCACGAACCAGTAGATTAATTGACGTGACCATATCACGAACTGCCGTGAGACTGGGCTGTGTGGCACCTCAAAAGCGTGGAAATAATTCCTAATTTATATTAAAATGAGTGTATAGGCCTACGGAGAAGTCTGAACATTACTGGTATTGTCATTTTTATAACCTTTATTTAACCATCTGGAACGGAGAAAAAATGATACCACTTAGCGCCTCTAGTGGACTTTTCACTCGAAAAGTGCAGGGAAACGTACCTGGTAGTACGTATTTCAGGTTTTGCAAAAATGTAGGCAGAGTAACGTATTTCCCATGAGCCTGGGTTGCTAAAACTTCCATTCCTGATTCTAACAAAAAACCTGAATCAATCTTACTTCCTTTTTCTCTAGGATGTAGCCATCAGACGAACTCTAACCTCCTAAAACGTTTGATTTAATATAACTTTGGTAAAAGGAACTTTGAAATTGGACTAACCGTTATATTGTGAAATGATTGATTAAAATATTAACCCCTCACAATGTTTTTGATGATACAGAATATTTTTGCTGATGTTACTAACAAAGGGTAATGAAAGGGGGGACTTGCTTTGACAATGTAACCAAGCGTGATGATGCTAGTCAGCGTGACATGTTAGTCATGATGATTCTGTTTTGAGATGTCTGGGTTTGAAAACTCGTGGTAATGTATTGTGTCTATTCTATAAAAACTGTTGTATTCGTGTTTACTGGTGGGATTCTCAATTGGATTTGTCAGAGATCCACCAGCCTTGCTTCTTCTCGGGAGATTCTCTGATAACTGCTCGAGAACTCTCCTGGCCGTAATTAAAGCATTAACGGACATTTGCTGGAGTCTGTCTGATATTACTGCTGCGCAGCAGGACAGTTTAGGGTATGTTAGAAAACAAGTTAGAATTAATACAATCTAAACTCGGCAGTCGACTGAAGACTCACTGGAGTATAGCCAGAGGTGTCAATTCCAGGGGTCAGAATGTAAAAGTCCTGCCATATGTTTATTCCACCCATTAACTAAGCCAGCTGATTTCTCTAATTAATTCTATCTCCTGGCTGAAAAAATGTGCAAATTAGCAAATCCAGGTGATTGGAACAAAATACTGAGGAGGAATTTTACTTTCTGAACCTGGACTTGACACCTCTGAGTATAGGACTAGACGGATGCTGTAGTCGACTGTAGACTCGCTGGAGTATAGGAATAGACGGATGCTGTAGTCGACTGTAGACTCGCTGAAGTTTAGGTAAAAGGCTGTAGTCGACTGTAGACTCGCTGAAATAATAGGTTTAGGTAAAAGGCTGTAGTCGACTGTAGACTCGGCGAAGTGTAAGTTAGAGTAGTTAGGTTTAGGGAAAAATCTTCAACACACTCTTTCTAATCCAGTTAAAACATAAACAGAAATAACTTTAGTGAAACTAACGTTTTACTTCGTTTCTTTTTTTTTAATAGCAGAAGTTAGAGTGTTGAACTTTCTTCTCCTGCGTCCTATTCTTCTGCAATCCAGAATGGGTGCACTGCTGAAAGATTTGTCTGAGTTGCGTCTTCTACTGTACAGACTTGAATCTGCATTACCTTCAGCCTGAGGCTTATTCATTTCACTTTTGGTGTGAAAGGGCCTCTACATTTTCTTCTTTTTGTTGTTTTTATTTGTTCTTAAACAGAAGTTTAATTTGCAATGAAATACATAAGAAATTGTTTTATACATTATTTATTGTTGTTATGCAAGTTATTTGTAAATACAATAAAATTATTTATTATTTAAATTCATTTTTGTCTTGTCAATTTATTTGTTAATAAAACAAAATAAATTGTTCTTTACATTTTTACTCACAGTACTTTTGTAAAAAAAAACTATTGTAAAATGTAAATTAAGAGTAACTAAAACAGATTGGGGAAAACGTCTCGGTTACATATGGTAACCCTCGTTCCCTGAGGGAGGGAACGGAGACGTAGGTCATGACTGACCAATAGGAATCTTGCTAGAGAGGCCAATCTACTTCGCGTGAAACTAAAACAAGCCAATACACATTGGCGTGCAATCATTTGCAACAGCTGTGCAGCCTCGCAGCGCGGGTATTTAACAAGCAGCTGGTGCGATTGCACACTAGTTTTTTGCTGAGGAGCCAAGCCTGAGAAAGCTGTCCGCCCCGGCGGGCGGCAGCAGATATGGCGACGGGACCTACGTCTCTGTTCCCTCCCTCAGGGAACGAGGGTTACCATATGTAACCGAGACGTTCCCTATCGGTTAGTCACTACAACGTAGGTTATGACTGACCAATAGGAATCCCTACCAAAGCGCCACAGCTGCTGCACCCCATCCAGCGCCCCTGTGCAAGCCTCTACACCTTCTTGCCTGGAAGGGTGCACAGTAAGGTGCAGCAAGCCGACAGAGCCAGGCCCCTCAGTGCTTCTACCCGTCTAGGGTGAGAACACGGAAGGAGACCGGCTCTACATGTAGGCTATAGTATCTAGCGAACGTGTTAGGTGTCGCCCAGCCCGCAGCTCTGCAGATATCTGTTAGCGAGATGCCACGTGCCAGCGCCCAGGAGGATGCAACGCCTCTCGTGGAGTGTGCATGCAACCTGAGCGGGCAGGGCACGTCTTGTGCTTGGTAAGCCAAGGCGATGGCATCCACAATCCAGTGGGCCATTCTTTGCTTGGAGACAGCCTTTCCCTTCTGCCGGCCTCCGTAACAGACAAAGAGCTGGTCTGAGGTCCTGACGCTTTGAGTTCTGTCCACGTACATACGCAGAGCGCGAACGGGACAGAGCAAAGCCAGGGCTGGGTCTGCCTCCTCCAAAGGCAGCGCTTGCAGGTTCACTACCTGGTCTTTGAAGGGAGTGGTAGGAACCTTGGGCACATAGCCAGAATGGGGTCTTAGTACCACGTGGCTTTCACCCGGCCCGAACTCTATTCACGATTCGTCGACCGAAAATGCGTGCAGGTCTCCTACCCCTTGACAGAGGCCAGTGCAACCAGCAGCAAAGTCTTCATGGAAAGAAGCTTTAAGTCTACTGACTGCAGAGGCTTAAAGGGAACATCCTGAAGTGCTCGAAGCACCAGGGAAAGATCCCAAGAGGGTATGGAGGGAGGTGTGCACGCCGGTGTGATAGCCACCCGGTAAGTGCCGTGATGCCACGGCCATCTCGGGGCTCGGCCGTGAAGCCAGTGCTGAAGTGGTCTCATATGAAGCAGGCCGAGCGAGGTGACGCTGCTGCTGCTGCTGCCATATGCCCCAGGAGCCTCTGAAAGAATTTCAGTGGGACCGCTGTACTGCCTTTGAACGTGTTCAAGCAGTTCAGCACCGACTGAGCACGCTGCTCTGTGAGGCGCGCTGTCTGGGCGACTGAATCCAACTCCATACCGAGATAAGAGATCCTCTGCACAGGGGAGAGTTTGCTCTTTTCCCAGTTGACCTGAACACCCAACTGGCTGAGGTGCCTGAGCACTAGGTCCCTGTGTTCGCATAGCTGATCTCGAGAGTGTGCTAGTATGAGCCAGTCGTCGAGATAGTTGAGGATGCGAACGCCCTGTTCTCTCATGGGAACAAGGGCCCCCTCCGTGACTTTCGTGAAGACACGGGGGACAGGGACAGCCCGAAGGGTAGGACCTGGTACTGATATGCTCGACCCTCGAACGCAAAGCGCAGGAATGGTCTGTGTCGAGGAAGAATCGAGACATGAAAGTACGTGTCCTTCAGGTCGATCGCCGCAAACCAATCTTGGGGACGGATGCATTCGAAAATGCGTCTCTGCGTGAGCATTTTGAACGGTAGCTTGTAGAGGCTCCGATTCAAAACTCGCAGATCCAAGATCGGTCATAACCCACCACCTTTCTTGGGTACAATGAAGTAGGGACTGTAGTGCCCTGACCTCATATCGGCTGGAGGGACCGGCTCTATCGCATCCTTCGCCAGTAGGACTGCGATCTCCGCACGCAAGACATGGGCATCGGCTGCTCTCACTGTAGTCGGGTGGATGGCCCGAAACTTGGGGGGACGCTGGGCGAACTGAATCGCATAGCCGAGCCTGATGGTTCGAATGAGCCAGCGAGACGGACTGGGGAGCACTAACCAGGCTCGCAGAGACCTTACAAGCGTGACCAAAGGGACCGTAGGCGTACCCGGAGTGGGGCAGCGAGGTGGAACACAGGGACACGGCTCGGGAGGCTCTCTCTGGGAGGCGGCCCTTGGCGGGGTCTGAGTGTGCTGTTTAGCACTTACCTGGTTCCAAGGGGCAGGAGGTGCGGGAGGCGGCTCTGTGGCGTTCTCGGACCGTACACAGCTGCCGGCTGGCGAAAGAAGAGGCGGATGAGAGTGGTGAGGATTCCAACCCCCCACTGCTCTCCGCGTATTCTTCGGACTCAGAGATGATAGAAACTGCTCTTTTATTGAAAATTTGGGTACCGCTGGTTTTAAGGCCAGCGGCGGAACACAAACAAAATGAAACAAAAGATTTACCACCCGGCCCTCTTCCGGGGGAGGGAGCGATGCAGTTATCGTCTTCAGGAGAGCAGTCCCTTCCATCTCTGGGTCGCCCGTCCTAGGGCCGCTTACCCTTGGCTTTGCCGCCCCTCTTGGCGCCCTGCCTGCGACTGGCTCCACGGCGCCGTTTAGATGGAGGCTGCTGCTGCGGCGCGGGAGCAGGGGCAGACGCAGGTGGACGCCCACGGCGACGAGCATACCGAGGAGTTCTCGACCGCGTCGCCGAAGAGGTTTTCGAGGTTTTCGTCGCCGAAGAGGCCGGTTTTCTATAGGCAACAACGCCCATTAGTCAAAAGTCTTGGGGACACATATTTAGTATGTGTTTTGTGGCCTTATTTCAGACACTTTAAGTTTTAGTTTTTTCAATAACCATGCATAAACAATATTCTCTCAAAAATGCGAACGTGTACATACATTTTGCTCACATATTATGGTAGCCCTGTTTGTGCTAAATATAGTGTAATTACACCTTTGCTATTAATATCTTTATAAGTAACTGAAAAAAGCATAAATGTCAGGGCATGTCAAAACATCTCAAGGACCCCAAAAACACCTTGGACCCCAAGACTTAAGAGACTTAAGAGACTTACTTAAGAGAGGTAATCACTAAGAAAAGCCATCTTGAATGTGAGGTCCTTGGGCGAAGCCAACTAAAGGGGTTCAAAGGGAGCCAGGGATAGCCCTTCGAGAAAGACCGCCAGGTCCCAGGAAGGAACTCTGGACCTGATTGTCGGTCTCTTTCTCCGTGTACCACAGAGAAAAAGTATGACCAGTTGGTCCCTCCCCAAAGGCCCATTGCTTAGTGGTGCATGAAAAGCCGCAATGGCAGCCACATACACCTTATGTGTGGACGGGGAGAGACCTGCAGATAAACGATCTTGGAGAAACTCCAGAACTGAAGCCACCGGGCAGTTAACTGGATCTAACTCATGTTCTCTACACCAAGTGGAAAAGACATTCCACTTGAGGCCATATAATCTCCTAGTGGACGGAACCCTAGAGCTAAGTATGGTTTCAACCACCCCGGCTGATAGATCAGCATTTAGGTACTGGACCCCCCAGGGGCCAGACCCACATTTTCCACAACTCCGGGCGAAGGTGGAATATTGTGCCCTCTGCCTGAGACAACAGATCCCTCCTCAGAGGAATCTGCCATGGCGGAGCTATCAAGAGTGATATGTCTGAAAACCATACTCGGGCCGGCCACAATGGGGCTACCAGAAGTAGACTGATGTCCTCCTGACGGACCCTCTCCAGGACTCCCGGAAGCAGAGCGATCGGGGTAAAGGATACAGGCGTAGGCTCGGCCAGGCCTGTACCATGGCATCCATCCAGCGGGGCTGGATGTGTGAGGGAAAACCAAAGTGGACAGTGGGACGTCTCTCGAGACGCAAACAGATCCTCTTCCATTGGTCCAAACCTCTCCCATATCAACTTTACCACATGTACAACATATGGAATGTCACTGGGGTGGCTCCTGCCTATGACAGGGGGGAGACTCAACCGGACAGTGACGGCAGAGCAGGCTTCTTCCGAGGGACGACATGGGCCAGCCGCAGGGAGCCGTACCGTGGAAGAATACACATATGGGATCACCGCAGGGATCGCAACATATGGACCCAGCCTAACACAGGTTCCACACTGCTTACGAGTGGTAGGCCTAACACCAGACGTTCCGCCATGTCCGATGACGGAGGGGTGTGGAGGAACTCAACAGGGTTCGGTTAAAGGGAACTCAACTGGAGCAGAAACGTATACGTGCATACAGTCCATAGGAGGGGAATGGCGCAGCAACACTACACTTCGAACTGGACTCAAGGTGAAACTGGCTTCACGAGAAGGGAGCCCACGGGAAGCAGGGTTCGACTATAGGTGTCGCCCAGCCCCCAAATCTAGAAAATCTGTCAGCAAAGCACTCTGTGTCAATGCCTAGGCGGGAGCACACACTCACTTAAGAGGAGCTTAAGTGAGTGTGTGGACTAAGTGGACATTTCTATCTCAGGATTTTCACCAAGATGAAGGCAGCCACCATTCAGTGAGCCAACCTCGCTTGGAAACAGCCTTCCCTCTCTGCTGATTTCCTTAACAGACAAGAGCTGGTCTGAGGTCTAAGGCGTGCGTTCTGTGCACATATAACTGCAATGAAGCGGACGGACAGAGAAAACCAGGGCTGGGTCTGCCTCCTCCGGGGCAGCGCTTGCAGGCTCACTACTTGGTCCCATTAAGGGAGAGGTAGGAACCTTGGGCACATATCCAGGCCGGGGTCTCAGCTCGTGAGAGATAGCCGGCCCGAATTCCAGACACAACTAGTTGACCGAAAGCAAGCAAGTCCCTACCCTCTAGTAGAGACCATGCGAGCAGGAGAACTGTTTAAAAACAGAATTTTTAACTCTCTGCCTGCAGTGGCTCAGGGGTGGTCTCTGCAGTGCAGTTGCACCAGAGATACGGCCCAAGAGGATAAAGAGGGGCGCAAGGATATTCCCTTGCTCCCTGAGGAACCTGACGACCAGGACGTGCTTCCCATGCTTCCTGCATGTTACTTCCTCTGGTGGAGCATAGTTCTCCAGACAAGTTGTTTTCTCCAATTTGTTTTATTTTAGATTGTCTATTATTTACCAACATTAATTACACCATTGAACTATTATTTTCTCTTGTTTATTTAAATCCTTAGACATTGTGTTATATTTCTGTTCTAATTTGTTCTTTTCATTTTTGTTCTAATTAAATAAGCTTGCAATGCAACCCGTTTCTTTGTATATCTAATCCTCTTTATGTTACAGTCAGGAAAGAGCTGGCCGTGACAACCTGAATTAGTGCCAAATATTAGCCGGAACTCTAAAATCGAAGTTAGTGTGCCCTATGCTCCACTCAAAACTGGACGTTAGTCCGTTACTGATCTGAGTAAAACTTGCGGTAACAATGGATACAACGTAATCTACTAAAGTTAATAATTTCAGAGTAAGTCACTATAAATCAAAATGTAACAATGTATTATGTCAGGTAAATGTATCATGGCAATTACATAATCAGTTCAAAGATAATCAATACAACAACATCAAATGCTCAGATATAAAGAGTAAAAGATATACCTGACATCAGAAAATACATAATGTTTTATGGACCGATCTCATTACAAATTGCCCAGAGCCTCTTGTGAAATTTCTTTAAGTACTCAGCCCGAGACAGAAACTTCTTTCACATGGAAACATTTGCTAACAATGGGAAAGTTTACACCTTTTGAGAGCAGGATGCCATTTGCCTGGAAGACAAGATATCTATAAACTCTTAAAAACCTTATTACCTTTTGGTTTACTTCTGTGGGGATGAGACCTTTGTACCAGTTGCACTGAGATATTTCAGATGATACCAAACATGTATGATAATAATAATAATCATTCGTTACATTTATATAGCGCTTTTCTGGGTCCTCAAATCGCTTCACATATGGAAGGGGGAATCTCCTCAACCACCACCTGGATGATGCGACGGCGGCCATAGTGCGCCAGAACGCCCACCACACACCAGCTGGTCGAGAGGAGACAGTGATGAAGGCAATCATGACATGAGGATGATTAGGAGGCCATGATGGACAGAGGCCAAGGGGCAAATTTGGCCAGGATGCCGGGTTACACCCCTATGAAGAATGTGATAATTCTTCACATTAAACCATATAGATTTTTGGGTGAATTTCAGGTGATCTCAGCATGAGAGAGAGACGAGACGAGATGGGGAAGGGAGAGAATTGCAAATTGGGAGGTGGTCAACTCGTTTGATCGTGTCTCGAATGGGGATGTTAATATAGCAAGAGAGTTCAGATGTTAATTTCCTTTGTTTTCTCAGAGAGTTGCCCTCTCTTCCAGTTCTTCCAGTTTTTCCAGTCTTACAATATCTAATCTCAACAGCAACAAGAACATCCAAGCCTGCTCCATGAAGGGTTACTTAAGCATAATCAAAATTTTCGACTTATTTTAAGTTTTATTTTCTAAAACTTATTTTCGGTTTGCCCTCCTCAGAAATAGCGAATTCACTGACATCTCTGCTCATCAAAGGCATCCAAAAAACTTAACCCACCCGCCTAGATGCCAGACAACCCATAACTTTAGACATACACACTGTAGCTGTGTCCCAATGTGAAGGCTGCATCCTTCGAAGGACCCAGCCTACCCAGCCTTCGAAGGATGCTCCGAGTCTAGCCTTTGTAGGACTTGTAATTGCGCCACCAGGTGTTCTCCATTATGCTGTCGCCTAGCTACTCTGTGACAGGAGAGGTGCCATCCAACACAGCATTTCTTGTTAAAATGGAGCAAGAATTTGTCATTTTTATTTTTATCTTTTATGTTTTACTGGCGGAGATGGTGGGGATGTTTCATCCCCGGCACCGCCGGATTATGTATCTCTGGCTTGGTCAAGACCGTGGCCAGGTAAGGTAATCTGGGGCAGTCATGGCCTAATGGTAGCAGAGTTGGACTGGTGACCCAAAGGTTGATGGTTCAATTCCAGTACCGGCAGGAATATGACTGAGGTGTCCTTGAGCAAGGCACCTAAACCCCAATCGCTCCCCGGGCGCCACTCAAGGCTGCCCGCTGCTCCGGGTGTGTGTATCCACGTTTGCAGTGTGTGTGTGTTCACTACTCACTACTCTGCTCCTAATGTGTGTGCACTTACTTGGATGGGTTAAATGCAGAGGTCAAATTCCAAGTATGGATTACCATACTTGGCCATCACGTGTCACTTTCACTTTCACTTTCATCTGGTTTGCTGCATCCAAATTCAGAAGTTGCATCCTTAATTGCAGGAGAACACTTTAAAATGTACATAATTATAGGGTGTACTTGAGTAATGTAATGATACTTATGAAAATACACATAAAAAAGTTGAAATGTTTACTTATAGGCTACCTTACGAAGATACAATTTTTACGGAGTTTATTCTCTTGATCATGGTGATCATATTTAGGCATGTTTCCAGCGTGTTTTGTTTTAACGCAGGTGAAGCATAAAACACAAAAAAAATAAAAATAAAGTGAAATATAGCTCTCTTTTTTTTTAAACAATCCTGCAACGGTACTCCCGGTCGCCTTCGGGTGCAGCCTTTGATATGGGACGCATCTGTAGTTAGCAACAATTTCTTATTAATGTGAAAATAAATTGCGCTCGTTTCATTTGCAAAATAAGCCGCGGTTGACAGTAAGCAAGTACATTCGTTAAGTATTCACTATAAATGTGAAGTAATGAGGGTTTTTTCTCTCACACAGGACAGCAACACTACAAAAGCATGGTCTTTTACAATATGATGCACTGTTGTATAGTAAACTACTCAACAGTAAAGTACTTTAAATATAACAACCTTCAACATATTCATAATTAAAATGCAACATACACATAGTGCAGCAGTAATATTAATGCAACAACATCATATCTAAAAACCCTGACAAGGAGGGTTTTTTATGCCGAATACATAACTTTACTTTTACTCTTGATATCTTAAGTACATTAACCCTTTAGGCGCCAGAGGTTTTTTCCTAAAACGTTCGATTTTGACATCTTAATTCTCAAAAGGCTATATCTTAAAAACGATAAAAGATAGAGACTTTCTGTAAATTAGAGAAATATTAAGGATGACCCAAAGTTTATGTAGGGATTGAACTTTCTCATCTAATTTGCATATTATGACGTCATATGGTGGTGGCCATCTTGGATTATAGAATTTTCATGAAAAGTCACATATTTTAATGATAAAATGCAGCACTTCTTTCCCCCCAAAATGTCCCTCACCTTCCGTATGCTATATTGCACAATACTGAATGCTCATGTAAATAGTAAGTAGTAAATAAACAGTGCAAATCATTACTAATAAATGGTAGAAACAAACCGAATGCATGGTTGGCCTTTTGCTGTAGAGATTTTCCATTTACTACATACAGTGGGCACTCTGATTCCATGTATGGGGCACATATATATTATTCATATGACTCACAAACACAAGTAGACAAGACCTGTTTAGTTCAAAAGCTCAATCGCCACGGCAAGGCACAGATCATGAGTGAGATGACGAGACAAGACGAGAGACAGACGAGACAAGACGAGAGTATTTGACTAACAATGTTAGTATATTTTTTTTTTTTTTGGTTTTTGTTGATGTTTTTATTTTTTTTGCTGACAAAGACACACATCACAAGGACATGAACACACAAAAAAGAACACATACTGTATTGTTCACTACTCAATGGTCAGGGAAATAGATAGTAAATCAACAGTGTAAATCATTACAAATAAATGGCAGACAAAAAAAAAAGATTTTATGTAGCAGGCCTTTTGATGTAGAGATAATGACTCCCTATCCATCCAGGTGACATTTCTTGTAGTGTTTCATGGTGTGGTACCTCTCATTGCAAGGCACAACACAAAGACCCACCCCACACTGCATGCACATGTATTTTGTCTGACGGCGGCCTTTAGGGCGGGTCCGATCAGAACAAACTACACAATCTGGGTAACCATCAGCCTGGCAGATAAAGTGCCGCTTAGTGAGTCTCTGTGGCAAGTCTCCTAGTAAGGACGACTTTCGGCCTTTGTTGCTCTATTTCCTAGTGAAGCCTTCCAGGAAAGCAGTGATGACATCCTGCACGAAAACTTTCAGGGGCTTGTGAGCAGTAGCAGTGCAGCGGCATTAAATGATGTGGGCATTCAACATGCTTACACTGAGAATGGCATTGAAAATTCTGTTGTACCATTTCCTTGACCAATTGCGAAAGAGGTAGGTCTTCATTCTCTGGTCTGCTGTGTCGACACCGCCCATGAACGAATTGTAGTCATCAACACAAACAGGCCTATTTATCTCCCTATAGCCACTATCAGTGTGTTTGGTCCTGATGCGCTTTCTGACACGTTTTGGAATGCAGTGTAGAGAGCATTGGGAGGCGCTTTGTATCATGCCACGCACAAGCTAGCATTTTCCCCTTCCTCATGAAGACTGGGTCATCTCCCTTGCTCAACGGTAACTGTTCACTAGTGAGGCGTTTTGGCATCCCCTTCCTCATACTGCTGACAGTCCCACACAAACCCGAATCATTGCTTGCCAGCTCATCTGCTATGGCTGGCGAGGTGTAATAGCTGTCCATGTACACCTCATGCCCTTTCCCTGTATACAGGGCCATCAGCTCACGGACAATAAGGTGTGTAGCACCGAAATCGCTTGCATTAGGCCTACTTTGTCCAGTGTGCATAGACCACTGTAGCACATAGCCTGACTTGGCTTCACTCAGAACAAATACTTTGTAGCCATATTTGTCTGGTTTGTTTGGGTTGTACATTTTTAGTGTTGATTTCCGTTTGAACGCAATGGTCATTTCATCCAATGACACTTGCTTAGATGGACCATAAATTTCTGAAAACCAGGGGATGACCAAATTGATGATTAGGTGGATTTTGAATAGTCTTGTTTTTGTCATAAGTGTTTTGTCAGATTTTGTCATACCCTGGCTGACCCCTGTCAACACACTCATTATTGGTGAAGTGAAGGAAAGACAAAATCATCTCAAATCTATTCCTGGACATCACCTTGCCAAATCCAGGTGTTGCTGTTGGCCAATATTCAGCCCAATAATCCTCCAACTCTGACTTCTCTATCAGACCCATACTCAAATGCAGAGAAAAGAAGATTTCACTAACAGTTACGTCAGACCATTGATGAAATCTGGAGTGTGAATGGAGTTGATGGGAGGCTAAAAACTGATGGTCGTAGCGATTTGTCTCATTTACAAGTAAATTCCAGAAATCATCAGAGAGAAAGAGTGATAGAAAATCTAGGGGCGAATTGGCATTGGAGAGTTCTCTTTCCCCCAGATATCCATTTGGCTGATCAAAGGGCGTGATCCAACTTTGGTACTCATCCTCATTGGCCAAGTACTCAAAGCCGGCATTCCCATCCGCTTGCGATAGACTATGCATAATAGCCCCTCTGCCCTGTGTCACACCGCCTCTGCTCCTGCTACGAGCAGCGTGGCCAGATCTGCCTTGCGCGCGCGCTTGAGTGTGCACAGCTCGGACTACTGTCATTGTCATTTCGACTCCCCACCCTGCCTCCACGTTGCCCCCTAACTGTCCTATGGATACTTCGACCTCGTCTAACATACCCAGTGGCATTAGACAAAGTCTCCACCACAATACTGTCGCCGCGATTGCGGAGAGGCACACGGTCAGAAGACAAATCTACATGGCTAGCGCAGTAAAAATCTCCCGCCTCATTTCCCACAACACTAACACGCCTGCTAACTTCACGATGAACACTCCGACCCCGGGAAACATTGTTCCCACCACTGACATTGGGCAAAGGTTCATCTAAATTGGGCAAAGGATTCACCGTTTGTGCTTGGTGGAGGGCTATAGTTTCACTTTCAGAATCACCGTCATCTTCTGAAGGCAAATATTCCCCTTCATGATTTCCATTACACGAGAGTAGATGTTAAAACTTCATGCTGATTTGTACTCGGCTTTCGCCAAGATAAGCACCAACTAAGACGTAGCTTTACAGTAACCTATGCTTCTCCATCCATTTACGCTTCTTTCCATCTGGTGACGTGAATCTCCTTCTGTCTGGTGTTAATAGTGTATTTGCGCGTCAGCACACACAACGGCTGCAACCACAGTGCGGCCCCCTCATAACAACCCTCTGGATTGAGCGGAGTAGGGAACATCTCTAGGGTCTTCAAGTGGGCACCTTCCGTCCTCAGTGTTTCGTCGACTAGCCCACGACACCTCAAGAGGGCTCGACAGTGACTCTGGCATCCCAGAGTCACCCCCCTCCGTCCCCCACTCAACTCAGCCCAGCTTACTGACCTCTACTTCCCTCTTGCTGCTGAGACCCAACCACAATCTCACAATCTCTCCGCAACCCAACCATACGAGGCAACCCGTTTGACTAAGGCTGTCGAGCCCCACTGGTGCGTTAATATGCAGTTTCAGTGGCAACGGTTCCGTATGACATACCACCTACCGCAAAACACAATATCTGCCCAACCACCCGTCATTAACGCAATATACACAGGAACGTAATGACTGTAAATACTATACAACCTCTACAAATAAACCAACAGTGCTGCTGAGACCTAACCACAATCTCACAATCTCTCCGCAACCCAACCATACGCGCCAACCCGTTTGACTAAGGCTGTCGAGCCCCACTGGTGCGTTAATATGCAGTTTCAGTGGCAACGGTTCCGTATGGCATACCACCTACCGCAAATCACAATATCTGCCCAACCACCCGTCATTCACGCAATATACAGAGGAACGTAATGACTGTAAATACTATACAACCTCTACAAATAAACCAACAGTGCTGCTGAGACCTAACCACAATCTCACAATCTCTCCGCAACCCAACCATACGCGCCAACCCGTTTGACTAAGGCGGTCGAGCCCCACTGGTGCGTTAATATGCAGTTTCAGTGGCAACGGTTCCGTATGGCATACCACCTACCGCAAATCACAATATCTGCCCAACCACCCGTCATTCACGCAATATACAGAGGAACGTAATGACTGTAAATACTATACAGCCTCTACAAATAAACCAACAGTGCTGCTGAGACCTAACCAGAATCTCACAATCTCTCCGCAACCCAACCATACGCGTCAACCCGTTTGACTAAGGCTGTCGAGCCCGACTGGTGCGTTAATATGCAGTTTCAGTGGCAACGGTTCCGTATGGCATACCACCTACCGCAAAACACAATATCTGCCCAACTTCCCGTCATTCACGCAATATACACAGGAACGTAATGACTGTAAATACTATACAACCTATACAAATAAACCAACACCCTTCAAGTTTTCAAGAATGCTACGAAACCGTAGCATGGCGGCCTGTACTCAGCCAGCTAGAATCTTTCCGTCTCAACCACAGCCAGTTGCTGCTCCTTTCTGCTGCTTCAGATAAGTTCTTTACTGTGCGACGCAACTCTTGACCACTGAATCCGACGTCTCTGAGGAACCGGGTTGTAGAGTGTGCCACAAAACCTCGACAACCCCCTTCCACTGGATAAACCTGGACTCTCCATCCTCGCTGTTCTGCTTCAGTGGCCAGATGAGCATACCGCAATTTCTTCCTCTCATATGCCTCATCTACCGCATCCTCCCATGGCACTGTTAACTCTATCAGTTGAACAATGCGTGCTGATCCAGACCACAAAACAATATCTGGTCGTAGGTTAGTGGTGGCAATCTCAGGTAGAAAAATAAGCCGTTGATCAAGATCAGCCAGCATCTTCCAGTCCCTAGCAGCTTCCAGTTGTCCTGGGCGAGAATTGGTGTTAGCACCTTTTCTTGGTGGTTGCTCGCCTGGGCGGAGGAATATTGATCCTCTCCTACCCAGAGGTTTAGGTTCTGCGGTGATGGGAGAACATCATATGTTGACCTAATAAGGAAACTGATACTACTCTCTTCCATTGACCTAAGGTCTTGCCAGCCCATTTTTCGTTGTTCCACACTCTCCCATCTCATCCACTCTCCCTGCTTGGCCTGGGAAATGGCCTTTATACATCTCATCCTCTCCTCCTGCTTTCGCACCTCGTTGACTACCAGCTTCCTCCTTTGAGCTGGGCCTGCCTTGTGCCATTTAGGAGGAGCTAAACTGAGCCCAAAACCCCCTCTTCCATGCTGTACCTGTCCCAGGATATCCCCAATTTGAAGGTCAGCCTTTGCCTCTACTACAGATTTCTTTGCTGACCACTTTCTACCAGTTTTTACCACAGGGGCTGCCTCCCTTACACATTTGTCGCGTGACTCTGCTAAAGTCATTTCCAGTCTGACCTTGGCACACTTAAACTCCTCGGTTAAAGCAGAGACTGGGAGCTGCAATACTCCTTTACTATAAAGTCCCACTCTGCTGAGGCAGCGTGGAACTCCCAACCATTTCCTGATGTATGAACTTATCAACGCTTCCAGCTTATCCACTGTTGTCAAAGAAACCTCGTACACAGTCAGTGGCCACAGCAACCTTGGCAGTAGACCAAACTGAAAGCACCAGAGTTTTAGTTTGCCTGGTAGAGCACAGCTGTTTATGCTCTTCAACCCTTCCACTGCTTGTCGTCTAACTTCTCCCACTCGAACTGTGTCCTTTAGATCCCCATCGTACCATCTCCCTAGACTCTTCACTGGCTTCTGAGAAACTGTTGGTATTGCCTCACCATTAATGAAGAATATTTTATCTACTACCTTGCCTTTAACTATTGAGATGCTCCTTGATTTAGAGGGCTTAAATTGCATTCGTGCCCATTCAATATTATCTGTTAACTTCCCCAATAACCGATTAGTGCAGGCTACCGTTGTAGTCATGGTTGTCATGTCATCCATGTATGCTCTGATTGGTGGTAGTCGCATCCCAGAAGCCAAGCGCTCTCCTCCTACTACCCATTTTGATGCCCTAATGATTACTTCCATTGCCATGGTAAAAGCCAGTGGAGAAATGGTGCATCCTGCCATTATTCCAACCTCTAAGCATTGCCATGTAGTGCTGAATTCTGGAGTTGAGAAACTAAATTGCAAATCTCCAAAATAGGCTTTCACTAAATTTGTTATCGACATCGGTACCCTGAAAAAATCAAATGATGCCCAAAGAAGCTCATGTGGCACTGAACCATATGCATTAGCCAAATCCAGGAATGTCACGTGGATCTCCTTCCTCTCCTTTTTAGCTGATTGTATTCGTTGCCAGATAACACTGATATGTTCTAAGCATCCTTAGAATCCTGGAATGCCCGCTTTTTGAACTGAATGTGTCAATGAAGCCATTCTTTAATAGGTAGGTTGACAATCTCTGAGCAATAATGCTGAAGAAAATTTTGCCTTCGACGTTTAATAGTGAAATAGGGCGAAACTGACTGATGCTTGTAGCATCTTTTTCTCTGGGTATAAAGACTCCCCCTGCTCGGCGCCATGATCTAGGTACAACCTGCTTTTCCCAAGCCACTTCTATCAATTTCCACAGAATCCTTAGAACTCCTGAAGCACTCTTGTACACTCTGTACGGAACTCCATTAGGCCCTGGAGATGATGAAGCCCTTGTCTTTCTCACAACCTGCTCTATCTCTTTCCACTTAGGTGCACAGACCTCCATTTGGTATTCTGGTGGATTGACAGGTGGGATGTCTGACGGAATTGACATAGGCTCATGCCTTTTTGCATCTGTATGCGTTTCCTCCAAATATCTCTCTAGCTCAACCCTAGATGCTTTTAAAGTGCCATTCTTCTCACTGGTGAATAACTTTATGAATTTGAATGGATCTTTATAGAAATTAGCCCTCGCACGTTCCTTCTTTTTGTAGTGTTTCCGTAGGCGCTCAGCTCTGCGTAATGTTGCAAGCTTATCTTTTATGGCCCTTTGTAAGAGATTGAGTCCCTCCTTCTGACTTTGTTCCGCTCTTTTCCATTGCTTCCTCAGCTGTCTCCTTTCTCTAACTAACCCTTCAATTTTCTGCTGCCGTCTAGACAATCCAGGAGTAGTTTGTACTTTTTCCTTCCTTTTTTCCACACCAAACCTCTCACTTCCATATGCGTAAATGATGTCCCCAAATTTATCCAGCTTCTTTTCAACTGTACCAGTTAATCTTTCCAATGCAAAGCATAGATCTGTGTTTACCGTGTCCCATGCAGTTTTCTCACTAGCTCTTGGCCATCTAACTCCAGGCCTATGCCCGTTGAGGTTCTTTTCTCTCTTATGCTGGTTAGTCTGACCGGGTTCACAAGAATCAATGTGTTCATCACTAACTGTGCAAACCCTCATCTCCTCTATGACAGGGGTGCTGATATCCTGCAAACTGTGGTTTGCTTCCTGTCGCTGGATTTCATTCGACTGACTTGACTGACTCCGTAAGAAGTACTGATCAATGCGAGGCCCTTGTCCCTTCTCCCTCAAGCATTTCATTTTCCCTTGATGAATCTTCAAACCCCTGACCGTTGTCGCCTTGCTCCAGCCACAGACACAAGCTTGGAGTTGAATGGCTTTGCTAACTGCCGAACCTGAACTAGTCTTTTGTGAAGTACTCTCCATACTCATATCCGTTTCCATTCCAAAGTCGTTAACCATGTTGTCCACCATTGAGTCATCTTCCGCCCCTGCTCTCGCAGACTCTAGGGGTATTTTCCTCTTTAATTTTTTAGAAGCCTTGGGCGGGTGTCTCCAGCATCCTGTAAATACAGAGCTGGATACTGCCGACAAGGGTAGCTAACCCTTACCAGCCCCATTGGGGTCTCTTTCCTCCTGTCAGCTGTCTCTCCAGGCTGTCACAAGGTCTTTCCCTTGTTGCCAGCAGCACTATTCACCGCAGTCACTGGACGTATCCAGATCTTCATGATTTCCATTACACGAGAGTAGATGTTAAAACTTCATGCTGATTTGTACTCGGCTTTCGCCAAGATAAGCACCAACTAAGACGTAGCTTTACAGTAACCTATGCTTCTCCATCCATTTACGCTTCTTTCCATCTGTGACGTGAATCTCCTTCTGTCTGGTGTTAATAGTGTATTTGCGCGTCAGCACACACAACGGCTGCAACCACAGTGCGGTCCCCCCATAACAACCCTCTGGATAGAGCAGAGTAGGGAACATCTCTAGGGTCTTCAAGTGAGCACCTTCCGTCCTCAGTGTTTCGTCGACTAGCCCACGACACCTCAAGAGGGCTCGACAGTGACTCTGGCGTCCCAGAGTCACCCCCCTCCGTCCCCCACTCAACTCAGCCCAGCTTACTGACCTCTACTTCCCTCTTGCTGCTGAGACCCAACCACAATCTCACAATCTCTCCGCAACCCAACCATACGAGCCAACCCGTTTGACTAAGGCTGTCGAGCCCCACTGGTGCGTTAATATGCAGTTTCAGTGGCAACGGTTCCGTATGGCATACCACCTACCGCAAAACACAATATCTGCCCAACCACCCGTCATTCACGCAATATACACAGGAACGTAATGACTGTAAATACTATACAACCTCTACAAATAAACCAAATGTGCTGCTGAGACCTAACCACAATCTCACAATCTCTCCGCAACCCAACCATACGCGCCAACCCGTTTGACTAAGGCTGTCGAGCCCCACTGGTGCGTTCAGAATCAGGGTCCGCGAATAAAAGACCCAACCCATCATTGCGGGTAAGCTTTATTGATGCCATTAGATAATAATAATTATAATAATTATAATTATAATTATAATAATAATAATAATAATAATAATCTAATGCAAATACTCGCTGACTTTGACAATATTGCTCTGATAAAATGTCTCACTCTCACACCAGCTCCGCTTTTGTTCGCACTGATTCAATGCACTCTAGCTCGAAGATTTTGTATAGAAGCATGACGTTTTTTTGAGTCAGGGATGAAGTATGACATGTCTGCCATCTAGTGCAGGGGAGGTCGAACGAAATTTTACACCCTATTTGACAAAATCGGCCGTTTTATTCAGTGCCGCATGTTGTCGAGTAAACTCGACAGTGGCGCCTAGAGGGTTAAGTACAATTATGCAAGATAACATTTGTACATGAGTAAGCTTTTAAATATAACTAGTAAAATTTCCCCAATGTGCCATTAATACTTACTAAAAGTAGTTTAGTACTAAAGTATCACAATATATCTTGCAACAATTACTTTGTCATAACTGTAAACAATTTCTCTTTTCTTTGTTTCCCTAAATCAGACCAGACCCCTGTACTGCAGGATAAACCTGAGCGTGTCAGTGCTGGACAGATTTTTTAACGACTGTGACACACGACCTGATTTTCGGCTGAGCAGGGAGGCCCTGAGAGTGCTGCTGGACCTGTTGAGAAGTGAACGGCAACACAGATGGGGTTCCACAATAGAGATCCTGGTATTTCTTTTCTGGCTGGCGTGTGGTACATCATACAGGGTTGTCTCCGGAGTGTTTGACATGCCTCGTTCCACTGTCCACCGCATTGTCAACCGAGTCACTGAGGAGGTTGTGGCCATTCGCCACCAAGTTATTCACTTCCCCAACACCCCAGAAGACCTGGAGGCAGTTTGCCGTGGGTTTGCAGGGCTGGCCAGACACAGAGCTTTCTTGAAAGCTGCAGGAGCAATCGACGGCTCCCATGTCCGGATCAAGCCTCCAAGCAGCCCCGAAGGTCAATGCTACAGGAACAGGAAACAGTTACCGTCCATCATTCTCAAGGCTGTTTGTGACCATCAGGGCCGCTTCATTGACACCTACGTGGGCTGCCCTGGGTCAGTGCATGACCGTGTACAGGAAGTCAGTGTACCCTCCTCCAGGGCACTTCATCCTAGCAGACGGAGGGTACCCATGTCTCCAACACCCACTCCCCCTCATCACTCCCTACAAGAGGCCAGTACGAGGTGTGGAAGCCCAGTGCTTTAATCTCCATCATTCCAGGGCATGCTCCATTATAGAGCATGCTTTTGGGATGATGAAGACCAGGTTCAGGGCCATCTTCCTGAAAGCGCTGGAGGTGCACCACACCTTTGTACCTCATGTAAGTGAATTGAAAATACATTTGCAAAAAACATAAAAATAATTAACTTTTTTCCAGACCATATCATTTTTTGTTTTGTTTTTTTCATTTCAGGTCATCACAGCCTGTGCCATCCTCCACAACATCTGCCTTGGATTTGGTGACATCATGGCCCCGGAGGATGAGCGTGAGTGAGGAGGATGATGCAGAGGATGAGGGGGAGCATGTTTTGGAGACAGTCAGTAGTGCTCCCTGGCATGACCAGCTGTCTGCAAAGGTGTCTGCCCTGGAGGAGGTTCCCATTGACCATGATTATTTATAACAGGCAAGTCAGAGAACTGTAAAGCTATAATGGCAAGACCAAAAATGAATGTCCATAGGATGGGTTTACATGTTGAAATATTTAGCGCTTTGATTTGAGGATGCGAGTTAATTTATTTTATTCTTCCCTCTTTTTGAAATGATCTCAGTGAGATGGCAGCCGTCGATTGAGTCAGCCCTGGAAACCTGTTGTTAGACAATCCAGTGGACAGTGGAAATTATGAAGTCCAACACTGTGGAGACCAACCTAGATGATGTCCCACCGGCAGAAGGGCCTTACCAGGGTCTCTATTGTGGAGCTCACCCAGGTCCAGCAGCACCACCAGGGTATCCCTGCTCATCTGAATTCTTGTTTTATGTACTGTTAATTTTAATTTTGTTGTCATATGATATATGTTATGTTGTAAATAGTTTTAAAGCATTATTTATCTTTATAATTATTTATTTTTTCAAAATTGCACCTCTCAAAACAATAAGCAATGTCCAGAACTATTCCTTTTTTATTTCATATCCCAACACATCAAGTTAAAAATAAACAATGCACAGAAATGGAGAATAAATAAAATACCTCATTTAATTTAACTTAGATTACAAAAATAAACTGTACAGAACTTAGTTTCCTCTTTTACAAAAAAAAAAAAAAAACAATACAAAAAACCCTGGTTCCCTGAGAGGGAACGAGACGCTGCGTTGAGACGCGGTGAGAACGCTCTGCGTGATTGCGTCGTGAAGCACGTGTATAATCAGTCCAATGGAAGAGTGAGATGTTATAGGCGGGTGACATCATAGACCAGGAAGCTATAAAGCACACCTGAAAACAGACCGCGACAGCTTCTGAAAAAGCCTGAAGCAAGTCGATCAGGGCATGCAGGAAGTATGGCAGGAGAATGCAGCGTCTCGTTCCCTCTCAGGGAACCAGGGTTACATACGTAACCTGAGACGTTCCCTTTCAAGGGAACTCGAGCTGCATTGAGATGCGGTGGGAACCCTATACCCACTACGCCATAAAGACAAATGCCCGTTCTGAGTGAAGTCCTTGCGCACACTAAGAAGCAAGCAACCTAGCCCCAGGAGTGGAGAGGTGTAAGTCATAAAATCTGACAATGTATGTGGTGAGGTCCAGCCTGCCGCATTACAAATGTCCTGAAAGGGAACACCCGAAATTAAACCCTAGAGGTAGCCATACTCCTGTAGAATGGGCCTGAACAGCCATAGGTGAAGGCTGTCCGGCCACTTCATAAGCAAGTGAGATGGCATCAACTACCCACTTGCTCATCATCTGTTTAGATGCCGGGCAACCTATCTTAGGTGACCCGAAGCAGACAAATAATTGTTCTGATATACGCCACTGAGCAGCTCTGTGGACATACGCATCCAAAGCCCGGACAGGGCGTAACAGATTAAGTTTTTCCTGATCTGGGGTATTAAAGGTGGAGGACAGAAGGCCTGCTGCACAAATGACCCGCACATTTAGTAGGGACCTAGAAATACAACCCGACCTGAGGTGAATAAATGTGACCCGTCAGAGAAACCAGGGACACAAGTCGGCAGCACAACTTTCGAGCAAAATGAGAAAGAAGAGTTTTTTTTCAAAATTGGTGATTTTCAATTTTTTGGAGAATCTGTTAATTGAAATCACGAAGAAGCCTCTCCATGTTTGAGATAGCAGTATTGGTATATTTAAAAGCTTACATTTTGAGGTTGAAATCGGCTTGTTTTCGGAGATTCTACCATGCAGTAGGGGCGTGGCGTGTCATTGTCTGTGTATTTCCATACTGAATAACCCGGCGCTTTTGCCCCCGCCCTCCAAGTCAACCACATGGCTACTTATTATGCTGTGCTCTGGCCAGCTCTCTCTGATATCAAAATTCAATGAAGATGGATGCCGCAAAGATTGTCGCAGACGAGATGAACCGTCTGGCAGTTACACCGAAAATGTTTTCGCCGCACTTCGTGGGCTCGGGAAACTGAACCGGAGGTATGGGCGCAGCGCGCTCGCCCTCAGTGCTTCAATACGGCGGCTCGGCTCGCTGACAGCGGTGGCTGGCTGTTTCATATGTGACGGAGAATCGAAATAGAGGATGCAGTTAAGACCTTTGCTGCTGCGATGAAGGCCTGCCGTGCGTGTTTCTGAAATGTAAGTTAAGCTTCATTTGCTCTTTAGTCGTTATTTAAGATGCTGAACCTGCTGATGATATAATGTGCTTGCGGACATTTCATTTGTGTGTGTATACGCACATAAGAAAGTGGTGTAAAGAGATTTGCAACAGTAATTTGAGGAGGTGAAATGTGATTATTTGGAAAATTGCAGAAATGACTGCTTAAAGAAAAATGCCAGCAGGCATTTGCCTCCTACATAAACTTTAATATTGTTGACATTTTGGGCACACGAGCGTTGCGTACTATTTGCGCTATAGATATGTAGGCCTATGGCTTATTGGTCTTTGTTTGTTGTTGTTGGTTTTGCGTTATATGTATATGGCATATTGGTCTTTGTGTGTTGTTGCTGGTTTTGCGTTATACTGTATGTATATGGCATATTGGCCTTTGTGTGTTGTTGCTGGTTTTGCGTTATATGCAGGCTATATGGCATATTGGTCTTTGTGTGTTGTTGCTGGTTTTGCGTTATATGTATATGGCATATTGGTCTTTATGTGTTGTTGCTGGTTTCGCGTTATATGCAGGCTATATGGCATTATTGGTCTTTGTGTGTTGTTGCTGGTACGTTGCAAATAGAGGGGCAGCACAATTGTTTTTCGCCTAGTGCGGCAGAAGTGCACTCATTCGAAGTGTAAAAAAAGCTGTAAAGCACATGGAGGAGCTTTACAGGGGGTATGGCTTATCTAAATGAGATGTAAATGAGCCCTATTGTCACCCCCAGCAGCAGAGACAGGTGAGAACTGCACAATCTTTAGCTCGTTTTCTCCTCTTTGAGCTTTTTTAAGTGCCTACTTTAAAATGGCCACAACTTCTCCAAATATTTTCAGATTTCCACATGTTACACATCGTTGGAAAGCTTGGATATTACACTCTCAGAATCTATGAATAACTCAAAATGCCCCAGAACCGACTTGTGTCCCTAGTTTCCGTGACTGGTCACAAATGCTATCACCATAGCAGGTGCAAATCCAAGTAAGTGCAGGCCTCAGCCTCATGTACCACGGAGAAGACGAAATTAAGGATCTCTCCTCAGAGATAACCCAGCAAAGAAACCTTCATTACAGAAATCAAGTACTGTACCAACAGGGCAGAAACAAGATTCAGAAGGGGTTCTCTTAGTCTTCTCGTGGAGGCAGCTCTAGACTGGAGTATGGTCTCCACGACCTCGGTCGAGAGACCTGAATCTATGAGCTGGGCCCCCTCAGAGGCTGAGCCCACAGTATCCACAACTCCAGAGCTCCCAGGAGCAAAGATATCGGGAAAAGCATATAGGTGTAGCGGCAACCACACCTGTTACATCACATCCAGTCCAAGCGGAGCTGGATGCGTGAGGGAGAACCACAAGGGCAATGCATTGTACAAGCGATGCGAAAGGTCGACTTGTAGTTTGACCGAAGTTCTCCCTAAGAAGCTCCACCACCTCGGGATGAAGTCTCCATTCCCCGGGCCACAGCCCCTGCCTCAACAGGATATCTGCTCTGATATACGAGACCATCAGTGTGTTGTCCGGACCCTTCGCCTAGCAACCACTCATGATTGCCCCCGACTTGTGAGGGAAGCATCCGTCAATAGCATTATGCGTCGACAAGAAGCCTCCAACACTGGGCCTGGGCGAAGAACCAAGGATCTTCCACATGACCGAGGCACGAAGGCATAGCCGTGTGACCTTGATCATGCGAAAACGGATTTCCCCTCGGAGAAAACCCCTTGGTCCTGAGCCACCACAGCAGGGGTCTCATGTACAGAAGGCCAAAAGTAACTACGTTGGACGCAACTGCCATGAGCCCCAACCAAAGACCTTTCACCGAGCGGCCACTCATGACCGCCCCCCATCCTGTGAGGGAAGCATCCGTCGATAGCGTGACGCGTCGACAAGAAGCCCCCAGCACTGGGCACTGGGCGAGGAACCAAGGTTTCTCCCACATGACGAGGCACGAAGGCATAGCCGCATGACCTTGATTATGCGAAAACGGATTTCCCCTCGGAGAAAACCCCTTGGTCCCGAGCCACCACTGCAGGGGTCTCATGTACAAAAGGCCAAAAGTAACTACGTTGGACGTAACTACCGTGAGCCCCAACAGTCTCAGAGACTGTTTTGCAGTGAGTGACTGACCTATTTTTACATTCTTTACGGCTGTGAGTATCACAGAAATACGTGCAGGAGACAGACGTGCTTGCATTGTTGTCGAATCCCATAATACACCTAGAAAAGTGGTCCTCTGAGCTGGAAGGAGTACACTCTTTTGGTATTGAGCCGCAACCCCAACCCCCTTATGTGGGACAGAACGACATCTCGATGTTGAACTGCCAAAAGCTCGGAATGAGCTAAAAACAACTAATCGTCGATATAATTTAATACGCGAATGCCCTGGAATCTCAGAGGAGCCAGAGCTGCATCCACGCATATTGTAAAAGGTGCGGGGTGATAACCTAGGCCGAAAGGGAGAACCCAATACTGGTATGCTTTGCCCCTGAAAACAAACCTCAGGAATCTCCTGTGATGAGGATGGATAGATAAGTAAGCGTCCTTTAAGTCTATTGTGACAAACCAGTCCTCGGACTGAGTCTGTGACACAATCATATTTAGCGTAAGCATACTTTGAACTTAAGATTCTGAAACCTGCTGTTTAATCGACGCAGGTCTAGAGTAGGACGCAACCCCTCATCCTCTTTTGGAACAATGAGGTAATGGCAGTAAAACCCTGACTTTCTGCCAGGAGGAGGAACCCCTTCTACAGCTCCTTTTGCAGAATTGTCAGTACTTCCTGCTCCATAACCAAAGCCTGCTCAGGGTCCACCACAGTGGGGAGGACCCCTAGAAATCTGGGCGGACAAGAACCGAATTCTGAACCCTTTTCTATAGTGTGCAGGACCCACCGAGAAATATGTGGCAGTAGTTTCCACGCTGCCAGAAATTCTACCAGGGTAACCAGTCTCTCAAGACTGGCATCTGGATTTGGTTGAACAGTCACTACGGTGCCCTGAAGCGGCGAACCGGCAGGGAAAACCGAAATGACCGTTCTACGACCCTCCTCGGAGGATCGTATGGGGACGCTGACACCTCGGTGCCCTGAACGGCGAACCGGCAGGGAACAACCGAGCTGGCAGCGCTGCGACCCTCCTCAGAGAGTCGCACCCCAGAGGGTGCCGAGTAGAAACGATTTCTCAAAACCATCCCTACCCCGGATGGGACCACCCTTTAGAAGCCTGATAGCCTGGGCTTCCTACTTGTCCAAGCTTTTTTAGAGATAAAATAAAGGGGGGTGGGGGGGGTGGTGATGGCGCAGTGGATAAGACACATGCCTTTGGTGTGAGAGACCCGGGTTCGAATCCACTGTGAGACACCAATGTGTCCCTGAGGAAGACACTTAACTCCTAGTTGCTCCAGAGGCGTGCGACCTCTGACATATATAGCAATTGTGATGAACAGTAAATCTTTTGTTACACAAGCCCCCACTGGAAATACAAACACAGGCGATCTGTGTTTGTGCGCATGCGCGTGCGATCTGTGTTTGTGTTTGGAGCTCCGTCGAATTGATTCATTAATCGCTGATTTTCTTCTTTACCACTCATTTATAAACAAGCACTTTCTATTTTTATATCATGTGAACTTATCCTCGACACTATTCCTTATAAAAAACAATCGGATTGCTTTGATATCGCTACTTAGATCCATCTTTCCGAATCTCGGCTACTAGCCTTTAGCCCGCTAGCATTTCACGCGTGGCCTCGCGCCTATCGACCCTCTCATTTTACACCCGTTTGACTGAAAGGATACGTGTTATATCCATCATTTCAGTCCTAAATTAGTAGTGATATTGGTAGTATCACTACTAATTTACTGTTCATCTGTTATAATGGCGAACATATCGGATGTGTGTCTAACGTTACCTCTGAGTGCAGGTGAGGACACATTCGAGCTGGTTTCGGTACGATTGGAGCTGGAGTCGGTGGAGAAACAGATCCGCGTTCTGCTGGTGAAGCAAGCCGAGCTGCGAGATCGGCGATCAACGCTTGAAACATCACGCGCCGATGCTCACAAGTCAGTGGTTAGTAACTTTTTGACTCCGACTTCGTCTACTCCGTGCGTTTCTCTGCCCAGGAGGACGCGATCATCTCTGCCTTCATTCACTCCGGCACCGAGGCAACACCACGGACCCTGGGTGATCCCACAGCGGAAGACACGAGCCAGGACCAGACCAAGGACTTCCCCCCCCCTCCCGGTCTTCGAGATCTCCACCCGGAACCGCTTCTCCCCTCTTCGCGAGCCGGAACGTGACGCCGCCGTGATCATCGGCACTTCCATGATCCGTCATGTCCGTGCTACCTCAGGTAAGCGTAAGGTGCGCACTCACTGCTTTCCTGGTGCTCGTGTTCTTGATGTCGCTGCACAGATTCCCGAGATCCTGAACGGTGACGAGCGCGTCGGAGCTGTGGTCCTACACGCCGGGACGAACGACATCAGGCTGCGGCAGACGGAGGTTCTGAAGAAGGACTACAGAAGCCTGATCGAGACGGTTCGCAGCACATCGCCTGAAGCAACGATCATCGTGTCTGGACCGCTTCCCACGTACCGACTAGGACAAGAAAGGTTCAGTAGATTATTTGCTCTAAATGAATGGTTAATGTCATGGTGTAATGAACAGAAACTGCTCTTTGTAAATAATTGGAATCTGTTCTGGGAGCGACCTAGGCTCTACCGTGCTGATGGCCTGCACCCCAGCAGAATCGGAGCGGCTGTTCTGTCGGACAACATCTCCAAGACGTTACACACCATATGACTAGTAAGTCAAAGTCCAAATCACAGTCTTTGCTGTCCCAACTTAATTGATATAAGTAGTGTAGAACATTATATAGAAACTGTGTCTATTCCTCGCTTAGTGAGGCCAAACAATAAATCTAGTGTAGGATCTAGCAAAAATCTTATTGTAATTAAACCAGAAAATCTAAATATCAGTGAACAAAAACAATTTCTAAAGCTAGGTCTTCTAAACATTAGATCGCTCACACCTAAGGCGGTTATTGTAAATGAAATGGTCACAGATAATAGTTTCGATGTACTTTGCCTTACTGAAACCTGGCTTAAACCAAATGATTATTTCGGTCTAAATGAGTCCACTCCACCAGGATACTGTTATAAGCATGAGCCCCGTCTGATCGGTCGTGGCGGCGGTGTTGCAACAATCTATAGAGATATTCTTAATGTTACTCAGAAAACAGGTCACAGGTTTAATTCGTTTGAAGTACTTGTGCTAAATGTTACGCTCTTAGATGCAAGAAACAAATCCATATTATCTCTAGCCTTGGCTACCCTATATAGACCTCCAGGGCCCTATGCTGATTTCTTAAAAGAGTTTGCATACTTTCTCTCAGATCTATTGGTCAATGTCGATAAAGCAATAATTGTTGGAGACTTTAACATACACGTAGATAATACAAATGATGCGTTAGGGACTGCGTTTACAGATTTATTAAACTCCTTTGGGGTCACGCAAAACGTCAGTGGTCCCACTCATCGTCTAAATCATACACTAGATTTAATTATATCATATGGAACCAATCCAACTGATATAAATATTATACCGCAAAGTGATGATCTCACTGATCATTACATGGTAACTTGTATAATACGTACTGCTGAAATTTGTCACGTTGCGCAACGTTATCGACCAGGCAGAACAATCCTTCCAACCACTATAGATAGATTCTCAAATAGCTTACCTGATCTATCTCAGCTGCGCAGTGCACCCAAACAAACAGATGAACTAGAGGAAATGACTAGCAGTTTGAGCACCATGTTCTCTAGTACACTAGATATTGTTGCACCAATTAGATTAAAAAAGGTAAGAGAGAAAACTAAAGCACCATGGTACAACAGTGCTACGCATGCAATCAAGAGAGAAACTCGTAACTTAGAGCGTAAATGGAAACAAACTAATTTAGAGGTCTTTAGAATCGCGTGGAAAGACAGTATGTCACGTTATAAAAAGGCTCTAAAAGCAGCAAGGGCTGAGCATCTCCGCAAACTAATAGAAAATAACCAAAATAATCCAAGGTTTTTATTCAACACCGTGGCTAGACTAACAAATAAACAAACATCACCAGAGCAAAATATTCCATTACAGTATAGTAGTAATGATTTTATGAATTACTTCAATGAGAAAATAGAAAGCATCCGAAACACAATTGTAAATATACAATCCTCTATGATGTCTTATGATTCAGCCTCAATTATGGCCCCTCTAGAACAACTACACCGCTTTACAACTATAGGACAGGAAGAGCTAAATAAACTTATCATTGCATCGAAACCAACAACATGTTTATTAGATCCAATACCCACTAAACTACTGAAAGAAGTGTTACCTGTAGTCGAAGAGCCTCTTCTTAATATTATTAACTCGTCTTTATTTTTAGGTCATGTTCCAAAAATATTCAAGCTGGCAGTAATAAAACCTCTCATTAAGAAACCGCAATTAGATCCAAATAACTTAGCAAATTACAGACCCATCTCAAATCTTCCATTTATGTCTAAAATACTAGAAAAAATTGTGTCCGCTCAATTGTGCTCTTTCTTACAAGAAAATGATATCTATGAAAAATTCCAGTCGGGATTCAGACCGCATCATAGCACAGAAACTGCGCTAGTTAAAATTACAAATGATTTACTTTTAGCTTCTGACCAAGGCTGTATCTCAATACTAGTTCTACTCGATCTAAGCGCTGCGTTCGACACTATCGATCATAAAATAATCCTGGATCGACTACAAAACTACACTGGTGTTCAGGGACAGGCATTAAGCTGGTTTAGATCTTACTTATCAGACCGTTACCATTTTGTCTGTCTAAATGGGGAAAAATCAAAGATAACGTCAGTAGACTATGGAGTGCCGCAAGGATCGGTGTTAGGCCCTCTGCTATTCTCAATATATATGCTGCCACTTGGTAATATTATAAGAAAACATGGAATTAATTTCCACTGTTATGCTGATGACACTCAATTATATATCTCATCACGACCAGATGAAAACACTAACTTATCTAAATTGACAGAGTGTCTAAATGATATAAAATGCTGGATGACGTGTAATTTCCTGCTATTAAATTCAGATAAAACGGAGGTACTACTTATTGGTCCAAAAAACTACCCACAAAATCCCTTACAATACAACTTTAATTTAGAAGGATGTCCTGTTACTTTATCCACTACAGTAAAAGACCTGGGTGTTATACTAGACCGCAACTTGACTTTCGAAAATCATATTTCATATATTACAAGAACAGCCTTTTTCCACCTTAGAAACATTGCTAAGCTACGCAACATGCTATCTGTTTCGGATGCAGAAAAGTTAGTTCATGCATTCATGACCTCGAGACTAGATTACTGTAATGCTTTATTAGCTGGCTGTCCTACATCCTCAATCAACAAGCTACAGTTAGTGCAAAATGCAGCTGCTAGAGTTCTTACTAGATCAAGAAAATATGATCATATAACACCTATTTTATCATCTCTACACTGGTTACCTATTAAGTTACGTATCAATTACAAAGTATTCCTACTGACCTATAAAGCCCTAAATGGTTTAGCTCCTGTGTATTTAACAGACCTTCTATCGCCATACAATCCATCGCGCTCTTTAAGATCACTAAATTCGAGGCTTCTGGTCATTCCTAGGATATCGAAGTCCACTAAAGGAGGGAGGGCGTTCTCGCATTTAGCTCCTAAACTCTGGAATAGCCTTCCTGATATTGTACGAGACTCAGACTCGCTGTCCCAGTTTAAAACTAGATTAAAGACGCATCTCTTTAACCAAGCATTCACTTAATGCTTAACCTTTGATACTGCTGAATCAGTTCGAATGCATTAACATTATGAACATCAGCTATGCTAATTATTTCCCATCTGCCTTTCTGCTGTTATCTCGGGACGCTAGTCCCGAGGTAAATAGCGTTCGTCAGCTCCAGTTTGTATCCAGCCTCTCACGGAGACTTCAGATGCCCCAACGCCTGTGAAGAGACGACTCGACGCCTGTGAAGAGACAACTCAAAGCCGGCGATATGTTATGCCATAAATTAATACTTGATTAACTAACTGTATTTTTCTATGTACATTTCCGAAATGCAATTTCTGTAAAGCTGCTTTGAGACAATGTGTATTGTGAAAAGCGCTATACAAATAAATTTGAATTGAAAAAAAAATTTGAATTGAATTGTAAGTCGCTTTGGATAAAAGCGTCAGCTAAATGAATAAATGTAAATGTAAATGTAGATAAAATAGTCCTCAGATCTTGCATATCTCTAACTGGCTAGACTGCTACCGCCACCCAAGTCCCCCTCGATTGTGGAGGAGCTCAAATGGCGATGCTCGTTTTGCACTCTGTGCTGCAAGGAGCTTAGTAGACCGAGACTGCTCCGCCCAGCAGTCTCAGGAACATTAGATTGGTGAGGAAGAAACCTCTGGAATGCCGCTGAATGGTTTATTTCTTAGTTTTTTGAAAGCGGAGCGTTCAGAAGAACAGACATAATTTTATCTTAATTTTCTTTATTTTTAAATTTAGAAACGATTTTTCGAAACCATCCCTCCCCAGTATAGTTTATCTGTTTTTGCATGACGCAATTCTCGAATAGCGTCAGTGCTGATTTTCTCTTATCATCCTCACATTCATCCATGTCCTTATACTTTACCCACCAGCGCTGCCTGATAAAATTTATTTATTTAAGATGGCTGGTGGGTAACGTCGGGGTTAAAAACGATGACGCCGACTCGGAAGAGAGAAAGCTCGCAAGCGTCTCTTTAACCCGAGGCAATGTCATACCATGATACTTAATACCCAAAGCATTACTATAGTTAGTATAATCCCGACGAGGAGTCTGAGATACATAGTTTTTCTGTTTTTAGATATATTTCATCTAATAAACTCTTTTTATTTTCACTCTCATAATGTTCAGCTGGCCAGTAAATATTTAACTACCAACAGCACTAGATAAACCTCCTTGTAAAGCTCCTCTTTATTCAACAGAGTTATGAGCTGACATATTTATTTATTTATTGAAAACTCAAACATCTGCCTTTTTCATAATATCTTTATTTGTTTTGTTCTCTGTTTTCTTAACAAAACACTAACGATACCAATTCCTCGGAACTGGAAATCGCCAGCACTGGATCTGACAGGTGAAAGCTGAGATAGGGCGGAGCCCGTCCCAAACCCCGCGGTTAGATCCGTCACAAAAAGCGAGTCACCGCCGTGCATCGGCAACCGCGGGACCCGGGCGGGGAGCGCGAACCGAACCGTCCTCCTCGAAGGACGCCCGGCGGGAGCGGAGCGTCCTCACGGACAGCTTCTCGCAATGCTCACAGTCAGCCCACTCGAGAACTGACTGTGGCATGCTCCACTCCCAAATAGTAACAAAAAGCTGATGTGTGTGTCCCCACCCGTGATATAACGTGGGCAGGGAACAACACAAAGCTGCTTGCTCTCTTTTGCCATTATATATATATATATATATATATATATATTGCAACTTGACAGACAACAATAAATATGACAAGGACAGAATACACAGATCGCTTGCTGAAGGCAACAGAAGCTGTCGCGGTCTGTTTTCAGGTGTGCTTTATAGCTTCCTGGTCTATGACATCACCCGCCTATGACGTCTCGCTCTTCCATTGGACTGATTATACACGTGCTTCACGACGCAATCACGCAGAGCGTTCTCACCGCGTCTCAACGCAGCTCGAGTTCCCTTGAAAGGGAACTACCGCTTCTCCACCATCCGCTCAAGAAGAGCAAACAGCCTGTCCATCCTCTCCTTGCTCTCTCGAGCTCTCCTCTCCTCTGCCTCCCTTTGCAATGCCATGTCCTCTCTAATTAAATGCAGCATTTCCTCCTTGTACTCTCGCTTTCTCCGTTCTGGTGCTGCTGCTGCTGGTGCTGGTGCTGCAGCTGGTGGTGCTAGTGCAGGTGGTGCTAGTACAGGTGGTGCTAGTGCTGGTCCTGGCTCCTCCTCTTCTTGGTCACCGACTGCTGAACTCGGCCCTGGTCTGTCCTCAAGGACTGAGGCAATGAGGACAGGGAAGTGGAGTGCCTCTGTCCCATCACCTCATCCATGAGGACAAACCAGGGCCAAGTTTCAGCAGTGGGTTTCCCACTTACACCCTCACATGTCCCAGGACAATTGCAATCCTAAGGCAGAGCAAAGTAACCATGGCTTGTTAACAACAACAGCACAATAAATTTCAGCAAAGATGTGTGTATTAACTTTCTTACATAGTATTTTTTTTTTTTTTTAGTTGTCCCATTTTTTGTTTGGCCTGCATGGGAGTTGCCTTCTCCAGCAGACCCATTTTCTCCAGAATTGCTCTAAAAAAGCAGAAAGGGCTACTTATGAAAAATATTAACACAGGGGTGCAATCTTAACATTAGTACATTGTTAACACATCAAAATATGAAACATCAGCACATGCATACACAATACTTCAGAAATCATATTTCTGGATAATCAAATGTAGTTAAAACCTTTGTAGACATAGCTTGCATGACGGCACTACAAAAACACATAAAAGTGAAACCCCATTGCCTTATAATATTTCTTATAATACACAAATGAGACAGACTACTGCAAATATTACAAATAGGTTGTTGTCTTACCTCCAAGCCACGCTGGCGGAGTTTTTCACCCTCGTAAATAAATTCTAATTTTCTGCCCGCAATTTAATAAATTGAGCTGTCTGCTCCTTGCTCCCTGAAACAATTATTAAACTAATATTAGCACAAGTTTTGCGTCAAACCACCTGACAAATGAAGCCACGCAATGGTGATAAGTTAAGATGAAGTTTATAAGAAAGAAAAACGTGTGGATTTAACTCTGGTTTCTCTAGCTATTTGAGTAAATGAAAACATAATACTTACATTTAAATGTGAATTTGCCGTCCACCACCGAAGGGTGCATTTCGTGACCTTAGAATTATACGGTTCTATCTCCACTTTTGGTCGAAATTGAGTTTTTGACATAATCTTATCCATTAGGTGTTTATTAATGCCTGTGTGTAATTCTGTATAATTCTAATCTCACGATTTGCCGTCGCTTTTGAATCAGGGTAGCCTTCGTCGTGCCACGAAGGATGCAGAAGTAAATTTGGACAGCCTTCATCACGCTGCGGTGACGCAATTGGCCTTCAAATGCGACCTTCGGAGGGTGCAACCTTTGAACTGGGACGTCCTTCGTCGCGCCGCTATGACGCAATCGGACTTCAAATACGGCCTTCGGGGGATGCAGCCTTCACATTGGGACACAGCTAAAATCAATCTTCACCCTCCTCCAATGCTACCACTCCATCAATACCACCCACACGCTTGACGCATTGTTCACATTGTCTTTTTTTCCAGTTTTCTCAGATACTCAGAACTTATCACGTGAAGCTTTAACCCAATAGTCTATCCCACAATTACAGATTTATCAGTGCTAGATGATGAAACTATCTCTTACTTCAGAAAGCAAAGACAGATCAAATGAAAAAAGTCCATTTCATCTACCTTTTCAATCTCCCATCGCCATTTCAACCATACCAATCCCTCTTAGCCTAACTACATTTCAGAAGCTCACAGGCTACATTCCCATCTGACCATTCAGACGATGGAAGGAAGACGCACGCAACGCTCAGATCATCAGTGCCAGTCGATCCCCACATCTTGAAAGTTTGGATAATTTTGACAATGAGACAACACATGTATCTCGCTCTATAACAGAGGATCCCGGCTTTCCACACGCATTTGTCATGGTACTCTCGTGAATGTGCGTTGGAGACTGATACGGAAGAGAAGAAATTGTTGAATAAAGTCGTTATTTAGTTTTTTGGCGCACAAAAAGTATTCTCGTATAAAAATAAGGTTGAAATACTGTAGTCACATGGACTATTTAACAATGTTTTTCCTACCTTTCTGGGCCTTCAAAGTGTTAATTAAATAGCAGTCAATGTCAATAGTTTCCACTGCCGCAGCAGTGTTATCTCCTTCACTCTCGCAGGAGCTCCATTTCTTAGTGTAACCCCGCCTTCACTGCCACAGCAGTCTTATTACCCCTACCCCCACAGCCAACCAGCTACCAGCAAGGCTCACCCATCCGATTCCATGACCCCCAAACTCTCCTCCGATAATGCAAGAATTCCCACCCGGACCCGGTTATTGGAGCTCATTAGGGTTGTGCCGATAGACGATAGTATCATGTATCGACGATATTCAAGCCCCTTTCACATAGAGATTCCGAAAAAAAAATTAGGATAAAGTGACCTGGGATTTGACCCTGCTTCGTTTGACTTTGGTTCATTCACACTGCCAGTGATTTTCTGGAATCAGAGAGTGCGTTCACATACAGCCCATAAAAATCCCGTAAAGACACATGACATCGATCTGACATGTAATGTCTCAGCAGCGTCTATAGTTTGCTTATGATCTGCGATTTCTCTCTCTCGAAACCATGCTTGTGCATTTCTTTCTCTGATTTGATCATAAACCAGCGCATTAAGTACCGTTTCACGCTGGCGAACAATCCCGGCTTCAGCGCCATCATTACAACACGGCATTGATTGTGGCTTTTGTTCACACAGAGCGCATTCCGGGACAGAACACAGCAATGCTACTAGGTCCCCAACCTAGCATCGATCCCGGCATCAATCCCGGGTCGTGTTTGCGTTCACACAGAAGGTGTTCTGGCATTTCCCGCCAATTTCCCAGGATCAACGCGCTGTGTGAAAGGGGCTTCAGCGAAATCGCTGATGGCAGATGCCTTTCACGATATCAATTCCATAGTTGACTCGTTTTACCATTAATGTTTTAAATTATTGTTATTATTATTATAAAGCTAGTATTGTTATTAAATTAATATTAGGAACTACAATTAATTTGCCTTGCCTAAATTCATAACGACATCACCACATAGCACACTTGCAACAACACCGGCACGTGCTTATGAGGACTCCTCTAAAAAAATTTTTTTAAAACAGACTAAAAAACTACATCCCACATCAAAATTGAATTGCAAGGTGATCCATTCACAAATTGTCAAGGGGGCTTGTTTTAACAGACGCATCATTCTTATACAGATCCAAGATGAAAACGGCAGCATTGTTCGTCAGTAGGCTATTTCGTTTTCATAGCACATTAACAAAAAGTTTAATGACACTAATAACACTAAAAACAACACAATTACTAAATATTAATAATAATAATATCACTAAAATGATATAGGCCTAATAACAGTCTTTCACAAGTTCACATCTACATATAATTATAATGGCAAAGGTTATGCGTACTTGGCGTGCTGTCCGGGTGGAGGGCTCCGAGCTCGGAATTTCCGCCCGAACCCAGAGTACTCCCCCCGTTGGTAAGAGTAGATGGAACTAGAGATGGAAGTGAGGAGATGGTGGGATGCTGATAAACCGTCAAGAAACACATTCTGCTGTTATTTATCTTGTCCTGAGTTGATTACTGATTGATCTCCACTTGTGCTGATTGGGTTAATTATCTGCAACTGCTCCTCCCAAACCTTGTTAATTAAACATCATTTCACGAGTTCACATCTACATATAATTATTATGGTAAAGGTTATGCGTACTTGGCGTGCTGTCCAGGTGTAGGGCTCCGAGCTCGGAATTTCTGCCCAAACCCAGAGTACTCCCCCCAAAAAAGCAATAGAGCAAAAGGACAGCCGCCAGACTTTAGACCCCCCAAAGATGCAGAGAATTTGGCGGGCTGGCCTTTCAACAAGCTTGATCGCTTGATCAAGTATATCTCCGTGGCGTTAACGGGTCAGTTAAGCGGGAATCGAAAAACGGCTGACCGGGAGGGCCCATGTAGCTTCTGACGTGAGCAGTTCGATGGCGTCAGGATATTGGGCTCTACCGGCCACCTGCAAGGTGGAATGAATTTGAAAATGCTGGCTGGGCAGGAAAGATAGATACGTGTCGAGACCGCTGAGAGACCAATGCTCGCTGGACAGAAATATGAAAAAGGAAGATACTTGCTGTCCGCTGAGAGACCAATGCTTGCTGGACAGAGGTAGTGGGAAGATAGATACATGCTGTGTCTGCTGGGAGACCCATGCTCGCTGGACGGGATAGAGTAGAGATAAGTACTGTAGTGAACTTTCTTCTAAGGTGTAGGAACTCAGAAGCGAAGACCAGGAGACATTGGGATATCTTTCAAGCAGGTTTCTTTATTGTTGTAGTCTGCTTCGTCCAAGATCTGAGTAAGGCAAAATACCTTTTAGTTTATATATCTTTCATGGGGGAGGAGTTACATAGAGGTGGAGACACTCTGAAATAAAGAATGTAAATGAGGCACAGGAATCTGCCCTGCTACCTGAAACTCCCCAGCCCTGATCTCATCGGCATTAACAGTGTGATTTGAATGCATAGAAACTAATCTAATCAGCCAGACCATTCAACGACAAAAGGTGATATTCTCAGTGCTCTGATCAATTTAACTTACAATGGAGAGATCAGGACAGACAGGAACAGGCAGGTTTGTGACATGTATCTTAGTGATAAAAATTCACACTAAATAAACTTAGTTTATATACAATAGTATTGGAACCTAAATTAACATTTTAATAAATTTGTAATCCTACAGTACATAGTACGTCCGCTGGGAGACCCATGCTCGCTGGACAGGAGAGAGTAGAGATAACACTGCGAGAAGAAACTTACCTGGAGACATTGAGCTCCTGCGGGAGCAGAGGAGACATCACTGCTGTGGCAGAGGAGAAAATTAGCCAGAGAAACAGAGCTCCTGTGGGAGCAGAGGAGACATCACTGCTGTGGCAGTGGAGAAAATTAGCCAGAGAAACAGAAGTCCTGTGGGAGCAGAGGAGACATCACTGCTGTGGCAGTGGAGAAACTTACCTGGAGAAATTGAGCTCCTGCGGGAGCAGAGGAGACATCACTGCTGTGGCAGTGGAGAAAATTAGCCAGAGAAACAGAGCTCCTGCGGGAGCAGAGGAGACATCACTGCTGTGGCAGTGGAGAAAATTAGCCAGAGAAAGAGAGCTCCTGCGGGAGCAGAGGAGACATCACTGCTGTGGCAGTGGAGAAACTTACCTGGAGTAATTAAGCTCCTGTGGTGTGAGGCTGAGTGAAGGGAGGAGGAGATTGGGGCCTGGCAGACCGATGCTCGTCTTCTTGCACGTTAATCAAAGACGCGAGGAAGAGGAGGTGAGAGATTAATCCTTGCAGGATTATGCACATCTGAAGTTTAAGTGGCCGAGCAAAGATAGCAGTCCGCGTTCAGCACAGTTTAGACTGCTTACATGAGAAGACTAAAACGTTTTAGAACCTGCATATATTCACCTCTGACCCATCGGTTTGATTCAGTAATCATTGTTTGATGTTGGATGATCATCAAACAAGAACCGTCAACATGACAGTTTTGGCTATGGGTCACATTCCCTGCCGATTTGTTCGTTATGAATCAGAAAAACAATAGTGAAGCAGTGGTTTTAAATTAGGCTACTTCAAAAAATTTAATAAAAATACATTTACGCTATAACTTTAAGTTTCTAAGCGATTTTTGTAGATACATTGCAGGACAGTGTTAGTGATAGGTTCTTGATGATTCTGTGTGCAATCTGCACGTAATGTGAGACCTACTGTTTACGTGTGAGTTTATGCCACAGAGAAGCATCGCGTTAATGACGGCAAATCATTTGTACAGAAATGATTTAAAGCGAGTGTTCCCCCGATCAAAAATGAGTATCCAGATAGCATAACTGGCTCGTGATTCAACAACTGAATCGATGCGAACTTCAACCAGGGACGGAAACAAAAAGGTTTTGAGCTGAGCACTCACGGAGTTGACCCGGCAGACGTAGAGAGTGTGGACTGGTCGGAACTGAATCTGCAGCGTGGCTTACTTAGGGCCTGCTGCGGCGGCCTGGCGCTGGAGGAAGGCCCAGTCCTTCGTGTGAAGAGGGCGGCATTGCCTTATTGTCCATTTCTCTATGGAAGGAATTATTGAATGCTCCGGTTTAAACTAATACGCGGAAGTAGATTGCGGATGTTTCGCCCGCGGTGGCGAGGACCCGTTTGTTTGGCCTGACGCCCGTGAGATAACACCAGAGGATTGTGGCAAATATTCCTGATTCTGACGGATGAAAGATTCTTCATCAAACGGGAAGAGCTCGATTCGGACATGATAGGAAGGTAGGCTATTGCGGGGCCAAATGCTGATAAACCGTCAAGAAACACAGGTGGGTTCTGCTGTTATTTATCTTGTCCTGAGTGGATTACTGATTGATCTCCACTTGTGCTGATTGGGTTAATTATCTGCACCTGCTCCTCCCGAACCTTGTTAATAAAACATAATTTAGTTCACGAACACAGCACAACTCTGCCATCTGTGAAAATCAAAAGCATCTTCAAACATCTAACAAGAAATATTCTTCTATTTTTTTTTATTGTCATTAATGTAGGTCCACAAGAGAAATATTAAGCCAGTAAATGCAGATTTACTATTACTATACCGATATATCTATCGTCGTCTCTAAGAGAATGTGACGTTAATGCAGCGACAGATGCCGAAAGCACAGTCCATTTCTACTTGCACTTTCAGTTAATGAGCGCGTTTACATGCACGTTCTTAAACTGCGGTCAAGCCAGCCGCAGTTTGAAAATACACGGTCAAGCCAGCCGCCAAAAAAAAAAGGTGTGTGCGAGTATTACTATGAATACTGTAATTTCAGTAACAGACGCGAGAGGGAACGTGCTCTCTCTACTATGGCGCTCTCTCTCTCTCTCTCTCTCTCTCTCTCTCCCTTTTTATTTCTTTCTATGTCTTCTTTCTTTCTTTCTTTCTTTCTTTCTTTCTTTCTATATCTTTTTCTCTATTTCTTTCTCTTTCTTCATTTTTTCTTTCTTTCAACCTTTTCTCTATTTCTTCTTTCTTTCTCTCTCTCTTTCTTCATTTTTCCTTTCTTTCTATCTTTTTCTCCTTTTCTTTCTTTCTCTCTTTCTTCCTTTTTTCTTTCTATCTTTTTCTCTCTCTCTTTCTTTCTCTCTTTCTTCCTTTTTTCTTTCTTTCTATCTTTTTCTCTCTCTCTCTTTCTTTCTTTCTTTCTTTCTATCTTTTTCTCTCTTTCTTTCTTTCTTTCTTTCTTTCTTTCTTTCTTTCTTTCTTTCGTGTTAGTTGCACATATTTGTGATAGACAATGTAACAAGATGCTTTCTTTTTTCTCTCTTTTTATAGTTCACATCTCAAGAAATAGTTTTATGTAAATGTTTACAGCACAAGAAGAAAAAATAAAGTATTCACTCTTTCTAAATACATTTACTGCATATGGTTTACTGTTCTCTTGTATTCAATGTGCCATACAGTATACAAACCCCATGCGAAACACAATGGACATTTTCGACTTCAGAGGCCCTTAAAGACCTCATTTCTAATAAGTAGAAAAAAATAATGGCCAGGTTTAATACAGGACGTCCCATACAGTACACACATCTCATCTCAAACCATTTTACTGTAGCATTTTGGAGATATGTCACTTTAATTGACTTCAGAGGTGTATAAATACCACATTTGTAATAAGTAGAAAAAAATAACGGTCAGGTTTAATACAGGACGTCCCATACAGTACACACACCTCATATCAAACCATTTTACTGTAGCATTTTGGAGATATGTCACTTTAATTGACTTCAGAGGTGTATAAAGACCTCATTTCTAATAAGTAGAAAAAAATAACGGTCAGGTTGAATACAGGACGTCCCATACAGTTTACACACCTCATATCAAACCATTTTACTCTAGCATTTTGGAGATATGTCACTTTAATTGACTTCAGAGGTGTATAAATACCACATTTCTAATAAGTAGAAAAAAATAACGGTCAGTTTCTATACGGTACGTCCCATACAGTACACACACCTCATATCAAACCATTTTACTGTAGCATTTTGGAGATGTCACTTTAATTGAATTCAGAGGTGTATAAATGCCACATTTCTAATAAGTAGAAAAAAATAACAGTCAGGTTTAATACAGGACGTCCCATACAGTACACACACCTCATATCAAACCATTTTACTGTAGCATTTTGGAGATATGTCACTTTAATTGAATTCAGAGGTGTATAAATGCCACATTTCTAATAAGTAGAAAAAAATAACGGTCAGGTTTAATATAGGACGTCCCAAACAGTACACACATCTCATATCAAACCATTTTACTGTAGCATTTTGGAGATATGTCACTTTAAAAGACTTCAGATGTGTATAAATACCTCATTTCTAATAAGTAGAAAAAAATAATTGTCAGGTTTAATACAGGACGTCCCATACAGTACACACACCTCATATCAAACCATTTTACTGTAGCATTTTGGAGATATGTCACTTTAATTGACTTCAGAGGTGTATAAAAACCTCATTTCTAATAAGTAGAAAAAAATAACAGTCAGGTTTAATACAGGACGTCCCATACAGTACACACACCTCATATCAAACCATTTTACAGCAGCGTTTTGGAGATATAGGCCATTATTCTACTTTAAACACCTATAAGCATCCATATCACCCTGTAGCCCAAGACTGGTTGCCCACTAAAGCTAAGCAGGGCTGAGCTTGGTTAGTACCTGGATGGGAGACCTTCTGAGAAAACCAGGTTACTGCTGGAAGAGGTGTTAGTGAGGCCAGCAGGGGGCGCTCACCCTGTGGTCTATGTGGGTCCTAACGCCCCAGTATGGTAATGGGGACACTATACTGTCAATTGAGCACTGTCCTTCGGATGAGACGTTAAACCGAGGTCCTGACTCTCTGTGGTCACAAAAAATCCCAGGATGTCTTTCGAAAGAGTAAGGGTGTAACCCCGGCATCATGGCCAAATTTGCCCAGTGGCCTCTGTCCATCATGGCCTCCTAATCATCCCCATGTATATATATACCAATTGGCTTCATCACTCTGTCTCCTCTCCACCAGTAAGCTGGTGTGTGGTGGGCGTTCTGGCGCAATATGGCTGCCTTCGCATCATCCAGGTGGATGCTGCACATTGGTGGTGGTTGAGGAGATTCCCCCTTCTATGTGAAGTGCTTTGAGTGTCCAGAAAAGCGCTATATAAATGTGATGAATTATTATTATTATAAAAACCTCATTTCTAATAAGTAGAAGAAAAGAATGGTCAGTTTCTATACGGGACGTCCCATACAGTACACACACCTCATATCTAACCATTTTACTGTAGCATTTTGGAGATATATGTAATTATTCTACTTTAAACACCTATAAAAACCTAATTTCTAATAAGTAGAAAAAAATGTTCAGTTTCTATACAGGACGTTTCCCATACAGTGTGCACACCTCATATCTAACCATTTTACTGCAGCATTTTGGAGATACATCACATTAATTGACTTCAGGGGTGTATAAAGACCTTGTTTCAAATAAGTAGAAATTCAGAATTTGTGGAGTGGGTGCTGGAGTCTTGTGAATCGCCACTCACAGTCGGAACTGAAGACAACAACGCCAGTCCCACTCACAACCCAGTTCCCAGCCAAGACCACCCAGACTGTGAGGATCAACTGCATGGGCCCACCGCAAGCAGCGAGAGTGAATCAGCTGGTCCCGCCCAACCTCCCTCTCCCCATCTGTCTGTCTCTGCAGTCCCAAGACACTCCTGCCACCCAGTAATCTCTTCCTCCCATCAGTCCCGCAGTGCATCTCAGCCTCCTCTCAGTGGCACGGCTACATCTTGTGCCTGCTGGGAGCCATCTCCTCCTGCGAGTGTGGAGACTGTGGCTCCGCCTCCAGCCTCTGAGTGCTCCGCCTTCGCTCCAACTCTACCTGTCGCTCTGGCACCTGTGCTCTTACCATCCTCGACTCCAGCGTGGACCACCGGCCATTCGGCCTTGCCGGGCTCCCAGGATATATCAGCTCCACTTGGGTTAGACATTGACCACCTTCGCCATGGACTTGCGGCCCATTCGCTGCCCTGCGGCCCTCCACTTCTTCGGCTTTGGCTAGCTCCACCCCTTCCACCTCCACCTATGGTCGCTCCAGCTCAGCCACTAACCTCAGGATCCCTGCTTCCACCTCAGGCGTTCGACGCTGCGGCCCAGTCGCGGTCGCCTTGGTCTTTGTGTCTCACTGCCTCATCGCTTCTCTGGCTACGCGGTGTGCTCCACCTCCATCACCGTCGTCACCTCCGTTAGTCCCTATGGTGGTGTCGGGTCTATTTACTCCATGGCTTCTCCCTCCTGCGCCACCGCCGTGGGAGGCAGTCCTGGCTGTGGCCTGGGTCTCCATCTGCTCTTCCCTGTTCAAGGCCATCCCCTGGCTGTCACCACCATCTGCAACACCCTGAACGGTTTTGTATGGCTCTCTCCGGCTTCCTTGTCCTCCAGCTAAGCCGCCTCTATCCATCTACTGGTGCGAGGTTGCGCCTTCCAGGAGGTAGCTCCTTTGCCTTCATCATCGTGTTCATCTGCGTTCTACAACACAATCTGTGACATGCATATAGTATGGGACGTTGAAGTAGTAAAATATAACATATCTTTAAAATGCTGCAGTAAAATGGTCTGATATGAGGTGTGCATACTGCATGGGACGTCCCCTATAAAAACTGACCATTCGTTTTTTTCTACTTATTGAAAATTAGGTCTTTATAGGCCTCTGAAGTAGATCAAAATGACATATATCTCCAAAACACTGCAGTAAAATGGTTTGATAAGAGTTGTACACACTCTAAAATATGTCCCCTAAAATACTGACCGTTGGTTCCCTTTCGTTGTCACTCCGAGTTACGTCGGATGACGACGAATGGGGTTTCGCTTAGAAAGCCTATCAACTTCGAGTATTACAAAACGAGCCAATGGCAAGGAAATGCCATGGGTCTGCGGAATTTGCATGGCGTAACTCCGCCCCACCTCGTGGGTATAAAAGGAGGAAGCCGGCAGCAAGCAGATATGTTTTCGCTTCGGAGCCAAGTGTATTCTTCTCTCCACAAGCCATCTCTGAATTGTCAGCTTTACAAACGAGTACCTCGAGTGTTGGTGTGACGGCGATCTACGGCGAGAGCGTGCTTCCTGCTGATCTGTTGCAGTGGTCTGCCAGTCGGTGCGTTTCTCCCCGGGTGCTTCAACACTTGAGTTTTCTCTCACTAAAAGAGCTTACACGTGGCACGTCTTTTTAAAGATGTCTCGCCCGTGTACTTCTGGTTGCGGCAGATTGGTATCGGACTCTGATGGGCACGAGCGTTGCATAGTATGTTTGGGCATTGAGCGTCCTCTTGGGCTCTAGCGCATGGCGCCTCGCTAACAGACATCTGCAGAGCTGCAGGCTGGGCGACACCTAACACATTCGCCAGATTCTATAATCTCCGAGTGGAGCCTGTGTCCTCTCGTGTACTCGCTTCAACCAGCTAGTACCGGACCCGCTCAGGTGTCTTCGCTTGCTCGCCATTCCACTCCGCGGACTGGATACGTGCGATATTTTCCTCAGGTGAGCTTCTCCGAAAGCCCTGAGCTCCTCCAGCACTCCTGACGTCGGCGCCAGTGTCTATTGCCTGTGCATCGGCTAGGTGCCTCCCGTGTGCATGGTCCCTCCTCTGAGCGACCCCCACATGTGTATTCCACTGTAAGCCTCTCTGAGCGTGTGTCTTTCCCTTGGCAAGCCACCTTGCCACCCCTGGGGTTGAAATATTCCACCTGCGGCTGGACACCCCAGTGTTTTCCATATGCTTCCTTCGGGTCATATGTGTATTCTCTAAGTCCCCCCACTCCGGGCTGGCATTAATTGCATACTTCCCCTAAGCTTGGGATATGCTTCCCAGTGTACCTTGGTATTCCTGTGTTATATGGAGTCCTTTGTCCAGGCTGACAGGGATCTCGATTTACGCAGGGCACTGGAAGACAGCTGAGAAGGTGGCGTGATTAGACTGGTAACCCCATTCGTCGTCATCCAACGTAACTCGGAGTGACAACGAAAGGGAACGTCTACGGTTACGTATGTAACCCTCGTTCCCTGAGTAGGGAACGGAGACGTTACGTCTGCCTGCCACTTTCCGCTGTACCGCGGGGATCGCCTGAACTCAGTCTTGGCTCCTCAGCGAAGAAACATATCTGCTTGCTGCCGGCTTCCTCCTTTTATACCCACGATGTGCGGCGGAGTTACGCCATGCAAATTCCGCAGACCCATGGCATTTCCTTGCCATTGGCTCGTTTTGTAATACTCGAAGTTGATAGGCTTTCTAAGCGAAACCCCATTCGTCGTCATCCGACGTAACGTCTCCGTTCCCTACTCAGGGAACGAGGGTTACATACGTAACCGTAGACGTTTTTTCTACTTATTAGAAATGACGTCTCTATAGGTATATAAATAGGAATAATGTGACATATCTCCAAAAAGCTACAATAAAATGGTTTGATATGAGGTGTGTGTACTGCATGGGATGTCCCCTATATAAACTGGCCGTTAGTTTTTTCTACTTATTATAAATTATATCTTTATAGGCCTCTGAAGTAGAAAAATATGACATATCTCGAAAATGCTGCAGTAAAATGGTTAGATATGAGGTGTGCACACTGTATGGGACGTACACTATAGAAACTGACCATTGCTTTTTTCTACTTATTAGAAATTAGTTTTTTATAGGTGTATAAATATGAATAAAGTGACATATATCTCAAAAACGCTGCAGTAAAATGGTTAGATATGAGGTGTGTACTGTATGGGACGTCCGGTATAGAAACTGACCATTGTTTTTTCTACTTATTAGAAATGAGGTTTTTATAGGCCTCTGAAGTCAATTAAAGTGTCATATCTCCAAAATGCTACAGTAAAATCGATTAATATGAGGTGTGTGTACTGTATGGGAAGTCCTGTATTAAACCTGACCGTTATTTTTTTCTACTTATTAGAAATGAGTTATTTATACACCTCTGAAGTCAATTAAAGTGGCATATTTCAAAAATGCTACAGTAAAATGGATTGATATGAGGTGTGTGTACTCTATGGGACGTCCCGTATTAAACCTGACCGTTATTTTTTTCTACTTATTAGAAATGTGGTATTTATACACCTCTGAAGTCAATAAAGTGACATATCTCCAAAATGCTACAGTAAAATGGTTTGATATGAGGTGTGTGTACTGTATGGGACGTCCCGTATATAAACTGACCGTTATTTTTTTCTACTTATTTGAAATGTGGTTTTTATGCACCTCTGAAGTCAATTAAGTGGCATATCTCCAAAATGCTACAGTAAAATTGATTAATATGAGGTGTGTGTACTGTATGGGACGTCCTGTATTAAACCTGAGCGTTATTTTTTTCTACTTATTAGAAATGTGGCATTTATACACCTCTGAATTCAATTAAAGTGGCATATCTCCAAAATAATACAGTAAAATGGATTAATATGAGGTGTGTGTACTGTATGGGACGTCCTGTATTAAACCTGACTGTTATTTTTTTCTACTTATTAGAAATGAGGTCTTTATACACCTCTGAAGTCAATTAAAGTGGCATATCTCCAAAATGCTATGGTAAAATGGTTTGATATGAGGTGTGTGTACTGTATGGGATGTCCCGTATTAAACCTTACTGTTATTTTTTTCTACTTATTAGAAATGTGGTATTTATACACCTCTGAAGTCAATTAAAGTGTCATATCTCCAAAATGCTACAGTAAAATGGTTTGATATGAGGTGTGTGTACTGTTTGGGACGTCCCGTATTAAACCTGACCGTTATCTTTTTCTACGTATTAGAAATGAGGTTTTTATACACCTCTGAAGTCAATTAAAGTGACATATCTCCAAAATGCTACAGTAAAATGGTTTGATATGAGGTGTGTGTACTGTATGGGACGTCCTGTATTAAACCTGACCGTTATTTTTTTCTACTTATTAGAAATGAGGTCTTTATACATCTCTGAAGTCAATTAAAGAGGCATATCTCCAAAATGCTACAGTAAAATGGTTTGATATGAGATGTGTGTACTGTATGGGACGTCCCGTATTAAACCTTACTGTTATTTTTTTCTACTTATTAGAAATGTGGTATTTATACACCTCTGAAGTCAATTAAAGTGTCAAATCTCCAAAATGCTAAAGTAAAATGGTTTGATATGAGGTGTGCACACTGTAAGGGACGTCCCGTATTAAACCTGACTGTTATTTTTTTCTACTTAATAGAAATGAGGTCTTTATACACCACTGAAGTCAATTAAAGTGACATATCTCCAAAATGCTACAGTAAAATGGATTAATATGAGGTGTGTAAACTGTATGGGACGTCCAATATTAAACCTGACTGTTATTTTGTTCTACTTATTAGAAATAAGGTTTTTATACTCCTCTGAAGTCAATTAAAATGACATATCTCCAAAATGCTACAGTAAAATGGTTTGATATGAGGTGTGTGTACTGTATGGGACGTCCTGTATTAAACCTGACCGTTATTTTTTTCTACTTATTAGAAAAAAGGTTTTTTATACACCTCTGAAGTCAATTAAAGTGACATATCTCCAAAATGCTTCTGTAAAATGGTTTGATATGAGGTGTGTGTACTGTATGGGACATCCTGTATTAAACATGACCAATATTTTTTTCTATGTATTAGAAATGTGGTATTTATACACATCTGAAGTCAATTAAAGTGGCATATCTCCAAAATGCTACAGTAAAATGGATTAATATGAGGTGTTTAAACTGTATGGGACGTTCTGTATTAAACCTGACCGTTATTTTTTTCGACTTATTAGAAATGAGTTATTTATACACCTCTGAAGTCAATGAAAGTGACATATCTCCAAAATGCTACAGTAAAATGGTTTGATATGAGATGTGTGTACTGTTTGGGACGTCCTGTATTAAACCTTACCGTTATTTTTTTCTACTTATTAGAAATGAGTTATGTATACACCTCTGAAGTCAATGAAAGTGACATATCTCCAAAATGCTACAGTAAAATGGTTTGATATGAGGTGTGTGTACTGTATGGGACGTCCTGTATTAAACCTGACCAATATTTTTTTCTATGTATTAGAAATGTGGTATTTATAAATCCTCTGAAGTCAATTAAAGTGGCATATCTCCAAAATGCTACAGTAAAATGGATTAATATGAGGTGTGTTTAAACTGAATGGGACGTCCTGTATTAAACCTGACCGTTATTTTTTTCTACTTATTAGAAATTAGGTCTTTATACACCTCTGAAGTCAATTGAAGTGAAATATCTCCAAAATGCTACAGTAAAATGGTTTGATATGAGATGTGTGTACTGTTTGGGACGTCCTGTATTAAACCTGACCGTTATTTTTTTCTGCTTATTAGAAATGAGTTATTTATACACCTCTGAAGTCAATGAAAGTGACATATCTCCAAAATGCTACAGTAAAATGGTTTGATATGAGGTGTGTAAACTGTATGGGACGTCCTGTATTAAACCTGACCGTTATTTTTTTCTACTTATTAGAAATTAGGTCTTTATACACCTCTGAAGTCAATTAAAGTGACATATCTCCAAAATGCTTCAGTAAAATGGTTTGATATGAGGTGTGTAAATTGTATGGGATGTCCTGTATTAAACCTGACCGTTATTTTTTTCTACTTAATAGAAATGAGGTCTTTATACACCTCTGAAGTCAATTAAAGTGACATATCTCCAAAATGCTACAGTAAAATGGTTTGATATGAGGTGTGTGTACTGTATGGGACGTCCTGTATTAAACCTGACCAATATTTTTTTCTATGTATTAGAAGTTAGGTCTTTATACACCTCTGAAGTCAATTAAAGTGACATATCTCCAAAATGCTACAGTAAAATGGTTTGATATGAGGTGTGTAAATTGTATGGGATGTCCTGTATTAAACCTGACCGTTATTTTTTTCTACTTATTAGAAATGAGGTCTTTATACACCTCTGAAGTCAATTAAAGTGACATATCTCCAAAATGCTACAGTAAAATGGTTTGATATGAGGTGTGTGTACTGTATGGGACGTCCTGTATTAAACCTGACTGTTATTTTTTTCTACTTATTAGAAATGTGGTATTCATACACCTCTGAAGTCAAGTAAAGTGACATATCTCCAAAATTCTACAGTAAACTGGTTTGATATGAGGTATGTGTACTGTATGGGACGTCCCGTATTAAACCTTACTGTTATTTTTTTCTACTTATTAGAAATGAGGTCTTTATACACCTCTGAAGTCAATTAAAGTGACATATCTCCAAAATGCTACAGTAAAATGGTTTGATATGAGGTGTGTAAACTGTATGGGACGTCCCGTATTAAACCTGACCGTTATTTTTTTCTACGTATTAAAAATGTGGTATTTATACACCTCTGAAGTCAATTAAAGTGGCATATCTCCAAAATGCTACAGTAAAATGGTTTGATATGAGTTGTGTGAACTGTATGGGACGTTCTGTATTAAACCTGACCGTTATTTTTTCTACTTATTAGAAATGAGGTCTTTAAGGGCCTCTGAAGTCGAAAATGTCCATTGTGTTTCGCATGGGGTTGTATACTTTATGGCATATTGAATACAAGAGAACAGTAAACCATATGCAGTAAATGTATTTAGAAAGAGTGAATACTTTATTTTGTCTTCTTGTGCTGTAAACATTTACATAAAACTATTTCTTGAGATGTGAACTATAAAAAGAGAGAAAAAAGAAAGCATCTTGTTACATTGTCTCTCACAAATATGTGCAACTAATACGAAAGAAAGAAAGAAAGAGAGAAAGAAAGAAAGAAAGAAGAAAGAGAGAAAGAAAGAAAAGGAAGAAAGAGAAAGAAAGAAGAATAAAAAAGGAAGAAAGAGAGAAAGAAAGAAAGAAAGAAAGAAAGAGAGAAAATGAAGAAAGAGAGAGAGAGAGAAAGAAAGAAAGAAAGAAAGAAAGAAAGAAAGAAAGAAAGAAAGAAAGAAAGAAAGAAAAAGGAAGAAAGAGAGAAAGAAAGAAAGAGAGAAAAAGATAGAAAGAAAGAAAGAAAGAAAGAGAGAAAGAAAGAAAGAAATAGATAAAAAGAGAGAAAGGAAGAAAGTCCAAAAAAGTCCTGTGTGGGTGTTGGGTGGGTGTCCTTGAGTGTTCCTTTAATAATCAAATAAGTAAGCCCCGCCCCCCTCGCGATAATATTGTCTATCGCCGATTTCACAGGCTGACGATAGGACGATATGAAAATGGAGCATATCGCCCAACACTAGAGCTCATGCTCATCACGACAGCCTCTCCCTTGCGAATGCCCCTGAGGAAGGAGTAATTAATTATAGAAATTACATTTTTTGGTGAACTAACTCTTTAAGTTTTATTTCTTTGAAGACGGCCTTCTTGACCATGATGACTTCCATCAAAAGGATTGGGGACCTGCAGGTCATTCTGTCAGTGTGCCTAGAGTGCTGGGCTGCACAGCTGTAAGCTGTAAAAAGGTGAAGGTGAAGCTGAAGCTACCTACTCCCAGTGCAAGTAATGTCCTTTCTGTCCCCGCATGGTACAAAGGACTACACGACTTAACTCTTGTTGCCTGAGAGGGAACGAGATTCTGCGTCGAAGACAACACTTTGGGGAACACCTTCAGCGTGATAGCATCTGAAACACGTGTGGAATTATTCCAAATCTCAATTGGTTTTGCATCATGACGTCACATGTGACGGTGTACACGTAAGCTACAAAGGGACGCTGGCACACAACAGTGTTAGCTTCTGATGTTCTCAGGCACTCAGGAGGTATGACAAAGGGACACAGCGTCTTGTTCCCTTCTCAGGGAACAAGGGTTACAGTCGTAACCCGAGAAGTTCCCTTTCGAGGGGAACTCACGTTGCGTCAAAGACGACACTTTGGGGAACTAAATATACCCACTGCGCCACACTGACTAGTGCCTGTTCTGGTGTGAAGCTTGTCAGGCACAGCTCAGGATGAGAGGACTTGAAAACCTGGTGTGGAGGACAGATCCAAGCAATAATATCTGATGAAGGTGGATTGGGAGGCCCAGCCAGCAACAGCACAGACCTCTTGAAAGGAAACCCCCGATAGCAGGGCTTTGGAAGAAGCTACTCCTCTAGTCGAGTGGGCTCTTATCAGGAGAGGCAAGGGCAGACTGCGTGGCTCTTACGCTGAAGAAATAGCCTCCACAATCCACCTGCTAATCATCTCCTTAGAGGTAGGGGAGTAGTAGGTTTAGCCTTTGCTGATCAATTGTGGTGGATGATGAAACGGCCTGCAGGATAACTGACAATGCCACATTAGATGGCACCTTGGGCATGTAGCCTGGCCTAGGGGGGAGAATGATCTTTAACCTCCAAGGAGCAAACTCGAGGCAAGAGGGAGCAACAGATAAAGCTTTTTTTGATGGACGTAATGGCTAGCATGAAGGACACTTTGAAAGAGAGAAACTCTCAGACAACTCCTCAATGGGTTTGAAGGGTGCCAGGGATAACCCTTCAAATATAGGAGACCACCGATGTATTGTCTGTTCGAACTAGAACATGATGGCCCCTGAGGTCTGGGAGGAAGTGTCTCGGGGCCAGAAACACAGCCATCATCTCCAGGCAATTAATGTGCCACGAAAAATGATTCCCTCTCCACAGACCTCTGGTAAAGCAGCCCTCCATAACCCCTCCCCAGCCAGTGAGGGATACGTCCGTAGTCATGATTTTCGTCTGACATGTTGCTCCCAACACCGGGCCCTGGGACAGGAACCATGGTTTCTTCCAAATAGTCTAAAGACTGATTTAAACTTCTGCGTCTGACCTACACCGTAGCCTCTATGCTGTAGAGTCAGTTTTCATTTATACTTCTGCGTCGTTGTCCATATTGGAACGCTTTTCTCTCAAAAGTGAACCTCAGAAACTTCCTCTCTTGAGGAAGGATTGATATGTGGAAGTACGCGTCTTTGTGATCTATTGTGATAGAGCGGTCCTTGGATCTGATAGCATCTTGAACTCCTCAGAGAACTATTCAATACCCTGAAAAATACCCTATGAAATACTGCTGTATGAAATACCCTTATGAAATGCTGTATGAAATGCTCCATCACCTGACGCTACTCTGGGTTCACAATAGTGTAGACCACCCAGCTGACAAAACACAAATTGAATTCTGTACCCTGTAATTGCTGGAATTGCGTCCTGAGGTGCATTAGATGGCGCAGGAGCAAACATTCCCTGAGGTGTTCAACGGAGGAGTGAGATAATGTTGTTCCATCACAGGTGGACCACCCTCAGAGCCTCTTTCCCGAAGCCTTCCTCGCCTGAATGACAGTCCTCAGATCTGTCTTTGGCTTAGAAGACTTCGGTTGAGAGTGTTGTCTCGACCCCCAGGCTTTTTGAGGGGGTGGGGGGTGGGGGGCTCGAGATGCAGCACTCTCCTTCTGCTGCTGCAGGTGTAAGGGGCTGGCGACTGATAGGGTGTATAGAACTATGGCGGGGGATGAGCGGCTGACTGTCACTCCACCTCCTGAAACCTCCTGACTACGGTATTAACAGCGTCGCCAAAGAGGCCAGAAGGCAAAAGCAGGGCATTGATGAGGATAGCCCTGTCCTTCTCACCTATGCCGGACAAGTTCAGCCACAAAAGCCTCTCCGTAGCCACCAATGCTGTCATGGCATTGGCCGTTTAAATAAGAAAATAAGAGAAAAAATAAAAAAAATTTATGTTTAAATAAAAAAAATAAAAATAAAAAATAAAAAAAATAAAGCAGAAATAAACACCAGTTTAAACATGAGAATTAAATTGATTAACTTAATTCCAGATTAAATTGTTTACAAGAAACAATTTAAAGCCAATTCTTAATTTAAACCATTGGGGTATACCGTTTGAAGCGTATAAATCCAAAAAACCTCTCGTTGAAGGAGACAGCGCTCCCTATTCCCACCCCGTTGGAGAGATTTAACTAACTTGATGCCTTGAAATTTCAAAGTACAAATTTCATGCCCAAATTCATTAAAATGTCTAGCCACTGGTGACTTAATGTCGTGATTACATATGTTACTTTTATGTTCGTGTAATCTTATTCTTAACTTTCTTTTTGTGTTACCCACATAACAAAGCCCACATGGCATTTAAGTAAATACACAACAAAGGACGTACGACAAGTAATTCTCCCTCTCACAGAGAATTTCTTGCCAGTCCGTGGATGTGGGAAATAATTATCTGTAATCATCGCATTACAATTCACGCAACTCCTACAAGGGCAATTGCCCAGAGCCGATAATGCCCATCTTATGCAGGCATGCACCAGCCTTTTCTTATGCGCTTCCAGCTTTTCTGTTGGCCATTCAATATTTAGTGTGGCCTCTGCTCTAGTCACCAGTGTTGTATAAATTACTAGAAAGCAATACTTGAGTAAAAGTACAAGTATCGTACTAGAAAAAGACTTTGGTAGAAGTGAAAGTTACTTTTTAGAATATTACTTAAGTAAAAGTCTTAAAGTATCTGATATTTACTGTACTTAAGTATCAAAAGTAATTTTCTGATATTTAATGTACTTGTAAGTATTTGAAGTAAAAGTAAAAAATGTAAAAAAATAAATAAAAAAAAGCAAACGGTTAGAACTTTGATTGGGAACTTTATTGTGGCTTTCTTATAGTAATGCTATACCATATGCATTTTTCAGTATTATGGACATATCTTTGAGAGTTCTCTGTTGAAATAAATCCAGGGGAAAATCAGTGGTGTAACGTTAACGTTAAAGTTGACGTTAGTTAAACATGTGCGTGTCATGATCCTGGTATCTTTCTCTTTTCTCTGTCTCACTCTCTTGGTCTCTCACTCACCGCTCGTTAGGGATACACTCATTACACACTCTCTCATCACTCTCAGCTGTCCCTACTCTATCCCAGCATCGCACTAATCATTCCCACACCTGCTCCCCCTTTCCCTCTATTTGTGTTTGCTTCTTCTAGTCCTCCTTTTCCCCTGTCTTGTCGCCAGATTATTCATGTACCCACTTGAAGAATCACTGCGTGCTTACCTCTCGGTCCTGTCCTGTCCTGTCCTGTCCTGTCCTGTCCTGTCCTGTCCTGTCCTGTCCGGTTGTCAATGTGTTACTGCTCGATGATAACCAACTGCAAGTATTTCTCTGTGTATGCTGTTGCTCGCACTCTGAACTCTACCCAGCTCAAACTATTGCAGAGACCAGCGCCAGTTTCCAGCCATCCTCTATGTTCTGGTATCCCGAGGTATCCGAAGCCTGCAGTTCTCCTCCCGGGACCACAGTCTCTTTCTGCGCTACGCTGTCCTAGAAGGGGGATTTACGTTTCATCTCTTCAGTCCACTCTGCTGGCTATTTATGTTCAACATTTATTATTGACTGCAATATACTGTTGTTTTATCTTTCCTGTGGACAGCTTCCTAAGTGGATTAAAGACTGTTAAACTGCTACAGCGCATTTGGGTCCTTTCTCTCACATACCTGACAGTGTGCCATGTCAGCTAATTAGCAACGTTAACAAGCAGACGTTAACCTGGCCATAACGTTAGCCAGATATCTGATACGGCTTATGATAACTAATGTTGAATCACATTGACATTGTGGCTTTACTGAATAACTGTTAATTGAAACTACCTCGATGTGCTTCAGGTTGGACGGGGAGTCTTTGAATGCCAAAATTTCAGTGACTTTCGGTAGGCATAAGAGGCACTTCATCCGATAGGAAGAATCTTTCATTCCAATGTACAGAAACATTTCTTGCAAATACATCCACGGGTGTATAATGTTATCTTCACCACTAGTATCGTCGGGGTAGTCGTCTACGATAACGGGAGGTCCTTCAGTAGGTGCATTCATGTAGGTCCACACAGTCAGTGTCTGCATCATCGACACGGAAGGCTCTCTTCTCTCATTAATTACATGAGCTGGGCGCTGAGGGAAAGTTCACAGACTGAAGCTTTATTTCAATTAAGGGTACGCTGGCGCGCTCTGGCTGCCGCTCCTCTCGCCGTTGTGATGCGTTGTGCTTTCTTCATGTATGTCGGGAGATTGCTTTTTTTGATGTAGGCCTGGTTGCTTCCTATCGGCTCTGTGGACTCACAGATAGGCTTTTTTGGAGCGGGTGCAGACAAGGCTTCAAGGAACATGGCCTTACAGTACACCTCTCGCCAGCTCTTATCCCTGAAGCGGAATTACCATCTGTCGGGGGACACCTACGACTACTGTGACCGGGCTGGATTACTGCAGCCCAAACGGTATATTCATCGGAGCACAGGGCGAAATTACGTCTCTTCCTCGTCGTCTTCCATCCCAGTTTTGAACTGCCGGCGAAGGATTAAAAGACTGTCTTCCTCTGGGGTTGATGTTACTAACTTTTCTGCTCTGCCGTACGAGCGGCATTCCTGTGATGCGGTGTCTGCAAGCCCTCTAAAAGCCGCGCTACTTAACGTGCGCTCTGTGAACAACAAAGCTTTATTGCTGGCGGATTTTATTATGGACAAGAAGCTGGACTTGTTTTTTATTGCGGAAACATGGTTCAAACAGGATGATGGTTTTCTTTTTAATCAGCTGACTCCAGCGGGCTTTGGACTAATTGACGTTCCACGAACTACAGGTAGAGGTGGTGGTATCATAGTTGTTTACAAACTGCAATACAAGATTCATCCACTGTCCATTTCTCCTCCTAACACTTTTGAATGTCTTGTTTTAAATGTGTTTGATACTCACTCAGCTCTCCATTCTGTTATGGTCACTATCTATCGACCTCCTAAACTGAATAAAGACTTTCTGTCTGAGTTTGCTGATCTTCTTTCTATATTGATTGTCAGATTTAAGAGAATTTTGATTCTGGGTGATTTTAACATACATGTAGATCAGAAAGCCTGTCTGTTGGCCAAGGACTTTCTATCACTCTTGGACTGTTTTAATTTATCTCAGTTTGTAAATGTCCCCACTCACTGTAAAGGACACACGTTAGATTTTATTATTGCAAATGACTTATCTCTTTCTAATCTCTCTGTTGTGGATGTTGGACTTTCTGATCATCTAGCCATCTTCTTTAACATTGAGACATTTCATTCTAGTAGAGAGACTTCACGAACTATTTCATTCCGTAAATGGCAATCAATTGATCATCTTACCTTTGCAAACTTGATTGTCTCTTCTTTAGATGACATGTCTTCTGCTCTTCTTGAGGATAAAATTTCAGTATTTAATAATGTTCTTACAGCCAACTTGGACACCTTTGCACCCATAAAAAAAACGTAATGTTTCATTTGCACAGTCAGCCCCCTGGTATAATGGTGATTTACGTATACAGAAGGCTATGTGTCGAAAATTAGAGCGAAAATGGCGTTACTCTGGTTTAAATGTGTTCCACCAGGCCTGGAAAAATTCCTTGTCAAACTACAGAGTAGCCATTGAAACTGCAAGATCTGGCTATTTCTCAAACGTTATTGAGAATAATCAAAGAAATCCCAGGAAGCTCTTTCATACAATTAACAGTCTACTCAAAGAAGATAGTGTCAGTTTTTTGACTTCATCTGACTGGCTGTCTAATGAGTTTCTCAAATCTTTCAGTTAAAAAATCAACAATATTCGCACAAATATTCATACCTTGCAGTCTGCTGATCTTTCAGTTATTACTCCTAGTTTCTCTGGCACTCCTTTATCCAAATTCACTTTAGTACAATCTGAGATGCTCTGCAACCAGGTTTCTAGTATGAAAGCTACCACTTGCATACTTGATCCTATGCCTGGTAGCCTGTATAAATCCTGCTTTGGTCCTTTATGTCCCTCAGTTCTTGCAATAATAAATGACTCTTTATCATCCGGGGAGGTGCCAGCAGCACTTAAAACTGCTGCGGTTACTCCGGTTTTAAAAAAGCAAAATTCTGAGGTGAAAAATTTGTCAAATTATCGCCCAATCTCAAATCTCTCATTTCTGTCAAAAATCTTGGAGGGTGTGGTCGCAGCACAATTAAACAAGCACTTAATTGAAAATAAACTATTTGAGCCTCATCAATCAGGATTTCGAAAATTGCACAGCACTGAGACTGCATTGGTGAAAGTCGCTAATGACTTACTAATTGCCTCTGACTCCGGCTCCACGTCTATTCTCATTCTCTTGGATCTCAGTTCAGCCTTTGACACTATTGACCATGCCCTATTACTCAATCGCCTCGAACATGTTTTTGGTTTATCAGAGACTGTTCTTGACTGGTTCAAGTCCTATTTCACTGACCGCAGTCAATTTGTTTTTATGGGTGGTTATAGGTCCAAAGTTGGCTCTGTTCATACGGGTGTTCCTCAAGGATCAGTCTTTGGTCCTTTACTCTTTAGTATGTACATCTATCCACTTGGTCAATTACTACATTCTCTCAACCTTAACTATCACTGTTATGCTAACGATACACAGATTTATATACATACTAGACCGGGTCAGCAAGTGAACGTTGGGCATCTTTCTAACTGTATTGCTGAGATAAAGACTTGGATGTCCAATAATTTTCTGTCACTAAACGGCTCAAAAACAGAAGTCATGCTCATTGGATCTCGTCATCAACTGCGAAAGGTTGGGTCCCCTACTCTATCTGTTGATGGCGTTGCATTGGAGTTTAAGACCAAATTAAAAAATCTGGGTGTCATATTTGACGCCACACTGTCATTTGAGCCTTTTATCCAAAATACAGTTAAAACATCGTTTTATCACCTCAGAAATATAGCCCGGCTACGTCCCATGCTGTCGTTCTCGGTAGCTGAGAAGTTGATAAACTCTTTTGTCTTCTCGCGCATTGACTACTGCAATGGTCTTCTAGCTGGGGTATCTAAATCATCATTGGATAAATTGCAATATCTTCAAAATTCAGCTGCTAGAGTACTGTCTGGGGTCAGGGCCAGGGACCATATAACCCCGGTCTTGGAGTGCCTGCACTGGCTACCTGTTAGGTACCGTATTGATTTTAAAATCCTTATGCTGGCCTATAAATCTCTGCACAATCTGGCACCTCAGTATTTGACTAACTTATTAATCCCTTACTTACCACGTCGCAATCTGCGCTCCTCGCAGAGTGGTCTTTTGGTTGTTCCGAAGGCACGGCTTCATACGTGGCGTGACCGAGCATTTTCTGTCTATGCTCCTAAGCTCTGGAATTGTCTTCCGGCCGACATCAGGGAAGCAAAAACTTTAGTGACTTTTAAATCTCTTCTTAAAACATTTTATTTTAGGATTGCTTTTACATGATCATAATGTTATGTGTTTATTTTTTGTATTTACATTGTCTTACTCTGCTGTTATGTCTGTCTGTAAAGCGCTTTGAGAAAGCTACTTTTAAAGGCGCTATACAAAATAAATATATTATTATTATTATTATTCATGGCGGTTTCAGCATTACAAACAAGCATTACGCTGAAAAAGAGCGTGCGTAGCGTGCGTAATGCAATCTAGGAGCAGTTTTTCACAGTTACTCTCTCATTCTCTTTCTGTCATTTTCAAGAGTCAAGACATTGATCTCTCTTAAATTGGGAGCTATTGCATACCCCAAAATGTCACAGATGACTCTGCCAGTAGCAAAAGGGTTACATTCAAAAGAACTCTTTCAGTGACAGCTTCCGGAGTTCTTTAGATACAGAGCAGAGTTAAATTCTGGATTAAGCATCTAGGAACAAAACTTGTCAAAGCACAGCACAGAATAAATGCATAATGTTGTAAACAGAGCCGGTCCGAGCCTTTTGGGGGCCCCTGAGCAGAATTTGATTTGGGGCCCCCCTCCCACTACGCAAAGTCACCCGTGCTTGACGATTATTGACACAAATGTCACGCAATAATGATACATTATAAATGAATACAGTGAGGTTATGTATTAATACAAAATAAATACTTAATAAAAAATAGATGCATACTTAAATAAAAAAGTTTTAACTTTTACTTACTCTTTTACTAATTCTTTGAAACTTCTTAAAACAAACTGTCTCAAAACATAAAAAATAAATTATTTGCTAAAATAATGACAAAACTGAGAAATCAGAAACATAATAAGAGCAAGGGTTCAACAATGACAATTATTGTTGAAAACTGTAAAAATATTATTTCTCAACTGTCTCAATACAGTGTAACTGTCCTCAAACTTTTTTATTATTATTATTGTAACAGACTTTGTTGGATTGTACATGACAGAATCCAACAAAGTCTGTTACTATAATACCGGTAATGATGTACTGGTGCTCGTTGTATGTGTGTATGCAATCTATTTTTCCCCTCTGGGCTTGCCGTGGATAGGAATGGGTCGTGCACACTTGGTACTGGAGTGTCGTGGGTTTTTGGAGTTTGTGATCTGATGTGTGGTATAATAAAGGGAAGAAGAGTTCAAACTGCTTTGTTTATTATTTATTCAAACTGCTACTCTTACACCTAGAAGGTTAAGTTCCCCTGCGGCTATTTTCTCCAACTTAAACCGATACCGTGACTATGCGCAGTTGCGCACGAAGTCTATGCACTCGCGAGGTGTCTAGATTATGCGCATGACTTAAACGCTGGCAGACCAGCAGCAGTTGTTGGCAGGTATATTGATCATGAAATCAGAATTTTCTTGTCTTGAATTATTCATTCATTCATTCATATTCATTCATTCATTTATGTCACTTGTTTAAGTCATCTAAAAAAAATTTTTTAAACTCGATTGGGCCCCCTCAGGGGCTAAGCCCACAGTGTCTACAACTCTGGACGAGGGTGAAATATCGTGCCCCCTGCTTGGGACAGCAAGTCCTTCCTGATCAGAATCTCCATCGGAGATCCATCTAGAAGGGACACCAGGTCTGAGAACCAAACTCGGGCCGGCCAGTACGGGGCTACTAACAATAGACGGGCCCCCTCTCTGCGAACCCTCTCCAGAACTCACGGAAGCATAGATGTCAGGGGAAAAGCGTACAGGTGTAGCCTCGGCCACACCTGAACCATCGCATCCAGCCCGAGAGGAGCTGGGTGCGTGAGGGAAAACCACAATGGAAAATGTGTTGTATCTGACGATGCGAAAAGGTCGACTTGAGCTTGACCAAAATTCTCCAATAGGAGCTTCACCACCTCGGGGTGAAGTCTCTTTCCCCGGGCCTCAGCCCCTGCCTCGACAGGATATCCGCTCCCAGATTTAGATGCCCCGGTATTTATACTGCACTGAGAGACAGTAAATTCCCTTGGGCCCATAGGAGGATTTGATGAGCCAGCTGGCAAAGATGACGCGACCTCAGACCCCCCTGATGGTTGATATAAGAGACCACTAATGTGTTGTCTGTGTGGACAAGCACATGGTGACCTTTCAGGTCTGGCAGGAAGTACTTGAGAGCATGAAACAGCGCCATCATTTCTAGCCAATTTATGTGCCAAGAAAGTAGATGGTCCTGCCAAAGACCTCTCGCCGAGCGACCACTCATGATCGCCCCCCCCCCCCCCAACCTGTGAGGGAAGCATCCGTCGATAGCATTACGCATCGACAATAAGCCCCCAGCACTGGGCCTTGGGCGAGGAACCAAGGTTTGTTCCACATGACTAAGGCACGTAGGCATCGCCGTGCGACCATGATCATGCGAAACGGATTTCCCCTCAGAGAAAGCCCCTTAGTCCTTAGCCACCACTGCAGGGGTCTCATGTACAGGAGGCCAAAGGTGATTATGTTGGACGCAGCTGCCATGAGACCCAACAGTCTCTGAAACTGTTTCACAGTGAGTGACTGGCCTAGTTTTACCCCATTAATGGCTGAGAGAATCAAAGTAATACGTGTTGGTGACAATTGTGCCAGCATCGTTATCGAATCCCATTCCACACCTAGAAAAGTAGTCCTCTGAGATCGGAGGAGCACACAATTTCAAGTGTGACAGAACGACATCTCGATGCCGAACTGCCATCTGCTCGGACTGAGTTAAAATCAACCAATCGTCGATATAATTTCAACACGCAGATGCCCTAGAGTCTCAGGGGAGCTAGAGCTGCATCCACGCATTTTGTTAAAGTGCGGGGTGATAAACCTAGGCCAATTGTAAGAACCCGGTACTGGTATGCCGCGCCCCCAAAAGCGAACCTCAGGAACTTCCTGTGATGAGGATGGATGGATACAAGGAAGTAAGCGTCCTTCAAGTCTATCGTGACAAACCAGTCCTCGGACTGAATCTGTGACACGATCTGTTTGAGTGTAAGCATCTTGAACTTGAGTTTCTGAACCATGCTGTTTACTATGTGCAGATCTAGAATAGGACGCAGCCCCCCATCCTTTTTTGGGACAATGAAGTACCGGCTGTAAAACCCTGACTCCCTGATGGGAGGAGGAACCCTTTCTATAGCCCCCTTTTTTAGAAGAGTCTGTACTTCCTGCTCCATAACCAGAGCCTGCTCGGGGTCCACCACTGTAGGGAGGACCCCTTGAAATCTGGGTGGATGAGAACCGAACTGAATTCTGTAACCCATTTCTATTATATGCAGGACACAATGAGAAATATTTGGCAGTAGTTTCCACACTGACTGTTCACACTGACTGTTCTATGACCGCCCTCGGAGGATCGTTGAGATGTGCAGGCACCTAACCGAACTGACTGCTTTACGAAACCGCAGCGCGTGCTTCTCCCTGAGAAAAAGGCACTGGATCTGGCAGGTGAAGGCTGAGATAGGGCTGAGCCCATCTCAAACCCAGCTGTCAGATCCATTTGTGACCGGTCACGGAAACTAGGGACACAAGTCGGTTCTGGGGCATTTTGAGTTATTCATAGATTTTGAAAGTGTAATCTCCAAACTTTCCAACGATGTGTAACATGTGGAAATCTGATAATATTTAGTAGTTGTGGCCATTTGAGATTGGCACTTAAAAAAGCTCAAAGATGAGAAAACGACCTCTAAAGATTGTGCAGTTCTCACCTGTCTCTGCTGCTGGGAGTGACAATAGGGCTCATTTACATCTCATTTAGATAAGCCATACCCCCTGTAAAGCTCCCCCCTGTGCTTTACAGCTTTTTTGCACTTCGAATGAGTGCACTTCTGCCGCACTAGGCGAAAAACAAGTGTGCTGCCCCTCTATTTGCAACGTACCAGCAACAACACACAAAGACCAATATGCCATATAGCCTACATATAACGCAAAACAGATTCTGCAAAAAATTGAAATTCACCAATTTTGAAAAAAAAACTCTTCTTTCTCATTTTCCTCGAAAGTTGTGCTGCCGACTTGTGTCCCTGGTTTCTGTGACGGGTCTCATTTGCGAACCCCAAGATGTGTGTCGCCGCCGTGCGCGCACCAAGCCGTCCTCCTCGAAGAACGCTCAGTGGGAGTGGAGCGTCCTCACGGACAGCTTCTTGCAATGCTCACAGTCAGCCCACTTGAGAACTGACTGGGCATGCTCCACTCCCAAACAAGCAAAACAAAGCTGATGTGTGTCCCCACCCGTGATGAAACAAGGGCAGGGAACAACACATCACTTAAAATCTTGCTTGCTCGCCATGATAGATAGATAGATAGATAGATAGATAGATAGATAGATAGATAGATAGATAGATAGATAGATAGATAGATAGATAGATATACATTGTGCTTGCAATGACAGACAACAATAAATAGACAGGGACAGTATGCAGAGAGCGCTTGCTGAAGGCACAGTAGCTAGCACGGTCTGTTTTCAGGTGTGCTTTATAGTTTCCTGGTTGGTGACGTCACCCTTGACGTCTCGTCTTTACATTGGACTGATTATACACGTGAAAGGGATTATACACGTGACACCTTGAAGGGTAACTGAGTGATGGCAAATTTTACATCTTTCCCTCTTCTGACTGCTGTAATCAATCTTTCTATATTTTTCTTCTTTTAAAAGTAGTGGAAACGCTATCACAGCTTTTGTTTTCTTTTGCTATTAGAGCTAATACAAATTTATATTTGCTGTCGTATCCCATTCACTGCTATAGAAGTTTACCCATCTATGATGACTTCCGCTTCTGAGAACCCTGGAAATGTCAAAAGGGTCTGCGGCTCTGACTGTTAATTTTAGAAACAGTAATCTATCTATCTATCAGTTATCAGCAGTTATCTATTTATAGGTCATCGCATTACTTGCAGCTTTCTGCCTGCTCTAAATTAGATACTGATTAAGAAGCATGTTAAGATTACATTTATTTGAAATGATTAGTGAGAGAACGATTGCATGTCTGAATTTGTCCTATCAGTCTGTGCTGTCTCTCTCTACTATTAGTGAAGCAATGTAAGTTTTTTTAAACAATTTTATTGATAAATCACAGGACAACGTTGACGATAAGTTTCTGCGCTCCTGAATGATTTGTGTGAATGTGATCTGCACGTGATGTGCGAGCTACTGTTTAGTGTGGTTTGAGTTTGGAGCTCCGTCAAGTTGATTCTTAAAACTCGGTTTTCTTCTTTATATCAGTTTTAAAATATACAATTTTCTCTTTTTACAGTGAGTGAATATATCCACGATAGTATTAATCAAAAACAATCGGATTGCTTTGATATTGCTAGTTTTATCCATCTTTTTAACATTCGCTACTGGCTTTAGCCCACTTGCATCATTATTGTGGTCTTGGCTATAGCTTGTCTTGTTTACATTCTTATCATTAAAAATATTACTGTTTATCTGTTATAATTGCAAATGTATCCAATGTAAGTCCACTTTAAGTGCAGGTTCAAGAGGTGCAGTCGGAGCTGGAGGCCGTGAAGAAGCAGATCCACGACCTAGTAGAGAAGCAGGCCGAGCCACAGCGATCAGCGCTAGAAACATCGCGGTCGGACGCACACAAGTCTGTGGTAAGTAATGTTATCACTCTGGATTCCTCTCCTCCATGTGTTCCCGTAGACCCAGAACGTGATCATCCCAGGCCCAGGCATCCCAGGCCTCCCTTCACTCCGGCGCCGACACACCACTGGAAGGTGTGAGACAGGCCCCCGGGCTAGAATTTTGTAGTTGATCTAAGAGTATTTTGTGATCTATAGTGTGACGATATCTTTGGCCTATTTTGGACAGATTATTAAGTGTAAAATAGCCCAATGTCACATCAATGAAGCTTTTGTTTGCAAATTTCAGCTCAAATGATAAATACAGTATCTGTCAAAAGTTTGGACACATTACTATTTAAATTAATGTTTTTGAAAGCATTTCTTATGCTTATCAAGCCTGAATTTATTTGAGTTAAATTTAAAATAATGGTTTTCCTATTTTAATATGCTGTAAAATATATTTCATCAAAATATATTTTCATAAAATTGTTTTCATCAGCTTTTTCAAAGGTCTCATAATCATCCCCATGTATATTTTTTTGAGCCGAGTTTGGTGCTTCTAGCAATAAAGCACTAGGAGTAGCAGTAAAAAAATACTCTTAGGAGAAGAGAGAATAAGAAATACGTTTAAATAGAATAACAATATGTCGGTTTTCGTTTAATTTTCACCATCTATGGGGGAATGTAGAATAATCTATTTCAATGTAGCGACCAAAATCGATGAAAAATTCAACCAGGGACGGAAAACGGGAAGGATTTAAGCTGCGCTCTTTTGGGGCTGAGCAGATGGGGGCTGAGATTGGCTTAGTTTCATTCATACTTCAGAGGCGCTACGCTGCGGGGCGTTCCCCCAAAGTGTCAATCGACACAGTCCGAGTTCCCTCGAAAGGGAACTGTTGAGGAACATACATGAGTCGGCTATGTATAGGCCTACTCTCGTGCCGATTGTATATATCATTTGAACCTATAAAAATTAATTTATTTGTATAGTACTTTACACAATACACATTGTTTCAAAGCAACTTTACAGAAAAATCATAATGTTAATGTCTATAATATCTTAATTTCTCCATGCATTATGGTCGTTTTCAGCAGATTAGAGCTGGCCGATAGTTTGCATTTTGCAACGATATAAGCAATATAGTATACAGAATTTCCCAGTGTGAGTATACTGTATGTATGGGAATACAGTTGGACATATGTATATATCCAATGTTATATAAAGAGCTGGGTAATATCATAAGTACATTTTGTAATGAAAAAAATCAAACAGTTGAGATCAGTTTGTCTCTACTGTGTGAACATCATAAAGTCCAAGTCTTTGCCTATACTGACTCTGGGCCACCAGTGACTAAAGCAGAGGTCACTAATAGGCGGACCGCGGTCCGGATCCGGACCCAGCCGCCGTTCTGTCCGGACCCGGACCAATAACCCATACATTATTGAGAATTATTAACGTTTGACGGAGCGTTTCTATTTTAACCTGCGCAGCTTTTCTAGCATTTATGGTACTGGTTTAGCGCGGCCCAGGAAAGTCACAGACCAATAGCATGCGTTGTAAATCGTCATGTGATGCTACTCGAATCAGCGCGCGCGAGACACACACACACACACACACAGGGAGAGACGAGACGAAAGAGAGACGACGTTTCACATGGCGTGCTCTAAAAAAAGAAAAGTGGACAGCGAAAACAGAGCTTTCAATCAAGAATGGACAGATTCTTTCATGTTCATTCTTCCTACGGGCAGTTCAAAACCGGTATGTCTCATATGTTCAGAGACTGTCGCGATTATTAAGAGCGGCAATGTGAAGCGCCACTATGAGACAAAGCACAAATCGTTTGACCAAACATACCCACTTAAATCCGCACTGAGGGCACAGAAAATAAACGATCTAAAAGCCCAATATGATCGATCCAGCAGAATCCTAACACATTCATTCACTGCCCAACAACGTGCTAACGAATGTTCCCTCAAAGTTGCTTGGATTTTGGGCCAACATAAAAAACCATTTACTGATGCAGGGGTTGTCAAGGAGTGCATGAGTGCGGTAGCTGAAACCTTACTTGAGGGAAAACAAAAAGAAGACATGTGTGTAAAAATCAAGCAAATACCTATGTCAGCATCATCAGCCACAAAGAAAACCGAAATATTAACCCAGGATGTGCTAGCTCAGCTGGATGAAGCAATTCACAAGGCACCATGCATAGGCTTAGCTGTAGATGAGTCCACTGATGTGTCTGACAATGCTCAGCTGTTAGTTTTTGTAAGGTTCTTTAACAAGGACAAGGAAAAGTTCTGTGAAGACCTGTTAGGTGTCACACCCCTTCAGACCAGTACAAGAGGAGAGGACATCTACCTGGCCATAAAGGAGATGTTAACGAAGAGGGCAATAGAGCTGAAACAAGTGGTTTCAATAACCACAGATGGAGCCCCTGCCATGGTAGGGAGAGAGAGAGGAGCTGTGGCAAGAATGAAAGAGGACAATCCTCAACTCATCTCTTACCATTGCATAATTCATCAGTCAGTCCTGTGCTCCACCCTGTCAGACGAGTATGCTGAGGTGATGAACACAATGATGAGAATGATTAACTTTCTCAGAGCTTCCTCTTCCCATCAGCATCGCATGCTCAGGGAATTCCTCAGAGAAGTTGATGCAAATGCTGATGACCTTCTGCTACACAACAATGTAAGATGGCTCAGCAAAGGTAGGGTGTTGGAGCGCTTTTGGTCTATCCGAGGGGAAATCGCAGCTTTCTTGACACAGCTGAAGAGCCAGAAGGCAGAAAAATTTTCTCTCTTTTTGGAGGATGACAAGAAGATGGATATTGTGGCTTTTTTAGTTGATATCACTTCACACTTGAATGAACTGAATTTAAAGCTACAGGGCAAGGACAATTCAGTTTGTGATCTGATGACAGCTGTCCGTTCCTTTCAGAGGAAACTTGCATTGTTTAGGGAAGACCTCCAGGGAGACTGTGCACACTTCCCAACTGTGAAGGAACAGGTTCAGGGTGAGAGAGAGGTGTCTTCTTTTGTTGACTTTGTTGACAAGCTGATTGTAAATTTCAGCAAGCGTTTTGACAGCTTCAGCTTTGGACAGCAGCTCACCCTGTTCATTCAGAACCCATTCCTCATCACAGATCTCAGGGGGTTCTCAAAGGAAGTCACACTGCTCTTCAAGTGGGCAAATGCTGGGCCTCTCCAGATGCAACTGGTCGATCTCCAAGCAGATGTGGCCTTGAAAGAGCATTTTGGAAAAACAGATCCTGCCACTTTCTGGCTTCAAATGGTCTCAGAGACCGCTTTCCCAGGTCTGAGGAAAGTAGCCTTGTACATCTTTACCATGTTTGGCTCCACATACAACTGTGAGGCAGCTTTCTCCACAATGAACATTATTAAAAGCAAATATAGATCCAGGCTCACCAACGAGCACCTACACATGTGTATGAGAATGGCCCTAACACCATTCCAGCCCAGATTTAAAATCCTGGCAGGACAAGCAAGGGCTCACTTTTCTCACTAAGCAAGAAAAGGTGGGGAAGTGGGATATAAAAGGGAAAGAAAGAGAAAAGGAGGTGTTAAAGCTGTTCAATTGTTAATATGTGTTGAGATTGTTTATTATAAAATGTTAAAATTAAGTTAAAATTAATTTAAACTTAAGATGTGAAAGGGAGTTAACTAAAAAGTAAAAGGGAAACTCAAGCTATACTTTTTATTTAATTTTTCTAAAATTAAGCACTTTATTTTGAGATGCACATTTTTCAAAAGCTCTCTGTTGTGTTTTATTTATTTATCATTTATTTTTAAATGCAGCCTTTATTTTATTTAAATTGATAATTTATTATTAGAGTACTTATTATTTATGATCCCTACAGTTCAATATATAAACTGACAATAAATATTGTTGAAATATTATTGAATTGGACTTTTATTTTATTTGACAGTCGTCTGTTTACTAGGCTACTTACATATTTTCATACAACTACTAGGCTGTGGCACTGAATGATAACGCTTAGTCATTAGATAACGTTAGTCATTGTGATGTTGCGGACCTTTGCTTGATGAAATTTTCTCTAACTGGACCTCTTAGAATTTTAATTGAATACCCCTGGACTAAAGGGAAGATTATTGCTTAAAGTAATATCTTGTAAAGCTTTCAACAGTAAATGGAGGATTCAGAGAGGAACTTCTCTTTTTCAAATAATAAAATGAGTTTTAAGCAGATTACTGCAGCTGCAGTTTCTGTAAACATGAAGACAGATCAAAATCACAGATTTCGAGGATATTAGGGGGCTGAGATGAAAGACAGGAGGGCTTCAGGGTCTATGGAGCAAATGGGGATTAAGACACAAATAATTAAAGTTAATTAGTCCTAAATAAGTAAGTAAATAAATTGATTTCCTGACATCTGTAAAACAAAATATAAAATTTTCTCAGAGATAGCTATTGATTCCCCCCCCCATTTGCATATATATTAATTGCCAAGACATGCGAGGCATATCAAATACATTCGCAAAATAGGTGGTTTTGAATCATTTGAAAATTAAATTAGACCGCAGGGTATCTAAGCATTTCCTCTAAAAAAAATTAAAAAAAAAAAAACTGGATGCCTCCTGTCTAAGAGTGAATTGCAGAAAGAAATTTTGTATAATAATATGCCACTTAATGACATTTTAAAAAGTCTCACACTCTGAAATGCATCTTTTTTTCTTTTCTTTTTTGTAGGTTGCATCAACCATGGAAATGAGTCAGAATACAGGAATTTGGTGTAGGTTGTGAAGTTGGTGTGTACAGCATGTGGTGCAGGAAACAGCCGTAACACTGGGATCTGATCAAACAGAGCAACAGGAGTCAGTAGCGGATTTCTGACATATGAGGAACACAAATAACTGGACAAGACAGACAACACAGATGCGCTATATAATGCAGCAGCCTCTCCCTCCTGAGTTGAGCAGTGAAGAGGTTGTAGAATTAACAATTTACAATTAACCATTAACAAGTTTCTTTGTCTTTTAGCATTTTTGTTTGCCTGGCTATTTCCAGTGCTGGGTAGATTACTTACAAATTGTAGTCAGTTACTGATTCCAAAATACATGTAAAAAAATTTGTAATCCATTATATTACACATTTAAGGTAAACTGCAAACTGGTTAATTACATTGATTTGAATACAATAATATTATATTGATATAAAAAGAAAAAGAAAAAAAGAGAAAGAAAATATATTCCATTCTATGCTATCAACAACATGAACATCCCGGGTTACGTATGTAACCCTAGTTCCCTGAAGAAACGAGACGCTGCGTGAAACGCTGCGGGAACGCCTCTTGCGTTGTGCGTCATGAAGCACGTATGGAATCAGCCCAATGGCGAGATGGAACGTCACGAGTGACGTCATCGACCAGGAAACTATAAAGCACACCCCTGAACACAATGGCAACAGCTTCTGAAAAAGTCTGAAACAAGTCGATCCAGGGAATGCCGGGAGTATGGCAACGACACGCATCGTCTCGTTCCTTCAGGGAACTAGGGTTACGTACGTAACCCGGGACGTTCCCTTCCAGGAATGTCGAGCTGCGTGAAACGCTGCGGGAACGCTAATACCCACGTCGCCATAAGAGCAAGTGACCGACTGTGTGAATCAAAGATTAAATTCAGCCGAAAGCACCTGCGCCCCAGGGGTGGAGCTGAGGTCTAGGTCATAAAACCTGACGAAAGTATGCGGTGAGGACCAGCCTGCCGCATCACAAACGTCCTGGAGGGAGACTCCTGACAATAAGGCTTTGGGAGCCGCCATACTCCTGGTAGAGTGAGCTCGGACAGCCAAAGGTGAAGGCTGACCAACCGACTCATAGGCAAGTGAGATGGCCTCAACCACCCACTCACTCATCCTCTGCTTAGAGACTGGGGACCCCTTCTTAGGTGGTCCAAAACAAACGAACAGCTGTTCTGATTTTCTCCACAGGGCAGCTCTGTGGACGTAAGCATCTAAAGCCCGAACAGGGCAGAGCAGATTAAGTTTTTCCTGATCAGATGATGTAAAAGGAGGAGGACAGAAGGCCTGCAGAACTATAGGTCTGGCCACATTGGTAGGAACCTTAGGGACATAACCTGGCCTGGGGTGGAGAAAAGCCTTCACTATCCCAGGTGAAAACTCCAAACACGAAGGAGCAACCGAGAGAGCCTGAATATCTCCGATTCTCTTAAGAGAAGAAATGGCAAGGAGAAAAATAGTCTTCAAAGTAATAAACTTATCAGCAACTTCTTCAATAGGCTCAAAGGGAGCTAGGGAAAGACCTTCTAGGGCGATAGCTAAGTCCCATGCTGGCACCCTCGTGCGGACTACAGGCCTAAGCCTCAAAGTAACACGAAGAAAGCAAGTTATAAATGGGTGTCTCCCCAGAGAGACTCCACTGAAAGGGACATGGTAAGCAGCAAGTGCCGCCACATACACCTTTAGTGTGGAGGGGGATAGCCCTGAGGAGAAACGCTCCTGCAGGAACTCCAGCACTGCACCCACTGGGCAGTTAACTGGGTCCAACAGGTGTTCTCCACACCAAGAAGTGAAGAGCCTCCAATTCAAGGCATATAACCTCCTCGTGGAAGGAGCTCTGGAATGAAGGATGGTCTCAACTACCTCGGTTGAGAGACCAGCCCCTACGAGCTGGGCCCCCTCAGAGGCCAAGCCTATAGCTTCCACAACTCTGGTGAAGTATCAACCCGCTCGCCTGAGAGAGAAGGTCCCTCCTGATCGGAATCTCCAGAGGAGAGCCGTCTAGAAGAGACACTAGGTCCGTGAACCATACTCGGGCCGGCCAAAACGGGGCTACCAATAATAGACTGACCCCGTCCCGGCGAACCCTCTCCAGAACTCCTGGGAGCAATCGGGGGAAAGGCGTACAGGCGTGACCTCGGCCACGCCTGCACCATAGCGTCCAACCCCAGCGGGGCTGGATGACTGCGAGAAAACCACAGTGGACAGTGTGCTGTCTCCCTGGACGCAAATAGGTCTACCTCGGCACGACCATCCTGCATCCAAAGGAGCTCAACCACCTCAGGGTGGAGTCTCCATTCCCCGGGCCTCGGCCCCTGCCTCGACAGGATGTCCGCTCCCCGATTTAAATACCCCGGGACATAAATCGCCCTCAATGAGAGAAGCTTCCCCTGGGACCATAGAAGGATCCGGCGAGCCAGATTGTATAACGGGCGAGAGCGCAGACCCCCCTGATGGTTTATGTAAGAGACCACCGATGTGTTGTCGGACCGGACAAGAACATGATGACCTCTCAGGTCTGGCAGGAAGTGCTTCAGAGCCTGAAACACTGCCAACATCTCTAGACAATTCATATGCCAAAATCAATGATGGTCCTGCCACAGACCCTGGGCTGGGCGACCACTCATGATCGCCCCCCAGCCTGTGAGGGAAGCATCTGTCGTTAGCGTTACACGACGACAAAGAGCTCCCAACACAGGTCCCTGGGACAGAAACCAAGGATCCCTCCACATGACCAGAGCACGGAGACAACTCCGTGTAACTTTGATCACGCGGAGGGGGTTTCCCCTCGGGGAGAACCCCTTGGTCCTGAGCCACCACTGTAATGGTCTCATGTACAGGAGGCCGCAGGGTATAACACTGGACGCTGCTGCCATCAGACCCAGCAGTCTCTGGAACTGCTTTACAGTGAGCAACTGGCCTAGCTTTACTCTTTTTACAGCTGAGAGAATCGAAGCGATGCGGGCAGGCGACAGGCGAGCCCGCATTGCCACAGAATCCCATAGTACCCCCAGAAAAGATGTTATCTGTGATGGAGATAGAACACTCTTTTTGGCATTCAGCCTCAACCCCAATTTTTTGATGTGTGCGAGGACGACATCTCGATGCCGAGCCACTTGCTGCTGCGATTGAGCGAGAATCAACCAATCGTCTATGTAGTTCAGTATACGAACGCCCTGGAGCCCCAGCGGGACTAGCGCTGCGTCCATGCACTTCGTGAACGTGCGGGGAGATAAAGCTGGGCCAAACGGAAGAACACGATATTGGTACGCTTCGCCCCCGAAAGCGAACCTCAGGAACTTCCTGTGTTGCGGAAGGATGGAGATGTGGAAGTATGCGTCCTTCAGATCTATCGTGACAAACCAGTCCTCGGACCTGATTTGTGACACGATTTGCTTTAGCGTAAGCATCTTGAATTTGAGCTTGGCTACAGCACGATTTAATAGGTGCAGATCTAAAATTGGACGCAACCCCCCATCCTTCTTTGGAACGATGAAATATCGACTGTAATAACCTGACTCCTCGCTGGGAGGAGGAACCCGTTCTATAGCCTCCTTTTGAAGGAGCGTTTTCACTTCTTGTTCCATTACCAGAGCCTGCTCGGGGCCCACCACGGTGGGCAGGACCCCGTTGAATCGAGGAGGAGGAGATCTGAACTGAATGGCATAACCCCTTTCTATCGAATGCAGAACCCACTGAGATATTTTTGGAAGACTTTTCCACTCTGCCAGAAAATCTACTAAGGGTACCAGCCTCTCGAGGCTGGCCTCTGGAATATTTTGAGCAGCAGACACAGCACCCTGTAACGGCGCACCGGCAGGGGACGACTGGTCTGACTGCTCTAAACCCCTCCTCAGAGGGGGCGAGTGTCCCTCGGGAAAGCGCTCGCTGGGCCCGTCTGCGCCCCGACCCGAAGGCGGGGTTGGCAGAAGGGACCCCTGAGGGCCCCGTGAGAGAACGGGCACCGTCTGAAGCGATGAACACCTCCCTCTCACGGTGGGGACCTCCCTCAGCATCCTGACACCAGTGGCGTCAGGACTTCTTAGACGAAGCCTTCCTAGCCCTTATGACTGTCCTCAGATCAGTCTTACCACTAGAAGGCTTCGCCTGAGACTGTCGCGTCTGTTCCCACTGTTTAGAAGGGGGGCCACGAGACGACACTCTGCCTTTGTTGCGCCCTATGTGAGGAGCTAGTCGACGGCTTGATCTGCCCTCGCCCAGCAGACCCGGGGACATGAACTTTAAGTGGGAGGAATTTTTGAAAAGCTGCAGCTTGTTTCTTTTCTTCCTGAAATTTATCTATGACCGTGTTTACCGCGTCGCCGAATAAACCAGATGGAGAAAGTGGAGCATCCAAAAGAAAAGCTTTCTCTTTATCCTTCATATCAGACAGATTAAGCCACAAGTGTCTCTCTGCGGCCACCAGGGCTGCCATAGAACGGCCCATTAGTTTAGCCGATTCCCTGGTGGCACGCAGAGATAAATCTGCAGCCTGACGCAGTTCTCGAACCACGTCAGTGCTGACCTCCTCACTCTCACTCATATCTTTTAAAAGATCGGCTTGGTATGCCTGCAATATTGACATTGTGTGCAGACACGTCGAAGCCTGACCAGCCGCCGAATAAGCCTTACCCACCAGAGCCGAAGTATTTCTGAGAGGCTTGGTGGGTAAAGCTGGTTTCTTAAGAGACGAGGAAGACTCAGCATAAAGATGGCTAGCTAGAGTCTCCTCCGCCTTGGGCAACGCCCCATAACCATATAACTTAGCCCCCGATATATTAGAATATGTGGAAGTCTGGGGGCTAAACAAACGATAAGAGGCGGGTCTCTTCCACGACCTCGACACCTCGGTGTGGAGATCGGGAAGAAACGGAAGGCACCGCCGTGGAGGCTGAACGCGGGAAGGCAAAAATCGTTCGTCAAGCTTGCTTTTAGAAACATATTCCTGCCTAACAGCTGGCCACTCAATGCTTAGTTTTGACACAGCACGAGTGAGCACCTCCATAAGCTCCTCCTGTTCAGGGGAATGAGGTGACGAGTCCTCAACATCCCCTGTCTCAATACTGACAACATCCAGCTCCTCAGAACTGGATAGCTGCAGTATTGGTGCCTCAGCCTGGGGGGAAGAAACCGCAATGCGTGCTTCCACACCCGGAACTGAGGCACTGGAACTGGCAGGTAAAGGCTGAGATAAGGCAGAGCCCGTCTCAAACCCCGCTGACAGATCCATTTGCGATCCCCACGACAGGCGCCGCCGCTCTGCCTCGACAGAAGCGGGACCCGAGCCGTGGGGAGCGCGAACCGAACCACTCTCCTCGAAGAGTGATCGGCGGGAGCGGAGCGTTCTTAATGGAAAACGCTCGCAATGCTCACAATCAGCCCCCTCGAGAGCTATGTGAATATATGTGAATATATATAAAAAATATGTGAATATATATGTAGTTTTTTTAAGTGAAAAACTCCTGCCTAGCAATCACTAAGAACAGACAAAAACACAGGGACAGATTCAAACACAGAGCGCTTGCTGAAGACAACAGAAGCTGTCGCCATTGTGTTCAGGGGTGTGCTTTATAGTTTCCTGGTCGATGACGTCACTCGTGACGTTCCGTCTCGCTATTGGGCTGATTCCATACGTGCTTCATGACGCACAACGCAAGAGGTGTTCCCGCAGCGTTTCACGCAGCTCGACGTTCCTGAAAGGGAACTGCATTAAATGTTTAATTATGTCGTAGATGTCGTAATTATGTAGAAGAGTTTTTCTAGAATGGGGTTCGTGATGGAACTTCAGGGGGTTTGTGCGTTTAAGGAAAAGCTATTAATGAAATCATGAAAAATATATAACCCAGTTCCCTGAGAGGAGAACGAGATGCTGCATCATGGCTTGACGCTATGGATGTCTGAAACATGTGTTTACACATGCCAACCAGCGATTGGTTGAGCGTTATGATGTAGCGATGTTGCTAAGTACATCTCAGCGTCTCATTCCCCTCTCATGGAACCGGGTTACATATACGTAACCTGAGACGTTCCCTTTTAAGTAAAAAATCAATGCCGCCTTATGGCTTGACGCTATGGGCACTTTATTGTCAACGTCGCCACAACACATAACAGTGCCTGACCCACAAGGCTGTGATTCTGCACAGACAGTTGTAGGCTAAGTGCAAGCTTAGACTGGATCAACACAGAAGGACTTGATACCCTAGGGTTGAATCTGCACCCAGGCTATAAAAACTGATGAATAGTGTGGATTGGACCATCCTATACCGCAGCACAAACATCTTGTAAGAATGCACCCTTAGCAAAAGCTTTGGAAGCAAAAACACTCCCAGTGGAATGGGCCCTAACCCCTAGATGTGAAGCCATTCCGTGCACCTCGTACTCTGCTTGGTAACAGCATTCCCTCTATTGCAAACCCCAGAGCAGACCAGCAGCTGAGAGGATTTATGCCACTGGCCTTAGAGGTGGACATAGATCCTCAGAGCATGGACCGGACATAGCAGGTGCAAACATTCATAACAGGTGCATCTCATGAGGCCAGCCAAGGGAGGAACTTTTGGAATGTAGTCCGATCAGGGGTGCAGTATAACTTTGGGTAACACTTTATTTGAAGGGGTGTGCATAAGACTGACATGACACTGTCATAAACATGACATAACACCTGTCATGAACATGAAGGAGTCTTTATGAATGTTTATGACTGTTGTCATTAAGTGTCATTCGGTAAATTATGACACTTTTAATGCAAAGTTGACATTGTTTAAAATGTCTTTGTTATGACAACTTGACATTAACAAAGACAAAAATGTCTTTGTTATGACAACTTGACATTAACCAAGACAAAAATGTCTTTGTTATGACAACTTGACATTAACCAAGAAATCATAACTAGTCCAATGTGTTCCACTTTACTTGAGGTGGGGGGAAAAATTAATGACACTGTTGTTAAAGCATTTGACAGTGTAATAACCCTTAATGACATCTTTATAACTAGTACAATGTGTTCATCTTTACTTGAGGACAAGTAAAATATTCATGTCACAGTTATAATGGTGTCATGACAACCAAAGTTAAAACCAACCATAACATATGACAGGGTAATGTAATGTTAACGCAAAGCTAAATAACTTCTTTAAGTTTGATAATTAGACCTGTTATGACATATTTGTGACAGGTTGACAGGTTATGATTTCTTGGTTAATGTCAAGTTGTCATAATCAAGACATTTTTGTCTTGGTTAATGTCAAGTTGTCATAACAAAGACATTTTTTGTCTTTGTTAATGTCAAGTTGTCATAACAAAGACATTTTTGTCTTTGTTAATGTCAAGTTGTCATAACAAAGACATTTTAAACAATGTCAACTTTGCATTAAAAGTGTCATATTTTTTATGACACAGTCATAAACATGCATAAAGACTCCTTCATGTTCATGACAGGTGTTATGTCATGTTTATGACAGTGTTATGTCAGTCTTATGCACACCCCTTCAAATAAACTGTTACCTAACTTTGACATCACCTGGAGCAAACTCTAGGCAAGAAAAGGCAACTGACAGGGCCTGCAAATGTCTTACTCTTGTTAACGTACTCAATGCTAACAAGAGAGTGATTTTAAGAGTTAGCATTTTCTCACAAACTGACTCCAATGGCTCAAATGGTGCTTCTGCCCCCAGTCCTTTCTGGGCACAATAAAGTAACGACTGTAGAACCCTGAGTACCTCTTTGGAAGGGGTACATGTTCTATGGCCACTTTCACAAACGCAGGACTGTTGCTACTATACTACTAAACTGAAACCTGTAGCCTGTTGCCATTTTGTGTGTTTGGGGCACACACATGCTCTCAGCTCTTCCAGAGGCGGATGAGTCCTCTCCAACCCATGAGTTCACTCTAGAGCCATGGTGGTCTCCAGTTCCTCCAGATCCGAATATGTCACGATCACCGAATATGGACTCTGTAATTGTTTGGACTGTTGACCGTGTGCTTTTGACCTTTTGTCTGCATGGATTTTTGAATCTAGAGTACCCCCTTAATAAATGACTGCATTTGAATCAAACTCTTCAGTTTCATGACAATTATCATCATTATTAGAAGTATTAGTGGTAGTAATTTTTGTTCTTACTTTCATTATTTCCTCTAGAATAATTGCTTAGTTACTTAAGGAACAAATTCCACTTTTTTTTGTAAATATTTTTAGCGTATTCATTATTATTGTTATTATTATTATGTTATACATTGTTTGCCTTTTTATAAATGGGCCACTATTAGACAACACAAACTGGGTGATGGGACATTCCCAACAGCACTTCTCAACAGAGCAATGCCTTATACTTCCCCACCGAGCATCAATTGAATGTTATTATGCAAGTGTCAGCACAGCGATTTATATTTTGGCCCAGCAGCTGATGAGAACAGGGTACTACCACAGTGCTAGTCACAACTATACCACAATCTCAGACAAGACAATGCTGGATCTGTGCCTGCATTTGGTAGTGGAGCGTGAGCATGAGCATGAAAACCATGCTCTTGGCTTGGATTGCTCCAAGGAAAATAAAACAAGAAAATACATGAATAATATGTGTCTGTTTCACTATATAAGATCTAAAGCACCCTGCTGTTTTCTGGGACCTTGTTCTGTTTTTTCTTTACCTTTTCTCTGTGTCATATTAACATTATTTATTTATTTCACGCACATGCTGTAAATAATATCATCTAAGCAACAGAATGCTATAGACTAGTATTCTGATTGATTGTCCTATTGCTTTTCAAATTATGTTTCATTTTTGTTTAATTCTTTTTTTATCTGGTTGCTAGGAGCCAACAGCTTAAGTTAAAGCTCCTGTCTGCTGTTCCATTAGCACATTTTATCAGCTTGAGTGTAATTGTAGAGACTATAGAACATGGCAGTGTATAGGCATCCTGGAAATTTCTCTCAATTTTGGGAAAACATTGTTTGATGACTGTGAACATTGTTTGTATGATGCACTTCATAAAGTCACTCTGTTCAATTTTGTTTAATTTTTTTTTTTACATAAAACAAACAGCTAGCGGCAGAAATTCTCATGTGGTCTTCATCTGAAACAAGACCTTCATGTTTTTTGTTTTTGTTTTTTTCGTATCCAAAACATGCACAAATGACTCTCTTTGGACGTTGAATAAATGTCAAGAGGGTTTAGTCATATTAGATTAATTAACATTTCAAATAATTTCATGTCATTTAATGCAGAAACATTGCTATTTTCTCTCTCTGAATTTATAAGAGAATTTGTCTGGGGGTGTCAAAAATGCTTATGCATTAATGAAAGCACTTTTGTTATGGCATCAAGTGGATTGCCATTAAAGCTCCAGTAGGTAGCTTTTGTAAACAAATATTTGTTAAAACTCTCATTATGTCCTGAAAGTAGAATATGAGACAGATAATCTGTGAAAAAATCAAGCTCCTCTGGCTCCTCCCTGTGGTCAAGGCCGGCGCTATGGGCGGGCCTTAGGGGGCCGGGCCCGCCTAGAGAGCTCCTGTGCCCCCCCTCCATCCAATTTGCATTTAATAAATTATTTTAATAATAATAATAATAATTTACGTGCAGTATTTATATATTTATTGATGTGTATTTAAGTGCAATGTTTGACTCATAGGCTAATCTTATAAAAAAACTCCCGGAAGTTTGACTGATTGTTTACAAAAAAGGGGTTTCCCGCTGAGCCGCTCTGACCGCAGCATCTCGGTAAAGTTATAGCGACGCGACGTGCTCGGTTTTGCCTATTCAGAAACGAATGGAAAGAGAAACTCATGAGATTCCAATCCCAAAAACGTCGACTTCAGCTGTATTAAGAACGTGAGTAGGCCAGTTGGTTTTATTACTCTTCGTAAGTTGCACCAGACGTGGTGTAAATTATGCATTTGACACTGATATGCAATATGTGTGTGAGTGTCGTAGTTGATTATGTATGGTTGATTTAATACTTAACTTGAGATTTGTGACTATTTGGCTGTTATTATAGGAAGTTGGCTTATAGCATGCTGTGTTCACGGAACAATGCAGACAAGGTTCATTAGTTAATGACTAACATGAACTAACCATGAGCGATACATTTGTTACTGTATTTGTTAATGTTAGTTAATAAAAATACAGCTGTTCATTGTTTGTTCATGTTAGTTCACAGCCTATAGGCTATAACTGTAACATGATATCTCATGATAGCCGAAATATGATTGGGCAATAGGCTAATTATAGTTAGGATATTGAAATCGCTGTGAAACTGTTGTAGCTAGTGTTGCCACCCGTCCCGGTTTTTCCGGGATTGTTCTTCTTTTTAACAACCTGTCCCGGGATATTTATAAACTCTCCCTGATATACAAAAGGCTCATAAGAATTATGATATACAAAAGGCCAAACATTTTTTCAAAAGGCTATGTGAATATGTCCCGGTTTTCGAAAGGCTACGAAGAATATGTCCCGGTTTTCGAAAGTCTACGTGAATATGCGTTCAAACAGCGCGCACGGCAGAGAGGTAGAGAGCGCGAGACCTTGCGTGCATGAAGCACATGTAAGCACCCCCCCCCCACCACAATTTATTTGTTTGTCATAATTAGGCCCCCCCCAAGAATATTAAATGCCCGTCCATTGATTTGTGTCTGCCGCCGGCTCTGCCTGTGGTCCTACTGCCATTTGCAGAAAAAAACGCTCCCGGTCAGAAACAACCAATCAGAGCCAGGAGGAACGTCTTAGCAGTGTCAATCACGCTCGTGTACGCGCTGATCACCCCTCTCTTGCACAGCGCGAGTGCGTACCGTCGTTCGTGACTCTCCTGTTCAAACTCGTTCATCCAAATGAACAAATCTTTTTTCGAGTCATTTTGTTCATTCAACGAACGAAATGACTCGAAAAAAGATTTGTTCATTTTGAACGAGTCTTTTTCGGAGTCATTTCGTTCATTCAACGAACGAATGACTCGAAAAAAGATTTGTTAATTTGGATGAACGAGTTCGAACAGGATCACGAACGTGCATCACAGAACAGAGCAAGGCGAGCATTTGTGCTTATAAAACTTAAAGTTTTTTATTTATTTTTGAAATGACCGATCGTTTCACTAGATAAGACCCTTATTCATCGTCTGGTATCGTTTAAAACCCTTTGAAGCTGCGCTGAAACTGTCATTTGGTCCTGGAAACGTTTGTTTCCTATTGAAGTCCATTATATGGAGAAAAAGCCTGGAATGTTTTCATCAAAAAACTTAATTTCTTTTCGACTGAAGAAAGAAAGACATGGACATCTTGGATGACAAGGTGACTTGGTGACTTTTTTTTGAAGTGAACTAATCCTTTAACGTTATCTTAGTAGCTATAACTTATAGAAAGAGTGCAACCTTATAAACTTACATGAATTGCAAAATACATGATGATTTGAGGACCAAGTTTGTAGTCAAAGTATGGGCAGGCCATAGTCAATGTAAAGCATATTGTTGATGTTTCGTCCCTATTAGTGAATGTTCCATAACTGTTTATAATCCGCTGTCATCTGTGGTCCTGCTTACTAGCCTGCGCGTTCACGGCAGGCTCCGCTGTGGGGGAGGAGCTGTGGAGGGAGGGCTGTAGCGTAGCAGAGAGCAAGGGGGCTGGACCTGTAAGTTGTGCTTGTTCAAAATTTCAGGCTAAGTCAACATTTTCTCAAAACTCCCTACTGCAGCTTTAATGTTCTGAATCAATTGCTAAAGCACTCCTGCCTAAAAACTTAAATAATCTGTCCATCTACCACATCTACAAATTATTTTCTTGACATTAAACATATAGAAAAAAAGAAAAGGAAAATACAATAAAAAAAAGAAAAATATAAAAAGTTGAAGTTAAACTCTAATAATACAATTAGTAATTATGTTAGTAATTCAATTATCAGTGTGTTATTAATTCAGTGATCAGTTGCCTTCAGACCTGTATTTCAGGGTTCTGGTAGCTAAAACACATAGGCTGGAAACTGAAGAGTCTTAAGTCAAAAAACTTCAACCTGAGTGGAAATGTTGTGTGCTTACATTATGTAACAGACAGACAGACAGATAGACTATTTAAAGGTGTATATATACATCTTATTATTTAGACTACATTACTACCAAGTTACTAAGTGTGTTAATAAATTCTTTGACAACACTTATTACTCTATTCATGATTAATTCAGGTAGTTATAAAACATTTAGTAGTTGTCAGTTAACTATTTTTGTGAGCTCATCTAAAGTGATGACTATTTAAGTCTCATATAGCTTTTACAAAGGAGATTCAAAGGCTCAGTTATCTTCTAAACAGAAAAAGGAAACAAACAAAACACAGAGTTATACAGAACATAGATATATTTATTTCAAGATGCAAAAAAAAATTAACTGTACAACTGGTAACTTGAAATAAAATAAAAAACTATATGGTAATGTAGGTAATGTAAGGTCCAAAGATGAGACAGCAATTTTTTAAGTTGAGATACTCACACACAGATAAATGAAGTATATTATAAAAACTTGTTCGTATAAAATTTATTTATTTGCAACAGTTTATTTATTTATTTATTTGTTAACAGTTATTTTAACAGCTATAATAAGACAGTTCTGTCGTAAGAACAGCTATTCAGCAGCTGATGGACACCATACTGCGTTGTCATGGGCACATCCCAGGAAAAAATAATAAGGAAACTATGTTGGCTGAATCCTAAATCACCCCATAAACCCTCATTCATTAATCCCTACGTTAGTCCACTAATACAGTTCACTTGAAGGAGTGAATGTGAATTCGGACAGCCGTTGATCCTACATCAGCTGAACACAGCCAGGTGCGTCACTTATTGGGGTCCCCTGAAAACATTTCCGTTGTGTTCTGTGCTATTTGCATCGCGTTTCTGTATTTGTTTGTGTTGTGAACTTTTGCAGTGCATTTCTGTGTTTGGTTGTGTTGTGAGTATTTGGAGCACACGTGTGTTATAAAACTGATACAGATGTTTTCTTAATTTGCGGTTGTTTTTTCTATTTGCATGTGTTTTCTTAAGTTGCAGTATGTTGAGCTCTCTCGGCCATCGTAGTTTAGTCATGTTTAATCAGTCAAAGTGTTTTAATCTTATGTTTATTCAGCTACAGTGATGATGCCCGATAGGGATTTCCTGGAATGATGTGCGTCATCGTACTTCTGCGGCAGGGCATGTTTGGCATGACTGCGTGAGAGTGCCCTCTGGCGTTAAGATGGAGCAGCATTTACTACCGATCAGTCGTGCCGCACTGACAAGCTGCGCATAAAATAATCGCAGCCTTTGCCAAATCGCGTGTGGTTTCTTTGCAATTAATTTTGCAGCCCTACTGACGACTGCTAAATGTTTTATATCTACCTGAATTAATCATGAATTACAGTAGGAGTACATGTTATTAAAACATGTATTAACACTGAGTAACTATTACTAAATAATATGTATAACATTTAAATAGCTTATTAATCATTTACTTACACGTTCTAAATTATCTTATGAACCACTAAAAATAACAGTTTTTTTAAATAATGTAATATTTAATTTAGAAATTATAAACTGATCATTAATAAACTATGAAAATAAAATTATTAAACACTATATGCTTTTAAATCAAGAATAAATCATTTATAGCTGTATTCATAAACTGCTTATTGATGTCTATTTATGCTTTATAACTGATGAATTAACTATTTACTAATGCGTAACTAATGATGCATAGCATGCAGTTATTATGAAGTGTTACCATTTATTTATTTCATTTTGTTTTGAAGATGAACTGTTTAGAACAACATGATGGTAAGCAATTGATGACAGAATTCTTCAACTTTTCCTTTAAATTGTAATCCTGTTTGACATCTCTGGTCACCATTTACTTTTATTGTATGGAAAAGGCTAACTTATTGACACGTTGTCAAATATCTCCTTGTTTTTTGTTTGTTTGTTGTGTCAGTTCAAGTCAGTTCAGTGTTCATCAATTATTAAACAAATTCGCTTTACATATTAAGCAGCTCTACTGAAGACAATTGTCCTTTTCCAGCTCACTTTAGTTTTGTTTTCATCCAATAGTGCCATTGTAATCAAATAGATAATATTAATGAATATTACTATACTAAATGATAACAGAATTCTAATTTTTGGGTCAACTGTCCCTTTAACTTAAGAACAACGCAGTAGTCTCAAACCAATCCCATGAATGCATATTTTGGATTACTACCTTATTGGGATATCAAATTCGAGTCATGGAGTTCTTTACCATCAAGTTTTTGATTTGATTTGATTATATTTATTTCATTCATGGATATTTCCATTAACTTACTTCATCATTCTCATTTATGTAACTTATAAAACCATGATGAAAAGGAGGCAGGATGAAGAATATCTTATTTTTCCTGCCCCCTCCACAAGTTCAGTTGATGCTTTATATCAGGTTTTTTAGATAAGAGAGACATACAAAATATGTAGCAGGGGGCTTTGGACAGGTTTGAAAAACACCATTGTCTTCACAATTGGACTTAAGATTTTCAAAATATTGGCTACACTGTTGCCTGGCATCTGTTTTATACCCAATATTTCTGTTTAGCTGAAGCCTCACCTGCTTCTTGATCTAAATCCAAATTCATGTGGGGTCACCCAGCATACAGATCTTTTCCATCTCAAAGGCACTCTATTCAGCAGTCGACACAGCCCGTGTTTCCACCACTCCTGCCCATCTGGGCCTCGCACAGGCTAAAGCCAACACATAAGATTGACGACGACACATATCCTGCCAGAGAAGCCATTCTCATCTGCTCCCAGGAGATGCATGTGTTTGCATAGCTACAATGAAATCAAACGGCATCTTTGATCTAATTCGAATGCCAGTTAGATGAGATGAAGAATGTGGTGTGATTTGAGCAACCTCTAATTCAAAAGAACACAATGATAATAATTTATCTCAAATACACAGTGACTTGCGACTATGTTCCCAGCTAACAGGAAATATTCCCACAACTTTCAAAATGTTTTGTAAAGGTTATGTAAATGTTAAGATGAAATCAATGAATGAAAATAATGAAAATCAACCAATAGCAAATCACAACAATCAAACCAATTTCCTTTGGACAAAATCAAGTCTCGCCCTACTTATTTTTTTTATTTTTTTTTAAGAAGCCTTTTCTCTCAGACATATACATCACAATAGGGAAGAAAAGACTATCGCAACTTCTGTATCATGTTGACTATTTTTTTCTCATTCTGCTCATTCTCTCCATTCTTATAATATTCTAGGAGCTTGTTTATGATGTTGTTTTTACTTGATGAACATTCTCATATCATTAAGAGAATACATTCTGAGAACAACATTCTCAGAACATCTTTATGATGCTTTTGTACTTGATGAATGTTCTCATAATGTTGACAGAAAATGTTCATAAAACAACATTCCTTCTGTTACTGATATTTGCTGAATATTAGCTTTCTTGGAATATTAAATTAAATTAAACTCTGAAATAATGTTATATTGTGATAAAAATATGGTTAGGTGAAAGTTGTACTACCATTATCATAACCTTTTTAAATCACATTCTAATCACAACGAAACTGGACACTTTAACGTTTTAGAAACATTGCAAACCACTGTACCCAAAATGTTTTTAGCAGAGTTTAGCAAATTTGTTAACAGGGTTGTTTGTTATGTGAACTGACAAGGTGAATTAAATGTGGGCATGACTGTGGTCAAGACAGCGTCCTATTACTGGGCTAAAAAAGGCTCCATCTTCCATCCATCTTAGACATTCATGATGTACAATGCAGGCTGACAAGTCTACAAATCAATTTTATTGAAATCTGTTCTGGTAGTAAACATTTAAGGGTATTTAAAGAATAATAATGTTTTAATAAGAAGTTTACATGCATCTTTTTTCTAACTGGATAGTAAAGTGATCATCCAATGTGCACTTCAGGATCTCGGCAGAAGTAGGTCATCTGGGGACTTTTTGCCTACTTGTTTTTCGAATACTATGCAGTCAGAAATACTACTCTTTTGGCGTAGTTACTATATAGTAGGGAAGTATTCAATTTAGGACAAAGTGATGCAATCGGATCGGTCACGAATGAATTATTCGATAAGTGCAATTTTTGAATCTATTTAACTGTTAATTGAAAAGAATCAGCTCGTTCAGGCTATTGCGTCCCGGAGCAGGTGATGATTTCTTCAGTTCAAAATGAGGAACGACATGGTTTTATAAAATGTAATATAGTGTATTATACTTTTGAATATAGTGAAATAAAAGTTTCCCAAAATAAAAATACTCCAATAACGTACAGATACTTGAAAAATGAAATGAAATTTAAAACTTCCTTACTGTCCTCCACTGCACAAAAAAACTGACTTCAGAACGATGGAACCATACGTGCTAAAATGCTAACTCGTTTTCCGGGTTTTGTCCTTCAAAAATATGTTGTCCCTGCACCATTCTATTACATCTGCTAAATCTGGCCTGTGATTTCATCACCCTAGTTAAGGTTGCATAACTAAAAGTGGCTACACTAGTCATTCATTTTTAATGAAAGGGTGCAGGGTCATGTAATTTAACATTTGGCAACCTGGGATACTGCATCACAAGTGACAAAAAGGTGACGTATTAAAGTTCAAAAAGTATATGTAAATGGCTTCACTAAGTAACAACCACCGGCTTGAGACCATTAATCATGCAAAAAGGTCAACAGCAGATGGGGAGACAACATAAAAAAAAAATAAGAGTAGGTTCTCAACCTCAGACTGTTTGCTTTAAAAGCTATAATCATACCATTGGAGTGAAAAACATTTTAGGGTTCTCCAATCTCCAAAATCTCAATGTAACCCCTGAATATGTGACACAAAAGTTGAGTTAAAGAAAACAATGGTACTTCTTAGTTACCTTCAAGTTATAAGAAGTCAAAGAAAATGTAGCTGCCAAAGTTTCCATGGAGGTGTGGATGCTTGACTGTGGTCAACCATGTGTGAATTGGAATGATGTACTACACTATACACTACCCACCCCCAAATCCTTCTTGTGGGTTAATGGCTGGAACACTGTTTGTTATGTTTCGTGGAGCAGGTTGCTACAGTTTGTTTTTGTTGCCGTTTGTGGAGCTTGGGGTGTCTACAGAGACCGCCTTTTTTACAGTGTGTTCAAGGGACAGGCAGCTAGCGGATAGTGAGGAGATGTTTGCTGTATGTGACAAAAAAAATTTTGGCATAAAAAAAGCGTGACATCGCTTAGAGAACCTTTAACTTTGTGATCGCCTCAGTCCCCTTTAAAACATGAAACAGGCAGCAGCAGGCTTCGGCTTTGCACCGAGCACACGTCAGAAACAGAGGACAGGGTGTGTGTTCATCTGAGCCTCATTGGTTTGACCAATCAAATCAGAGTAGGCGGGCTTTATGTACACAGACCCAGCAGAGCGCGGATTTTAGCAGAGCGAGGCGCAACTCGACGCTTCAGTTGTTTATGCTCAAGTGCGAGAACTAAACATTTCATATTTGACAGCTGTTTTAGGTCATAAATGTTAGATATTATAATAAAATTTGTAGCCTTCAGTAAATTATAAAAGACCAGCTCTAGGAAGGGAAGAGACAGGGCAAGATAAGGATACTGAGAGAAAAAGAAAGAGTGATGGAGATGAGGAGAGAGCAGGTATTGACAAATAATCTACTGCCCGCTGACATGCTTTTAAAGCCATTTCTTATCCTTTTTTGGCCTTCAAACGTCTTGAAATGCACATATGTAGATCAGAAATTTGTTTAACCCCCTAACAACCTCAAATTTAGGACCTCAGTGATTATAAAGCCCTGCCTATGGCCCTGTATTAGGCATAAGATCAATAATTATTGTATACATATTGTATATTATCTTAAAGGGGCATTCGCCAACTCTAGCTATTTCTTCGCTGATTTTCACTTTTGTTGTCGCATGTTTTCTCAACGAGCTCCCCCTACAGCTGTGAGGCGTATATTTCACAACAGTGTCCTAAAAAAAACTCACTTGCGGCACCCTCCTCCCCCTTTCTACCGCTGCTCATGTGCATTTGTTATTATCGGAGCCTGTCAACTTTATCGTGTGGAGCTATGTCTACCAAGGTGGGTAATACATCATACACATTGAGGGCGGCGTCGATTGCTGTAAAGCAGTTTGTGTTTCTCGCTCGTTCTCGCTTCTCACGAGACTTCCTATTTCCAACTTACCGGGACGTTATTGACGTTAGTCCCCATGTTGCAAGGTTTGTGCTGGCTTGGGATTGCTGGGGGGGAGCGGGGAAAGTCACCATTCTCACCAGAACAGGTGATTAAACCATCCAAATGATTTCTAAACGTTTTTTTTAAGTTGAAATAGTTGTCGAATGCCCCTTTAATAAATATAGTTACCTGCTTTTCCTGGTAGCCTTCAGAAAATGTACTTGTCTGAGACCCTATGTTTATATCAGGGCAGGATTTATTCAAAATGATTTATGATTTATGATTTATGTTTCTCGTTTGTGTTTTTCGTAACGTTCCCATGTCAAATGGCGCTTTTCCACTGCATGGTACGGCTCGGTGCGGCTCAGTACGGTTCGGCTCACTTCGCTTTTCCACTGCGTGGTATGACTCAGCTCGGCGCGGCACGGCTCAGTTCGCTTTAGCTCGGTTGCTTTTCCACTGCAGTTAGTACCTCTTCAAAGTGGGTGGGATTATGACTGATCGTTATAGTTTATCCGCTCCTCGGCAACCAACAAGAGGAACGTCTGCGCTTCTCGTCCACTGACCACGATTCAGCCATTTCTTTTTTGGAAGTTTTTTTTTCTTCAAGCAAGTCAATCAAGTAGTTTTAAAACAGGTGCTAAAGCGGTGGCTGTTACTGGCTATTTAAATCTAGCGGTTTGATGCCTCGCAAATACAATGACGCTGGTAGTGACGATTCTGTCTGTCTGACCAATCAGTGATCTACAGTGCTTCCACGTCACATACGCTTGGAACCTCAACAGAGGTGGTACCATTTAAAGCGAGCCGAAGCGAGCCGTACCGTACCGTACCATGCAGTGGAAAAGCATCACAAGTGAGCCGTACCGAGCCGAGCCGTACCGTACCATGCAGTGGAAAAGTGCCAAAGCGTGCCGTACCGAACCGAACCGTACCGTACCATGCAGTGGAAAAGCGCCAAAAGTCTCACGAACAAGTACAGCCAGACTGATCTAATCAATATTGGACTACGATACAGCACAGTCATTATGAGAGCCCTCCAGGTGGCTCATAACTCCCCGGAGGACATAGCCAGACCACCGGGCGCTCCGTGCGTTGTTGTCGGCAGCGGCAGGCGACGAAAGGTGGAGACCGGAGAGGAAGCAGAAGCGATGCCTCTGCCAAGCCAAGCCTCCTACTCACCAACGCCAGATCCATCGCGCCCAATTCATGATTTGGATGATGCAAAGGCAAAAGACAGTAACTTTGTTTTTGGTCAAAAATTAATTATTGAATATTCAAGACCTCCTTTATCATGCGGATAAGTATCTTGAGTCAATTCCATTGTTTTTTCGAGAAAATAATTGTGTTGTCTTAACAGTAACTTCCAAAAGCCCATGAGAAACCAAGGCAGAACACCATAACACCAGTTACCGCTCTTTGGCTTTGTTTTGGAACGCTCATATTGAGTTACGGTACTCTGCCTTTGTTTAGCATTGCGTCAATATGAAGTTACGGTGCCGGTGTTGTGCCGAATTTCGACCCCCGCCAAATTATTACCCTCCAAGCATTGGTAGGTTTAGAATCAGGTACTGACTTCAACGAGGGGGGTAATAATTTGTCAGGGGTTGAAACTCGGCACAACGCCGGCATTCTATAAAATAATGCTACATACCTATCAGATTGTACGGTGTTCTGCCTTTGTTTTACTCTCCATTAAAATTGAAATTACGGTGTAGCCTGTGTACTTTGTACAGCTGCCATCAGTCCCTGTAACTTCTGATGTCCTCAGAGCTTTGTCCTGCACAAATCCGATCAGAACATTTAGTATGGTCTGAACCAGCTCCATCGACAAACGTGCGATATCGATCATGAAGCATATGCAGAGTTGACAGAAAAATGTTACACATGCCGTAGCAGGTGAGGAGTAGCCTACAACAAAGAACTAAAGCCCCACCTCACCCAGTTCGGATTATGGACCTGGTTGAAACAATCATGCAACTAGCTGGCAGAGTGCCAAAACTTCGCCGGCGCCTTTAGCACCGCCCTGAACAATCATGAGCGAAGTGCACAAGACAGCTGAAACCACCGCATACTGAAAAGGCACAGAAGGTTGTGCTATAAATGCGTCCGTCTAGGTCATCAGTGCCCAACCAGTCAATCGCGGTCTACTGGTAGGACTGATCCCAAGTCGATCGCGAGGAGTGTAGAATTTTTTTTTTTAAATAAAAGTTTTTTTTTATGTGTGTGTTATATTTTTTATTAAATGTACACTACAGCCTATATCATGAGTCCTTGCCAACACGTCCACAAAAAAAGTATTTAAAAAAGAGAAAAAGAAAAAAGTAGGTCACGTTTAACCGCGCGTTTTTAGGTCGCGCGTGACATGCATGACAGGAGTTTGACAGTTGTCAACAGTAACTAGAAGCTAGCGAACAGCGGTTACACGCTCCTAAACGTAAACATGGCTGAGGGGAAACGAGACAAGACCTACCATTTTCACCCTGAATGGGAGGAAGATTATTTTTTTGTTTATTCTAATTCAAAACCTGTTTGTTTGATCTGCAATGCAACGGTGGCGTTGGCAAAAAAAAGGAAATCGGGAGCGGCATTTTAAAGCTACGAGAGGGATTTCCCTGCAAAAACGCCTTTACGTGCCACAAAAGTGCGGGATTTGAAAGCACAGCTTGCTGCGCGGCAATCTATCTTCACCAAACCGAAGACCCAGAGAAAGGCCGCAACTTTTGCTTCCTATCGCGTCAGTCACGTCCACAAGAAGCCATTCAATGACGGCGATATGGTGAAGGAAGCCTTTCTCGAGGCAGCGGATAGCCTTTTTGACGACTTTAAAAATAAAACAGAGATTGTGAAGGCCATTAAAGAAGTGCAACTCTCCCGCAATACTACAACAAGGCGATTTGAGAGAATGGCTGTGGATGTAGAGGAGCAACTGAAGAAGGATATTGACGCGTGTGAGTGCTTTTCCCTCCAATTTGACGAGTCGACTGATATGGTGGATGTGGCACAAATGTCTGATTTCATCAGGATGATTTTTGGAGACATGAGCGCCAAGGAAGAGCTACTCACAATTTTGCCATTAAAAGGACACACCAGAGGTGAGGATATTTTTAATGCTTTCATGGGATTTGTTAGCGAGACAAAACTGCCGCTCTTCAAGCTGATCTCCATCACAACTGATGGGGCACCTGCTATGATGGGCCGCACCTGTGGGTTCATTGCACTGTGCAAAGAAAGTGAATCTTTCCCGGATATCCTGAATTATCATTGTATAATGCATCAGCAAGCGTTGTGTGGAAAGATTTTAAATATGAAAGAAGTTATGGATATTGCG